>NW_027361807.1:2125000-3325000 GCF_039654945.1 Dendrobates tinctorius | reverse complement strand
AGAAAGGAATGGATGCTTTTCTTGTGAGTAACAGTATAGAAGGTTACGAATAACATAATATTATTGGTAGATGGTTGTCGCAGCTTAGGGGAAGGAATTTTTTTCCCTATGGAGAAAATTGGCTTCTACTCTGTGGGTTTTTTGCCTTCCCCAGGATCAACAATGCAGAACAGCTGCACTAAAAATAGGCTGAACTAGATGGACATAAGGTCTTCCTTCAGCCTTCAAAACTATGTTACTATGTTAAAGCTGGCTCTCTTGGCAGTAAAAACACTGCTTTCAAAATGCCCATTTTTTAGGGTATGTGCAGACGATCCGGAAATGGCAGCACTTTGAACGTAGCGGACTTGTGCTCCGTCTAAACTGCTGCCATCTTTTGAACGCAGGTGATTCCACATGTGGTCACTGAACCGTGCGAAATCACTGCGTCCAGTACATGGTAGGGGTGAGATTTTCTAAAACTTTTTCATTGCTTTCTACGGGTGCAAAAAATTGCTGAAAGAAGTGACGCTGAGGATTTAAAGAACGCTGCAGTTGTGAAATTCAGTCAGGAGAAAATAAAAGGGTGTGCGGGAGATCTCTGAAAATCTCAGTCTTTGCTTGTGCTGTAAAATGCTGTAAGCTTCTTATTTGCAGAAGAAAAAGCTGCAGAAATTCTGCATATGAACGTGGCCAAGAGCGGCTTTTTAAAGTGCCAGCAAAACATATGAGATTTCCGAAATCTCCTGCATGCGCTTGATTTTTTTCAGACTGAATTTCAGAACTGTAGCACTTTTTAAATCTACAACGTGTCACTTCTTTCAGTGTGTTTTCACCTTTAGAAAGCAATGAAAGAATAAAAAAGAAAGCTGCAGATATTGCATCGGTATTTTTTGCTGCAATTTTTGAAATGGTTTTGGTGAATTAAACGATTAAGTGTCATTCACACGTTCAGTATTTGGTCAGTATTTCACATCAGGATTTGTAATGCAGAAACAGCAGTGGAACAATCAGAGGAAAAGTATAACAGAAACAGGTCACCACTTCTGGATTTCTCACCCTCCTGGTTTTGACTTGCACATACTGATGTGAAATACTGACCGAATACTCAACGTGTGAACGTGGCCTTAAACATACTGTAGACAAAGCAATCATCCTCACTTTAAAAAAAGCTGAGAAAAGTGTAAATAACCCCAGAAAACAAGCTGAAAAACAGGTGTTTTGAACGCAACATTTTTACTGCCAATTGAACAGGTTTTGGCTACTGAAAAAAATGCATGTGAACATAGCCATAGCGTTTCAGAGTAAGACTATCTGTGGTGTTACATAGGACTGCAGGTGACATCTACTACATTATCTGTTCTCCAAGAGTTATTACTGCTATCTCTGGTGTTACATAAGATGAGGTCAGAGTCATGTGACTGGTCACCTGAGCCGGGGAGGGCTTCTGTTCTGGAGTGTGCTATGCATAGAGGGAATTGTATGGCGATCGGTACACAGCCCCTTCTGAAATGACAGGTGGGCATGGTGGCTGATTCGCAGTGCGGGAAAACTGCAATCCCGGCCTGGATATCGGGTGGGAGTGTCAAAATCAGGACTGTTCCGCTGGATCCAGGACAGTTGGGAGCCCTGCTGTGTTATCTGCAGTGTTAAAAAAAAATTAAGAGGGGGTTGGGGGACAACTCTTTGTCTTGGGGCCTGGCCCTCCAATCTTTTCTGATCCTAGCCACGCTCCTGTGTAATGCTAATAGTGGCAGACCCATTGACCGATATAAGGCCCCTGAATATGGGGGCCATAGTGCCAGCACTGGCTCCAGGCCCCTCTGCCACCTGTATCCACTTCCTGCTCATGTAATGTAACCTAAATGTGTGGTTTTACAATGTTAACATTTGGGGCCCCACTTTGTCTAAAACCGGCCCTGAGTACTGTGCATGGGAGGATTGCAAGAAGAAAGCCTCTGCTCTCCAAAAAGAAAATTGCTGTCCGTCTGCAGCCTGCTAAAGATCACCTGAACAAACCAGAAGGATGGTTGATACCAAATAAAGCTTTCGGGCTCCATTAAGAAGAGAAAAACAGTGCATTACAGCATAAAAACCTAACACTATCATGCTTTCATCCTGTTTTGCGGCATCTGGACTTGCCATGATGGACTAGTTAATCTTGAATTATACCAGCAAATTCTAGAGGAAAATAGTAGGACATCTGCCCATAAGCTGCATCTCAAGAGACCTTGGAACAGGACAACAGCTCAAAGTACACAACTTCTACAAAAGAATGTATCAGGTATAACAGCTGGAGGGTCATAGAGATCCCACCCCTGCCATCAGTAATTAAGAATGTCAGCTGCTGGTACCACGCAGATTCCACTGCTGCTACAAGATGCCAAGGATTGGAGCCGGGGGGGACTCAAACTGAAAACACCGCTGTTACCACTTTGTCACAGATGACAACAGGAAGCTCATGCAGATCCACCTGCTGCCACCAGTTTGTCAAGGGAACGCAACTCCACTGCCTCCAAATCCTCAGGACAATTACGGAATTGGCTGACAAGTTATGGACGAGACCATGGCTGCTTCCACTACTTAGCCAGTTACAGTTACTTGGGAATTCACAGTGAGCATTTGGCATATACACCTCAAATTCCAACACATGGAATATATACATACCTCAGTTTGGTCATTGCTACCTCCACAATTACAAAAAAGGAACCACTTCCATCACTGTTATGAATGGGTCACCGAGGAGGAAAACTAACAAGCTAAGTCACAGAAAACCAGAGAGGTTGGTAACTATGCAGATTGCAGACCCCTGATCCTAACCACACAACTAGCAGCAGCCGTGGAGCGTTCCTACGATGAATCTAGACGCCTCGTCACAGCCGGAGGACTAAATAAGCCTAAAGCAAGAAAAGGGGAAAACTAGCTGCCCCAGAGCAGACCCGAAAGGAATAGACAGCCCCCACACATGTATTGATGGTGAAACAAGATGAAAACACAAACAGGCAGGAAAATAGGCTGAGCAAGTGATGGGGCCCAAATTAACTAAAGGATAGGAAAGGAAAGACACTGTCTGCAATCTGCCCAAAAAAACCTACAAAAATAATGTCCAACACTTCTGATAACAAAATTAGCCCTGAAGTCACTAGACTTCTCCCACTATATCAGCACTCTGAAATATTCTGAGACAGAGCAAAAAAGAGGCCAATCTAATAAGGGACAAAAAACAAATTGGCAAATACAGATTAATAAGAGTGGAAATTCAGCACAGCCCCAGCCGGGGCTGGCTGACCACACAGAAAACTGAATAGACCAACAAAATCAAGTGTGAACATTAGCAGAAACACTTGAGATGACTGGAACAGAGCTGAAAACCAAGACCGGAAAAGCCAGAAGGAATCACCAGCACCAGAATAGGGCGTCGGCTGTCTTAAATCCAGTCTGAGATTCCAGAGATCCAATCGTTATCCTCATCATCAAGTGGCAGATCTCTACTAATTAAATCAACCTCACTACCTCCTGTTACCACCAGAAGGAGCCCAGAAGGAAATCTCACAACTGGTAGACCAGAAAATGAGTTCACAACAGTACCCCACACTTGAGGAGGGGTCACTGAACCCTCATCCATGCCACCAGGCCGATCAGGATGGGCCCGGTGAAAAGCACGAACCAATCTATTGGCATGAATATCAGAGGCAGAGACCCAAGAATTATCCTTCTGGCCATAACCCTTCCATTTGACCAAATACTGGAGCCTCCATCTAACCAAACGAGAATCCAATATTTTCTCTACCTCATATTCCACATTGCCTTTAACCAATACAGGATCAGGAGGTGGTGCCATAGGAACTACTCACTCAACAAACCTCTTCAACAGTGATTTGTGAAATACGTTATGGATCTTGAACGTAACTGGAAGAGCCAATTGAAAAGAAACAGGATTAAGAATCTCCAAAATCTTATAAGGTCCAATAAATCTTGGCTTAAATTTTGGAGATGCAACCTTCATAGGAATATTCTTAGACGACAACCAAACCATATCACCCACTTTAAACCGGGGACCAATGGTCCTATGCCGGTTGGAAAATCGCTGGGCCTTTTCCTGAGAGAGTGACAACTTATCCACCACTTGGTCCCATATCTGCTGTATTCTCTCAACCACAGTGTCCACACCTGGGCAGGACGAAGATTCCACTTGCCCTGAAGAGAATCGAGGATGAAACCCAAAATGACAGAAAAACGGTGACATCAAAGTGGCAGAACTAGCTCTATTGTTCAGCGTGAATTCGGCCAAGGGCAAAAATGAGACCCAATCATCCTGATCAGCAGATATAAAACATCTTAAATAAGACTCCAAGGTCTGGTTCGTTCTCTCAGTCTGCCCATTGGTCTGGGGATGTAAAGCGGAGGAGAAGGATAACTGAATTCCCAGATTGGAACAAAAGGCTTTCCAGAATCTGGAAACAAACTGGACTCCTCTGTCCGTCACAATGTTCTCAGGAATCCCATGTAACCGAACCACCTGTTGTAAAAACAAGGGCACCAACTCAGCGGAAGATGGCAACTTTGGGAGTGGTACAAGATGGACCATCTTCAAAAATCTATCACAAATCACCCAGATAACAGTCATTCTCTGAGAGACAGGAAGATCAGAAATAAAATCCATTGAGATATGGGTCCATGGCCTCATGGGCACTGGCAGGGGCATCAGCAACCCACTAGAACAAGAACAGGGTTTAGACTGAGAACAAGTCCCACAGGGCTGTACAAAATTCCTGACATCAAGAGATAAGGCAGGCCACCAAAAAGACCGACTCACCAAATCTCTGGTACCAAAAATACCTGGATGACCAGCCAATGCGGAGCAATGAACTTCAGACATCACTCTCTTTCTCCACTGGTCAGGAACATATAATTTTCCCATAGGGCAACGCTCAGGTTTATCCTCCTGAAATTCCTCCAGGGCGCGTCTCAAATCGGGCGAAATGGCAGAAAGAACTACCCCCTCACCTAGGATGGTAGTAGGCTCGGTCACATTAAGAGAATCGGCAAAGAAACTCCTAGAAAGGGCGTCTGCCTTAACATTCTTAGTGCCCGGAAGAAAAGAGACCACAAAATTAAAACGCGTGAAAAACAAGGCACATCTAACCTGTCTAGGATTCAAGCGTTTGGCAGACTCCAGATAAATCAAATTCTTGTGATCGGTGAGGACCATAACTTGATGTCTAGCTATTAAATTTATATATTTAGTCCAGAAAATTAGGCAGCGTTTTAAAAAAATATGCAAAGATGATACAAAATGGGAACAAAACAATATGATACATGTAATTACATAAAATAAAAAGGAATAATAAAATGGAATTACTAAATCTTATGTTGCAGAAATGGCTCTTATCTTTATGGAGGGAAGCACTCCGATTGGGATAATGGTACACCTGTAGGGAAGTGGACTGACCTATGGACCTGTGTGCAGCAGGAAGGTGAATGCAAGATGTGCCGTAAAAAGTACTTGACGTGACCTGTTGTATATGTATGTGGGGAGACAGCTAAAGACAGTGAAAGATGGTAAAGTAATGGTCTTTGACCACTAGGGGGAGACCAAGAACAGCAGGAAAAGGAGACGGTGCAGTACCAAAGTTTGGCCACAAGATGGAGGCAGAAAGCAGTGAGAAAAGGGCTTAACAACAGCTTAAGGCTAGGAAACCGCATAGTCATGGTGGGCAGAGTTACAGTGGCTCTAGAGGGGAATTCCCAGGGAGGGGAATAAATAGGCAGAGAGAGTTCCAGAAGGGAGCCAGCCCAAGAGGAGGAGTTCAGCACAGCAGGAGACTGAAGAGGAAAGAGACAGAGAGGAAGAACTACGGGAGGGACTGGAAGGAGAGACGGTCGGTGGGGTGGCCCTTACAGGAGAGCCGCAGGACAGAGGAAGCCCGGGGGTACCAGACGGACGGACTCGGACAGGTGAAGCGCTTTGGTGGTGGGCCTAAGGCAGCCACAGTGAAAGAACCGCGAGGGACGTCACTGTAAAGGACAGAGAAGGTGAAAGGTACCCCGGCCTGTGTGTAGAAGCTGTCATGCTGCTGCTGTGTTGCTGTGGTCGTTGGGAGGACGGCCAATAAAGAGGACCTGTTGAACACACATTGGTTTCTGCCTCCAGTCTGTTCCTGGCAACAAAGGGACCACCCCCCCAGTCGGCTCATGTACTTACACACCCTCACAGCGAACTTTGTTTTCCAGAATGACAAATGACAGATACCCAAATGCTGATTTTTATTAGCTCAAGGTTTGACCCTCATACCTCCCCTTGGTGAGCTAATATGGGGGCTGGTTGTAGGATGTGCTAGGTCTGTTAGATTTTCATGAGATCCCTAACTTTCTAAATATCTTCGCTCCTGGAGGTTCCAGCTGGTAGATATTGTCATGATTCTTATCACGGTTTTATCTATCCATAGAGGTAAAACATGGCGTGGATAGCACCATCCATCAGTTCAATATTAAGATGGAGGGGTTCTGCCAGCCTCTCAGTGATGTGAGTGAATGCTGTTATGATTGAGTAACCGTAGGAGGCAGACACAAAAATAGAAGCTTCGTCCAGAAAACCAGAGAAGTTGGCAACTATCAGATTGCAGACCCCTGAACCTATCAGCACAACTAGCAGTAGCCGTGGGGGGTTCCTACGATGCCCTAGACCCCTCGATCACAGCCGGAGCGCTAAATAGCCTAAAGACAGAAAAGGAAATCTAAACTGCCCCAGAGCAGACCCCAAAGTAAAAGGCAGCCCCCAACATATAATGACGGTGAAGCAAGATGAAAAAACACTCACACAGATAGAAGGATAGGCTGAGCAAACGATGGGGCCCAAGCTAGCTAAACAGAACAGGAAAGGAAGGTTGCTGTCTGCAATCTGCCAAAACCCTATCAAAGACATAAGCCAACAAGCTGATATGAAAAAGACCCTGAAGCAGCTAGGCTTCAAAAACTAAATCAGCACACAGGTATTTTCAGAAGACAGAGCTAAAGGAATTCAGCACACCCCAGCAGGGAATGGCAGAAATCCAGAAAAACAAAGCAAAACAAAGTCTAAGCACAAATGCAAAAGGCCGAGCAGAAAACTTAGCTTTAGAGGAGCAGGAATTCAGACTGGTCTCCAAGGATCCCACAGAGAAATCACCCGCAGGGCAGAAGGGCGTCGGCAGCCTTATATCCAGTCAGTAACTCCACTCAGCCAGTCATCATCATCAGACTCAGGTGTTTGATAATCAGGCTCACTACCTTTCTTTACCAGAAGAGGGAGTTCCTCGGGCCTCAGTAGTGAAGGGGAAAATGAACTCACAACAGAATGCATTATGTATGTCACTTCACTGCAACACCAAAAATATATCTCCCATAAATATCGGATCGATGCAAATCCCAATATACATTACTAACCACTAGCTCCAAAAGGTCTAGAAAGATTTTTTGATCAGCGGAAGCTCTTTGGTTTGGAAGTGCACTTCCCTGACTGTGTAGAAATAAATCTCAGACTTGGTGTCTTCTTCCCAGCAAATTTCCCTGCTGTAATTATCTGGTTACTGGAGGGGACCCTACTTCAATAGAGATGAAGTCTTAGGTGCTTTCTCTCACTTCCCCTTTTTTAATTAGTTTATCTCTTCACTAGTTATAATTAGTTCCATATTTTCAATGTGAGAGTGATATGTCCCCTCTCTGGAGATGACTTATGGATTTTAATTTCTGTCTATGACAGTATGGCTAACCTCTTCATCCCTGGACGATTTTCTGTTTTTCCATTTTCGTTTTTGCCTCAACTTCTTCTAAGAGCTATAAGTTTTTTTTACTTTTTCTGTCAATATTGCCATATGAGGGCTTTTTTTTAGAGAAAAGTTGCACTTTTAATTGACCCTATTCAGTTTACCATATAGTGTACTGGAAAACTGGAAAAAAGTGCAATTACACAATAGTTTTGTGGTTTTTCATTTACCATGTTTAGATTTCACTCTACGCTAAAACTGGCCTAGCAGATACCAAACTTGTCTTTTTTTTATTTAAGTGATGAAAAAGAATTTGGAAATTTGTATGAAAACAAATATTTACTTTTGTCATCATTTTCCGAGACCTGAAGTATTTTCATTTTTTGGGATCTATGGCTGTGTGAGGGCTCATGTTTTGGACCCTGAGCTGACGTTTTTACTGATGCCATTTTGGGGTAGACACAATGTTTTGATTGCCTCTTATTGTATTTTATTGCAATGTTACTACGGCCAAAAAACATAACACTGTTTACTGATCGGATTACTTTATGTTATATTTTGATAGATCAAACATTTCTGAAAGCAGCAATACCAAATAAGTGTTTTTTTGTTCTCATTGTTTTATTTTCAATGGGGCAAAAAGGGTGTTATTTGAACTTTTGTGTCTATTAAATTTTTTTTTTTTTTAAAGGCTTTTTATTTTTACTTTTCATTGTATTTAATAGTCCCCTTAGAGGATTTGAAGCTGTGATTGTTCAGTCGCTTGTGCTATACATAGCAGTGCTTCAGCCTTTGTTGAAACCACCAATGTCATGTCGGACGCTATTCACACCACAGCGTCCGGCAGGCAGCGGTAGTTCCATCTCCGTCCACTATAGCCTCAGTGGTGCCGGCTTGATTTTACTCAGGTTATTGGGGGTTAATCTAGCTGGAAATCAGGTGGGATGTTTGGTCACGTCCACGGTCTTTAAATAGTCGTGCTGGCCTATGGGCGTCGCCGATTATAGCTTGTGTTTTATGCCAAGTGGTTCCGGTCTGGAGAGGAGGTGTTGGAGAGAGAAATTCGTAGCTGGTGGCGTATGATCTGTTGTTACCTTTTCGCCTTCCTATATTTGTGTTTTGTTTTGCCCTGTTCACATTACGGTATTGTCCTGTGTGTATGCGACGCGGTGCGGTTTAAGTTCTCCCTGTCTGTCATTACTGTGTGGGCTTTGGTGGTTTGACGACTCACTGGGTGGAGGGTGGAGGGTTCAGCTTAGGGCTGAGCAGGAGATAAGGAAAGGTTGGAGGCTCAGGCATTTGCACCATTAACAAAAACCCTGAGTTGAGGGTCAGACAGGGTTTTCTCTAGTTGGAGGGACTCCGCAGGGGCCCCGGGTATTTCAGCCTTCTTTGACCTAAGCCCCGCGTAACATTATAATCGGCCCACAATATTTTGGTAGTCCATGGATTCCATGACTTCCATAAACCGCCAGTTGGCGGCGCTGTCCTTACAGGTCACCGAGTTGAAGGGGGCAGTTCAGCAGCAGGGCCTGGTTGCAGCTAATGTGCAAGCGGCTTCTGCAGGTGCAGGTGCAGAGCCAAAGATTCCACTGCCTGAACGATTTGCTGGGGAACGCAGCAAATTTGTCATCTTTCAGGAGGCCTGCAAGTTATACTTTCGCATGCGCCCTGTCTCCTCAGGTAATGAGGCTCAGCGGGTGGGTCTGGTGTTATCCTTACTGAGTGGGGACCCCCAAGCATGGGCGTTTTCCTTACCAGCTGACTCTGCTACGTTTCATTCGGTTGAGAATGTTTTTTCAGCACTCGGGCTCATTTATGATAATCCCGACAGATTGGCTCTAGCGGAATCTAAAATCCGCGTCCTTCGTCAGGGGGAACGTATGGCGGAAGACTATTGTTCAGAATTCTGCCGTGGGGCAGTAGACACACAGTGGAACGACCCAGCGCTGCGGAGTCAGTTTATTCATGGGGTTTCAGGAAGAGTTAAACAGGCCCTCCTGATGTATGAGACTCCTGCATCGTTAGAGTCTGCCATGAGTTTGGTTATTCGTATTGATCGCCGTTTGCGTCAGGGGGCGCAGGAGACGCTGCCCCTGGGGGAAAGCAGGGGTGCAAGTGTGGTTGCTGCAGGTGAGCCCACGGAACCTATGCAAATCGCTGGGGTATCACATGTTAAGCGTCGCGTTCCTGGGTTCAGGAAGCAAGGAGCATGTTTTTACTGTGGTAAAAGAGATCATTATGTAAATGCTTGTCCTGTGCTACCTAAGAAAGTCGCACCGGCGGAAAACTGGTAAGCTCAGAGGGTTTGGAGGAGGCCCAACTGAGCGTATGCATATCCTCCATGATGGTATCTCAATGTATGCTCCCTGCCAGGGTTATTATTGCGGGCAGAGAGCTACCAATATCAGTGTTTGTGGATAGCGGTTCCACCACCAATCTCATGGATGAGGAGTTTGCACGCACGGCCGGTTTTAAGATCGAAAAACTCCCTCATCCTATTCGCGTGGTTACCATTAATGCCGCTCCCCTCCCACAGGGGGAGATTACTGAGTTTGTAGCTGAGGTTAAACTCCACATTGGGGTCCTACATTCTGAGTGGGTTACATGTAGGGTACTCAATAATCTCCCAGCACAAATGGTCCTGGGTTTCCCATGGTTGTCCAAGCACAACCCGTTGATTGACTGGAGAACCCAGGACATAGTCCTGTGGAGTGGTTTCTGCCAGGAAAATTGCTTGGCCACATGCGTGTCCGCCATGAAGTCCAGCCTTCCGGAGGCATCGCTGGATTTTGCGGACGTATTCTCTGAGAGGGGTTGCTCAGAACTACCTCCACATCGAACCTATGATTGTGTGATTAGGTTAAAACCCGGGGCCAAATTGCCAAAGGCTAGGATGTTTAGTATTTCTGGTCCGGAGAGACAAGCTCTTAAATACTACATCGCGGAGAGTCTAAGTAAAGGGCACATCCGGCCTTCATCCTCGCCTGTAGCGGTGGGGTTTTTCTTCATTAAGAAGAAAGATGGGGGGTTACGCCCGTGTCTGGATTTCCGGGAGTTAAACCAGATTACGGTCCGTGATCCCTACCCGATGCCTCTGATCCCTGGTTTGTTCAACCAGGTGGCTGGTGCGAAGTGGTTCTCCAAACTTGATCTCAGGGGGGCGTACAACCTCATAAGGGTTCATCAGGGGGATGAGTGGAAAACGGCGTTTAATACCCCTGAGGGTCATTTTGAAAGCCTAGTTATGCCATTTGGGTTGACAACCGCGCCTGCTGTTTTCCAACATTTCATAAATGATGTATTCGCTCATGTGCTGGGGAAATTTGTGATTGTGTACCTGGATGATATCCTCATTTATTCGAGCGACCGGGACACTCATTTAGAGCATGTCAGGCAGGTGTTACAGTTGCTCCGTGAGAATAAGCTCTATGCTAAGCTTGAAAAATGCGTATTTTTTGTTCAGGAGTTGCCTTTTTTGGGATACATTGTGTCCGCCGCAGGGTTTAAAATGGACGCCGCGAAGGTGCAAGCGGTGCTGCTATGGGAACGGCCTGATAATCTAAAAGCGCTCCAGCGGTTCCTTGGGTTTGCCAACTATTATAGGAAGTTTATTAAGAATTTTTCTACTATAGCCAAACCGCTCACGGACATGACGAGAAAAGGTACCAATCTCGCTATCTGGTCTGAGGTGGCGGTGCGTGCATTTGAGTTTCTGAAAAACCGTTTTGCTTCAGCCCCCATTCTGGTGCAACCGGACGTATCTAAACCTTTTACTGTGGAGGTCGATGCGTCTGAGGTGGGAGTGGGGGCAGTACTGTCACAGGGCTCGTCCTTGAGCAATATGCGTCCATGCGCCTACTTCTCCAAGAAGCTGTCGCCTGCCGAATGGAATTACGATATCGGCAACAGGGAGTTGTTGGCCATCAAATTGGCTTTTGAGGAATGTCGCCACTTCTTGGAGGGGGCGGTCCACCAGGTCACAGTCATCACCGACCATAAAAACCTGCTCTATCTGGAGTCGGCCAAGCGTCTGTCTCCCAGGCAGGCTCGCTGGGCATTGTTTTTTACTCGATATAACTTTCTGGTGACTTACCGTCCTGGGGCTAAAAACACCAAGGCGGATGCCTTGTCCAGGTGTTTTCTGGGGGGAGAACCTCGGGAAGATCCGGTACCCATCCTCCAGGAAGGTGTAGTGGTTTCGGCTCTCACGACTGAGATAGAGGCGGCGATTGCCAAGGCCCAGGAGGAGGTACCGCCAGGACTTCCCGCTAACAAGTCATTCATACCCCTTCATCTTCATCTTAAGGTGTTGGGGAATACCACGACTCTGTCCTGGCTGGTCATCCAGGGGT
The DNA here is from genome assembly GCF_039654945.1 of Dendrobates tinctorius. NCBI lineage: Eukaryota > Metazoa > Chordata > Amphibia > Anura > Dendrobatidae > Dendrobates > Dendrobates tinctorius. Next base: position 3,312,921 of record NW_027361807.1, on the reverse strand, counting down.
TAGGGGCACCTTGGAGCTGGTATCGCGCCGCTTCTGGTGGCCAAAGATCTGGCAGGACGTGGTCTCGTACGTGGCAGCTTGCATCACGTGCGCCAGGGCCAAGTCGCCCAGATCCCGTCCTGCTGGCACTCTACAGCCTCTGGGGGTACCTAGTAGGCCATGGACAGAAATCTCCATGGATTTTATCACAGACTTGCCTGCCTCGGTGGGGAACATGGTCATCCTGGTGGTGGTTGATCGATTTTCGAAGATGGCGCATTTTGTGTCATTGCCTTCCTTGCCCAACGCGAAGACGTTGGCTCAGGTTTTCGTGCAGGAGGTGGTCAGACTACACGGAGTTCCGTCGGACATAGTGTCTGATAGGGGTACCCAGTTTGTGGCGAAGTTTTGGAAAGCTTTTTGCTCACGATTGGGGATCAAGTTGTCTCATTCGTCGACGTTTCATCCGCAGTCAAATGGTCAAACTGAGCGCATGAACCAAAATCTGGAGCAGTATTTGCGATGTTTTGTGTCTGACAACCAAGAGGAGTGGTCGACATTCCTTCCCTTGGCCGAGTTCGCGTTAAATAATCACCGCCAAGAATCATAGGGAGAGTCTCCGTTCTTTTGTGTTTATGGGCACCATCCTCAATTTTGTACCTTGCGTCAGGGTGGTTCTGGTGGCGTCCCGGAGGAGGACCAGCTAGGAGTTCAACTATCATCGGTCTGGAGGAGTGTGAAACAGCGATTGCTGAGCATGAGTGCAAGGTACAATCGAGTGGCTGACGCTAGACGCGTGCCAGGTCCGGACCTGTGTGTGGGTGACTGGGTGTGGTTAGCTACTAAAAACATAAAACTCAAAATTCCATCATTGAAATTGGGTCCAATGTTTATTGGCCCTTTTAAGATTGCTGCCATCATTAACCCGGTTGCTTATCGGTTGGAACTTCCTGCGGTATATAAGATACACAGCGTGTTTCACAGGGCTTTATTGAAAAAGGTGGTAGGCTCTGTGGACACGACGCCGATGCCACCTCCAGTCATGGTGGATGGCGATTTAGAGTTTGAAGTCTCCAAGGTGGTGGGCTCTCGAGTACTGCGCCGTACTCTTCAGTATTTGGTACACTGGTGGGAGTATGGTCCGGAGGAGAGGTCTTGGGTACCAGCCACGGACATAAATGCGGATCGGCTGGTCAGTTCGTTTCACCGCCGTCATCTGGACAAGCCGGGTCCTATGAGTCTTGAGGGCCCTGGGGTCCCTCGTAGAAGACGGGGTACTGTCATGTCGGACTCTATTCACACCACAGCGTCCGGCAGGCAGCGGTAGTTGCATCTCCGTCCACTATAACCTCAGTGGCGCCGGCTTGATTTTACTCAGGTTATTGGGGGTTAATCTAGCTGGAAATCAGGTGGGATGTTTGGTCACGCCCACGGTCTTTAAATAGTCGTGCTGGCCTATGGGCGTCGCCGATTATAGCTTGTGTTTTATGCCAAGTGGTTCCGGTCTGGAGAGGAGGTGTTGGAGAGAGAAATTCGTAGCTGGTGGCGTATGATCCGTTGTTACCTTTTTGCCTTCCTATATTTGTGTTTTGTTTTGCCCTGTTCACATTACGGTATTGTCCTGTGTGTATGCGACGCGGTGCGGTTTAAGTTCTCCCTGTCTGTCATTACTGTGTGGGCTTTGGTGGTTTGACGACTCACTGGGTGGAGGGTGGAGGGTTCAGCTTAGGGCTGAGCAGGAGATAAGGAAAGGTTGGAGGCTCAGGCATTTGCACCATTAGCAAAAACCCTGAGTTGAGGGTCAGACAGGGTTTTCCCTAGTTGGAGGGACTCCGCAGGGGCCCCGGGTATTTCAGACTTCTTTGACCTAAGCCCTGCGTAACAACCAATGGTTTAGGCTGTGACCAGCTCCTGCAGTAGGCTGCTCCATAGATTGATATTTCATATGATAAAGAATGTTTGCCTCCTCTCTTTGAACCTTTCTTTCTCTAGTGCAGTTTCAGATTGCAGGCATGCAGTTTCCGCCTGTCTCTCTGCCTGGAAACGTGCGGTTTCAGTCTCTTGCTGTGCCTGCAAACGTGCAGTTTCGGCATCTTGATCTGCTTGTCTCAGCTTTAGATGCATCTCTCATTCAGCGAAGGAGGATCTCGCTTTGGCCACTTCGGCTTTGGCACGAGCGACAGCAGCGAGCTCTGCTATAGATAGTGTACCCTTGTATTTTAAGGAGAGTGTTGCCTTAGCTCTAAATTTCTATAGTACTGTTTGGCCACATGGCAGGACTTAAAATGTACTCCAAATCCTATCCATCTTTTGGAGCACAAATTTTCATAGAATAGTTTGTGGACTCAAATTGCAGCTTCAAAATGCCAAAGCAGCAAAAAAGGCCTCAAGTGACCGCATTTTTAAATGACATCTTTCTAGGAATTTATCTATAGGTGTAGTGATGATTTTGACTTTTTCCAGAAACAAGTATGCAGTAAATTTTGTAAAGTGAAAATTGCAAATATGCCATTGTAATGACCAGTACATTGTAGAGCCCAATACATAGAGCCCAGCTTGTGCTTCTGGAGTCACACACTCCATAATTTATTCTGGACTCTCCCAACTATAGTAATGCCACACATGTGGAAGCTAACTGCAGTTTAAGCACATTGTGGGGCTAAGAAAGGAGGGGGTGAGGACATTTGAATTTGTGAGGGTGGATTTCCCAGGATTTCTTTGAGAAGAAGCTATGTCACGTTTCCAGAGCATTTGTTCTACCAGTAATGTAGAAACCCAATATATTTCCATTAATAGATGATGGACCTGAGTGACAGACTTGTGTGTTTTTTGTGGGTTGAATTGAAGCTATTATTGGTACCATTTTGAGATACATAAATTTTGGATCACATTTAAGACTAGGTTCATTAATCCAAGTTAAGGTTCACTTACAGGGGTTCCATCTAAATCTCCAAAATTTGTGATTCAGACAAAACTTCCAATGAGGCAATTTACTATAAAGAAGCAGAGAGAGTTAAGGTACCGTTACACCTAGCGATGCACCAGCTATCCTGACCAGCGATATGACGCGGTCAGGATCGTTGGTGCATCGCTAGGTGGTCGCTAGTGAGCTGCCACACAGGCAGATCTCACCAGCGACATCGCTGGGGACGGGGATCGCTACTTACCTGTCAGACGCGGCGATCCTGCGTCCTCCCGCCCGCCTCCACGCCTCGCTCGTCGGCGCCACAGGAAGCCCCAGCAGGAAGTGACTGACGAGAAATGATCCAGGACCTTCTCGCGCGATCAGCGATAATCAGCGGGGGAGCCTGTCGGAGGTAAGTATCACATGCAGCGATATCGCTAGCAATATCGCTGCAACGTCACAAAATCGGTGACTTTACAGCGATATTGCTAGCGATATCGCAGTGTGGAACTGGGGCTTTACTCTGGACTCTGTCTAGCCTCTGTTCAGCAGTGTCATTCTTTCCAAAGCTATACAAAACTGTGGTAGATCATGTTTTTGTGCATGCCTAAAATGACGGACACTGCCAGACAAAGATGAAAGAGGCTGTCATTCTTTCCGAAGCTGTACAAAACTGGGCGTTGGTCTGAATAATGATTTTCAGAGATTTAGACTGAATTACAAATGTAAGTGCTCAACATACAACACAGGATAAATGTGAAGTGGGCATTATTGTGATCATTGGGAGGCAGAATGAAAAATCAACAAAAATTCAGTGCTTTAATTATTTTACGTTCTTCACTGTGCAGTATAAATGTTAAGATGTATTTTTTCCTTGGGTCAGTACGATTACAGTGATACCAGATTTATATCGGATTTTTATCTTTTCCTACTTTTCCACACTAAAAATACTATTTTACGTCCCAAATTTTTTTGCATTGACATATTTTCAGAGATATATTTTTTCTAATTTTCTACTGACAGAGTCATGAATGGCTTGTTTTTTGAGGGATGAGCTAAAGATTTTATTGCTACCATTTTGGTGTATACAGCATGTTTTGATCACTTTCTATTTTGATTCTTATGAGGAATAATGAATAAGAAACAACAATTCAGAAATTCTTTTTTTTTGTTTACTGCTGTTCACCGTGTGGTAAAAGTGATAAGGACACCTTATTAGTTTTGTCTGCAAGATTACAGCGATAACCATGTTTATATGGGATTTGTTAGGTTTTGCAACCTTTGCAGACTAAAAACAATTTTCTAGAAAAAAATTCTTTTGGAATTGCCATATTCTGAGAATTGTAGCTTTAGTAATTCTGTCTCCTCATGTTCCTCAGTGACCACCTCTTTGTTACAACTATTTAACAAACTCAGGTCTGCAGACATTTTTTTATTTATATTTTAAGAAATTCTTGGGATTTATCTTGCTTTTCTTGGCTGCCTGCCCTACTATTTGCATTTGAACTTTTTTTATGCATTCATTTCTTTATGGTTATTAAATTCTAGAGCTGAACCCTCCAAATTCTAAATGCTCTTTTTTCAATACTATCCTTCCTAATTGTATGTGTAAGCCATGTGGGTTTTAATTTTTGTCATCTATACATGCTCCTATAGGAATAAATTTTACAGACTATCTGACCAATAACTTAAAGGACTCCCATTTATATCTCTATCACTATGGCAGACAGGTGCACAAACAATTATACAAAATACTGTAGCATGTGTACCTGACCTGCATCTCTACATACAGTGTGGAAAAAAAGTATTTGGTACACTTCAACGGTGAGAGACAGAATCTAAAAATAAAAAAAACAACAGAAAACCACTTTGTATAATTTTTAAATAACTAAATTGCATTTTATTGCATGAAATAATTATTTGATCACCTACCAACCAGCAAGAATTCTGTCTCTCACAGACTAATTTGTTTTTCTTTTAGAAGCCCTCCTGCTCTGCACTCATTACCTGTATTAATTGCACCTGTGTGAACTTGTGAGTCGTTACCTGTATAAAAGACACCTGTCCACACACTCCATCACACTCCAACATGGCCAAAACCAAAGAGCTGTCTAAGGACACCAAGGACAAAATTGTAGACATGCGCAAGGCTGGGATGGGCTACAGGACAATAGGCAAGTCATGTAGTGAGAAGGCAACAACTGTTGGCACAATTATTAGAAAATGGAATAAACACATGATGTCTGTCAATCTTCTTTGGTCTGGGGCTCCATGCAAGATCTCTCATCATGGGGTAAGGATGATTCTGAGAAAGGTCAGGAATCAGCTCAGAACTAAATGGGAGGACTTGGTCAATGACCTGAAGAGCGCTGCGACCACAGTCTTAAATATTTTCATTAGTAACAGACTACACCGTCATGGATTAAAATCCTGTACAGCACGCAAAGTCTCCCTGATCATACCAGTACATGTCCAGGCCCATTTGAAGTTCACCCATGACCATCTGGATGATCCACAGGAGGCATGGGATAAGGTCATGTGCTCAGATGATTCCAAAATAGACCTTTGTGATATTAACTCCTCGCCGTGTTTGGAAGAAGAGGAGGGGTGAGTACAACCCCAAGAACACCATCCCAACCATGTAGAATGGTGGGGGAAACATCATATATTGGGGGTGCTTTTCTGCAAAGGGGACAGAACAGCTGCACTGTATTGAAGGGAGGATGGATGAGTTCATGCATTGCAAGATTTTGGCCAACAAACTTCTCACTCAGTAAGAGCATTGAAAATGGGTCATGGGTGGGTCTTCCAGCATGACAATGACCAAAACACACAGCCAGTGCAACTAAGAAGTGGCTCCATAAGAAGCATTTCAAGGTCCTGGAGTGGCCTAGCCAGTCTCCAGACCTGAACACAATAGAAAATGTTTGGAGGGACCTGAAACTCAATCTTGCCCAGCGACCGCCCTGAAACCTGAAAGATCTGGAAAAGATCTGTATGGAGGAGTGGGTCAAAATTCCTGCTGCAGCATTTGAAAACTTGATCAAGAACTACAGGAAACATCTGACCTGTAATTGCAAACAAAGTTTTCTGTACCAAATATTAAGTTATGTTTTTCTAATGTATCAAATATTATTTCATGCAATAATATGTAAATGAATTATATAAAAATTATACAATGTGATTTTCTGGACTTTTTTTTTAAGATTCTGTCTCTCACAGTTGAAGTGCACCTACGATAAAAATTACTGACCACTCCATTAATTGTAGGTGGGAAAACTTGCAAAACTGGCAATGTATCAAATACTTATTTTCCCCACTTGACCTATGCTGGTTAAGTGCACACTGTATACTAGAAGTCCTGCAGAACCGCTACAGAATTTAATTTCAATCCCTTTGGTTGCCCATGAGCATGAGCCGGATAGGAACAGCAAAAGGACCTGATGTGGCCTGCAGGTTGTAGTTTGCACATGTCCTTAGAGAACAATAAAAAGCCGGTGTCTTGTTATTCTTACAGAAGACTTTCCTAGAATGTTATTATTAGATCAGTATAACATGGTGAAGAGCAGTGTGAATTTACTCTTCTTATCTCAGCACCCTGGTCTCTTTAGTATCAGATCAGAGAGACAGGGTGGACAGTCCTGTGAAAAGCCTCATCTTACTTTTGAACTTCTTGTATCTCCAGCATTAGATCAGAAGGACAGGGAGGACAGTGGTGTAAAAAGCCTCTTCTCACGTCAACAACTCTGGTATCTTCAATATTAGATCAAAAAGACAGGATGGACAGTAGAGTGAGCAGCTCCCAGTTTCCTCAGTTCCTCGTGTATCTCCAGTACTTCATCAAAATATCCACTTTGAGTATATCTTACAATGGCAGAGCTTCCTCCCATCATGGGAATACATACAAGGGAGAAATCTGTCAATCAACTGAACCTCCATGGGGCACCATATTAATCACATCTGTAGCATGTCAGAGAAATACATCGTCCACCTAGGTTCAGGCAGCAGGAATTTAGTAACATAGTAACATAGTTATTAAGGTTGAAGGGAGACTTTAAGTCCATCTAGTTCAACCCATATCCTATCCTAATCTGCCCTAACATGTTGATCCAGAGGAAGGCAAAAAAAACCCATGTAGCAAACAGTAAACTTCACATTGGGGAAAAAAATTCCTTCCCGACTCCATATACGGCAATCAGACTAGCTCCCTGGATCAACGCAATATTAAGGAAACTAGTGTATATACCCTGTAATATTATACTTTTCAAGAAAGGCATCCAGTCCCTTCTTAAATTTTAGTAGGGAATCACTCATTACAACATCTTATGGCAGAGAGTTCCATAGTCTGACTGCTCTTACAGTAAAGAATCCGCATCTGTGAGTATGCCTAAACCTTCTTTCCTCCAGAAGTAGAGGATGCCCCCTTGTCCCCGTCAAGGTCTAAGAGTAAAAAGATCATTAGAAAGGTCTTTGTACTGTCCCCGCATATATTTATACATTGTAATAAGATCACCCCTAAGCCTTCGATTCTCCAAACTAAATAACCCCAAGTGTAATAACCTGTCTTGGTATTGCAGACCCCCTAGTTCCCTAATAACCTTAGTCGCTCTTCTCTGCACCCGCTCCAGTTCAGCTATGTCTTTCTTATACACCGGAGACCAGAACTGTACACAGTATTCTAAGTGTGGTCGCACTAGTGACTTATATAGAGGTAACATTATGTTCTCCTCATGAGCATCTATGCCTCTTTTAATGCATCCCAATATTGTATTTGCCTTTGCAGCAGCTGCGTGAAACTGGCCACTAAATGTGAGTTTGTTGTCCACCCATACACCCAGGTCTTTTTCAGTGACAGTTTTGCCCAGTGTTTTACAATTAAGCACATCATTATACATCTTGTTCGTTCTACCCAAGTGCATGACCTTATATTTATCCCCATTAAAGCTCATTTGCCATTTATCAGCCCAAGCTTCTAGTTTACATAAATCCTCCTGTAATATAAAATTGTCCTCCTCTGTATTGATTACCCTGCAGAGTTTAGTGTCATCTGCAAATATTGAAATTCTACTCTCTATGCCCCCTACAAGGTCATTAATAAATATGTTAAAAAGAAGCGGGCCCAAAACTGACCCCTGTGGTACCCCACTGCTAACCATGACCCAGTCCAAATGTGCTCCATTAATAACCACCCTTTGTTTCCTATCCCTGAACCAGCTCTTAACCCACCTACACATATTTTCCCCTATCCCCATTGTTCTCATTTTATGTATCAACCTTTTGTGTGGCACCGTATCAAAAGCTTTTGAAAAGTCCATGTACACCACATCCACTGCATTCCCTTGGTCCAGTACGAAACTTACCTCTTCATAAAAGCTTATCAGATTAGTCTGAAAGGAACGGTCCCATGTAAACCTATGTTGATATTGGGTCATGAGGTTATTCTTCTCCAGATACTCCAGTATAGTATCTCTTAGAAAACCCTCCAGGATTTTCCCACAGTTGAGGTTAAACTTACTGGCCTATAATTTCCAAGTTCAGTTTTTGTCCCCTTTTTGAATATTGGCACCACATTTGCTATACGCCAGTCCTGTGGTACAGACCCTGTTATTATGGAATCTTTAAAGATTAAAAATAATGGTCTATCTATGACTGTGCTTAATTCCTGCAGTACTCGGGGGTGTATCCCATCTGGGCCCGGGGATTTGTCAATTTTAGTGATTTTTAGACGCCGCCGTACTTCCTGCTGGGTTAAGCAGGTGACATTTAATGGAGAATTTTTATCCCTGATCATGTTATCCGTCATGGGATTTTCTTGTGTAAATACTGTTGAAAAAAAGTCATTTAGCATATTGGCTTTTTCCTCATCCTCATCCACCATTTCACCCAGACTATTTTTAAGGGGACCAACACTATCATTTTTTAGTTTCTTACTATTTATGTAGTTAAAGAATATTTGGGGATTATTTTTACTCTCTCTGACAATGAGTCTCTCTGTCTCAGTCTTTGCTGTCTTGATTTGCTTTTTACAGAATTTATTTAATCTTCTGTATTTAGTTAATGCCTCATCACTACCTACTTGCTTTAATTCTCTAAATGCTTTATTTTTGTCCCTTATTGCACCCCTTACAGCTCTATTTAGCCATAGTGGTTTCCTCCTATTTCTCGCATGTTTATTCCCATACGGTATATATTGTGCACAGGTCCTATTCAGGATGCTAATAAACGTCTCCCATTTTCTTTGTGTATTTTTATTTCTCAGGATATCGTCCCAGTTAATTGCACCAAGATCATCTCTCATCCATTGGAAATTTGCTTTCCTGAAGTTTAGTGTCCTTGCAACCCCTCTACTACACATCTTATTAAAGGATACATGAAAACTTATTAATTTGTGATCACTATTACCCAAGTGACCCCCAACCCTTACATTTGATATGCGGTCTGGCCTGTTGGTTAGGGATGGTTTCCTTTCAAAGAAACAGTTCTTGGAAAATTATTATAATTTTTCATATTTTTTTTCAAAATGTCTTTATGTTTGCTTTGCGTTTTGCACAGTTTTCCTAGATTCCAGAATTTCAGTTTTTCACAAAGCTCCAAAAGTAAGCCTCTGTAGCTTAGCCTCCTTAAATTAACTTAGAAATATTACTGTCTTCTGGTGTATTTTGGTGTCCAATATTGCACCAGAATCAAAGAATCTCACGGACTGTACTGATATTCTTTAATGTTGACAGTGAATTAGTTCCACATTTTTCACATTAAAATTAATCTTCTAAAGACATTCTGGTGGGTTTTGATGTAAGATGAGCATAAGATTAATTGTGGCGCCAACTATATTCTACTTGCATTAAATTGCATGTTTACCAAAAGGAAAAATATTTGAGCATTCTTAGTGAATCAGGAACAATTCACAAATAAGAACTAATTTTCAGAAAATATTGGTTTGGAAAGTAGAAGAATAGAAATGTGTTGTTGTATATTGAATTTTGCTGTTATTCTAATTCTAGTAGTGGCTTATGAGAAGTATGAAGGCTGCTTGCTGCAGGAGATGTATACTCTGAGAAACAGGTAAGGTAAGAGGATACAATTTAAATCTGTAATCCCCTCGAGAAACAATAATAAACTCAGAACACGGACTACTATTTTTATTGTTTAGATCTACTTCATTTTTCATTTTCCAAAAACCTTTACAGAAATTGTGACTTTTTATTTGTCTAGCTGACGCTCTACTGTGTTATTATAAAATGGTTTTATGGAAGTGACCAATTTATTTTCCCAAAGTAATATATTTAGAATACAATTGCAGAATTTAGAAAGGGAATCCTAAATGTATCAGCGAGAGTACATTTTACCTAGTTACAATATATTTTTTAGCGAAAAGGAGAGATTATCATAATTAACCTTTTCCGCACTGTGATGGATCTGAACAGGGCTGCACAAAAAGGTCCCTGATCTAGGGATAATTAGATGTATCGTCCTGCACAGAAGTGTTCACTATGGGAATTTCCTGGACATACTATCCAGAATTAGTCATTGCTGCACATTTATCATGTGTGCTATGAATTTTTAATATGTTCTAAATAAACTTTTCTGTTTTGGGGGATTCTAAAGAAGCTGGAACGTTACTTCCTTCTCTGACCCTGTTTGATTTTAAATCAAGCTGTGTATGGGGAGCTGGTGAGACATCATAAAGCATACAGGGAACTGTAGGGGCCACCTTACTGTATTTGGGAGCCATGTGGGCCAAAATATTATGTGTGGAGGCCATCATACTTTATATAAGGAGCTTTGGGGGACACCAAACTCTGTATTGGGAGCTGTGAATGCCATCATACTGCATATAAAGAGGTTGTTGGGCCAACAAACTGTACATAGATGGCTGTGGGGCCATCATTCCGTTTTTAGGTGGCCATGAAGGCCATAATACTTTTTATAGCTCCTCCTATAGACAGTCTTATCAGTATCTATATTGAACCAGTACTCACACAAGCGTAGATTGGCTCATCTGAGAGAATCGGGTCAATTATGCTGATGACTAGTGTTGAGCGATACCGTCCAATACTTAAAAGTATCGGATCGGAATGGATTGGCCGATCTAAAAAAAATATCGGGTATCGCCGATTCCGATACCGGAAGTCCCATTCAAGTCTATGGGACTTCCGGTATCGGAATAAGAAAAACCCTATTTTTGCCTTGTACAGCCTCTCTGGGGTCTGTACAGGCCTTTCGGGGGGCTGTGCCGGCCTGCCGGGGGTCTGTGCCGACTGCCCGGGGGTCTGTGCGGACTGCCGGGGGGTCTGTGCGGCCTGCCGGGGGTCTGTACCGGCCTGCCAGGGGGCTGTGCCGGCCTGCCGGTGGTCTGTGCAGGCTCCAGGGGTCTGTGCAGGCATCGTCCGATGGGACTACAAGTCCCATCGGGCGATGCCTGCTACCATGACACATTAGCCAATGATGGGACAGTAGTAGTCCCATCATCCGGCTAATGTGTTGAATGTAAAAAAAAAAAAATGTACATGCTACATACATGCTACATACATACAACATGCATACTACATATATACTACATGTAACATACATACTACATACATGCTACCTACTACATACATGCTGCATACATACTACATGCTACATACATACTACATACACAATACATATATAATACATGCATGCAACATATATACTACATGCATGCAACATGCATACTACATATATACTACATATATACTACATGTAACATACATACTACATATATACTACATGCTACATACATGCAACATACATACTACATACTTGCTACATACATACTACATACATACAACATATATACTACATGCATGCAACATACATACAACATATATACTACATGCATGCAACATGCATACAACATATATACTATATATACTACATGTAACATACATACTACATATATACTACATGCTACATACATGCAACATACACACTACATGCAACATACATACTACATACATTATACATACATGCATACTACATACATACTACATACATGCTACATACATACTACATACAACATATATACTACATGCATGCAACATGCATACTACATATGTACTATATATACTACATGTAACATACATACTACATATATACTACATGCTACATACATGCAACATACACACTACATGCTACATACATGCAATATACATACTACATACATGCTACATACTACATGCATACTACATACATGCTACATACATACAACATATATACTACATGCATGCAACACACATACTACATATATACCACATGCATGCAACATGCATACTACATATATACTGCATATATACTACATGCATGCAACAAACATATATACTACATACAATACATACATATAGACATACAGTACATATAACAGAGTACATACTCACCATCACTTGTCACTTTGATCCCCGAAGCCATTGTCGCCTGAGGAATAAATATGAAAATAAAAAACCACCAATATACTTACCCCAATCCGCAAAAGTTCACGAGGGTCCCACGCAGCAATGGCATAAAGTGAGACTAGGGACTTTTTTTTTTACAGTGGTGGAGGAATACAGTGCGGAAGGATACCTACCTTCCGTCATTGTATTCCTGGAGCTGGTAGAGAATGGTAGCATCAGCTGATGCTGCTGTTCTCCATGCAAGATCGACGTGGGACCCTCGTGGACTTCTGCGGATCGGGGTAAGTATATTGGTGTTTTTTTATTTTGATATTTATTCCTCAGGCGACAATGGCTTCGGGGATCAAAGTGACAAGTGACGGTGAGTATGTACTCTATGTTATATGTACTGTATGTCTATATGTATGTATTGTATGTAGTATATATGTATGTTGCATGCATGTAGTATATATGTTGTATGTATGTAGTATGTATGTAGCATGTATGTAGTATGTATGTAATATGCATGTAGTATGTAGCATGTAAGTAGTATGTATGTTGCATGTATGTAGCATGTAGTGTGTATGTTGCATGTATGTAGCATGTAGTATATATGTAGTATGTATGTTACATGTAGTATATATAGTATATATTGTGAGAATCATGTGGGAATAGTGGATGAGGGCAGGTATATCTTGCCCAGATTCCTTTCCTATGTGGCCTAGTCTGGTCAGTATCGCACCTGCTTACTAATAGATAATGGGAAGTGGATATAAAAGGATGCCAGGTGGTTGTGTGAGTGTCTCAGCCTGGGAAAACAGAGAGCCTGTCTGTGTGAGAGACACACATGAGTGAAAGCAGTGCCCACTGCAACTGTGGTTTGGCTGGACGGGAGAAGCCCGCCAGTTGGTAGTTAGGTTGTCCATTGTTTAGTTAGTGCCGGACAGGCAAGGATTTGTTTTATGTTTTATTTCCTTCTGCATTGCTTTCACCGTTAATAAACCTGACCCAGGGTCAGTTACACCTGAAACCCAGCTCTGCGCCTGTGTTTCATGCAGAACGCACGTGACCTTTGACCCCAGCAAAGCCGATCCCGGAGTGTTTTATCACATTGTGGTGGAGAACGCGGGCATCACGTTGCAAGCATGAGCATGGAGGACATGGTGAAAGCCGTCCAGCAAGAAGCTAATCGGGTGATGATCGCCCAGCTGAAGGAGTTGGTGGACATGACAGCTACCGATCGTTCGTTTCTCCAGCAGGTGGCGCAGCGCCTGGCAAGCTTACCTGAGGTTAACCTGGAAGCAGAGTCGAGAGTGATTCACGTGAGTCGGTACTGGCAGAAGATGACGACCGAAGATGACGTCGAGGCATACCTGACCACATTTGAACGGATGGCGGTACGAGAAAAATGGCCGAAGGCACGATGGGCCGGCCTGATTGCCCCGTTTCTTTCCGGCGAGGCCCAAAAGGCGTATTATGACTTGGAACCTGAAGCTGCGCGGGACTTTGACAAATTGAAAGCCGAGATCTTGGCCCGGCTGGGAGTGACGACCGCTGTCCGTGCACAGAGAGTGCATCAATGGACTTATCAGCTGGATAAACCACCGCGTTCACAGATGTTCGACCTGATCCACGTGACGAAGAAGTGGCTACAACCCGAGGTGTTGACAGCGCCAGATATAATCCAGAGAGTCGTCATGGACAAGTACCTGAGAGCTCTACCGCCAGCCCTGAGGAAGTGGGTAAGCCATGGAAATCCTACGACGGCAGATCAACTGGTGGATCTGGTTGAACGTTACTCCGTGGCGGAAGGACTCCGAGACGACGCTACCCCACCTCGTTCTTCATCATCTCCACGTGGAATCGGTAAGACTGTTCCAGGGAGTAGGGGAGATGGAAAAATCCCTAAGACAGTGGGAGAGGAAAACGGGACTGCCCGCACTGTGAGGCCGAGAGTAACGAACTATGGTCTAAGCAAGGGGCCCGTTAGGTGTTTCCGCTGCCAAGAGATGGGACATATTGCTGTGAACTGTCCGGTCACTACTGAACCCATGCAGTGCGACGTCACAGACTCAAAAAACCACATGTCTATGGTTGCACGGGTAGTGAGTGTGAATGCCGGTCAAAAGGATGTGGAAAAACACTTGTGTGATTTAACTGTTGATGGCAAAAATGTGGTGGCATTGTTAGACTCGGGAAGTGTGGTGACTCTGGTGAAGGCCAGTCTGGTGTCAGCCCCGACTGGACCATCAGACAAATTTTCTGTAACGTGTGTGCATGGAGACACCTGTTCGTACCTCACTACGGTCATATGCATTACTACTTCCTATGGGTCTGTGCAACATAAAGTGGGACTCGTCCCGGCGTTATTGCATGATGTTATCCTGGGCCGGGATTTTCCCCACTTCTCGCAATTGTGGGAGAATCAGTTGATGCCCTCTGGTAATAGTGTACATGATTCTTCTCCCAGGGCACGTGTGGGTCCCGAACCCCTGGAAGAGGTCTCCCCGGAAGACTCGGGGGAAGAGTCTGCGGGAAATGACCTGCAGTTCCCGTTTTCAGTCATGGCGGGTGATACGGAGGAGACCGGGGAAGAGGAGGAGGCCGACAGCCGTCCACCTCCCCGTTTGCCGGATTTAGAAGTTCAGAAAGATGACTTCCAAAGCGAGCAAATAAAGGATCCTACCCTTTCTCAGGCTAGGACAAATGTAAAAGTGATAAATGGGGTACCCGCAGAACCTGGCTCTAGGCTGGCATATCCTTACATGGTTCTGGAGAATGATTTACTATATCAGATAGAGAAAAAGGGGGAAGATACGGTGCAACTATTAGTCGTGCCAAAACCCTACCGGCGGCAGGTGCTGGACCTGGCCCACGGACATGTGATGGGATGTCACCTGGGAATCCAGAAAACCACCGAAAGGATATTACACTGTTTTGTTTGGCCAGGCATGCATCACGATATTCGTGTATATTGTGAGTCTTGTCCTGACTGCCAAGCCTCTGCACCTAAGCCCCAGTTCTGTAGCCCTTTGGTACCCCTACCTATTATTGAAGTCCCGTTTGAGAGGATTGGGATGGATTTAGTTGGGCCCCTTCCACGGTCTGCACGTGGACACCAACATATCCTGGTCATCTTGGATTATGCCACTCGTTACCCGGAGGCCATCCCTTTGCGTAACACGGCCACCAAGACGATTGCCAAGGAACTGGTGCATGTGTTTAGTCGGGTCGGTATACCAAAACAGATACTCACCGACCAGGTGACCCCTTTATGTCCAGGGTAATGAAGGAGCTCTGCCGATTGTTACAAATCGAACCGTTACGCACATCCGTGTATCACCCTCAAACAGACGGGTTGGTCGAACGGTTCAATAAAACTCTGAAGCAGATGCTGAGAAAGGTGATAGACCAGGATGGGAAGAACTGGGACTATTTACTTCCGTATTTGCTTTTTGCCATCAGGGAAGTACCCCAGTCTTCCACGGGATTCTCGCCTTTCGAGTTATTGTACGCCCGACGTCCTCGCGGACTGTTAGACGTTGCAAAAGAAACCTGGGAGGGTCAGGTCACTCCGTTTAAAACGGTGATAGATCACGTCACACAAATGCAGGACCGTATTGCGGCTGTGATGCCTATCATCAAAGAACACATGATGCAGGCTCAAGGAGCCCAAAAAAGAATCTATGATAGGGGCGCCAAGATCCGTACGTTTACACCCGGAGATAGGGTGTTGATCCTGGTCCCCACGGTGGACAGTAAGTTCCTGGCAAAGTGGCAGGGCCCCTTTAAGATTAAGGAAAGAGTTGGTGAAGTAAACTACAAAGTATACCAGGCAGGTAAATGGAAACCTGAACAGATTTATCATGTAAATCTGATAAAACCCTGGAAAGATCGGTCTGCCTTGTCAGCGGAGCTGGCCCGTCCCGTCTGCTCGCATACCGTACCGGAGGTATGGGTTGCAGAGACTCTCTCAGAGCGGCAAAAGATTGAGGTCAGGCAGTTTCTACTTCACAACCAAAAGTTTTTCTCAGAAAAACCCGGGCAGACTATGCTAATGAAACATGACATCGTAACGGAACCTGGTGTCACTGTTCACGTGAAACCCTACAGAATTCCGGAAGCGCGCCGTGAAGCCGTTTCCCGAGAAGTGAAGGCAATGTTAGAGTTAGGTGTCATTGAGGAATCGCACAGTGCTTGGTCCAGCCCGATTGTGTTAATTCCTAAACCGGACGGCACAATCCGGTTCTGCAATGAGTTCAGGAAACTGAATGCGGTCTCAAAATTTGATGCCTATCCTATGCCCTGGGTCGACGAGTTAATAGATCGGTTAGGAAAAGCCCGGTATATTACGACGCTAGACCTACCAAAGGGGTATTGGCAGATCCCTTTGGCGGAGGCTGCCAGAGAAAAGACGGCATTTGCTACACCGGAAGGTCTATTTCAGTATGTGTATATGCCGTTTGGACTGCACGGAGCACCGGCGACCTTCCAGAGACTGATGGATCGAGTCCTGAGGCCGCATAGGCAGTACACTTCGGCCTATTTGGATGACATTGTCATTTACAGCTTGGACTGGGAGACTCATCTCCAGAAAGTACAAGCTGTGATTGACGACCTGTGGGAGGCAGGTCTAACCGCGAACCCCAAGAAATGTCATATCGGGCTAGAAGAAGCCCGGTATTTGGGGTATGTAATTGGGAGGGGTGTTGTTAAACCCCAGGTTGATAAGATTCAGGCGGTTCAGGACTGGCCACAACCTGTCAACAAGAAGCAGGTGCAAGCCTTCCTGGGGATCGCCGGCTATTATCGCCGGTTCATACCCAATTTTGCAGCCATCGCTACCCCCCTGACGGATCTTACAAAAGGGAAAGACTCCGTCATGATTAAATGGAGTTTAGCGGCTGAAGAAGCCTTCCATAGCCTAAAACGGGTACTTTGCTCTCAGCCCGTACTGGTGACTCCGGACTTCCGCAGCGAGTTTGTGGTACAAACGGATGCCTCTGATACCGGTATCGGGGCCGTACTCTCACAAGTGAGGGAAGGAGTGGAACACCCAGTCCTCTATCTCAGCAGGAAGCTGAATAAACACGAGCAAAGGTATACAGTCATAGAAAAAGAGTGCCTCGCCATTAAGTGGGCTCTAGAGGCCCTCAAATATTACCTGGTGGGCCGAAAGTTCAGGCTGATCACTGACCATGCCCCTCTCAAGTGGATACACTTGAACAAGGAACGGAATAGCCGGGTGACCCGGTGGTTCCTTGCCCTGCAGGCCTACACTTTTACGGTGGAGCACTGCCCAGGGGTACAGATGGGGAATGCAGATGCCCTGTCCCGAGTGCACTGTCTGGCGGGTGTCATTGCTCGACCGGAGTGGTCTGAGCAGAGGGGGGGATATGTGAGAATCATGTGGGAATAGTGGAAGAGGGCAGGTATATCTCGCCCAGATTCCTTTCCTATGTGGCCTAGTCTGGTCAGTATCGCACCTGCTTACTAATGGATAATGGGAAGTGGATATAAAAGGATGCCAGGTGGTTGTGTGAGTGTCTCAGCCTGGGAACACAGAGAGCCTGTCTGTGTGAGAGACACACATGTGAGTGAAAGCAGTGCCCACTGCAACTGTGGTTTGGCTGGACGGGAGAAGCCCGCCAGTTGGTAGTTAGGTTGTCCATTGTTTAGTTAGTGCCGGACAGGCAAGGATTTGTTTTATGTTTTATTTCCTTCTGCATTGCTTTCACCGTTAATAAACCTGACCCAGGGTCAGTTACACCCGAATCCCATCTCTGCGCCTGAGTTTCATGCAGAACGCACGTGACCTTTGACCCCAGCAAAGCCGTTCCCGGAGTGTTTTATCACAATATGTAGTATTCATGTTGCATGCATGTAGTATATATGTTGTATGTATGTAGTATGTATGTAGCATGTATGTAGTATGTATGTAGTATGCATGTAGTATGTAGCATGTATGTAGTATGTATGTTGCCTGTATGTAGCATGTAGTGTGTATGTTGCATGTATGTAGCATGTAGTATATATGTAGTATGTATGTTACATGTAGTATATATAGTATATATGTAGTATGCATGTTGCATGCATGTAGTATATATGTTGTATGTATGTTGCATGCATGTAGTATATATGTTGTATGTATGTAGTATGTATGTAGCAAGTATGTAGTATGTATGTTGCATGTATGTAGCATGTAGTATATATGTAGTATGTATGTTAAATGTAGTATATATGTAGTATATATGTAGTATGCATGTTGCATGCATGTAGTATATATGTTGCATGCATGTAGTATATATGTATTATGTATGTAGCATGTATGTAGCATGTAGCATGTATGTAGCATGTAGCATGTATGTAGTATGTAGCATGTATGTAGTATGTATGTTGCATGTAGTATATATGTAGTATGTATGTTACATGTAGTATATATGTAGTATGCATGTTGTATGCATGTAGCATGTATGTAGCATGTATGTAGCATGTAATTTTTTTTTTTTTTTTTTTTTTTTTTACATTCAACACATTAGCCGGATGCTGGGACTACTACTGTCCCATCATTGGCTAATGTGTCAATCACTGTCATGGTAGCAGGCATCGCCCGATGGGACTTGTAGTCCCATCGGACGATGCCTGCACAGACCCCCGGAGCCTGCACAGACCACGTGCAGGCCGGCACAGCCCCCCAGCAGGCCGGTACAGACCCCCGGCAGGCCGCACAGACCCCCGGGCAGTCGGCACAGACCCCCAGAGCCTGCACAGACCCCCGGACAGTCGGCACAGACCACCGGCAGGCCGGCACAGCCCCCTGGCAGGCCGGTACAGACCCCTGGACAGTCGGCACAGACCCCCGGAGCCTGCACAGACCCCCGGACAGTCGGCACAGCCCCCCGGCAGGCCGGTACAGACCCCCGGACAGTCGGCACAGACCCCCGAAGGCCCGAACTGACGGCGCATCATGATGCGCACAGACAGCGCATCATGATGACGTCATTTCGGCAGCCTATCAGAGCCACAAAAGTGGCTCATTGCATTTTGGACTTCCGATTCCGGTATCCGATACGAAAAAAGTATCGGTACTCGGTATCGGAATTCCGATACGGCAAATATCGGCCGATACCCGATAATTGCGGTATCGGAAAGCTCGACACTACTGATGACACTCTCTTACTCAAATTCTCAGTTCTCTTGAGGTCAAACCGATATAAATCTAGGGACAATCGCACTTTGCATAATTTGATATTAAGCATCACGTATCTTGTTACACTGCGTATATGGTTTATTATGTAACATGCCCGTTGCCCTAAGGTTTATGTCAGTTTGACCTTAAGACAATATAGAACGCAAGTAAGAATCACGTAAAGGACATTGGCTTGGCCAGGACAGTGATGGACATTTCACTTCTGAAAACGTTACCATGCCATTTTAAGGAGTACCATTGATGCAACCCGGGTTACTTAAAGTCAGGTGAATTTATGTAATTCATGGTCGTATTAGAGGCAGCAATTAATGATAAGTGAGCACTAAAATGCTTGAGTACTTAGTACTCAAAATCAAGCAGGTTGGACACTCGGAGTACTGAGTATAATGGAAGTCAATATTAAACTCAAGAATTTTTCCAGAAGACCCTAAAATGAGGGCTTGGGGGGGCAGGGAAATCGCTGAAATAAATGGAAACTGCACTTATATTTAATGGGAACAGCATTGGGAAGATGGCTGGATGCATCTCTGACTCCCAGGTCACTGCTGAGAACAATGTTTCCAGAGTATTACTCCACTTTTAGGGTACGTTCCGATGATCAGTGTTCAGGCTTTCATGCAGCTGAATTTCCACATGAATCCCACACCTCAGCTTACTAGTATTTTTCCTTGAATTTTTCCTTGCATTTTTGTATCTCTTTGTTATGTTATTGGATGTGTGATAGATATGGGGTAGATATAATGATAGATAGATAGACATGGGGTAGATAGATAGATATAGGGTGGATAGATAGCTAGACAGATATCCATAAGATATATAATTAGTGCCGTGCATGTGCAGCTTACTGTACATGGATTAACCTAATAAATAAATACATGAAAAAAATAACATGGAGTCCACCCTATTTTTGATAAATAGCCAAGATAAAGCAGACAGCTGTGGGCTTATATAATCATGCTGGGAAGGTCCTTCATCATTGCACCCTTCTCAGCCTAAAAATACAAACTCGTAGCTATCCCAGAATAGGGACATCACATTAGATGTACCAATTTTGATGCTTTCCAGATTGCCCTGGTGCGGTGGCAATTGGGGACATGGTAGTTGGGTTTGATGACAGCTGTGATTTGTCATCAAGGCCAGAAATTAGTAATAGAGAGGTATCTATCACACACGTCCATTACTAACCCAGTAATCAGAAAATATAAACACACACAGAAAAAATACTTTATTTGAATAAAGACTCCCCACAGTATCCTTTGTTCACCAATTTATTGAAAAAAATTCCATGTTGGTCCAAACTAATCCAAAGAATCCACAGTAGTCCAGAAAAGGATGCCTGAAAGACATAAAAAGACAGAAATAAAGACAATAGACACTCCTTCTTTCACCAATTTATTAACCAAAATGTTGCCACACAGGTCCAATGTAGTCCACGCTCCTCAAATCTATCTCCGGCATCTGTGAGCAGCAGTACAGCTCCTGCTATTCACACACGCCGGGTAGTAACTACAAATCTCAACAGAGAAACCGATTCTCTCTGTGGTAAGCGAGACTTGGAGATGATGAGCGGCCATTGACCTCACTACCAGGCGCCTGTGGAAAGATCTTAACATGGCTGTTATGAGAAGGCACCCTTCAAATATGACAGACCTGGAGCCGTTTGCAAAAGAAGAGTAGTCCAAAATTCCAGGTGAGAGGTGTAAGAAGCTTGTTGATGGTTGTAGTAAGCGATTGATTGCAGTTATCTATTCCAAAGGGTGGACAACCAAATATTAGGTTGAGGGTGCCAACAATTTTGTCCGGCCCATTTTGGAGGTTTTGTGTGATATTACGTCCAATTTGCCTTTTTTCTCTGTTTTTTTTGTGTTCCAATACACTCATAGGAAATAAACATGTGTATAACAAAACATATGTAATTGCAATAATTTTCTGGGAGAAATACTTCATATTCTGGAACAATTTCAAGGATGCAAACACTTTCGGCCATGAATGTATGTAAATGTGTACATTTTTTGTTGTGAATGTTAAGATCCCATCACTCAAGGCTTAGGATTAAGGGGAAAAAATGGTCTCTAGGGTAGATTGAATCATGACTTATAGATGTACCTATATCATATTCCCATTACCATTCCACATTCCCAAACTGAACTTGATAGACATATTTCTTTTTTAACCCCTACTTACTATGTAATCATGTTACTCTTGAATTGTTTCTTCTACAACTGCGTGCAATAATTATTGTGGGAATTTTTAAGATGTATTTATACTGGCCGATTACCAGGACCAACCTTTCCTAGGAACCAGCAGTTTGCTTGTTTGTGAATGACTGGAAGTTTGTTTAGACAAGCTGATTATCAGGAAACACGTATTACCATAAATTATCATTCCTGATAATCACCCATTATAAATGCATCCTAAAAAGGGATTTTTTTTGCAGAGATGCCTACATACCATCTCGGTAATATGAAATGAACAATTAACTAGAGATGCCAGTAATGGGCATCCAGAGATTAATTTTACATATTGATATAGAAATCATATTAGAATTGAATGTACTGTTACAATTGAGCCATATAAAAATCAATTAAAAGAAATTAAGGGGGTCATTGAGTTTTGGAGTAAAGAAAAGGAAATTAAGCTTAGGTTTGGGATATTGTAAGTTATACAGGGAAAGCTTATCATGGCTGGTAAAAGCATGCTACTGGCAACTATGTTGCTCCTGTAGCCTAATCTTTTCAGAGCCATGCAATTGTGTAATACATTGAAGAACAAACAGCCAGGGCAATCTGCACTGTTGGCAATAGTCTGTAGGCTGGTACCTATAAACCCTTAGCAAACTGTAAACATTGTAAGCATGATAGGATTACCAGCAGCTGTGACCTAGTCTCAGACACCTTCATCGCCGGACTGGTGTGCGGTCATTCATATCCAATAGCCTGCACTCACAGTCATTTCTACTTTCTAGGGATTGGTGTAACACTTATCCCAATAATAATAACATTAAAACATATTTCTCTAATGCTGCCTACTGAGTGTAACTAAGAGATCACAGTAGGACTGGAAATGTACAGCCCTTCAAACACTCAATCACAAGGTAAAGTCACTTGATGAACCTAAATATGGAAAGCCATTACGCTAAGCACATGGATGGTTGAAACATAGTAATTAAAAAACAGGAAAACAAAATGATAGCATGTTCAGAGCTACGTAGCGAATAGTATCAGATTATAATGGTAGCTTCTCAAGTGAAGCTGATGAATTATTCATTGTTATATGTCCTTCATCTCCAGAATGAAAGGAATGTTCATGACGAAAAATAGACATCAGTGGACAGCATGTATTAAGATACTTCTTGAGAAATTGAACACATATATTATATGATAGCTATTAATGATACATTTTATGCTATAAAGTTTACATTTTTACAATTATGTAAAATAAATATAGAGTGACATGTAAAAGTTTGGGCACTCCTGGTCAAAAATATTGTTATTATAAACATTTACGCAAGTTGAAGATGAAATGATCTCTAAAATGCCTAAAGTTATAGATGACACATTTTCTTTATATTTTATTTAAGATATATATACTGCTCAAGAAAATAAAGGGAACACATCCTAGATATCACTGAATGAAATATTCCAGTTGCAAATCTTTATCCATTACACATGTAATGCATCGAGAGCAATAAAACATAAAAATGATTATTGTAAATTAAAATTAATATCCCATGAAGTGTGATTGACTTGGAGTTACATTGTGTTGTTTAAGTGTTCCCTTTATTTTTTGAGCAATAGATAGATATTTTTTTTTCATTTTTTACATTTTAAAAATTACAAAGAAGAAAATGGGCCAATGCAAAAGTTCTACATGCTGCATATGCATGCCTCAACACTGAAATTGTAAAACCAAAAATGAGGAATCATTACATTAGGGAAATCAAAGGATGAATAGACATGAAAATGATATGTAAATAATGAAAAAATGGTAACAACACTTTCAAAACATCTCAGTTTATTCAGTATTGAGTAAGAGTGCCACTTTCAGCAATATATACACTTACAAGCCTTTGTATGCAATCAATGGTTGTCTGAGGAATGTTCTATCATGATGCAGAAACCTGGCCATGAAACTCATCAAGCCCCCCTTGCAATTATTGATCATTGATGTACCAGGTGTGCTCGTTGGGAGACAAGTCAGAAGATGCTGTTGGCCATAGTAGCATATTTTGGCCATGCAGGCTGCTCACAGAAGCATAAGCAACATGCAAAAAATTCGAAAAAATGAGTCAAGACAAATGTCAAATGAAAAAGAAAATAATTTATTCAATACAAATAAACAGTAAGAAGTATATATTAAAAAAATATAAGCCTAAGCGAAACGCATGTAGGGGCTGGCAGTCCCTTGACACACTGCGACCATGGTGGGTGAGGAATGGATCTATCTTGGATTAGCCTATCCATTAGGTGCCTTTAAAGGTGTTTACACATTTTACTATGTGGTCAATTTTTTCAAAGAACTTGATTCCTCTGGTCAGATATTCATATTTATCAGTGTTATTCTTTGGACATTTTTTACCTGTGTCCTTCATTTTTCAGATACTCATTTGAAATTCATGTGTATATACTGTATATACATTGGTGTTTTTATATATACTTCATACTGTTTATTTGTATTGAATAAATTATTTTCTTTTTCATTTGACATTTATCTTGACTCCATTTTTACAAATTTTTTGTATGTTTATGGGAGTTTTTGTCATACTGACACATTGAACTTTCTTGTTTGTTGTCAGCAATTTATGATACAATTTTGTGCTCTGATCTATATTTTTATAGCATAAGCAGCATGGCCTACTCCAAGATGGCACCATCAGCGCCTGCGCAGTAACGTCTATCGGATAGCCGACAGGTACTACTGCTCAGGAGTCGACAGTGCCATCTTGCTAGAGAAAAAAAAAGGGTCTCCACTAAGATCATTGATCTGATAGATGTTACTGAGCAGACGCCAGCCGATAGCTGCTACTGCGCAGGCGACGCCATTTTTTAACTGATTTTTTTTTTTTTTTTTAGGAATTTTGGATACCATCAAAAAGAATAATTAAATGGAAAATATGCGCCTGCCTGCAGAAGGGAATATTTTTTTTGCTTAAATATATATAATATTCATTATGTAAACTAGGGTGCAGGTCACTGATGGATCATGACCTGTCAGAAGCCATACTAATGAATAGCTATGCAGAGCACCACATGAAGACCACTCCATAGGCCCACCATGATGTGCGAGCATGTCATTAGCTCAAAACTACAACTAAAGATGAAACAGCAACCCCAAGATGGATTTCATCAACCCAGGTATCATTTTAATCAGTATAACGGCATCAACCTGACACTGTCTTTAGGTTACTGTGCACAATCCTGCTGACAGGTTCCTTTTAATGGCCAAACACAAGTATTTAAGGAGAATCTGTCACCCCCCTGGACGATTTTGAGCTATTACTATGAGCATACAGGTAATAGTATGGTTAAACCAGTCTTGCCTGTATGCCTTATAACTGCTTTGTATAACTTTAGAAATTCATTTACAATATTTTATGCTAATGATTTCTTCCAGATTCCGGGGTGTGCATTGCCTGGAAGAAATCACTGCCTCCTGAGTTCATTATAATGGTATCCCCCTCCCGTCATACTGACCTGTTCAGTGCTATAATCTCACGCATGCACTATGCACGAGCATGGTTACACGAACTCTGTCCACCCACCTATGGGCAGTGTCTGCATTGATCATCTGCACAGGTACTGTGAGTCACTGCGCAGTAGTTGAGCTGATCATTATATTCATAAAGTTCCCCAGGACTAGGTGTCCATTAGCCAGGTTTCAGTCCTTTTCAGCCTTTATTCACATGACCTCACTTGACATATGGTAAGGTTTTAATACTAAATGTTAGGATGGTTCCGAATAGGGTCACATTGACGTGGTGAAATGGCTTTTACGTTTGTTTGATCAAAATTATGTTAACTATGTATCCTATATTATTTTCATGCACTATTGCTATTTATTTACTACAGGGTATTTGTTTATTTTGTTTTCAATGTATACTGCTGGAAAAAATAGCGTAATATTCAACAAATTATTGAAATGATTAGAATGTACTCACCAGATAGAGCCACAGAACAGGCTTGTAAAGATATCCGCTGCAGCAGATCCACCAGTCCATTCGTGACCAACCAGAGATAAAAAAAAATGGGTGAAATGTAGATATAATCTGTGCTGCTGAATGATTCAAGATCCAAAACATATAGCCATTCAATTGTGGGTTTATTCAACGTGTTTCAAAGTACCAGACTTCTTCATCAGGAACACCACAAAACCACAACTCAACAATATGTGACAGACTCAGCTTCTGCTGAGCCCATCTTCCTTTTTAGAGTGGACCCTCTGGGCCGTGGCACCCACCCACCTAGGGCGAGCTGACCTAGTGAGAACCCACCCCCTGTACAGGGAGTGTCAGGGGCAAGACCAAGGGGGTGAGCCACCACGACTGCTGGGACCAGACGGCCGGCTCAGGGGACACTATTGAGTGTCTGACAACAGGACAGACAGGATACCAAACATAAAGCAAGGTCACACAGTTTCTTCCTCAAACGTGGATTCACACTTTATTCAGGTGCAAGGCATAACAGGGAATCAGGTGCAGGGCACAAACAGTGAAACCCGGCACGATGCGTGCAAGGGCACGCCAAATGTTCCAAGCATAGTACGTGCACGAAAACATACCAGGGTCCAGGACAGGATACGTGATAGGGCTCACACAAGAGTTCCTAGAAGGGATGCATGCTAGGACACGCCAGGATCCAAGACGGGGTGCAATGGCATCGGACTCCGGGCTACTGGCAACGACCGACAGGGTCCAGGCATCAGGCTGCGGACATCAGCTCCTGACATCAGGCCACAGTCATCTGGTTCCGGACCTCTGGCAACGGTCGGCAGGTTTCAGTAATCTGGCAGGCAAGCCAACGTTCAAGGCAGGGTGCATGCTTGGAGCCACGCCAGGGTTCAAGGCAGGGTGCATGCTTGGAGACACGCCAGGGTTCAAGGCAGGGTTAAGGCCTGTGCGTGCAAGAGGGCACGACAGGGAACATGGCAAAGCCTGCGCGTACTTTTACAGGAGCACGGGGAGGTATGCCATGGGCAGGCGAGGGCCTGCGCGTGCTTTAGAGAGCACGCAGAGCACAGTGCGAAAACAGTGTGAAGTGCAAGGGAGCACAGAGGGCATGGCTGGGGCACTGGCTAGCTAATCGGGCTGCGGCACTGACAACCGGGCAAGACTCCAGCGAACCCGGCTGAGGCATGGCAGGCGACACAGCTGTCACTGACCGACGAGCACGGCTGAGGCACAAGCAGGCGGGCACGGCTAGGGCGGGCACGGCTGAGGCACAAACAGGAGGCTAGGAAGTCCAGGTGCATGCAAAGAGCATACGAAGAAACAGAGCAAGGGAAGACAAGACAAGAAACAAGGCAGGGCTTAAGCAGAGTACAGAACCAGGAACGGAAGCATAGGCAGAAACATGAAACAAGAACAGAGCAAAAACAGAGCTAGCAGCGGAGCGTAGGCCGAATCCCAGCGCCGGGCCAAGGGAGAACCTTGGGACTAGACATGGAAAGGAGCACAAAAGGAAAGAAAGGAGGGATGGTGCGTGTGCCAGGGAGCACTACAGAGCACCATAGGAGAGAGCGAGGCAGAGCAAGCAAAGACTGAGACCATAGGGAGGAACAAGGCAGAGCAAGGCAAGGTATGAAACAAGGCATAGCGAAAACAAGCAAGGCAGAGAATAACAGAAGGACTACAAGTCCAAGCAGGACAAGGACGAACATGGCACAACGGACAAACATAAGACAAGGCACGGGACAAGAAATGGAGTACGAGCACGGAGCGTGTGCAGAGACACACGACAGAGCAGAGTGCAAGGGCACAGAATAGAGGGAGCGCCCCACAGACCAAGCAGCCATGCAGGGACACCACACAATACTCAGGCCCTGAGCATAGGAAGGGGCGGTCTAATATAGGGCATAGCACCTCCTCTTCCAGGTGAGGACCAGGGGAGAACTTCCTAGAGTTCAGATGCTCCAGGATCATAGAGCGCAGTCACATGATCAGGGTTTCAGACATGACGAGATGATCACAGAACCAGACAGTGCAGGATCTTAGGAAACGTCACATGATCAAGGTTTCAGACATGACGAGATGATTGCTGAACCAGACAGTGCAGGATCTTAGGAAACGTCACATGATCAAGGCTTCAGACATGACGAGATGATTGCAGAACCAGACAGTGCAGGATCCTCAGAAAGACACATGATCCGGGATTCTAGACATGACGAGAAGATAACAGAAGGCAAAGCAGAAACGCAGGCATCTTGCAGCTCAGCAGACATGAGGTGAGTGTG
This sequence comes from Dendrobates tinctorius, assembly GCF_039654945.1. Lineage (NCBI taxonomy): Eukaryota > Metazoa > Chordata > Amphibia > Anura > Dendrobatidae > Dendrobates > Dendrobates tinctorius. The sequence continues at coordinate 3,284,987 of NW_027361807.1, read as the reverse complement.
CACACTGCTCTAGGGAACAAGCAGGGTAGCAGACATGAGATGCGCGTGCACACTGCTCCAGGGTCATGAGGCAAAACAGACATGGCGGACATAACAGACATGGCGAGCATGACACAATACCACTTCAGACCTGGCTCCCTAAAAGGCCAGAGGGAGGTCACAGCAAACTGCAAACTAGAGAAGAGGAAACTGTGCAAGAAAATCCAGGGTGATAAAATTAAAACCCATTCATATAGGGTAGAGAGGGAAAGTTAAGGAAAGTGAAAAGCAAACAAAGCAATAATAACTAAAACTCCCAAAAACCTAAAGAGGTGAAAGGAAAAGGAACGGGGAAGGAAAACAGACTTACTGCAGGAATTCAACTGGTGTTTACCATGCAAGGTAAACCCCTTAACTGAAAGGGTGGAACAACTAAATCCAAGTCCACCTAGAAATATATCCAGCAAAGAAGTGCAGTGAAGGGTGAATATATAAAACCCAACCCAAGGCAGACCAAAATTGGAAAATGAAAAACACCTGGAGAGGAGCGTACCAAGAAAGGGAGAACAAAGACAATTGGAACCAACAGCATTTGGACAAGGAAGAAAAGGAAAGAGCACAGCAGACAGGGGAACTGAGCATGCAGCAACAAGTCAGCTGATCGAATCCCTAAACTGAGTCATAACAGTATGGAAATTGACTAATTTCTTTAAATCAGTGTAAATTTGGCTGTACTCATATACTGGCTGACCTTTTTGCTGTTTCCAGCAAGCAAATTTACATTATAATATGTCTAGACAAACGGGCTTCCAAAGGGATAATTTGTGTTACATGGTTAGATAAAATGTACTAATCTCTGCTATCCTCAGGCAATTCCTTGGATAAGGAAACCGCTCATGGGGTTTCATTAACAGGATAATATCAATCCAAACCTATGCAGTGACTTGAAACTTTCAGGTGTGAGTCAGCTGAGTTTAGTGGAAAGACTTTAAAGCCAGGATGAGCTAAAAATCCAATGTTTTTTCTATGAAATTATTCATGAAAAGTTCAACTTCCAAACATACTTCGTGCTTGAAATCTTGCAAATTTTTAGCACTTACCATCTGCAAAAGGAAATATTTTTTCTACTTTTAGAGCTAGAAAACCTATCTTGACCTTGTCCTACATTCCAATGCAAGTTAAACACAGCAGCAGCAGAAATCTCTGGACTCCAAATGTATAGCTGTTACATTTAACAAGCTCCAAGCTATGCGAGTAGGATTAGGCTAGGATGAGTTTACAGCCTCTGAATGTAATCAATTATTTTCTCCCTGTACAGATAACAAGCAGATATCCAAGTGTGATATTGTGAGAAATAGCGGGAAATTAAAATACCTGAAAACTAACAAATTAGGAAAAATTATAAAAATTAGAAACTTACATTTTTTTATTTTATGCAATTTTGGGTGTTGCTCTTTGCTGAGCACAGGCGCCAAATCATTTTCATTAATGTGTCAACCTTCGCGGATAGACAAGGAATCATCTAGGGTCAGTAAGGCCTGGACTGCCTTGCCTTACTGCCTGCACATCTCCTTGAGATTTCTATCCTTAGAATGTATTACTTTTGCTTTTGGAGTGCTGTTTGTAATATATACTCAATAAAGATATCATTTTAACATACTTTGAAAAGTAACAACATGTTTGTGCAACGTGAAGATTGGTGATTTTTGGCATTTTCATGCTAGTACTGGACACCTCCACTAAAGTGGGTGGAGCATGGGTAGGATGAGTGTGGCGGCACCCAGCAAAATCATTATGGGTTACTCCATTTTAGTGAGGTAGCTTACGCCAGAAATGTTGTTCTAGTCCCTGACTGGAGCAGCATTTCTGGCAAGGCTCATGAAGACGCACACCACTGAAAGCATGTGCAAAATTCATTAGGTGGTGTACACCTACTAAGAAATTTGGCGCATCTTACCCTACAACATCCCTTTATTGAAACTGACGTATACAATGGCAGTCTTACAGAATAGCGCCCAATGTGTTTGGGTAGAGAAGATGAAGAGCTCCACGGAAAATACGGTAATACAAGCAATAAATAATACCCCTGTAAGGATCCAAAGTAATACTGTTATGTAGTGTGGAAATAATACCACTATACAAACTTCTGATATAACTTTAAATACCAACTAATGGCCAACTAACTCAAAAAATTCCACAATGATAGCTTTACACTACTCTGATTATTGCTTTGACTACTCTTAGTAATGCAGGTTATAAATATGATATTTTTGTTTGTGTTCATACATCGTCGTGTTCATAAAGAGAGAGTTATGGATTCTATAAGGAGATTTCCATATAAGATATACCTTCGATATTACATGTACAGTGTAAACCATGCCCAGCAATATGTTCCGGATTATTTATAGATCAGTTGTGCATATTACTACTCTGCTCCAGGATGCAGGTTACTAGCCAGCATTGCCTGCAGTTTACATATATATGTATTCTGGGACACATTATCTTCAGGGGATAGAACCCTGACTCTTTAGATTATGGGACTTCAAGTTATTCCAAATCAACTCTGTCCCCCGAATCAAATTCTCTCGGTAATTTTAAAGTAGCTGTGCGTCTCGTCATACTGTGATAGATGCAACTCGTAAAATAGTATGAGAGATATGAAAGGTTGAGGCAAGCCAGATAAATGGTTCCCATTATTCTCCCAATCAAGTGAAATACCTCTTCTCCACGTCCTCATTTGAATGATAATATGAGCCGCACAATCCTTCTCTAGTGCTATTGTCACAGAGTAGAGCTTCTCCCTGCGGCTAGCTGAAAGGTAACCTTGTCTGCTGCCATCACCGGGCACTGGACTGCTCTGAGGACCTCTTCACTGCTGGAATATGTCCACCTTGTCATAATTACGTGTGAAGGTCGATTGGACCATTGATCTCTATCCGCTGACATTGCTAGCTTGCAAGAAAGCTAGATTCATACTTAGACCAGTCCTGTAGCATGAAGTAAACATAATGCATAGTTAAAGCCACTGTATCACACTGGTTAGCTCATTATGTGGCTCTCACTCACATCACAACACCACAAAGAAAATGCTCATCTTATGCAGAATATTTCCCAATCTCTCTTTCTATTGCAATTTCTCTTCTGTAACTAGGCTGTTGATGCTTCCATCTTCATCACTTGTGACATGTGACATTCTCATTTCTTGCTTACGGTCATCATGTATACACCAAACATGTCTATAATAAAGGGTTAATCCCTCAGAGCTTACAGGTTATGAATTCATATACAGTCAAGGCCGAAAGTGTTGGAATCCTTAAAATTGTTCCAGAAAATGAAGCATTTCTCCCAGAAAATTATTACAATTAGACATGTTATGATACACACATGTTTATTTCCTTTGTGTGTATTGAAACAGCACAAAACAAAGAGAAAGAAAGGCAAATTGGACATAATTTCACCCAAAACCCCCAAAATGGGCTGGACAAAAATGTTGGCACCTTTCCCTTATTGTGGGTAAACAACTTTTCTTAACCCCTTTCTGACATCTGATGTACTATCCCATCCACGGTACCCGAGCCCCTATGACCGGGGATGGGATAGTACATCATCGCAATCAGCACCGCCCCTGGGGGGGAGCGCCGCTGATCGCGACTGGGTGTCAGCTGATTATCACAGCTGACACCCGCCACTATGTGTCAGGGGCGGTCACAGGCTGCCCCCGGCACATTAACCCCTGGCACACTGCGATCAAACATGATCGCAGTGTACCAGGGGGATTAGAGAAGCACCGGCAGGGAGGGGGCTCCCTCCGTGCTTCACTGAAACCCCCAGCGCAGCGCGATGTGCTGCACTGCATGGAGGGTCTCCTTCGCTGCAGGCCCCCGGATCCAAGATGGCCGCGGGGGCCTTCAGGGGCCTGCAGGGAGGCGGCTTCCTCAGTTCCTGCTGAGAGCAGGCACGAGGAAGCCTGCTGCAGCGCCTGTCAGATCGCTGATCTGACACAGCGCTGCGTGAAGTGTCAGATCAGCGATCTGACACTAGACAGTGATGCGCCCCCCGGGACAAAGTAATAAAGAAAAAAATTTTTTTTTAAAAAGTGTAAAAGTAATTTATAAAAAAAGCACTAAATAAATTAAAAAAAAAAAAATCCCTAATAAATTCATTTTTTGGAAGTAAAAAAAAAAACAATAAAAGTACACATATTTAGTATCGCCGCATCTGTAACAACCCGCCCTATAAAACTGTCCCACTAATTAACCCCTTTAGTGAACCCCTTAAAAAATAAAAATCAAAGCAAAAAATAGTGCTTTATAATCATACCGCCGAACAAAAAGTGCAATAATGCACGATCAAAAAGACGGATATAAATAACCATGGAACTGCTGAAAATGTCATCTTGTCCTGCAAAAAACGAGCTGCCACACAGCGTCATCAGCAAAAAAATAAAAAAGTTATAGCTCGCCGAATAAAGCAATGCAAAAATAATTATTTTTTATATAAAATTGTTTTCATTGCATAAAAGCGCCAAAACATAAAAAAATTACATAAATTAGGTATCGCTGTAATCGTACTGACCCGAAGAATAAAACCGCTTTATCAATTTTACCAGATGTGGAATGGTGTAAACGCACCCCCCAAAAGAAATTCATGAAATGCTGGTTTTTGTTCATTCTGAGTCCAAAAAATCGGAATAAAAAGCAATAAAAAAAGTCACGTGCCCGAAAATGGTACCAATAAAAACGTCAACTCGTCACGCAAAAAATAAGACCTCACATGACTCAGTGGGTCAAAATACGGAAAAATTATAGCTCTGAAAATGTGGTGATGCAAAAACTACTTTTACAATAAAAAGCGTCTTTTAGCGTGTGACAGCTGCCAAACATAAAAACCCACCATAAATAGTAAATAAAACCTCCCTTTATCACCCCCTTAGTTCGGGAAAAATAATAAAATTTAAAAAAATGTTTTTATTTCCAGTTTCCCAGTAGGGTTAGGGTTAGGGCTGGGGTTAGGGCTAGGGTTAGGGCTAGGGCTAGGGCTAGGGTTAGGGCTAGGGTTTGGACTGAGATTAGGGTTAGGGGTGTGTTGGGGTTAGGGTTGGAGTTAGAATTGGGGGGTTTCCACTGTTTAGGCACATCAGCTGCTCTCCAAACGCAACATGGCGTCTGATTTCAATTCCAGCCAATTCTGCATTGAAAAAGTCAAATGGTGCACCTTCCCTTTCAAGCTCTGCCATGCGCCCAAACAGTGGTTTACCCCCACATATGGGGTATCAGCCTATTCAGGACAAATTATACAACAAAGTTTGGGGTCCAATTTCTCCTGTTACCCTTGGGAAAATAAAAAAATGGGGGCAAAAATATAATTTTTGTGGAAAAAAATATGATTTTTTATTTTTATGGCTCTATGTTAAAAACTTCTGTGAAGCACTTGGGGGTTCAAAGTGCTCACCACACATCTAAATAAGTTCCTTGGAGGGTCTAGTTTCTAAAATGGGGTCACTTGAGGGGGTTTCAATAGATTAGGCACATCAAAGGCTCTCCAAATGCGACATGACACCGGTAGACCATTCCATCAAAGTCTGGATTCCAAAACGTCACTACTTCCCTTCCGAGCCCCGATGTGTGACCAAACAGTAGTTTTCTCCCACATATGGGATATCAGCGTTCTGAGGAAAAATTGGACAAATACGTTTGGGGTCCAATTTCTCCTCTTACCCTTGGGAAAATAAAAAAATTGGGGACTTAAAGATCATGTTTGTGGAAAAAATACTATTTTTTTATTTTCTCGCCCGGGCGTTATAAACTTCTGTGAAGCACTTGGGGGTTCAAAGTGCTCACCACACATCTAGATAAGTTCCTTGGGGTGTCTAGTTTACAAAATGGGGTCACTTGGTGGGGGGTTTCCACAGTTTAGGCAAATGACCCCTGCAGACCATTCTATCAAAGTCTGCATTCCAAAATATCACTACTTCCCTTCCGAGCCCCGACGTGTGCCCATACAGTAGTTTTCTCCCACATATGGGATATCAGCGTACTGAGGACAAATGAGACAACAACTTTTGGGTCCAATTTCTCCTTTTACCCTTGGAAAATAAAAAAATTGGGGACTAAAAGATCATGTTTGTGGAAAAATATGATTTTTTTATTTTCACGCCCAGGCGTTATAAACTTCTGTGAAGCACTTGGGGGTTCAAAGTGCTCACCACACATCTAGATAAGTTCCTTGGGGGGTCTAGTTTCCAAAATGGTGTCATTTGTGGGGGGTTGCCACTCTATTGGCACATCAGGGGCTTTCCAAACGCGACATGGCGTCCGATCTCAATTCCGGCCAAAAAGTCAAATGGTGCGGCTTCCCTTCTGAGCTCTGCCATGCGCTCAAATAGTGGTTTACCCCCACATGTGGGGTATCAGCGCACTCAGAACAAATTGCACAATAAATTTTGGGGTCCTGTTACCCTTGGGAAAATAAAATTTGGGGGTGAAAAGATCATTTTTGTGGAAAAAATATGATTTCTTAATTTTACGGCTGTACGTTATAAACGTCTGTGAAGCCCTTGGTGGTTCAAAGTTCTCACCACACATCTAAATAAGATCCTTGGGGGGGTCTAGTTTCTAAAATGGTGTCATTTGTGGGGGGTTTCCACTGTTTTGGCACATCAGAGGCTTTCCAAACGCGACATGGCGTCCGATCTCAATTCCAGCCAAAAAAGTCAAATGGCGCTGCTCCCTTCCGAGCTCTGCCATGCGCCCAAATAGTGGTTTACCCACACATGTGGGGTATCAGCGTACTCAGGAAAAAATGCACAATAACATTTGGGGTCCTGCTACCCTTGGGAAAATAAAAATTGGAGGTGAAAAGATCATTTTTGTGCAAAAAATTGGATTTTTTAATTGTACGGCTGTACATTATAAACTTCTGTGAAGCCCTTGGGGGTTCAAAGTGCTCACCACATATCTGGATAAGTTCCATGGGGGGTCTAGTTTCCAAAATGGGTTCACTTGTGGGGGGTTTCCACTGTTTAGGCACATCAGGAGCTCTCCAAACGTGACATGGCGTCCGATCTGAATTCCAGCCAATTTTGCAGTGAAGAAGTCAAACAGCGCTCCTTCCCTTCTGAGGTCTGCCATGCGCCGAAACAGTGGTTCCCCCCACATTTCAGATATCAGCGTACTCAGGACAAATTGCACTATAACTTTTGCAGTCCAGTTTCTCCTGTTACCCTTGGTAAAATAAAAAAATTGGACCTGAAGAAAATTTTTTTTTTTAAATGTTAAATGTTCATTTTTTTTAAACATTCAAAAAATTCCTGTGAAGCACCTGAAGGGTTAATAAACTTCTTGAATCTGGTTTTGAGGGGTGCAGTTTTTAGAATGATGTCACTTTTGGGTATTTTCTATCATATAGACCCCTCAAAGTGACTTCAAATGTGATGTGGTCCCTAAAAATAAAATGGTGTTGTAAAAATGAGAAATCACTGGTCAACTTTTAACCCTTATAACTTACTAATAAAAAAAAATTTGGTTCCCAAATTGTGCTGATGTAATGTAAACATGTGGGAAATGTTACTTATTAAGTTTTTTGTGTGCCATATCTCTGTGATTTTAGGGCATAAAAATTTAAAGTTGGAAAATTGCAAAATTTTCAAAATTTTTCCCAATTTTCATTTTTTTCACAAATAAATGCAAGTTATATGAATGAAATTTTACCACTAACATGAAGTACAATATGTCACGAGAGAACACTTTCCGAATCACAGGGATCCATGGAAGCGTTCCGGAGTTATTATCTCATAAAGGGACAGTGGTCATAATTGTAAAAATTGGCCCAGTCATTAACGTGCAAACCACCCTTGGGGGTTAAGGGGTTAAAGCATGTGATGTTCATTCAAACTCACATGTGGCAAGTAACAGATGTGGGAAATATGAAATCACACCTGAAAACAAATAAAAAGGCGAGAAGTTGAATCAATCTTTGCATTGTGTGTTTTTTGTTTCCCACACTAAGCATGGAATACAGAAAGAGAAGAACAAAACTGTCTGAGGACTTGAGAACCAAAATTGTTTAAAAATATCAACAATCTTAAGATTAGAACTCCTTCTCCAGAGATCTTGATGTTCCTTGGTACACGGTGCATAGCATAATCAAGAAGTTTACAACCCATGGCACTGTAGCTAATCTTTCAGGACATTCACGACATAGAAAAAATGATGAAAGTTTGCAACTCAAGTTAGTTTGGATTTTAGATAAATTGCCAAAAATAAAGTTCCAGTTCAAGCTGTCCTGCAGGCTCAGGGTGCATCAGTGTCAGCGCGAACTATCTGTCAACATTTGAGTGAAATGAAATGCTATGGCAGGAGACCCAGGTGACACAGAGACATAAAAGCTAGACTGCAGTTTGCCAAAGTGTACGTGAGTAAGCTAAAACCCTTCTGAGAAAATGTCTTGTGGACAGATGAGACAAATATATAGATTTATTTTTTTTTTAAAGTACATCATTCTACTATTTACCAAAAACAGAAGAGGCCTACAAAGAAAAGAACACAGTACCTAAAGTAAAATATGCCAGAGGTTCAAAGATGTTTTGGAGTTGTTTTGCTGCCTCAAGCACTGGGTGCCTTGACTGTGTGCAAGACATCATGAAATCTGAATATTACCAAAGGATTTTGGGTTGCAGTATAGTGCCCAGTGTCAAAAAGCTGGGTTTGTGTCCTAGGCCATGGGACTTCCAGCAGGACATTGACCCCAAATACTTCAAGAAGCACTCAGAAATTGCTGGAAACAAAGCGTAGGAGAGTACTGAAGAGGCCAATAATGAGTCCGGATCTAAATCCCATTGTACATTGTGGATATATCTGAAAATTGCAGTTTTCAATTTGCCTTTTTATCAGTTTTTGTGTTGTTTCAATACACACAAAGGAAATAAACATGTGTTTAACAAAACATGTGCAACTGCAATAACTTTCTGGGAGAAATATTTCATTTTATGGAACAATTTCAAGGGTACAAACACTTTCGGCGTTGACTGATTGGTTGACTGCTTCTGCATGAAAAATTAAACAAAAGATTATGTAATTGAAATGCAGTAGCACAATTGCTCAAATTCACCAGCTTCAGTGAATTCCTAAAAATTCTATGAACATCAAATCGATTTGATCATCTCTACTGCTTACACATTTTCCCTTTGAAGCTACTGCGGGTCTCACTAATATTGCAACTGGGCCCAAGACGGCAGTCTTGTGAGTGGGCCCTTTTCCACTCCGGGTTCAGTTTTCTAAAGTTTAGTGTAGTAAGTATGCATGTGTGGCATTACTTCAGATTCTAATAGCTCCACTGTCCATACTGGTACACTTGATGCAGTACTGTACCCTTTCAATCAGGAAGCCAAACTAGCTTTTACAATGTCCTTCTTCAGCACAGCCAAACTGGTGATCAGAAACTAACAGGTTATGCATTTTCCTTTGCCTTCCATACAATACATTGGCTCCTTCCCCAGAATTACAGTTAACATTTTGTTCCTGGCAACAGGTACTGTTCTGTCCTCTCTTAATGAAGCAGACTCATGTAGCTATACAGGCAGATAAACCACTATACCGGAGTCCAATAAAGAGACTGTGGTTGAGTCTGTGCTTTTATTGAACGTGATAGTATATTGATGCGGTGAAACTGTAAACAATCATATACATAAAATCAGTGCATGGTACAGCAGAAATACATATTATACATGCTATACAATGTGCATGAAGGTTACAAACTAGAACTGACCAGGAATACAACTGACTATGCTTAGCTAACATTAGGACAGAAATTACCTATAGAAAGCATAAGTACATACCGGCAATGCAATCGCAAGGGGACTGCAATGGATGAGTTCCTTCTTGGATACAAGCTGAATGAAAATGGAGGGAGATGGAGGCTGAGCTACCATAATACATTGCAAAAAGAGGGGAGGAGATTCAGACATAGAAAATAGAAAAACAGAAAATAGGACCGTGAACATGACTCTGGCCACCAGAGGGAGCCAAAACACTGCAAACAAATAAGTCTATGAATATGTAAGTTTCTCTATACTCTTACTAGTAAATTACTGCAAAATTATACAAACGGATAATCAGAGATTACAAATTAGATGTTGGAGACAGATCAGATACAGCAATGAAATAGGGAGCCGCTTGAAATGCCTTAATTTTCCTGGGTGTAGGGTCATATGAGTCTATGTGGGTCGCTATGCCCCTTTTACTCTGTTTCTATGCATAGTCTATTGATAGGGGCCACTCATAGAGTCACTGCCCCCCGAATAAGTACTCAAAGCAGGACATTACCATTTCCCTTAAGTTCCCCTTTCCACTGAACAGTATGATTTCCAGATTTTTAGGTCTTTTCATTGCAGATGGTTTCCACTTGCATGTGATGTCCAGCCGCCTCTGAAACTAGTCCTTCTTCATGCTGAACCTAGTATCATCCACTCCTGGTCCATCTGTACTCTCCCTGTCACCTCCTCTCCAAGAGTAACTTCCACTACTTACTATATACCTAAAAAAGACCCACTGGTCCCCATAGTAATCCACTTCCCATCAGGGGCCAGCCTTGCAGTTAACCCTGTAGGGGCCTGACACAGACCATGGCCATAGATATAAATATATTTTAAAATGACTTAACAAATAATAGACATATTCCAACATTAACTCAATGATGTCTTCATCAAAGGGGCATAACAGCTCACCTGCCCCCTCACATCATGGGAATTGTTGCTAAGACCTAAAAAGAGAGAATCAAACAAGTACAGTTTCTGAATGTAGTCATGAAACACATCAGAATAGGTCCTTGTGGTTTTCGCTATGAGACACCAAAACTTCTACGTACATTAGAAATCACATTACTAAAACATAAATTGAGGGTCCTTGTATTACTGTAGTGACAAGAGGTCCGAATAAGATCCCAGTGGGTCACAAACCGAGACTGAGGCAAAAATCGTCTTTACTAAAATAGCAAATAAAGTAGAACTTAGTATGTGGAGGAAACAGAATGAAATACCCTAATACAGTACACTCACTCAGCCAGTGCTGAAATCACTATGCCAATCCAAGGTTCCCTGAAAAAGTGTATTACACTGAGACTTAAAATAGATTTACCTGTCAAAAGGTCAATTCTGGTGCTCAGAGAACAGGTGTAATCGAATGAAGTGATATCAAGGGACCCCCTGGGATGGCACACTGAGTATAACCTACACAATCCTACAATAATAATACATTATAATATAATACAAGGTTCTTAAGCGCTTTAACTAAGGCTACTTTCACACATCAGGTTTTCGTCGTCAGGCGCGATCCGGCGTCGTGCCGGAATGCCGGATCCGGCAAATGTTTAGTAAAACCTGATGTGCCGGATCCGGTTTTCTGCCGGATCCGTCTTGTTCTTGACAGACAAAACCGGATCCGTCTCATCCGGTTCATCCGTTTTTCTATCCGTTTTTCGACGGATTACGCCGGATCTGGTTTTTAAAATTGACCCTTGTGGCCTTCCGAACGGGATTGGCTACTGGAAAACTATATATAGCATGTTCCTACAGAACTTCTTTGACAGGTTGTAGAGGAGAAAGTGCAGGTTGGAGAGAAGAGCAAGTTACTGGCGAAGATGGATGTTGTCATTGGAAATATTACCACTAGAAGTTCTGTGACGGTTTCAGTAATGAGGGACAATTTTGCACTATACTTTGTGTCACCTCAAGGCAGAGTACACTGGCAGGATGACAGAGTGTGAAAGATTTGTGCCCAACCAAACTTGTGTACCTTCTGGACCAACAGTATATACCTTTGCCAACCAAAGTTGGCTATCTTGTCATGGTCTTACTATTTTTAGCTTTAGGCCACAGGTGTGTACCTGGTTGTGTTTTATGCAAAGTATTTCACCTTTTAACAAAAGTTGTGTACATTGTTAGGAAATCACCAACAATAAACACAACTTTTTAGGTGAAATACTTTGCTTCAAACACAACCAGGAACACAACTGTGGCAAAAAGCTAAAATTTACCCACAGTTATATACCTGGTTTTGAATACCTTTTTACCTTTTAAATACCCTGTATTTAACCTTTTTTTTAAACATATTTTGCCGCAGAAAGAAATGACAGACAACCAGTTTAAACAATAATTTAACTTTTATTTAAAATATTTTTTTTTTGTAAACTGTTTTTAAAGTTAAAAAAACTTTTTTAATAAAGGTTTGAAACCAACAGGGCATTTTTATTACAAAACACATCATAAATCTGTGTAGTGTGGGGTGGAAATACTGCTGGAGGGGCTGCGGGACACTTCGACAATGGGAGTGTGGAGAGAGGACTGGGATCGTGGTGGGGAAGGAACAGTTAGAGGTGATGGTGTGGAAAAAGCTACAGAATGGGTGGACATGTGGGAGGCAGAAGAGGTGGTGGGCGGTGGAGTGGAGGGTTGGGCAGGACTGTAGGAGCAGATGATGTTGATGGAAAGTTGTATGGGGAAGGAGTTTGGTACGGGGAAGGAGTTTGGTACGGGGCAGGTTGCTGGAAGTGGGGAGATGTCTGGTACTGGGGAGGTTGCTGGTACTGGGAAGGTTGCTGGTACTGGTGAGGTTGCTGGTATGTAATAGGAGGGGGAGGATGGAAAGTGGCTGGAGGGGGTGCAGATGTAATAGGAGGGGGAGGATGGAAAGTGGCTGGAGGGGGTGCAGATGTAATAGGAGGGGGAGGATGGAAAGTGGCTGGAGGGGGTGCAGGTGGAGGAACTACAGTGGTGGGAGGTGGAGGTTGGGAGGTAACCTGCTGTAGAGCACCGTGGCACGAATGCATTACATGCATCTGCTGGGTAGGAGATAGTGTTGCCATGCGCTCCACAACAGACCTGAAAAAGGTGTGGTTTGGCGAAGATCTTGCTTCTGAATGCATGGTTTGCAGAAGTGTCTTCACCTCCAGAATGCTGGAGTTGATCTGCTGAAAGCCTGCGGAGATTTGCTCTGACAAGACTTTTAGACAGTTCTGGAAAGATGCATTCAGATGCAAGAACTCTGGCGCATAACTCTTTTCCTGACCCCTCTGCTGCTGCCGCCCAGTACCCGCAGGTGTACTAGAGGTGGCAGGGGCAGAAGGGAGGGGTAAAGGGAAAGCGATCTCCTCACCAGCAGCTTCATGTAATGTAGGCGGCCACGATGCTCCTGTGCTGGTGGATGGGACAGATGGGTCGAATGTGTGGGAAGGCTGGGAAGGTGCAGATGTACCGGGGCGGTCGAAGTGTCCCTCGGTGCCGGTCTCCTCAGGGATCGCCTCAGAAGGGTCCAATCGTGCAGGCTCCCGAGTGCTGCTCACCGTGCTGTGGAATAAAGAGAAAAAAAATCAATTAAAATACTGACATGGTATGGCCCTGGCTGAAAAAAAAAAGTTACATTTTTTTCACATGTGGTGTGTAATATTTACCTTCTAGTGACCATTGTTTCCCGGAGGAACGACAGGGCTTGTGCGTACTTGTACTTGCTCCTGCGTCCTCCAGATCCACTCGGGGCCCGCATCTCTTTATTGAACTCCTTCTTGAAACGATCCCTCACAGACCGCCACCGATTCACAATTCTGTTCCCTGAAACGAGAAAGGAGTGGTTAGTATACAACATCAGTGTTTCACAAACTCCAGTCCTCATGGTCCCCAGGGGTCATGTTTTCAGGATTTCCATAGTAAATAGAAATCCTGAACACATGATCCGTGGGGACCACGAGGACTGGAGTTCGCGAAACACTGGTTTACATCAAGCAACCGGTACTGTATATACTTACGCTCTTTAATCTGGGCCCGAACATCGAGGTCCTCCCAGCGGCCCACAAGGAGCGAACAGATTTCCTCCCAGAGTCGTCGGGTAACGATAAGGTCAGCATGGCGGCGGTCAGCCATATTCCAGAGCGGCTCCCTTTCTCTGACGAGATCGATGAGGTGGTCCACATCGAGTCCTCCATCCTCACCGTCAGAGTCGGGAGCACGCTGTGAAGGCTGTTAAAGAAAAAGACAAAAAGAACATAATTAGCCTCCACAAAAGAAATGAAATAAAAAGTGAAAAAAAACAAAGCAAAAATATTTATACTTACACGCTGGTGACCGCCGCGTTGCTGTCGCCGACGACCCTGGGAGGCACTGCGAGGACCTCTTGGCCGAGCACCAGATTGGGAAGACTAGAGAAGAAAACAAAAAATGTTATGTCTTTGGATGTAGGCATTTGTTTGCTGTGTGTGGTCTGCAGAACATTGTTTTCTATGTGTTGTGTGTAGTGTGATGTTGTGTTTCTGCGTTTGATGCAAAAAACTTACCAATTGTGAGCCCACTCCAAGTGTCTGTCCACCCCTTCCTTCTTCTTCTGGGAGCTCCTCTTCATCTTGTGAATCCTGTTTTGAAATAAAAGTCAATGAATAGACATATATTACAGAGATGATGGATTTTGGAAATAAAAACTTACCGTCAAACGCTGATGATGCGAGGGAGGGCTCCCAGAAGAAGATGTGCTGTCTTCCTGATGGCCAGACTCCATGGCTGTGGGTGGTGTTCCAGCTGCTGCCATTGCTGCTGCTGCTGCTGCATCTATTGGGCGGCTGTTGAATAAAGAGAAACAAAGGGCCAATGAATATCTTGATATTCAATAGCCCTAGTTTGGAGGAATGGGGGATTTGATAATTACCGTCTCTCATCTGCTGCTGGCCTCCCCTCCTCAGCATGTTCCATTTGCTGCTCCATTTGGGGTGGTGGTGGTGCTGATGGTGCTGCAGTGGTCTCCTGCCTTCTCCTGCTGCGCTTGGTTGCTTTCTTGGGTGGCATGTTGGGTGTGGCTGTGGGTCCCACTGTCTTGCTTTTATATATGTCTTGTGGGCAGAGCTACTGAGCATGCTCAGACCAAAAAACCGGATCCGGCCACCGGATCCGGCTTTCGCCGGATCAGGCGCATTGCGGCGCTCATAGGCTTTCATTGTGTGAAAAAGCCGGACGTGCCGGATCCGGCGTGTCCGGCTTTTTCGCCGGAGACAAAAAACGTTACAGTAGCCGTTTTTTCCAGACGCCGGATTGAGACACATTGCCGGATCCGGCGAAAACCGGATGAAACGCATGGCCATCCGGCCCGATCCGGCGCAAATGCAAGTCAATGGGGGGGAAACCGGATCCGGCATTGCATTTCGCTGGATCCGGTTTCTGTCAAAAGCGCTGGATCGCGCCTGACGGCGAAAACCTGATGTGTGAAAGAGGCCTAAGAATATCCGGGTATCTATGACTATGGTACTATTAACCTGAGGTGAGTCTCCACTCAGGCATATAGATTGCAATGGCTGCAGCCAGTCCGAAATCTTTGGCGCCAATCAGTTGCAGCAACACAAGGTTCCTCGTCTTGTCGGGGATGCCGAGCCCATACGCCAAGGATTTATAGTTCTGTAGCCTCAAAATGCCGTCTCTCCTCCTGAAGTCCTCACGAAATCGCCTAGAAGCAATCCGCCTGATTCTGTATAAAATATCTGTCCAATATTGCTTCTCAGCTCACCACAACAGGGACTCCACAGAGCTCCACAGTCACACAGCTCTCAGTAATGCTCTGCTCTGATCCATAGTAAGACCTCAGGCTTCCAAGATGAAGGGGTTAACACCCTCCACATATGCTGACAGTGATCAGTCTCTTACAGCGTCCAATCTCTTTTCTTCTCACAAGCTGCTCCCCACAGACAGTGTTTTTCAGGGCAGTCTCTCCTCTTACTGAAGCTTTCCTTACAGCTCTAGACAGCAGAAACTAGGCCCCACCCCCCAGCACACAGAGTTTCCCGGGCACTCGCAGCACCTGCTCTTAGCTGCAGCAGACAAACACCACAGGGTCCTAGTGCTGTCTTGTTATAATCACAGTTCACCCTCTTACATTACAAAAAGACACATAAATATCAATACCAAGGGTAAACAATACTGAGCTTGGCATTTTACTCCAGCAATCACTGTAGACCACAGAACCAATGACAAAGTGAACCTTCCCTTTAAGAACTAGGAGGTTGTTACATAGCTATCATGGATTTTAAATTGCTTAGTACTTCTGCACCACCACACTGTATTACTTGCAGCACCACACTACAGCATATTGCTTCAACAAAATAGTGTCCTATTTTTTTATTTTGATATGTTGGGGGCAAGATTTTGCTACTATTAATAATATGTAATCATAACAACAGATTATCCATTCCTTCTTTACAGACTACCACATGGGTGATGTTTTCCAAGTGGTGGAGGCTAATGGAGATATCTGATCACATTCTCCTTCATCAGGGCTTTTCTAAGCAAAGGAGAGCTGTCCAATCAGTGAAGAAGGAAGAGAGACTGTATCTGGAAGAGACATTGTATTTATCAAGCTGTTGGACAAATGTGGGATTTTTTCAGTGTCTAGTCTAAGGACCCTGTCACACATAGCGACTCACCAGCGATCTCGACAACGATATAAACTTGTCAGGATTGCTGGTGTGTCACTACATGATCGTTGGTGAGCTGCCAAACAGGCAGCTTCACCAGCGATCAGCACCAGCGACGACGAGCGCGCGCGTCGCTGTGTCGCAACACTTAGAAACCTGATGTTTACCTTGGTTATCACCTCCCTGCACCAGCACGCTGGTATCTAAGGTACACTGTGGGTTTGTAAGCGCCACGCGGTGCTTAGAAACCCGCTGTTTACCTTGGATATGAGCTGGGAGCTCACTGATCGTTGCTCTCCCTCCTGCCACACGCAGCGATGCGTGCTGGCCAGCGGGAGACCAACGAACAAGAAAAAGTCCAGGGCTTTTGAGCACGATCAGCGATACCCGGCAGGGGGGGCTGGTCGCTAATACCTGTCACACACAGCGATATCACTGGTGAGATCGCTGTTGCGTCACAAAACTTGTGACTTGGCAGCGATCTCGCTAGCGATCTCGCTGTGTGTGACGGGGGCTTTAGTTTACACTGTATTTTAGTTTACTTGCTTTCTGCCAGAAATGTGTGCCATAATTCTGACTCAATAGTATGGCGCACTATTTTTTACATTAGGTGATGTCTAGAGTTGAGCAAAACGGGTCGAAAAAATTCAAAAGTCGCCGACTTTTGGCAAAGTCGGGTTTCATGAAACGAAACCCGACCCTAGGATGAGGTCGGCCATGAGGTTGGCGACTTACGCGCCAAAGTCGCGTTTCAAACGTTTGTTTTGCGCTCTTTTTCAGCCAATCAGGATCCACGGACACTGTGGGCAACGTGATGACATAGGCACGGGTCACCACCATCTTTCAGAAGGGCATGCAAGTGATTGGCTTGCTTTGGTGGGCGTCACAGGGGGTATAAAAGGGCGTGCACGCCGACCGCCATCTTACTTCTGCCGATCTTAGTATAGGGAGAGGTTGCTGCTGATTCTGTAGGGAGAGCGTTAGGCAGGGAAGAAGACAAAAAAACTGCTTCTGCTGCTAGCGATTTGGCCTGCACAACACACCAGTCACTGTGTGTGCAGTGCAAGGGGAGGCTATATAGTGGTGTATCAGTGGTGTTGGTTGTTGGGCTGCCTACTAAGGCTTCCTGACATTCCTGCATTGCTGTTTACCCACTGCTCCGCAAACTGCTTTTTTAAAAGCAATCCAATCTCCCTTATCCTCTAGTCACTTTTGTCACAGCTGTGCCATCGAGCCTGTCACATAGCGCTCAGATATTCATTGGGCCTCACACAATCCAAAAGTGTCCAGTGTCCAAAAGTGTGTGCAGAGATTCAAAATCTCCCTTATCCTCTAGTCACTTTGGTCACAGCTGTGCCATCGAGCCTGTCACATAGCGCTCAGATATCAGTGGGCCTCACACAATCCAAAAGTGTCCATCCAGTGTCCAAAAGTGTGTGCAGAGATTCAAAATCTCCCTTATCCTCTAGTCACTTTGGTCACAGCTGTGCCATCGAGCCTATCACGTAGCGCTCAGATATCAGTGGGCCTCACACAATCCAAAAGTGTCCAGTGTCCAAAAGTGTGTGCAGAGATTCAAAATCTCCCTTATCCTCTAGTCACTTTGGTCACAGCTGTGCCATCGAGCCTGTCACATAGCGCTCAGATATCAGTGGGCCTCACACAATCCAAAAGTGTCCAGTGTCCAAAAGTGTGTGCAGAGATTCAAAATCTCCCTTATCCTCTAGTCACTTTGGTCACAGCTGTGCCATCGAGCCTGTCACATAGCGCTCAGATATCAGTGGGCCTCACACAATCCAAAAGTGTCCATCCAGTGTCCAAAAGTGTGTGCAGAGATTCAAAATCTCCCTTATCCTCTAGTCACTTTGGTCACAGCTGTGCCATCGAGCCTGTCACATAGCGCTCAGATATCAGTGGGCCTCACACAATCCAAAAGTGTCCAGTGTCCAAAAGTGTGTGCAGAGATTCAAAATCTCCCTTATCCTCTAGTCACTTTGGTCACAGCTGTGCCATCGAGCCTGTCACATAGCGCTCAGATATCAGTGGGCCTCACACAATCCAAAAGTGTCCAGTGTCCAGAAGTGTGTGCAAAGATTCAAAATCTCCCTTATCCTCTAGTCACTTTTGTCACAGCTGTGCCATCGAGCCTGTCACATAGCGCTCAGATATTCATTGGGCCTCACACAATCCAAAAGTGTCCAGTGTCCAAAAGTGTGTGCAGAGATTCAAAATCTCCCTTATCCTCTAGTCACTTTGGTCACAGATGTGCCATCGAGCCTGTCACATAGCGCTCAGATATCAGTGGGCCTCACACAATCCAAAAGTGCCCAGTGTCCAAAAGTGTGTGCAGAGATTCAAAATCTCCCTTATCCTCTAGTCACTTTGGTCACAGCTGTGCCATCGAGCCTGTCACATAGCGCTCAGATATAAGTGGGCCTCACACAATCCAAAAGTGTCCAGTGTCCAAAAGTGTGTGCAGAGATTCAAAATCTCCCTTATCCTCTAGTCACTTTGGTCACAGCTGTGCCATCGAGCCTGTCACATAGCGCTCAGATATCAGTTTGGCCTCACACAATCCAAAAGTGTCCAGTGTCCAAAAGTGTGTGCAGAGATTCAAAATCTCCCTTATCCTCTAGTCACTTTGGTCACAGCTGTGCCATCGAACCTGTCACATAGCGCTCAGATATCAGTGGGCCTCACACAATCCAAAAGTGTCCAGTGTCCAAAAGTGTGTGCAGAGATTCAAAATCTCCCTTATCCTCTAGTCACTTTGGTCACAGCTGTGCCATCGAGCCTGTCACATAGCGCTCAGATATTCATTGGGCCTCACACAATCCAAAAGTGTCCAGTGTCCAAAAGTGTGTGCAGAGATTCAAAATCTCCCTTATCCTCTAGTCACTATGGTCACAGCTGTGCCATCGAGCCTGTCACATAGCGCTCAGATATCAGTGGGCCTCACACAATCCAAAAGTGTCCAGTGTCCAAAAGTGTGTGCAGAGATTCAAAATCTCCCTTATCCTCTAGTCACTTTGGTCACAGCTGTGCCATCGAGCCTGTCACATAGCGCTCAGATATCAGTGGGCCTCACACAATCCAAAAGTGTCCATCCAGTGTCTAAAAGTGTGTGCAGAGATTCAAAATCTCCCTTATCCTCTAGTCACTTTGGTCACAGCTGTGCCATCGAGCCTGTCACATAGCGCTCAGATATCAGTAGGCCTCACACAATCCAAAAGTGTCCATCCAGTGTCCAAAAGTGTGTGCAGAGATTCAAAATCTCCCTTATCCTCTAGTCACTTTGGTCACAGCTGTGCCATCGAGCCTGTCACATAGCGCTCAGATATCAGTGGGCCTCACACAATCCAAAAGTGTCCAGTGTCCAAAAGTGTCTGCAGAAATTCAAAATCTCCCCTGTCCTATAGACACCTTGTACCTTGTTTTACATTACTATATAGTTTGTTGGATTTTGTCTACATTTCTACCAAAAATGAGGAAGGCTGGTGGAAGAGGCAGTGGAATTGGGCGGGGGTTGGCAGCTGGTAATGATGGTGTTGGTGGTGGATCTGATGTTAGTGGCAAGAGCAAAATAGGACCGAATGCAGGAGGTGCTGACCCTGCGTCATCGTCTGGCTACATAAGGCCTCGAACGCTTAGTTTTCTAGGAGTTGGCAAACCGCTTTTAAAGGCAGAGCATCAGGAAAAAGTTTTGTCTTACATTGCTGACTCAGCCTCCAGCTCTATCGCCTCCTCTTCTTCAGTTGTAAAAAGTAAAAGCACTGAGTCGTCATTGGAGGCTCATGTTCATGAACCACACCTTTCCTTGTGTCCTTCACCCCAAAAAAGATTGAAGGATGACGCAGGCCATACTACTGATTACTCCATGGAGCTGTTTTCACATACCATGCCTGGATTATCAAGTGAAATGGTGAATTACCCAGGCCAAGATGAATCTGACATGGAGTGCACTGATGCACAGCCGCTGATGGATGATTCTGCTGGTACATTCACTCAGAGCACTACATTGTCCTCGCAGTGTACAGAGCCAGATTCTGACCCTGATGAGACTCAGGTGCCCCTTCCCGCACACTATACCACCATACACGGTGACACAGAGGAAGGTGCACATGACATAGAAGAGGAGGTGATGGATGACCCAGTTGTTGACCCAGATTGGCATCCATTGGGGGAAGAGGGTGCTGCTTCCAATAGCTCAGATGAGGAGCATCCACAGCAGACATCGACATCGCAACAGCTGTTATCTGGCAGGCCCGGAGCACTCCAAAGACAGGTTCCAAACATCAAAAGAGTTGCTGGACAGCTTGTCCAGAGGGTCAAAAGATCACAGCGTGCTAGGCCGCAAAATGTCTGCCAAAGTAGGAAGAGTGCAGTGTGGCACTTTTTTGAACAAAATCCTCATGATCAGGCCAAGGTTATCTGTAAGAAGTGCGCAAAGACCTTTAGCCGAGGGAAAAATCTGAAAAATTTGAATACCAGTTGCATGCTTAGACATTTAACCAGCATGCACTTGCAAGCGTGGACTCAACACCAAACCTCAAGTGCCACATGTGCAACTGATCACAACGAAGGTAGTCAGCAACGCTACATTGTTTCCTCCACTGTAAGCCCACCGGTTAGCACAGCAGCAAATGTTGAGGTGTCGTTGCAAGACCACAGCAGTCAGGGAATCCCACTGTTATATCAACGAAAGACTGATTCTAGGCCATCAGAAAGAACACCAACTCCATCACCATCATCAACCCTCTCTCAGTCCGCCCTGTCCACCGCTACTTCCACCATATGCAGCTCTCAAGTCCAGCTCACCCTCCCAGACACTATGAGTAGGTCAAGAAAGTACTCAGTCTCTCATTCGCGTACACTGGGTTTGAACGCCCACATTGCCAAACTAATCTCGTTTGAGATGATGCCCTTTCGGTTGGTGGAAAGCACAGCTTTCCGCGAACTCATAGCCTATGCAGTACCACGCTATGACCTACCCAGTCGCCACTTCTTCTCTCGCAAAGCCATCCCAGCCCTCCACCATCATGTGAAAGACCGCATTGTCCATGCACTCAAGCAGTCAGTGAGCGGAAAGGTGCACCTCACAACTGATGCATGGTCCAGTCGGCATGGCCAGGGCCGTTACGTGTCCATCACTGCGCACTGGGTTAATGTGGTGGATGCAGGGTCCACAGGGGACAGCGGTGGTGGGAAAGTGCTGCCTAGCCCACGGTATAGGAAACAGTTGGCTGTAGGCGTTCGACCCTCCTCCTCCTCCTCCTCCAGAAGCGAAAGCTCGTCCACAGAGCGCAGTCGTACGAGCACTCCATCTGCAGCTGCCACTGTTGCACACGATGTGTCCCCCTATCGAGCAGCTAGTGGAAAGCATCAGCAGGCTGTGTTGCAGATGATGTGTTTGGGCGACAGACACACCGCCGAGGTGCTGGCCGAGTACTTGAAGCGACAAACTGAGTCATGGCTGGGCAGTGTACATCTTGAGGCAGGCAAGGTAGTTAGTGATAACGGCCGTAATTTTGTGGCAGCCATAGCCCTTTCAAAACTCAGCCACATACCTTGCTTGGCTCACACCTTGAACCTGGTGGTGCAGTGCTTCCTCAAAAATTATCCGGAGTTAACAGCCCTGCTCCAGAAGGTGCGAAGACTGTGCGCGCACATCCGCCGGTCGCCTGTACACTCTGTTCGTATGCAGAAGCTGCAGCGATTGCACCACCTTCCCAACCACCGCCTCATTATCGACATTGCAACAAGGTGGAACTCCACCCTGCACATGGTGGAGTGGCTGTGCGAGCAGAGGCAGGCCATAATGCATTTGTGGGAGAATACACGGCCAGGCACTTTGAGAGCAGACATGGAGTTGACAGGTGTGCAGTGGTCGAAGCTGAAAGACCTTTGTAAAGTCCTTCAGTGTTTTGAGGAATGGTAAGCGCAGACGACGCCATCCTAAGCATGAGCATCCCACTTATGCGTCTGCTCATGCAAACTTTGACGCACCTTAAGGAGCAGGCGTCTGCAGCCAATGTTGATGAGGAGGAAGAGGAGGAGGATGACATTCAGCCATTGTCTGCTCAGGGAACTCTCCTGGATGAGGTGGAGGAAGAAGAGGAGGAGGAGGATGATGATGGGGATGATTACTTAGGGGAGGAGGATGCATCTCGTGGGGCAAGTGAAAATGTTGGCGTGGCAAGGTCTGGTACAGGGTTTGTGCGTGACTGGAGGGATGTGGATTTGCCAGAAAGTGCTCCTCCACCCAGCACTCGCAGTGCATCATTGACACCGGGAACATTGGCCCACATGTCAGATTATGCCTTGCGGATCCTATAAAGGGACCCCCGCATTGCCAAAATGATGAAGGATGACGACTACTGGTTGGCCAGCATCCTGGATCCACGCTATAAAGGCAAATTACAAAACATCATGCCACAGGAGAACCTTGACCTAATATTGGCTAATAAACAAACAACTCTGGTAAATCGGTTGCTTGAGGCATTCCCAGCACACAGCAGCGGTGATGGTTCTCACACGAGCCGTACGGGCCGGGGGCAGCTTGGCAGAGGTGTTCGTGGTGCACACAGCAGAAGTGGCGTTGGAGACAGGGGTTTCATGACAATGTTGTGGACTGATTTTTCAAATACCGCTCACACAACTGGTAATACTGCATCGATGGAAAGTGACAGGAGACAGCAGTTGTCAACTATGGTTACAAACTACTTTTCCTCCCATATCGATGTTCTCCCACACACGTCATTCCCCTTTGACTATTGGGCCGCTAAACTGGACACCTGGCCTGAATTGACCCAATATGCCTTACAGGAGCTCGCTTGCCCAGCTGCAAGTGTGCTATCGGAAAGAGTCTTCAGTGCAGCTGGATCAATCCTGACAGAAAAAAGGACCCGTCTGTCAACCCAAAATGTGGATGATCTAACCTTCATTAAAATGAACCACGCATGGGTTTCCAAGGATTTTGTCCCACCTTCCCCTGATGACACATAGGGTGACAGAAAAATGGCTTGCTTTGGTCCACCTCTTCCTGGTACTTCACCTATTTCGCCTTTTGCATCAGCTGAATGTCCAACATCAACATTTGCCACTTTCTAAAACTCCCTAACTGTGCTGCCTCCCCCCCCATGGCCGGGGTCACCACCTAGCGCACGACATCGTGCGAGTGCCGTTGCCCTGGACAGGTGGGTAGGCTGACTCTTGGGCGCGGGCACTGGCACAGGGTCCCTCATAGTGCAATCAAGTGTCTCTGACGGTGGTGGTGCACACCCGCCGTCAGACACACCGCTGTACTATGAGGGGCCCAGTGCCAGTACCGACACCCACGAGTGGGCCCCCCTTGCTTGGGCAGGGCCCCAGCATTTGCAATCTTTACCTCTCCCTGCTCCTCCGCTGTGTAATCTGGGCCGTCAAATCCATACTGTGCCTGACACCGTCTGAGCCTGCCTCCTGAGACATATATTTTGAATGTGTACGCTATCCATACATGTTATCCGGGGATACGGTACCCTTTCTAACCTTTGTGCAATCACGTGCAATCCATACTGGGCCTGACACCGTCTGAGCCTGCCTCCTGAGACAAATATTTTGAATGTGTACGCTATCCATACATGTTATCTGGGGATACGGTACCCTTTCTAACCTTTGTGCAATCACGTGCAATCCATACTGGGCCTGACACCGTCTGAGCCTGCCTCCTGAGACATATATTTTGAATGTGTACGCTATCCATACATGTTATCCGGGGATACGGTACCCTTTCTAACCTTTGTGCAATCACGTGCAATTCATACTGGGCCTGACACCGTCTGAGCCTGCCTCCTGAGACATATATTTTGAATGTGTACGCTATCCATACATGTTATATGGGGATACGGTACCCTTTCTAACCTTTGTGCAATCACGTGCAATCCATACTGGGCCTGACACCGTCTGAGCCTGCCTCCTGAGACATATATTTTGAATGTGTACGCTATCCATACATGTTATCTGGGGATACGGTACCCTTTCTAACCTTTGTGCAATCACGTGCAATCCATACTGGGCCTAACACCGTCTGAGCCTGCCTCCTGAGACATATATTTTGAATGTGTACGCTATCCATACATGTTATCTGGGGATACGGTACCCTTTCTAACCTTTGTGCAATCACGTGCAATCCATACTGGGCCTAACACCGTCTGAGCCTGCCTCCTGAGACATATATTTTGAATGTGTACGCTATCCATACATGTTATCCGGGGATACGGTACCCTTTCTAACCTTTGTGCAATCACGTGCAATCCATACTGTGCCTGACACCGTCTGAGCCTGCCTCCTGAGACATATTTTGAATGTGTACGCTATCCATACATGTTATCTGGGGATACGGTACCCTTTCTAACCTTTGTGCAATCACGTGCAATCCATACTGGGCCTGACACCGTCTGAGCCTGCCTCCTGAGACATATATTTTGAATGTGTACGCTATCCATACATGTTATTCGGGGATACGGTACCCTTTCTAACCTTTGTGCAATCACGTGCAATCCATACTGGGCCTGACACCGTCTGAGCCTGCCTCCTGAGACATATATTTTGAATGTGTACGCTATCCATACATGTTATCTGGGGATACGGTACCCTTTCTAACTTTTGTGCAATCACGTGCAATCCATACTGGGCCTAACACCGTCTGAGCCTGCCTCCTGAGACATATATTTTGAATGTGTACGCTATCCATACATGTTATTCGGGGATACGGTACCCTTTCTAACCTTTGTGCAATCACGTGCAATCCATACTGGGCCTGACACCGTCTGAGCCTGCCTCCTGAGACATATATTTTGAATGTGTACGCTATCCATACATGTTATCTGGGGATACGGTACCCTTTCTAACCTTTGTGCAATCACGTGCAATCCATACTGGGCCTAACACCGTTTGAGCCTGCCTCCTGAGACATATATTTTGAATGTGTACGCTATCCATACATGTTATCCGGGTATACGGTACCCTTTCTAACCTTTGTGCAATCACGTGCAATCCATACTGGGCCTGACACCGTCTGAGCCTGCCTCCTGAGACATATATTTTGAATGTGTACGCTATCCATACATGTTATCTGGGGATACGGTACCCTTTCTAACCTTTGTGCAATCACGTGCAATCCATACTGGGCCTAACACCATCTGAGCCTGCCTCCTGAGACATATATTTTGAATGTGTACGCTATCCATACATGTTATCTGGGGATACGGTACCCTTTCTAACCTTTGTGCAATCACGTGCAATCCATACTGGGCCTAACACCGTCTGAGCCTGCCTCCTGAGACATATATTTTGAATGTGTACGCTATCCATACATGTTATCTGGGGATACGGTACTCTTTCTAACCTTTGTGCAATCACGTGCAATCCATATTGGGCCGGACACCGTCTGAGCCTGCCTCCTGAGACATATATTTTGAATGTGTACGCAATCCATACATGTTTTCCGGGGATACGGTACCCTTTCTAACCTTTGTGCAATCACGTGTAATCCATACTGGGCGTGAGAACGGCTGGCGAGCTGTTAAGCAAGCTACAGCACCTGTGGTTTGCACACGTAAGTTTTTCATTTTTTCAGGAATGACGGTTAGGCCTAATTCCGGAACTGCGGTTGACCTGCACTTACTGTGAAATCATTGTTCGTGGGTAATAATTGTAATCAGTGATCCCCATCACTAACGTTGTTCAGCGGGTTATCTGCACCTGTAAGCGACAAACGCTGGCCTTTTCAGTGTAGCGCACATGCAGCCACGGACATGTAAGGGCATGACACACCAGTTATTGGCCAATCTCATGTGCCAGAGCCTCACGTGTCCCTCTAGTAAGCCGGACTCGGACCGCGGGGCATGATGGAGTCTCGTTCGTTAACGGAATTAAGCTTGCAATGTGTGCATCTGTTCTGTAGCTGGCATGGTTGAGGTTTCCCAGGTGGAGTCGAATTTAACCGTAGGCTCCACTCCTGGTGGTGCCCTTCTGGACATTCCTTTAAGGTTCAGCTTTGCAACCATACTGCCCACGTAAAACAAACACTTTGCCTTCATGAACGCTGTTTGGAGGGTCATGACTCGTGGGAATAACGCCGCCCAATCAGTTAACCTGCTAGAGAGATCCTTCGTTGCTCCCAAGCATGACATCACACTCCCTAGGAAGAAGGTAATGCCACTGTGGCGACCGTACTCCTGGGGGCGACACAAGTGCACTGATGCCCAGCCACTGCTCGATGAATCTGCTGGTACATTGACCCAGACCACTACATTCCCCTCGCACGCTACACGACCTGAATCTGACCCTGATGAAACTCAGGTTACCCTTCCCTTATACAGTTCCATCTTACACGGTGGCAAAGAGGAAGCTGCAGATGAAAGTGCAGGTTCGGCCCACCCACCATCAGACACACCACCGTACTATCAGGGGCCCTGTGCCAGTGCCATCGCCAACGAGTGGGCCCCCCCTGCTTGCCCAGGATCACAGCACTTGCAAAGTTGAAATACTGTGCAGTGAGATGGAAGATTGGGACGACGAGGAGTCCAGACAAGTACAGGGATTCCCTAGCGAGGAGACTTATTTGATTGTTTTCAATGTTGGGACAGCAATTTTTGGGCAGCACTATACTCTGGAGAATGATAGATGGGGCCCACCATACACTGGAACATTCCAAAGGTGGACATCAGACACTGGAGCAGCATTTACAGGGCCCATTATACACTAGAGCATTAGAAATGGGGCCCATTATGTTTGGAGCATTATATGGGCCCATAAGACAGTGGAGCTTCATCCATGGGGACCAACATATACTGTAGCATTATGTGGAGCTCATCATATACTGTTTCAAACATTATATGGGACCAATGATTCTGTATGGAGAAATAGATGGGCCTCGTCATGAGATGTAAAAAGTGAGGTATTTTTCATTGTACTATACCGCTATTTCTCTGCCGTATCGGAGCGTGATGAGTTGTGGCATGTGTTAAAGGGGCGCTCTTTCGCCCAGGGCACATGAAAACCTGGAGCCAGCCCTCCCCCCCCACAGTCTGTAGCCAAATAACCCCCATTTTTCAGTGCGTAACTTGTATTATGAAGTTAATTAAGGTTGACAAGCTTAAGTAAGAAGAATTGATGCTTTTGGCATTCAAATGGGCACTGTTGGTGTGTTTCCTGTCCTCCTCTCACTGCCGACTTTTATTCCCCATTGACTTACATTGGGTTTCGTGTTTCGGGACGACCCCGACTTTTCCCTATAATCGGACGATCTTGCTCGACCCGACTTTTGGAAAAGTCGGGTTTCACGAAACGAAACGCGACCCTAAAAAACCAAAAGTCGCTCAACTCTAGTGATGTCCATTTTTAAATAAATTACACCCAATTTCAGCAAGGCAACACCAACTTGTCAGATAAACAAAGAAAGTGTCTAAAATCTAAAAACAGTTATTTGGGGGCAAAATTATTCTGGTGCATTTAGCTTGATAAATCTAATCTAATTTGTCATTAGGAAATTGTTTATTATTTAAATCAGATTTTATATTAAATTTATTTTTCATATCATTTTTTTTATTTTTGCCATATTAAAAATATTGTGATTTTTACACTGTATACTAAGTCTAATGTTATATACTTCCTGATGGTAATGGTAGACCCTGTGTTATCATATATGTATATACGTGTGTATATATATATATATACACACTCACTGGCCACTTTATTAGGTACACCTGTCCAACTGTGTGTTAAGACTTAATTTCTAATCAGCCAATCACATGGCGGCAACTCAGTGCATTTAGGCATGTAGACATGGTCAAGACAATCTCCTGCAGTTCAAACCGAGCATCAGTATGGGGAAGAAAGGTGATTTGAGTGCCTTTGAACGTGGCATGATTGTTGGTGCCAGAAGGGCTGGTCTGAGTATTTCAGAAACTGCTGATCTACTGGGATTTTCACGCACAACCATCTCTAGGGTTTACAGAGAATGGTCCGAAAAAGAAAAAAAATCCAGTGAGCGGCAGTTCTGTGGCCGGAAATGCCTTGTTGATGCCAGAGGTCAGAGGAGAATGGGCATACTGGTTCGAGCTGATAGAAAGGCAACAGTGACTCAAATTGCCACCCGTTACAACCAAGGTAGGCAGAAGAGCATCTCTGAACGCACAGTGCGTCGAACTTTGAGGCAGATGGGCTACAGCAGCAGAAGACCACACTGGGTACCACTCCTCTCAGCTAAGAACAGGCATCTGATGGCTACTTTCAGCAGGATAATGCGCCATGTCATAAAGCTCGATTCATCTCAGATTGGTTTCTTGAACATGACAATGGGTTCACTGTACTCAAATGGCCTCCTCAGTCACCAGATCTCAATCCAATAGAGCATCTTTGGGATGTGGTGGAACGGGAGATTCGCATCAGGGATGTGCAGCTGACAAATCTGCGCCAACTGTGTGATGCCATCATGTCAATATGGTCCAAAATCTCTGAGGAATGCTTCCAGCACCTTGTTGAATCTCTGCCATGAAGAATTGAGGCAGTTCTGAAGGCAAAAGGGGGTCCAACCCGTTACTAGCATGGTGTACCTAATAAAGTGGCCAGTGAGTGTATATATATATATATATTTTGTGAGAATCATGTGGGAATAGTGGATGAGGGCAGGTATATCTCGCCCAGATTCCTTTCCTATGTGGCCTAGTCTGGTCAGTATCGCACCTGCTTGCTAATGAATAATGGGAGGTGGATATAAAAGGATGCAAGGTGGTTGTGTAAGTGTCTCAGCCTGGGAACACAGAGAGCTTGTCTGTGTGAGAGATA
Organism: Dendrobates tinctorius; assembly: GCF_039654945.1. Taxonomy (NCBI): domain Eukaryota; kingdom Metazoa; phylum Chordata; class Amphibia; order Anura; family Dendrobatidae; genus Dendrobates; species Dendrobates tinctorius. Next base: position 3,255,740 of record NW_027361807.1, on the reverse strand, counting down.
CACACGTGAGTGAAAGCAGTGCCCACTGCAACTGTGGTTTGGCTGGACTGGAGAAGCCCGCCAGTTGGTAGTTAGGTTGTCCATTGTTTAGTTAGTGCTGGACAGGCAAGGATTTGTTTTATGTTTTATTTCCTTTTGCATTGCTTTCACCGTTAATAAACCTGACCCAGGGTCAGTTATACACGAATCTGAGTTTCATGCTGAACGCACGTGACCTTTGACCCCAGCAAAGGCGATCCCGGAGTGTTTTATCACATTGTGGTGGAGAATGCGGGCATCACGTTGCAAGCATGAGCATGGAGGACGTGTTGAAAGCGCTGGTACAGTCCACCGCCGTCCAGCAAGAAGCTAATCGGGTGATGATGGCCCAGCTGAAGGAGTTGGTGGACATGACAGCTACCGATCGTTCGCTTCTCCAGCAGGTGGCGCAGCGCTTGGCAAGCTTACCTGAGCTTAACCTGGAAGCGGAGTCGAGAGTGATTCACGTTAGTCGGTACTGGAAGAAGATGACGACCGAAGATGACGTCGAGGCATACCTGACCACGTTTGAACGGACGGTGGTGCGAGAAAAATGGCCGAAGGCACGATGGGCCGGCCTGATTCCCCCTTTTCTTTCCGGTGAGGCCCAAAAGGCTTATTATGACTTAGAGCCTGAAGCCGCGCAGGACTTTGACAAATTGAAAGTCGAGATCTTGGCCCGGCTGGGAGTGACGACCGCTGTCCGTGCACAGAGAGTGCATCAATGGACTTATCAGCCGGATAAACCACCGCGGTCCCAGATGTTCGACCTGATCCACGTGACGAAGATGTGGCTACAACCCAAGGTGCTGACAGCGCCAGAGATAATCCAGAGAGTCGTCATGGACAAGTACCTGAGAGCTCTACCGCCAGCACTGAGGAAGTGGGTAAGCCTTGGAAATCCTACGACAGCAGATCAACTGGTGGATCTGGTTGAACGTTACTCCGTGGCAGAAGGACTCCGAGACGACGCTACCCCACCTCGTTCTTCATCATCTCCACGTGGAACCGGTAAGACTGTTCCAGGGAGTAGGGGAGATGGAAAAATCCCTAAGACAGTGGGGGAGGAAAACGGGACTGCCCGCACTGCGAGGCCGAGAGTAACGAACTATGGTCTAAGCAAGGGGCCCGTTAGGTGTTTCCGCTGCCAAGAGATGGGACATATTGCTGCGAACTGTCCGGTCACTACTGAACCCATGCAGTGCGACGTCACAGACTCTAAAAACCGCATGTCTATGGTTGCACGGGTGGTGAGTGTGAATGCCGGTCAAAAGGATGTGGAAAAACACTTGTGTGATTTAACTGTTGATGGCAAAAATGTGGTGGCATTGTTAGACTCGGGAAGTGTGGTGACTCTGGTGAAGGCCAGTCTGGTGTCAGCCCCGACTGGACCATCAGACAAATTTTCTGTAACATGTGTGCATGGAGACACCTGTTCGTACCTCACCACGGTCATATGCATTACTACTTCCTATGGGTCTGTGCAACATAAAGTGGGACTCGTCCCGGCGTTATTGCATGATGTTATCCTGGGCCGGGATTTTCCCCACTTCTGGCAATTGTGGGAGAATCAGTTGATACCCCAGGGTAATAGTGTACATGATTCTTCTCCCAGGGCGTGTGTGGGTCCCGAACCCCTGGAAGAGGTCTCCCCGGAAGACTCTGGGGAAGAGTCTGCGGGAAGTGACCTGCCGTTCCCGTTTTCAGTCATGGCGGGTGATACGGAGGAGACCGGGGAAGAGGAGGAGGCCGACAGCCGTCCACCTCCCCGTTTGCCGGATTTAGAAGTTCAGAAAGATGACTTCCAAAGCGAGCAAATAAAGGATCCTACCCTTTCTCAGGCTAGGACCTATGTAAAAGTAATAAATGGGGTACCCGTAGAACCTGGCTCTAGGCTGGCATATCCTTACATGGTTCTGGAGAATGATTTACTCTATCAGATAGAGAAAAAGGGGGAAGATACGGTGCAACTATTAGTCGTGCCAAAACCCTACTGGCGGCAGGTGCTGGACCTGGCCCACGGACATGTGATGGGAGGTCACCTGGGAGTCCAGAAAACCACCGAAAGGATATTACACTGTTTTGTTTGGCCAGGCATGCATCACGATATTCGTGTATATTGTGAGTCTTGTCCTGACTGCCAAGCCTCTGCACCTAAGCCCCGGTTCTGTAGCCCTTTGGTACCCCTACCTATTATTGAAGTCCCGTTTGAGAGGATTGGGATGGATTTAGTTGGGCCCCTTCCACGGTCTGCACGTGGACACCAACATATCCTGGTCATCTTGGATTATGCCACTCGTTACCCGGAGGCCATCCCTTTGCGTAACACGGCCACCAAGACGATTGCCAAGGAACTGGTGCATGTGTTTAGTCGGGTCGGTATACCAAAACAGATACTCACCGACCAGGGGACCCCCTTTATGTCCAGGATAATGAAGGAGCTCTGCCGATTGTTACAAATCGAACCATTACGCACATCCGTGTATCACCCTCAAACAGACGGGTTGGTTGAACGGTTCAATAAAATTCTGAAGCAGATGCTGAGAAAGGTGATAGACAAGGATGGGAAGAACTGGGACTATTTACTTCCGTATTTGCTTTTTTCCATCAGGGAAGTACCCCAGTCTTTCACGGGATTCTCGCCTTTTGAGTTATTGTATGCCCGACGTCCTCGCGGACTGTTAGACGTTGCAAAAGAAACCTGGGAGGGTCAGGTCACTCCATTTAAAACAGTGATAGATCACGTCACACAAATGCAGGACCGTATTGCGACTGTTATGCCTATCGTCAAAGAACACATGATACAGGCTCAAGGAGCCCAAAAAAGAATCTATGATGGGGCGCCAAGATCCGTACGTTTGCACCCTTGAGATAGGGTGTTGATCCTGGTCCCCACGGTGGACAGTAAGTTCCTGGCAAAGTGGCAGGGCCCCTTTGAGATCAAGGAAAGAGTTTGTAGTTTACTTCACCAAGTATACCAGGCAGGTAAACGGAAACCTGAACAGATTTATCATGTAAATCTGATAAAGCCCTGGAAGGATCGGTCTGCCTTGTCAGCGGAGCTGGCCCGTCCTGTCTGCCCGCATACCGTGCCGGAGGTACGGGTTGCAGAGACTCTCTCGGAGCGGCAAAAGACTGAGGTCAGGCAGTTTCTACTTCACAACCAAAAGTTTTTCTCAGAAAAACCCGGGCAGACTATGCTAATGAAACATGACATCATAACGGAACCTGGTGTCACAGTTCACGTAAAGCCCTACCGAATCCCCGAAGCGCGCCGTGAAGCCGTTTCCCGAGAAGTGAAGGCAATGTTAGAGTTAGGAGTCATTGAGGAATCGCACAGTGCGTGGTCCAGCCCGATTGTGCTAATTCCTAAACCGGACAGCACCATCCGGTTCTGCAATGACTTCAGGAAACTGAATGCGGTCTCAAAATTTGATGCCTATCCTATGCCCCGGGTCGACGAGTTAATAGATCGGTTAGGAAAAGCCCGGTATATTATGACCCTAGATCTAACAAAGGGGTATTGGCAGATCCCTCTGGCTGAGGCTGCCAGAGAAAAGACGGCATTTGCCACGCCGGAAGGTTTATTTCAGTATGTGTATATGCCGTTTGGACTGCACGGGGCACCGGCGACCTTCCGGAGACTGATGGATCGAGTCTTGAGGCCACATAGGCGGTACGCTTCGGCCTATTTGGATGACATTGTCATTTACAGCTTGGACTGGGAGACTCATCTCCAGAAAGTACAAGCTGTGATTGACGACCTGTGGGAGGCAGGTCTAACCGCGAATGCCAAGAAATGTCACATCGGGCTAGAAGAAGCACGGTATTTGGGGTATGTAATTGGGAGGGGTGTTGTTAAACCCCAGGTTGATAAGATTCAGGCGGTTCAGGACTGGCCACAACCTGTCAACAAGAAGCAGGTGCAAGCCTTCCTGGGGATCGCCAGCTATTATCGCCGGTTCATACCCAATTTTGCAGCCATCGCTACCCCCCTGACGGATCTTACAAAAGGGAAAGACTCCGTCATGATTAAATGGAGTTTAGCGGCTGAAGAAGCCTTCCATAGCCTAAAACGGGCACTTTGCTCTCAGCCGGTACTGGTGACTCCAGACTTCCGCAGCGAGTTTGTGGTACAAACGGATGCCTCTGATACCGGTATCGGGGCCGTACTCTCACAAGTGAGGGACGGAGTGGAACACCCAGTCCTCTATCTCAGCAGGAAGCTGAATAAACACGAGCAAAGGTATGCAGTCGTAGAAAAAGAGTGCATCGCCATTAAGTGGGCTCTAGAGGCCCTCAAATATTACCTGGTGGGCCGAAGGTTCAGGCTGATCACTGACCATGCCCCTCTCAAGTGGATGCACTTGAACAAGGAACGGAATAGCCGGGTGACCCGGTGGTTCCTTGCCCTGCAGGCCTACACTTTTACGGTGGAGCACCGCCCAGGGGTACAGATGGGGAATGCAGATGCCCTGTCCCGAGTGCACTGTTTGGCGGGTGTCATTGCTCGACCAGAGTGGTCTGAGCAGAGGGGGGGGATATGTGAGAATCATGTGGGAATAGTGGATGAGGGCAGGTATATCTCGCCTAGATTCCTTTCCTATGTGGCCTAGTCTGGTCAGTATCGCTCCTGCTTGCTAATGAATAATGGGAGGTGGATATAAAAGGATGCAAGGTGGTTGTGTGTGTGTCTCAGCCTGGGAACACAGAGAGCTTGTCTGTGTGAGAGACACACACGTGAGTGAAAGCAGTGCCCACTGCAACTGTGGTTTGGCTGGACAGGAGAAGCCCGCCAGTTGGTAGTTAGGTTGTCCATTGTTTAGTTAGTACCGGACAGGCAAGGATTTGTTTTATGTTTTATTTCCTTTTGCATTGCTTTCACCGTTAATAAACCTGACCCAGGGTCAGTTATACACGAATCCCAGCTCTGCGCCTGAGTTTCATGCTGAACGCACGTGACCTTTGACCCCAGCAAAGGCGATCCCGGAGTGTTTTATCACAATATATATATATAAAAGTATTCGGCCCCCTGGAACTTTTCAACCTTTTCCCACATGTCATGCTTCAAATATAAAGATACCAAATGTAAATTTTTAACTGCTGTTCACAAACGATCTCCATCAAACCGCACTGAGCTCGAGCTGTTTGCCAAGGAAGAATGGGAAAGAATTTCAGTCTCTCGATGTACAAAAGTGACATACCATAAGCGACTTGCAGCTGTAATCGCAGCAAAAGGTGGCGCAAGAAAGTATTAAGTTAAAGGGGCCAAATAATATCGCACGCCCCACTTTTCAGTTTTTGACTTTCCACAAAAATGTAAAATAACCAATAAATTTCGTTCAAGTTCACAATTGTGTCCCACTTGTTGATTCTTCACCAAAAATTTACATTTGGTATCTTTATGTTTGAAGCATGATATGTGGGGAAATGTTCCAAGGCACTGTATATATATCTGATGATATCTAGGATGTGGTATTTTAGTGTTCCATTTATTTTTAAGACGTGTATATACTGTGTATATACTGTGTGTATATATATATATATATATATATATATATATATATATATATATATATATATATACACATACATACACATACACACAGTGGTTATGGAAAGTACTCAGACCCCTTTACATTTTTCACTCTTTGCTTCATTGCAGCCATTTAGTAAATTCAAAAAAGTTCATTTTTTTCTTAGGGAGCAGGCGCTGCAGACACTGCCACAGCCTCTGCACCCTCTCTGAAATTAGGCGCCATCAGTGATGTCTGTTTTGGAGGCTCGGCTAGTCCTGCTCACCTGATAATGTGTAAGATAACGACAGGGATGTAGTCATGGCCCCATTCTCAGGGATTCGCCTACCCCTACTCTTCTCCTCGGACAGACTGGGTCTCTCCGTCATATCAGCACAACCCAACCCATACTTACTGTGCTGGCAGCTACTTCTTCACTGCTGTGTCCCCCATTCTTCCCTGCGTTCCAAGGACAGGAGGCAGAGTCCAGAGCAACTTTAAACAACACAGGTTTATTATCTTCAGGACACAGCACATCCATTACACTTCCAGCACATTCTTCACAATACCAGCAGTACATTTCTCTGTCTTTCCCTGCTTCTTCCTCTATGTCACAGAATAAGCCACAAAGATATAACGGGACGAGGTGCCCGGTGAAAACGCCACTGCGATATACTCCCCTTCAGTCTGCTTCGTCTCAGACTCAGAAATACTGTCTACAGGGTCATCCACCACATCTAAGGTTAACCTGCCCATGCACTTTCACGGTGGCCCACTCTATCTTCTTCTGTCGCTCACTCCACTTTCCACTCCACTGCTGTGCATACTGTGCTCTCTACTCTTCTCTTCCTTTCTTACTCTTCTACTACTTTCCAGGGATGGTTGGGCTTCTGATTATAACCTTACGTGGTAGCTGAGCAGCCCAGGCCATAGGCCACCTGAGCACACACAAGGGTCTACCCCTGACTGACTTTGTACAGAAAGTCTCTCTATCTTATTCCCAGCTAACCCCTCCTATTGTTAAATCCTAAGTGTCCTACAACTAAACCTTACTATGCAGTGTACTCAGTGCCCCCATCTAGTGGCCCTTTTCCCTAACTGCACTGTCCCTATCTTACATATAGTATAAATATACAAAAACACGTCACAGTGAGATACATAGCAATTATATACATGTAAATATAATTAGCAGCATAAGCATTTAAAGGGGTAAAGCTCACACCCCCTTACAAATGCGTCAGTTGTAAATTCTGATGCACACTCTGTATGAGTTTTCTGTGCTATTTTCCTTTGAATGTACAGTGATAGTGCGCTCCCTTGCTGGCTCTAAGGAGAAGAGATGACAAGGCAGGGACCAGTCCAGTCTCTGAAACAGATGATGCTTCTTTTCATGGTGGGGAAAGCAGCTGTGGTAGTGCCTGCATCCTCTGCCCCCAAAATGTACTGGGATTCTCAAGCAAAATGTCATGGGAAGTTAAAAAAAAAAAAAAAATACAAAAGCAGACATGAAGTCAGAGCAGAGAGGGAAAGGTAGAAAGTTTTTAACTGAAATATATTAGAAAAGTGATTAGATTGTTAATTACATTTAGTATGAAAGTCACCTTTGGTTTCAGATCACCCTTTAATTCTGCATAATATTAATTTTGTCACTTTATAAAAAGCAGGTGCTTATGTGATGACGTTTACATGAGTGTATAGAAAAAAATCGTTATTTTCATCTAGAAAAAGACGATTTTGCATCTGTATTGTCATCTGTACGGCATCCATTTTTAGACATCAGAAGTGAATAAGATTTTAAAGAAGAAATAGTGTCCTGTGTTAGTAATGGAAATGTATTCGTAAAAATCGGATGCTATACAGATGATTCATATGGGAATCAATTTTTTTATTTTTGCACACCCATAGACTTCAACAGGCGAGTCTGATCCGAAATACAGAAGAGACCGATGGGTGATGGGACATTTCTCACACAGACATTTCAAGCTGTAATCTAAATAGCTCAATTCCATGACATTGCTCCTAGTGCTCTGTATGAGGTTGGGTTTAGTTTTTTTCCACAGACAGCACTTGGACAGATATTACAGTTGTGTGAACATAGCCTGAAAATACTTGTTGCAATAAAGCTTAGCGTAACAAGTAATAGCAGTTGATCAAGCAATAAATTGGGGAAAAGATTTCTCCCACCTTTACCACACATGCAGAGATCCACATCACATATGGGCAGGAGCTGACAGGAGGGGGTGGGAATCCTTACTGCAGTCTATGGAGTGGATGTGATAAGCCATAGATCACATAGGAAGCATTATGGGGGACTTACCCCTTACCTGTCCTGCACAGGACATACAACAGTACAAGCTGGGAGCGAAGAGGGAGGTAAGGGTTAACTCTCACATACAAAGGTGAAGACTCCAGCGCTTTGGCTGTAAAGGGCCCTTTACACATAGCGATATCGCTAGCGATATCGCTAAAGCATCACCAATTTTGTGACGCAGCAGCGATATCGCTAACGATATCGCTACATGTGATACTCACCTCCAACCGGCTCCCCTGCTGGCTATCGCTGATCGTGTGAGATCCTGGTCCATTTCTCATTGTCGGCTTCCTGCTGGCACCGACGAGCAAGCCATGGACGCAGGCGGAAGATGGTCACCCTCACAGCGTCTGACAGGTGAGTACGACCGCCAACCGCTGCTGCATCACTAGTCAGATCTGCCTTTTTGGCAGCTCACTAGTGACCATTTAGCGATGCACCAGCGATTCTGACTGGGTCATATCGTGGTCGGGATCGCTGGTGCATCGCTAATTGTAACAAGGCCTTAAGTGTCAGCGGGCCACACAGGAACACTCAGGGGGCTGGATGTGGCCTGCGGACCCTCAGTTTACCCAGGCCTGATCTGTATGATACTACAATGATACATCACATAGTTCTTTTAAGGCCGGGATCACACATGCAAGAAACTCAGATGAGTCTTGCATGTTAATACCCGGCACTGCCGCCGGCACTTGGATCGGAGCGTGCTGCCGCATAGCAATGCATGCAGCCGCACGCTCCTCTCCTGAATGCCGGCGGCAGTGCCGGGTATTAACATGATAGACTCGTGCGAGTTTCTTGCATGTCTGACCCTGGCCTAATGCTGTAATTCTCCTTTCCCATGTACTTCTTTACCTTGTTCACAGTTGTGTTTCTTTATACCTTTGCAGAACAAATCTTTTCCTAGGGCAGAGCTTGAAATATGGTGGTGATTGACAATAATAAGTCTTGTTAAATACATGGGTGTTCTAGATATCCATCTATATTTTTTTAATACAAGAAAAAAAATCTATTGATTATCTGAAGATCTGAAGAGAATGGAGTATAAAGTTGCATAAGCTAAGAATATATACTAATTTATGGTGGTCCTCTTCACATAGTGTCATATGTAAGGTGTCAGTAGTGTGTAAGAGTGCTTTTAAATGTACAGTCAGAAAATGATCTATTGTTTAAATCAAATTGTGATGGAAAATACACAAGAACTTTTCTATGTTACTGTCTATACTAAAAGCTCATCCTGATATCTTGCAGTTTTCACATGGGCCAATGAGCTTCAATAGACTGATACTTTATGATTTGAGATTTCTTCTCAGCAGTCATCTTACCATCTAAGAATTATAATAAAAGTTAACACCTACAGTATATATAGAACATTTAAGATGACAACATGATAAGAGGTCATGGTTTCAGCTCATCTCTCTTTCCACTGTGATCTGGACAGAGGTCATAGTAAAAACTTTGAAAACTTTCACATAGAAAACAATAAATATCCCTGTCTGTTGTATGTTTCATCCATATTGAGTATAAAAGAGTTTGCTTGGTTTCCATCATGATGTCCTTCAATTTTTTGAATTTCCAAGTTCCGAATGATTTTTTCATAAACTGAGTGTTATCCATCTAAGATTCCAGAATGTCAACTTGGTTTATCAACTCCTCAGAGATATTGCAACAGACATGAATTACACTCTAAATAAGAACCTAAATAGATAAAAATCCAGGACACCTGAGTAGCTTGAACACGGAATTCATGTCATTTCTATGTGTTTGTTAATCTCTGTGTGATGGTCAACGTGTGACTGGACACACCACCTCCAGCAGGGTGAATTTCTATGGCACACATGAACCTGGATACACCGCCTCCAGCAGGGCGAATTTAAATAATATAACGTGCAGCCGGATACACCGCCTCCAGCAGGCGAATTTCAGAATTACACGTATAACTGGATACACCGCCTCCAGCAGTGCAAATTTAAATAATAAAGGGAAACACCAGGGAAACTGATACAATGGAGGGCCCTGCGATAGGGAATGGGGATGTGGAGACTTCCTGCACTCCCCTGAGTCAGTGTCTCTACACTCCTAACGAACCCTAGGCTGGTTCTGCACCGGGCACCGATCAGGAACCTAAAAACCCTAGCTCGCCCTGCACCTAGCCCTTTCTAGTGAAATGGATGGTGCAGAAACTAATCCCACCACTGCACTGAAACACACAAAAGGAAGGTTACAAAGCAGGGGTAACACCATTTAGCTTTGCTCTGTTGCTCTTGCTCCCAGCAACAGAGTCCACCACCAGAATTCAGCTTCCACCTGAAGCTACTACACCAGAGCTCTGCCTTAGCTGCAAGGAACTCCTCTCTGTAGTTCCTTCCTCCACCAGACTTGGTTGGAAATGAGCAATATCACCAATAGTGAGTGAGAGAACAAGACACACCTATATAATTAACCAGAGCAATCACACCTGTTAGTGATAATCACGTGCACTAAACTAAACAAACCAGAGTGCAATGACCCTACCGGCCATCGGGGGCTAAACTACCTTAAAGCCAAAGGCTTGAAGGAAAAAAAAGGTTACTAGTGCATTTATCTGTCATAATCCAACCTGGATCATGACACTCTGTTTGCCTTCCTCTTAGATTTCGCTGCCAATAATAAACAGGTTACATCTCCATGAAAAATATCCCATCTTTATCTGGGTATGCCGTATGGATCTTGGTCCATTATTATGGTGTTATTTTCTTTTACTGGATGCATTATCATTACATAGAGGTCTATTACACATGATTCAACGCACCTCCCGTTTCTTTTCCAATTGCATCATTGTTACATCTTTCCTCTTATTAGTATAGCATCCATTATCCTTTGCAAATCAATTCTTCATTATGTCCTATTGGCTGTGCTCTCCATTTATACTAATATGTTTTCTTTTCATAATTAGAAATGGGGCTGACATGTCCGAAACACTTCTGCTTAATATTTCTTGATCCTGGAGCACTAAATAAAATATGTATTATTTCTGCATGACTAAAGTTAATTGTTGTAAAAAAAAATGGTACTGGTGTCATCGGTGTTTTGGATCCGTGTGTCATCACCAGCGTTCTTCCAGGATGGCTAAATAAACAAATAAATTACAAACTTCTCATACCTTAATCACAGACAGCCCATGGATGCCATTACTGAGCTGTATGTGTATTCTATGGACCCAAAACTTGTATTGGACCTTGTCATCCGTACAGCCAGAAAGAAACAGATCTGTCCTTGTGAGTGTTGTATCTGTGAAAAACACAGAACAATTACATGCAACACGGACCCCTGAATGAGGCCTAATAGATAGCTTCACTACAGCAGATCCCTCCAACTCCCTATACGTTTTACCCCTTCAAAAATCTGTATGAATCTGTTTCATCATACATCTGTGAATACATGTATTAAAAGGACTAGATTTTGGTGTCACCATCTTCTAGTCCCTAACTAAAGACCATATAAAATCTAACTTTTATTAATACAGCTAATAATAAGAAATTTGAGCAATAATAATTAAAAGCACATAATACAATGCATAGTGGCTCTATAATCGGTTTCATGTATTGTAATAATGGTTGCTTTAGTCATATAGAATAGGGTATTACTGCCTTCTCTAACTAGATAGATTCCAAATAGGACATATAGTCTGTGATTGGATATTAATCACTGTGCGACAGTGGACCATCACTGTGCTATTTATATGCACTGCTATCTAATTATCATTGTTTATGCATATTAAAAGTGTATACCATCATTAATCATAGAATCATAGAATGTTAGAGTTGTAAGGGACCTCAAGGGACATGGTGTCCAACCCCCTTGCTTAATACAGGATTTACTAAACTATCTCAAACAGATGTCTGTCCAACCTCTGGTTGAAGACTTCCATTAAAGGAGAAATTACTCTGGTGGCAGCCTGTTCCACTCATTGATCACCCTCACTGTCAAAAAGTTTTTTCTAATATCTAATCTATATCTTTTCCCTTTCAGTTTCATTGATCTCCACAACATGTTTCACCAAACAGGCATCATCAGGGCAATGAGGCTTGGTAAATATGGAAGAATACTGACAGTGTGTGGTGTGTGCTGTGTGAGGATTAGAAAAACGGACAACCCTTTTTTCTGAGAACCCAGCCTACAGAAGACAGCAATTAAAAAGTAACTGTGATTTTTTTTATATAAATTAATAGTATAAGTAAAAAATGAAAATTTTTATTATATCTTGCTAGCTTGGCCCGAGCGAAATTTTAGCACATTGGTCGTCGGGGGCGCAGGCAATTTCAGCAAAAGCAAGCTGGTCAAATGTAGATGTATTTCATGAGATGATGAACACAGACAGGTATTTATATATGTAGATTTGTAATACAATAAATTGTTTTGATAAGTAGAGGCCAAAAAGTGTTTTCCGGTTGAGATGCCACCTGCAGGTCATTGTGTCTTTCTGCAGGTTTATGAAAATTAATGTTTAAATTGTATTTAGTGATAAAATCATGAATGTGTGGTTTGTTTGGCTGTTTTCTTGCTGAAGGGATCAAGTTTACCTTTCAAATGGTGTATCATGTGTGTGTGTGGGGTGAAGTAATGAGCGAAAAAGCAGTGCATGTTTACAAATGTGTTGGTAGTGTGCTTTGGGGTACTGTGGTGCCACCTGCAGGTCATTTTTCCGTACTGTAGGTTTATGAAAATTAATGTTTAAACTGTATTTTGTGATCAAATTGTGGATGTGTGGTTTGTTTGGCTATTTTCTTGATGAAAGGGGCAAGTTTACCTTTCAAATGGTGTATCATTTATGTGTGTGGGTGCAGTATGAATGGGGATGCAAAGGAATCACTGAAAAACAGTGTTTAGAAATTATAGAATAGATTAGAGGAAAATCCCTCTATCTCCACTCATTATATACTTCTTCTGCCATCCATCCTCTGGCACTGATCGCTTCCTTTGAATTCACTGCTCAAATCTATCTTCAGTGACAATAGGTTACTAGTGCATTGAACAGATTACAATTGCAGCCTATAGAAGTCTATGGAGAGGGAAGGGTAAATCTAGAGAGAGACAAAGGCAGAGATACTCACAGAGATGGTGCTGCTGCTTTCTAGTTTATCTCTCCCCAGTAGCTGGAATCCTGGCTACACTTAGCACTGCTGTAAAATGTTCTCCATTTTCCTGCTGCTTTAGTGGGAGTGCTACAAAGAGTATGAGAAGCTGGAGCTTCTCTTCTCTATATGTGCTCTGTATTAGACACTGCACCCAGCACAGCTTGGTTTGTAACATCATTTAATATTATTTGTTAGCCATTAATAGGTATCATACCCACAAGATTCCTATTTTGTTTCTCTCTCTGAGAGCCCTTCATATATTTTTTTTCTACTGGCTAACACGGTACCAAACCACTTTTTTCGTTTTACTAAATGGAGGATACCAGAATATACCGTACATCTATGGAACTGAAAGATCGTCTGAAGAAACTGGCACAACTGGATAGTGACATCTTTTTAACAAGATGCAAGAAGGAGCACTTAATACCCAAAGGACTAAGCTTAAAGAATCCCATTCGGAATACCTACAATACTCATTACTCACAACACCTCTGCTACAGGAATTTGGAGAGACTACGGAACCACCTTATTCATGTTTTCTACAGCACCAAGAAAACGGCCCAAATGGAAATACAAACTTTAAGGAGTACAATTGCTGGTGACATACAGCAGAAAATGCAGCTTTTCTATACAACACTGCAGTCGTACTTGATATACAACAAGAAAAAGAAACTCCACAGACTTCGACTGAAAGCAGGATTACATTCCAGCAGCAGTCAAGATCCTCCTAAACACTACAGCATGGGGCAAATCCACCGGAAGGACACAGGTACAGTCAGCTGTGTTATTAATCTGTCATCTTACAAACCCACTAATCTAGAACTCAATGTACTTTCCAGAGGTCTCACATTCTGTCCTACAAAACCTCTAGACTAAACAGAACTTTGTAGTGACATGGAACAATACTTCAGGAGACTAAGACTGAAGGAGTTCTTCTCTGTCAAAGAGGACTTGGGGTTTCTGGGCAGCCAAACTCAAGTGAGACTAGAGAATAAGAAAAACTCTGGACATCTCCCTCTGGCCGCAACACCATTTTGGACCAATATATTGACTCATTTAGACATTCGATGCAGTCCACGATATTGGATAAAAAAGCAAAGGAAACATCTAATATCAGTTTGTAGGAGAAAAAGGCGATTCACGGCCTTAAGAACAACAGGGAGATCACTATTAAGCCTGCGGATAAAGGTGGTGTCATAGTTCTCCTTAATACAACTGACTACATGAAAGAGGCACACAGACAACTGATGGATATACAGTACTACACCAAACTGAATGATGACCCAACTCCAAAATATCTGAGGGAGCTGAAAAGAGTCAACAAATTTCTATGCACAGACCCCATAAACCTTCTGGACTTAATACCTGAGAATCCAAGGATGGGAACTTTCTATATGCTTCCCAAGATTCATAAGCCAGGCAACCCAGGGAGGCCAACTATCTCAGGGGTGGAAACACTCACTAAAAAAATCTCAGGGTGGGTTGAAAACATCCTCAAGCCGCTGGTAAGGAAGACAGCCAGCTATATACAGGACACTGCAGACCTGCTAAATAAGCTATCCACGATAGGTCCCCTCCCCGACAGCACCATCTTAGCCACCATGGACGTCGAATCCTTATATTCCAACATCCCACACATAGATGGACTAACCGCCTGCCGAATGTTTCTTGAGGCCAATGGGATCCCCTCTGAGTCTGTAATAGCACTTACCAGATTCATCCTCACACACAAATTTTTCTCTTTCGGTGAGGAGCTATACCTACAACGCACCGGCACCCCAGTACTCTAACCTCTTCATGGCTAAACTGGAAAATGACTTTTTAACATCCTGCTCCATCAAACCCTTTGCCTATTTCCGTTACATCGATGACATCTTAATAATCTGGACTGAGCCTGAACAAGAACTTCTAAATTTCCATGACAAATTCAACAAATTTCATCCAACCATAAACTTGACATTAGACCACTCAAAAACAAAAATCAACTTCCTAGACACCACCATAAAAATCCAAAATGGTTGATTCCAAACATCAGTGTATCGGAAACCAATTGACCATCCCACATACCTCAAATGGGACAGCTTCCATCCTAAACACGTTAAAAAGTCCATTGTCTACAGCCAGGCCATCAGATATAACCGTATCTGTTCCAGTCCCAAGGACAGGGATGAACACCTAACCCAGCTTAAAATGTCATTTTTAAATCAAGGTTACCATCCCACCTCCATTGATGATCAGATCGTTAGGGCCACAAGGATCCCTAGAAGTCAAGTACAGAAAAAAAGAGGAAAATCATCGTGTACCTCTGGTAGTGACCTACAATCCTGTTATGAATGGGTCACCGAGGAGGAAAAAACAAAACATGCTAAGTCACAGAAAACCAGAGAGGTTGGTAACTATGCAGATTGCAGATCCCTGATCCTAACCACACAACTAGCAGCAGCCGTGGAGCATTCCTACGATGAACCTAGACACTTCGTCACAGCCGGAGGACTAAATACGCCTAATCAAGAAAAGGGGAAAACTATCTGCCCCAGAGCAGACCCCAAAGGAAAGACAGCCCCCACACATGTATTGATGGTGAAGCAAGATGAAAATACAAACATAGGCAGGAAAATAGGCTGACCAAACAATGGGGCCCAAACTAACTAGAAAGGACAGGAAAGGAAAGACACTGTCTGCAATCTGCCAAAAACCCTACAAAAATAATGTCCAACACTTCTGATAAAATTAACCCTGAAGTCACTAGACTTCTCCCACTATATCAGCACTCTGAAATATTCTGAGACAGAGCAAAAAGAGGCCAATCTAATAAGGGACAAAAAGTAAATTGGCAAATACAGATAAATAAGAGTGGAACTTCAGCACAATCCCAGCCGGGGCTGGCTGACCACACAAAAAACTGAATAGACCAACAAAATCAAGTGTGAACATTAGTCAGCTTGAGCTGACAGGAACAGAGCTGAGAACCAAGACCTGACAAGTCAGAAGGAATCACCAGCACCAGAATAGGGTATCGGCTGTCTTAAATCCAGTCTGAGATTCCTGAGGTCCAATCGTCATCCTCCTCATCAGGTGGCAGAACTCCACTGATTAAATCAGCCTCACTACCTCCTGTTACCACTAGAGGGAGCCCGGAAGGAGAACTCACAACTAGTAGACCAGAAAATGAACTCACAACACAACCCACAGCTTGAAATACTGAGAAAAATGGCTAAGAAACTTCACCATATCCTACACAAGGATGACCGCTTAAAAACACTATTCAAAGACCCCCCCTTGCTATGTTACAGGTAACCTCCCAATATAAGAAACATCATTATCAGATGTTCAATGCCCTCAGATTCACCAAAAGGAACATATCCTTGCAATGGGAGAAGATGCAAAACCTGCATTCATACTGTATAGAGACCAAAGACAAAATCCAAATTCCCAACACACAGCAAGACTAGAAGATCCCCAGGACATTCACATGTTCCTCTTCCAATGTGGTGTATTTAATTCAATGCAATATATGTCCTGTGAGTGGCCTCTATGTTGGAGAAACAGGACAGAGACTGAGAGCAAGGATGAGGTCTCATCGTCATACAATTACAGACAAAAAAGCCATTTACCTGTGGCTAAACATTTCTGTGATCCAGGACACAACATAGACAATATGAAAGTTGTCATTTTAAAATGCAATTTTAAATCACAGAAGCATGGAAGGGTGTGGGAAAACAAATTCATTACAATCTTTGATTCTATTCACACAGGACTCAATTTGTCAGAAGGTTTTTTGGCCATTACCATATCGGATCTATTTCCTCCAAATAGCCCTTTGATCTCACAGAACTTTCACACCACTGTTGTAATCTTAC
Source organism: Dendrobates tinctorius (assembly GCF_039654945.1). Taxonomy (NCBI): domain Eukaryota; kingdom Metazoa; phylum Chordata; class Amphibia; order Anura; family Dendrobatidae; genus Dendrobates; species Dendrobates tinctorius. The sequence goes on along the minus strand of NW_027361807.1, from coordinate 3,238,918 downwards.
CTAATTAAGTATTCTCTCTTCTAGCTCAGTAAGTGTTTATTGAAATGTCCATGTATTACACCAGCATGTGCTTTAAACTGTATATAAATAAGGTTTCTTCATATATTTTGTCATATCAGCAAGTTGTCTCGAAAGCTTGCTTTGTAACATCATTTAATATTATTTGTTAGCCATTAAAAGGCATCATACCCACAAGATTCCTATTTTGTTTCTCTCGTTGAGAGCACTTTATATAATTTTTTTTTCCACTGGCTAACACGGTACCAAACCACTTTTTTCGTTTTACTGGAATCATTTATTGTGATGTAAATTCCTTGTAGGACATATTGACAAGTTTGACAGTTGGCTTTTATTCAACAACCCTGGAAGGTGAGCAACCAAGAAATGCAGCACAAGTATTGTGTGACTGTAAAGTGCCCAAGCAAATTTAGTCATGGGAGAATTACTGCTCCCACTCGCTCTGGTACTCTACAGACAATTCATGTCCCCATCCCGGTTTGCTGTTGTGTGTGTGGTGCATCACACTTACTTCTGGCCTGCAGGCCAACATTTGATCTAAGTTTTCCTCTTCTGGAACCTTGGCAGCAATCAATCCAGGGGACACAGGTTTTGTAAAAACAATCAAACTTTGAGGGTATGTGCACACGTAGTTTTTAGTCTCTGAGGATTTTGTAGAGAAAACCGCAGGAAATCCGCAGGACAAAGTGCTGCGGTTTTTCTGCGGTTTATCTGCGGATTATCTGCGTTTTTTCTGCGGTTTTGCCCTGCGGTTTTACACCTCATAATGGATGAGGTGTAAAACCGCAGCGTTTCTGCACCAAACAATTGACATGCTGCGGATTGTAAACCGCAGCAAAACCGCGCGGAAAAAAACGCAGCATGTGCACAGCTTTTTTTTATTTCCATAGGAAATAAAGGTACTGTACAACGCAGCAAAATCTGCTGCGTTTCTGCAGAGCCAAAAACGCTGCGGAAACGCAGCAGAATCCGCAGCGTGTGCACATACCCTGACTGAACAGTTGGCAGTCTTTACAAACAGGCATAATGAATAAGGCACAATGGGTTGCCATCTTTCCTGCAGGTACCGGGCACAACTTCAACCCCGCTTCTCGGTATAGGTAGAGTGTCACTCTTGATCTCTTCACTAGCACTAGGAAGTCTTCTTCACCATTAGCAGTGCACCCGAATTGTAACATCTCCCGCCCTATAGAGACTGAGTTTATTTTTTCCTGTAACTTCACAGACTGAGTGCGCCCAAGGCCCCCAACATCCATCTAGAGGTTCCACCAGGCCCGTAAGAGGAATCACATGGAATGGTATTTTTGGCAATCCACTTCACCAAGTTTTAGGCCCACGTTGTCCCTAGCAGCACAATGCGTGAGGTTGCTACTGTCCCTTCACACTACTGTCCTGCACTGATCTGTCACTTCATGAACTTGGCACTAACTCTCTTTTTTCTCTCCCCAAACTGCACCGGCCATTACAGTTAACAACATGCAGTATAGAATACATTTAACCATTTGAGATATCAAGGAATAGAACATTACCTCCATCACTCCTACAGTACCATATATAGAGTATTCGTGCAGAGGTTATACAGTATGTTCCGTGAACATGCATTTTTTTAGACCTCTGTTTTCAAAGTCAGCTTACGCAGTACTGTATAATTTGCAAGTAAAAAGTAAACATTTGTGCAGAAACCGTAGAATAAATCAATTCATCAAAATGTATAAAATAGAAATTCTAAAGAAATCTCACAAATAACATGAAATACTTTCTTGTGTATGGACCATTCAAAGTGCAGCTGATGGTAAAAATTGTGTGTGACAGATGTCACCGTCACAAAGGAGGCTGACACAACCTCAGTGTAAACAAAATATCACTTCTCAGTAAAATTATTCAAGGGAGATTTATGTCATTTTTTTAAGAGTTTTATCCATAAAAATACAAGCTTCAGCAATGTAGTAATCACTGCCATTCTGTCTTAGTTGCGGGTTTCTGCATTTCATCGTAGAAGTAAAAATGATTACATTTTACATGGAAGGGTTGTGAACAAATGCAAAAGAGTCGTTCCGACATCTGACTACTAATCAAATTATCTGAAGCATTATAGCTCATAGTGAAAATGCAAATCTACTGCTCTTCCTAAATCATCACCTAGCACATATTCATGGAACAGAAGCACATTTACATGAAATATATAGAGATCATGCGGTCATCTTAAAACATTTATGGTGCCTTGATCAGAAGGCAGCAGATCATATTTAGCCAGAGTTGGAATAAAGGATATATGTAAATACATGCTCACATAGGTATGTAGTGATAGTAGGTGCATTAAGATCTTGTTGACCCGGGTGCCTGAGAAAATCTTAATGCTCCATGTTCCACATAATAAGTATTCACTTGGTACGTCACTCAGCTTTCCATACAGACATCTTACCTCTGCTCCTAGTATTTACTTGGTATGTCTTTCAACTAACCCCTGCTTTACCCCAGTGTTATTTATGACCTTTTTTAATTTGGCTTGATCATATGCATGTGGTCCACTCTTAATTCTCTGACCAAGATGAGCACAAACCACTCCTCTCTGCTTCACGCCTGAATGCACTTTGTAGCAAATATGTTGCATAGCACACATCTGCCAATACTTTAGTCTGCAGTGTGTATCCTATAAGTGTGTATCATACAAGTGTGAGATATGAATTAATCCAGAATTGAATCAGAATGGAACGGAAGGTAACTGGATACAAACACTGTAAACAATGTTTCTGTTAGTTTTCACTCTCACCACTATAATCCTTCACTTTCTGCTAACCCCCTAATCCCTACACCAAGTAAGGAACTGTTCATCTCTTCTTCAATCCTCCCCATCCATCTCACCTTCCCCTCAGAACTGTTGCTCTACATACAATCCACTGTCTCCAAACACAGATAGCCACCTTATGCCCTCTCCTGCTCCCATCTGCTAACACTTTCTCTGCTTCTTCTCACTGCTGGTGAAATCTCTCCAAATCCTGGTCCCCCGCATCCCCTGTCCCACAAACAGGAGCTCGGTGGAACGTTTGCTCTGTCTGCAACAGACTTTCCTACATCCATGATCTTTTTATTACTAACAAACTTTCCTTCCTCACCATCACCGAAACCTGGCTCACCCCCTCTGACACAGCCTCTCCTGCTGCACTTTTGTATGGTGGATGATACCTTTCCCACACCCCCGCCCCTGCAGCAAGCATAGTGGAGGAGTTAGTTTTCTCCTGTTAGATAACTGCTCCTTCACCTCAATCTCACTACCACCCTCTGTTACCCTCCCTCCCTTTGAGGTGCACTCTGTGCACATATACTTCCCCTCCAACTGGCTGTCATTTACCGCCCCCCAGGGCCAGCCACCATCTTCTTTGACCACTTCATCACCTGGCTACTTCATTTCCTCTATGCTGGTATCCCCACTATCATTTTGGGCGACTTCAACATCCCCATTGACACTTCCCTCTCAGCTGCCACTAAGTTTCTATCTCTCACTTGCTCCTTTGGCTTCACTCAATGGTCTTCTGCAGCCACTCACAAAGATGGCCACACACTGGACCTCATCTTCACCTGCCTCTGCTCCCTATCTAACCTTTCTAACTCACCTCTTCCTTTTTCTGACCACAACCTACTTACATTCTCTTCCCTCTCCTCTCCAGGTCCACAATCCCCACTCCACAAACTTGCACACCCTCGCAGAAATCTTATACACCTCGATCTACACTCACTGTCTGAATCCCTTCTCCCTCATATAGACATAAGTTCCCTACACAATGCGGATGCCACTGCCAATTTATATTACACTACATTAGCTGCAGCTCTGGAATCTGTTGCCCCTCTCACGCACACCAAAGTTTGCAAAATCAACAGACATGCCTGGCACACCAGCCTGACCAAAGATCTGAGACAGGCTTCCAGGGTTGCGGAACTGAGATGGAAAATATCCCACTCCAAAGAGGACTTCATCACATTCAAACAGTCACTCACTGCTTTCAAGGCCACACTTGCCTCAGCTAAACAAACCTACTTCTCATCTCTCATATTCTCCCTGTCTCACAACCTTAAACAGCTATTCAACACCTTCAATTCTCTCCTCCGTCCCCCAGCACCTCCTACCTCTCCACTCATCTCAGCTGAAGACTTTGCCTCATTTTTCAAGCAGAAGATTTATAACATCAGAGACAGTTTTGGTCAACAACCCCCAGAGCCCTTCCTCCTAACTGCTCAGTCCTCCTCGTCCAAAACCAACTTCTCCACCATTACAGAAGATCGACTCTCCACTCTACTCTCAATATCACATCTCACCACCTCTGCACTTGACCTGATCCCATTCCACTTCATCCCTATAACTTCACCACAGTCTTCATCCCAACCCTAACACATCTCTTCAACTTATCACTAACAAATGGTGCTTTCCCCTCAAGCTTTAAACATGCCTCAATCACACCTATCCTCAAAAAGCCCTCCCATGACCCATCCTCTGTATCTACCTATCACCCTATATCACTTCTCCCTTATGCCTCAAACCTACTGGAACAACACATCCATCTTGAAATGTCCTCCCACCTCTCTTCTTGCTTACTCTTCGACTGCTTACAATCTGACTTTCAGCCCCATCATTCCACTGAAACTGCCCTAATTAAGGTCACCAATGACCTATTAACCGCCAAGGCCAAGCAACACTTCTCTGTTCTCCTCCTGGACCTGTCTTCTGCCTTTGACACAGTGGACTATTCCCTATTACTACAGACCCTCTCATCTCTTGGCATCACAGACTTGGCCCTATCTTGGATCGCATCATACCTAACAAACCAGACATTCAGCGTTTCCCACTCGTACACCACCTCCTCATTGTGCCCCCTATCTGTCGGAGTCCCACAAGGTTCAGTCCTAGGACCCGTGCCCTTCACCATTTACACCTTCAGCCTGGGACAGCTCATAGAATCTCACGGCTTTCAGTATCACCTCTATGCTGATGACACACAGATCTACATCTCTGGACCAGATATCACCACCCTACTAACCAGAATCCCACAATGTTTGTCCGCTATTTCATCCTTCTCTGCTAGATTTCTAAAACTTAATATGGACAAAACAACTCATCATCTTTCCTCCATCTCACTCGACCCCCCAACGGACCTATCCATTAAAGTAAATGGCTGCCACTCTCCCCAGTCTCACAAGCTCGCTGCCTTCGGGTTATCCTTGACACTGAACTCTCGTTCAAACCACATATACAAGCCCTTTCCACTTCCTGCTGACTTCAACTCAAAAATATTTCACGGATCCGTACATTCCTCAACCAAGAATCTGCAAAAACCCTAGTCCATGCCCTCATCATCTCCTGCCTTGACTACTGCAACCTCCTGCTCTGTGGCCTCCCCTCTAACACCAATCTATTCTAAACTCTGCTGCCCGAATAATTCATCTGTCCCCCCGCTATTCCCGGCCTCTCCCCTCTGCCAATCCCTGCACTGGCTCCCCATTACCCAAAGACTCCAGTTCAAAACCCTAACCATGACATACAAAGCCATCCACAACCTGTGTCCTCCATATATCTGTGACCTTGTCTCCTAGTACTTACCTGCACGTAACCTTCGATCCTCACAAGAGCTCCTTCTCTAGACCCCTCGTATCTACTCTTCCCACAATCGCATACAAGATTTCTCCCGCACATCCCCCCTCTCTGGAATTCTCTACCACAACATATTAAACTCTTGCCTACCATAGAAACCTTCAAAAAGAACCTGAAGACCTACCTCTTCTGACAAACCTACAACCTGCAGTAACAACTGATCACCCAAGCCACTGCACGCTCAGCTCTACCCTTGCCTATTGTATCCTCACCCATCCCTTGTAGATTGTGATCCCTCATGGGCTGGATCCTCTCTCCTCCTGTACCAGCTGTGACTTGTACTGTTTAAGAATACTGTACTTGTTTTTATTATGTATACCCCTCCTCACATGTAAAACGCCATGGAGTAAATGGCATTATAATAATAAATAATAATAATAATAATAATAACAATTCCAGTGGACTGTGGAGTCCATGCATCAACAGACAACACAATAATGCAACACAGTGCATTTGGCACACGTCGGCGCACCTTCAAAAGGACGCATGCACCGGCAAACACATACCTGCGCACGGCTTGCATTACCAATGCTAAAGATAGGGTACACAGGTCACATGCAGCGTCATGCACCCAAAGGCGGAGATGACCGGAGGAGGCGTGACCGTGGGCGGAGCTTAGCGGCGGCCGTGTGCTGCCCAACGCAGCTCCAAGCAACGCAAGTGTGAAAGTAGCCTAACTCATATGTGATCTGTTTGCTGCCCCATTGATCTATAAAGGTCGAGTTTGATCCAAAATATTGATCAAAATAGTGCATGCTTTGATACCTTAAGACCCACTCACACAAGTGAATAAGTCGGACGAGTGCAATCCAATAAAGAATCAGATTGCACCCGGAATAGTGTTACTCTATGGAACAGTGCACATCTACCATTACTTTCTAATGCAGATTTGGCATGAGAAATCAATCGCAGCATTCTGCGAATGGTTGCGAGAATCGGATTGCACTCGCCCATACAATTCTATGAGTGCGTGTAAAACATTGCACTGCACTCAGCTGTCACCCGAGTGCAGTGTGAATCCCGCGGATGCCAGCAATGGAGGAGATGGGGAAATTATGAAACGAATATCAACTTTGGACTAGTACTTTGTAATACTCTTTTTATTATACATGAAAAGCACTGAAATCAAAAAGCCATGTCCAGAATAAATCTAACAAAAACATAATTAATTCTCCTTTGCTTATCCTTGTTGGATCGATTTGCTTTATTTTGCTTGTTGGAGCACTTTAGGGAAAATGAGCAAAAACACGTTGACTCACATGCTCATTTTATATATTGATTCAGTTCCACTACCCGTACAGATCCCTTATGACTAGAGATGAGCGACTTTGCCTTTTTTAAGGTCGAGTCGGGTTTCATGAAACCCGACTTTCTCAGAAGTCAAGTCGAACGAAATCGGCCGACTATTGTGAAAAGTCGAGGGTCCGACTGAAACACGAAACCAATGCAAGTCAATGGGGAAGCAAAGTTGGCAGGGAGTGGAGGACAATTAACACACCTACATGCCGGACCGCTTTTTTTAAAGTGCGCAAAAACTCTCTCTCTCTCTCCCTGGACGCTGCACACATCATCTCGTTGCCCGCAGTGTACGTCCTTGTTCAGTGGCTGAAAAAAGTCACGTGCAAACATTCTGGGAAATCCGACTTTGGCACTCATTTTGCCGACCGCATGGCCGACTTCACGCTGTGGTCGGGTTTCGGTCGGGGAAACCCGACTTTGCCATAAGTCGGTGACTTATGAATCTGGCCGACTTGGTTCGCTCAACTCTACTTATGACAGTACACAGCCTCAGATTTATATTATAGACTCTAGCAATTTTGCATGGCACTGTATAGTGCTATATATGGCTATGGCTACACGGCGACTATGGCCGCGACAGCTGATGCACAACTGAAGTTCATTTGGTGCTGCTATTACATCGCAATGTGATAAAAGTGAATGGAGTTGCATAGTGACGCCTACATCAACCGCTAACTTGGTTAGATTTTTTATGACTTAATTGTCACGGTAGTGTATGTGTTGCAATGCAACCTCATTCACTTCTAAGCCACTGGTCATGCAAACGGCTCTCGTGGCAAAGCATAGCCCTAACCTAAAGCACCATATCCTTCTTAAAGGCAACGCTTGCATGCAAAAAGGCCATTGTAATACATGTGATGCTGCATGCCACAATTATTTTTTCACATGATTTTTGATTGAAAAAATATTTATGCTCCTTTGTAGAAATTGAATCTGTACACTAAAAAGAGGGGGCCTATAGTGCATAAGGCTGTGGTTCTTGCGCAGTTGACTGTCATGGCATAGACAGTGTTTTCTGAGATCACGGGGTGTAGTGTGAAAGCTATTTTCTGTTCATTTTTAGCTTAAAATAAATCCATAACAGAGTAATTCCAGCAAAACTACTTTATTGTATATGACTTTGATATTTTTTCATATGACAAAATGGTTAATGGTTTTCTGTTCTTTTAATGAATGAACCATTGGTTTCAATTACAGAGAACAGATTAATTAATGATCTCATGCAGTTTAACTTGACCTTTAATTCCTAAAGGACCAACCCATCAGGTTATCAATAGTTAAGTTCATTAAATCTCCCGCAGATTGTGCTAGAAACAATAATTAAATAGCTAATTACTACTAGACTGTGCATTCACCATTAGGTTTACGTTTTTTCCCTTTTATTGAAACCAAAATACTTTTAAAAGTGTAAGTACAAGTAAATGGAGCATAGCCACAAACTGCTAGCACAAGACAATCAACATATAACATAGATTTTTCTGATATTCCATATTTTCAAGCAACGCTTCTGATTATTTTGCTGAACTATGGAAACCAGTTAAAAAGGTTTCCTACTAGAACTCCTTTGCACATCCGTATAAAACATGTACGTGAAAAAACGGTTCCGATGTCATCAATGTTTTCCAAGGTGTATCATATGGGTGTCATCAGGATGTGGTCGGTGTATCTGTTTTTACCATCAGTGTGTCCTCAGTGTTTCTTTGGTAGGATAAAAAAGTAAATTACAAAGCTTCTCATATACTTTGTAATGTTAAGCTCATAAAGCACATGGATGGCACGTGAATTCCATCCATGTGCTGTGCATGTTTTCATAAACCTGTAAGGGGATGGGGAGGCAAAACTGTGGTTTATCAACGTTCCATGGCACTCATAACCAAATGTCACCATCTGCTGACTGAACCAAATAGGGTGGAACTAGGAAATGGAATATGCTTTTCTGGAGGGATGAACTTAAAGGGTACATAGGGTCATGTGGTACCTGTGGTGCAGTTATCAAATATAAAAGGCCACTGTGACAAGACAGGAGTTCAGTTGGCGTCAACCAGAAAAAAAGGAAAGACAAGTGAGCGGTAAAATGCAGAGACAGAGCTACCGAAGAGTATCCAGAGACCGAGACAAGTGGGATATCAAGGGTCAAGCATCAAAGACCAGACTATGACGGTCAAGACCCTTGACCCAGACTACACCAGTGAAGACCTGAAGTCCAGTCTACACCAATTAAGACGCAATATCCGGACACCGTAGGTCAAACACTGAATCCTTGTGCGGGACCAGACATCAGCCGTGTGACCAGGAGACACGAGTGAACCAGCCCTTAACTTCCACCATAGACATATGTTACAGGGTGCGGCCCAGAGCCAGATTGTGGAAGGGACTGGGGGAAGGCCAGTGTGAGGAACACACAAAGGGTACAAAGTGACTCGTTACTAAGGACTTGCAGCCTAGCGTGAAATACCGGTAACCCACCGCTAGTGCCAGTATAATAACCAGAAGTGCTTGAAGGACATATTGTATTGACGGGCCTAACATTGTTAGTGATGCCTTGTGAGAATCATGTGGGAATAGTGGATGAGGGCAGGTATATCTCGCCCAGATACCTTTCCTATGTGGCCTAGTCTGGTCAGTATCTCACCTGGTGACTAATGAATAATGGGAGGCGGATATAAAAGGATGCCAGGTGGTTGTGTGAGTGTCTCAGCCTGGGAACACAGAGAGCCTGTCTGTGTGAGAGACACACGTGAGTGAAAGCAATGCCCACTGCAATGGTGGTTTGGGCTGGACGGGAGAAGCCCGCCAGTTGGTAGTTAGGTTGTACCTTGTTTAGATAGTGCCGGACAGGCAAGGGTTTGCTTTATGTTTTTTTTCTTTATGCATTGCTTTCATCTTTAATAAACCTGACCCAGTGTCAGTTATACCGGGACCCCGGCTGTGCGCCTTAGTTTCATGCTGAATGCACGTTACCTTTGACCCCAGCAAAGGCGATCCCGGAGTGTTTTATCACATTGTGGTGGAGAACACGGGCATCACGTTGGAAGCATGAGCATGGAGGACGTGGTGAAAGCACTGGTACAGTCCACCGCCGTCCAGCAAGAAGCTAATCGGGTGATGATGGCCCAGCTGAAGGAGTTGGTGGGCATGACAGCTACCGATCGTTCGCTTCTCCAGCAGGTGGTGCAGCACCTGGCAAGCTTACCTGAGGTTAACCTGGAAGCCGAGTCGAGAGTGATTCACGTGAGTCAGTACTGGCAGAAGATGACGACCGAAGATGACGTCGAGGCATACCTGACCACGTTTGAACGGACGGCGGTGCGAGAAAAATGGCCGAAGGCACGATGGGCCGGCCTGATTTCCCCGTTTCTTTCCGGTGAGGCCCAAAAGGCTTATTATGACTTAGAACCTGAAGCTGCGCAGGACTTTGACAAACTGAAAGCCGAGATCTTGGCCCGGCTGGGAGTGACGACCACTGTCCGTGCACAGAGAGTGCATCAATGGACTTATCAGCCGGATAAACCACCGCGGTCACAGATGTTCGACCTGATCCACGTGACGAAGAAGTGGCTACAACCCGAGGTGCTGACAGCGCCAGAGATAATCCAGAGAGTCGTCATGGACAAGTACCTGAGAGCTCTACAGCCAGCCCTGAGGAAGTGGGTAAGCCATGGAAATCCTACGACGGCAGATCAACTGGTGGATCTGGTTGAACGTTACTCCGTGGCGGAAGGACTCCGAGACAACGCTACCCCTCCTTGTTCATCATCTCCACGTGGAACCGGTAAGACTGTTCCAGGGAGTAGGGGAGAAGGAAAAATCCCTAAGACAGTGGGGGAGGAAAACGGGACTGCCCGCACTGTGAGGACGAGAGTAACGAACTATGGTCTAAGCAAGGGGCCCATTAGGTGTTTCCGCTGCCAAGAGATGGGCCACATTGCTGCGAACTGTCCAGTCACTACTGAACCCATGCAGTGCGACGTCACAGACTCTAAAAACCGCATGTCTATGGTTGCACGGGTAGTGAGGGTGAATGCCGGTCAAAAGGATGTGGAAAAACACTTGTGTGATTTAACTGTTGATGGCAAAAATGTGGTGGCATTGTTAGACTCGGGAAGTGTGGTGACTCTGGTGAAGGCCAGTCTGGTGTCAGCCCCGACTGGACCATCAGACAAATTTTCTGTAACGTGTGTGCATGGAGACTCCTGTTCGTACCTCACCACGGTCATATGCATTACTACTTCCTATGGGTCTGTGCAACATAAAGTGGGACTCGTCCCTGCATTATTGCATGATGTTATCTTGGGCTGGGATTTTCCCCACTTCTGGCAATTGTGGGAGAATCAGTTGATGCCCTCGGGTAATAGTGCACATGATTCTTCTCTCATGGCGCGTGTGGGTCCTGAACCCCTGGAAGAGGTCTCCCCGGAAGACTCAGGGGAAGAGTCTGCTGGAAATGACCTGCAGTTCCCGTTTTCAGTCATGGCGGGTCATACGGAGGAGACCAGGGAAGAGGAGGAGGCCGACAGCCGTCCTCCTCCCCGTTTGCCGGATTTGGAAGTTCAGAAAGATGACTTCCAAAGCAAGCAAATAAAGGATCCTACCCTTTCTCAGGCTAGGACAAATGTAAAAGTGAAAAATGGGGTACCCGTAGAACCTGACTCTAGGCTGGCATATCCTTACATGGTCCTGGAGAATGATTTACTATATCAGATAGAGAAAAAGGGGGACGACACGGTGCAACTATTAGTCGTGCCAAAACCCTACCGGCGGCAGGTGCTGGACCTGGCCCACGGACATGTGATTGGAGGTCACCTGGGTGTCCAGAAAACCACCGAAAGGATATTACACTGTTTTGTTTGGCCAGGCATGCATCACGATATTTGTTTATATTGTGAGTATTGTCCTGACTGCCAAGCCTCTGCGCCTAAGCCCCGGTTCTGTAGCCCTTTGGTACCCCTACCTATTATTGAGGTCCCGTTTAAGAGGATTGGGATGGATTTAGTTGGGCCCCTTCCACAGTCTGCACGTGGACACCAACATATCCCGGTCATCTTGGATTATGCCACTCGTTAGCCGGAGGCCATCCCTTTGCGTAACACGGCCACCAAGACGATTGCCAAGGAACTGGTGCATGTGATTAGTCGGGTCGGTATACCAAAACAGATACTCACCGACCAGGGGACTCCCTTTATGTCCAGGGTAATGAAGGAGCTCTGCCGGTTGTTACAAATCGAACCGTTATGCACATCCGTGTATCACCCTCAATCAGACCGGTTGGTCGAACGGTTCAATAAAACTCTGAAGCTGATGCTGAGAAAGGCGATAGACAAGGATGGGAAGAACTGGGACTATTTACTTCCGTATTTGCTTTTTGCCATCAGGGAAGTGCCCCAGTCTTCCACGGGGTTCTCGCCTTTCGAGTTATTGTACGTCCGACGTCCTCGCGGACTGTTAGACATCGCCAAAGAATCCTGGGAGGGTCAGGTCACTCCGTTTAAAATGGTGATAGATCACGTATCCCAAATGCAGGACCGTATTGCGGCTGTTATGCCTATCGTCAAAGAACACATGATGCAGGCTCAGGGAGCCCAAAAAAAGAATCTATGATACGGGCGCCAAGATCCGTACGTTTGCACCCGGAGATAGGGTGTTGATCCTGGTCCCCACGGTGGACAGTAAGTTCCTAGCAAAGTGGCAGGGCCCCTTTGAGGTTAAGGAAAGAGTTGGTGAAGTAAACTACAAAGTATATCAGGCAGGTAAACGGAAACCTGAACAGGTTTATCATGTAAATCTGATAAAACCCTGGAAAGATCGGTCTGCCTTGTCAGCGGAGCTGGCCCGTCCCGTCTGCTCGCATACCGTACCGGAGGTACGGGTTGCAGAGACTCTCTCGGAGCAGCAAAAGACTGAGGTCAGGCAGTTTCTACTTCACAACCAAAAGTTTTTCTCAGAAAAACCCGGGCAGACTACGCTAATGAAACATGACATCGTAACGGAACCTGGTGTCACAGTCCACGTGAAACCCTACAGAATTCCGGAAGCGCGCCGTGAAGCCGTTTCCCGAGAAGTGAAGGCGATGTTAGAGTTAGGTGTCATTGAGGAATCGCACAGTGCTTGGTCCAGCCCGATTGTGTTAATTCCTAAACCGGACGGCACAATTCGGTTCTGCAATGACTTCAGGAAACTGAATGCGGTCTCAAAATTTGATGCCTACCCTATGCCCCGGGTCAACGAGTTAATAGATCGGTTAGGAAAAGCCCGGTATATTACGACCCTAGACCTAACAAAGGGGTATTGGCAGATCCCTCTGGCGGAGGCTGCCAGAGAAAAGACGGCATTTGCTACGCCGGAAGGTCTATTTCAGTATGTGTATATGCCGTTTAGACTGCACGGAGCACCGGCGACCTTCCAGAGACTGATGGATCGAGTCCTGAGGCCACATAGGCAGTACGCTTCGGCCTATTTGGATGACATTGTCATTTACAGCTTGGACTGGGAGACTCATCTCCAGAAAGTACATGCTGTGATTGACGACCTGTGGGAGGCAGGTCTAACCGCGAACCCCAAGAAATGTCACATTGGGCTAGAAGAAGCCCGGTATTTGGGGTATGTAATTGGGAGGGGTGTTGTTAAACCCCAGGTCGATAAGATTCAAGCGGTTCAGGACTGGCCGCAACCTGTCAACAAGAAGCAGGTGCAAGCCTTTCTGGGGATCGCCGGCTATAATCGCCAGTTCATACCCAATTTTGCAGCCATCTCTACCCCCCTGACGGATCTTACCAAAGGGAAAGACTCCGTCATGATTAAATGGAATTTAGCGGCTGAAGAAGCCTTCCATAGCCTAAAACGGGCACTTTGCTCTCAACCCGTACTGGTGACTCCGGATTTCCGCAGCGAGTTTGTGGTACAAACGGATGCCTCTGATACCATTATCGAGGCCGTACTGTTACAAGTGAGGGACGGAGTGGAACACCCAGTCCTCTATCTCAGCTGGAAGCTGAATAAACATGAGCAAAAGTATGCGGTAGTAGAAAAAGAGTGCCTAGCCATTAAGTGGGCTCTAGAGGCCCTCAAATATAACCTGGTGGGCAGAAAGTTCAGGCTGATCACTGACCATGCCCCTCTCAAGTAGATGCACTTGCACAAGGAACGGAATAGCCGGGTGACCCGGTTGTTCCTTGCCCTGCAGGCCTACACTTTTACGGTGGAGCACCGCCCAGGGGTACAGATGGGGAATGCAGATGCCCTGTCCCGAGTGCACTGTTTGGCGGGTGTCAATGCTCGACCGGAGTGGTCTGAGCAGAGGGGGGGGATATGTGAGAATCATGTGGGAATAGTGGATGAGGGCAGGTATATCTCGCCCAGATACCTTTCCTATGTGGCCTAGTCTGGTCAGTATCTCACCTGGTGACTAATGAATAATGGAAGGTGGATATAAAAGGATGCCAGGTGGTTGTGTGAGTGTCTCAGCCTGGGAACACAGAGAGCCTGTCTGTGTGAGAGACACACATGAGTGAAAGCAGTGCCCACTGCAACGGTGGTTTGGGCTGGACGGGAGAAGCCCGCCAGTTGGTAATTAGGTTGTACCTTGTTTAGTTAGTGCCGGACAGGCAAGGATTTGTTTTATGTTTTTTTTCTTTATGCATTGCTTTCATCTTTAATAAACCTGACCCAGTGTCAGTTATAACCGGACCCCAGCTGTGCACCTGAGTTTCATGCTGAATGCACGTGACCTTTGACCCCAGCAAAGGCGATCCCGGAGTGTTTTATCACAGCCCATAAAGTTAAAGCAAAAGGACATAAAACGCAGTTCGAACTGAGGGATAGTTAGATAGAACATAGAATAAGATATACTGAAAGTATCGCATTCTTGTTATCACTGTCATTGCTACTATTGTATGATTTGTTGTCCTGTACCCAAACAACTGACTGTTTCCAGAATTACCACTTTCATTTCTGTAATAGGAAAATAAATAGCTTCAGTTGGTTACTTCCGCCTCATCTTTCTTAGCATGTTTCACCCCAGTAAGCTGTTCACAGTCCAATTGACTTGTATTGGCCCTTGTCACCCGTACTGCCGGAAAAAATGGATATGTGCATAGCACCATAGGTTGTAATAATTAAGTGTGGCATCCATGAGAAAAACAGATACCACACGTACTGGAAACACAAACTTATAAAGAAGGCCCAAGGCAGTATGCTCATGCAAGGGGAGGCCAGGACTGTGGTCATGGCCAGAGTCACTGAAGCATCTGTGTCCCGATCTTCCCTCACAGAAAACTGTGTTCCACTTCTCAGTGCACCTGCATCTCCAACTTCAGGTCCCCCTGGGCACCTCCCAGACGGCAACGGCCCCTCTTCCAGGCAACCCCTAGTAATGGAGACACAGTCCAGGATAACTTGAACATTCTCTTTACTTAGTACTTTACACGTTACACCCACAGTTGGCACATCATGGAATTCACTTGTTTCCTTATCTTTCCCTACTTCGCTGATGTTTCTGTGCCGCACACGTCCGGACCGGACCATCTTAGACTGCTTCCCAGATCCTTCCTGACCTAACTTTGCCATGATGACAATTCTTTCTGCCTGTTTTGCCCCAGACACAAAATCATCAGCCACCCAGTTTGGTTTCCTCTGGAAAAGCATCTGACCCATCTGTACCGTTCCCGTCGAAGCTCCAACTTTCTTCAACTCCTCACTCCAACCGACTCCTGCCCTAAATGCGTCTGCCAGGCTATGAGTCGCCACATCAGTCTCCTCGTCTACTGGCCCACTGCGATGATGCTCAGTGTCCATGGATAACGTGGGCTGCAGCAATTTAATGTTGTGCGGCTGCCGAGCCATCCTGGGCCTATAGCCCATGTGGACACTTTGGGCACCCAGACCCCGTCTCACTTAACTTCTTAAAAACTCCTTTCTTACTACCTGGCAGCCCCTCCTATTTTAACCCCCTACAAACTAGATATTACCTATTTTAACTGTGCACACTAGTATGCCCCCATCTAGTGGCCCCCAAAGAAACTACACTTACCCTTAACTAGGAGAACTATAATACTAAGGTGCCCCCCACTAATGTCTGAAGGGTGCACTTTACTTTCCCTATCTTATACAGTACTATATTACAGGAACATAACACATACACAACATTGTGGTAACACTGAAAAGAGTGTGGCAGTACCATTGACTATGCGGGGTAATACATATTTTACATGCAGCAGTACCACCGAGTATTAACAATGACATTACAATAACTAACATATGTAAACCGTTACAAATTAAGAACCATTAGGGGAGCAGAGCAAGGCTGTAATCCTATGTCACCCCCTTACACCCAGAATGAGTTTTTGACTCATGCGTGACTCGTGTATTTTGGCTGCATCAGAAATGCAATGTCTTACTGTTGCAGCAAAGTGGATGGAATTTATAGAGATCTCATGATCACTGGGCTTCTTTTTAACGCAGCATAAACTGACATGCAATGCGTATTTCAAATCCGCAACATGATAATTTCTCTTGTAGGTATGCTGAGTTTATGTGAGCATTTTCTCCATAGAATTGCATTTGAAGCAGAAAATCTGCATTAATGTGCAATCCATGTTCTGTCCGTGATTATCATTGCAAGAGGAGAAACTTTATAATTTTATTTTTTTCGCATAAGAGAAAATCATTGATGAAACGCTGATGGTAAAAACTAACAGAATGAACAAACATTGATAAAAATCTGATCCTAAACCCTAAAAACAATAATTTTTTTGCAAAGGAGAAAAATCATTGACATCTGAATGAGAATGAGATCTTAGGCTGGCTTCACACTTGCGTTTTTTAGCGCTGCGCCTCATGCGCTATCATGCGCATGCGCCTTGCTCCCCTATCTTTACCATGGCGGGCGCATGGTATAGAGCTTGTATGCGTTCATGTGCGTTTTCATGCGCTGCGTTTTTTCCAGGTGTGCGCCCAACTGCTGCCAAAAAACGCATGCGCACGATAGCGCATGGAATGCGCAAAAAAACCAACATTACAGTCTATGGGATCGCACGCATGCGCAAGGACATGTGCACGCATGCGTTTAAAATCGCATGCATTTTTAGAGTTAACATGGCGACAAACTGGTAAAATCGCATGCGCAAAAAAACAGCAAACGCATGCAAAACGCTTAATGCGTTTTTTTCATGCGTTTGGAATGTGCATGAGGCGCAGCGCAAAAAAGCGCTAGTCTTCATCCTCATGGGGCATTAATCCCCTGGATCAATATCGCAGGACAATATGTTCAGCTAGATTGAATTATGTCATATTCATCCTTACTTTGTGATATTTCTTTATACCACCTATACATCTAGGTGGCATCTAAGGTATATTTACCAGCGTCAGGAAATCAAATAGTGAAAGCTGTCCTATGGGTTGGGAAATGCGGAAATTCAATCTTGTTCCTAACATATTTTTTATTTTATTGCATTTTCAAGAAAATGGTCGGAACAACAAGACACCGAATAGCTGCAATAACTGGTCTCGAGTGACATATTCTTTATACATTGTGGGACAATTTTAGGAATTTGTCATATGGCTTAGACAATTTCTCAGGCAAATAAAATATCTTTCATTTTCACTGTCTGGTATTATAAAATTTGTATTAAAAGGAGTCAATCCCCTATACATCAATTATGTATAGAAGTAAAGTCACATTCACACTTAACACAAAGAACAGATTCTGAGACAGATCACATTAGTTTCTCTGGAGTGCAGAACGGAGCAAAAATACATTAAATAAATGAGTAACATCCTATAGAACATGGATACCTTTAGGGGCAATTTTTGTATTATGCAGTGACATCAATGCATTTTTAGGGGTTTTGTATCTAGAAACTTGTAACCAAAGGTACATTTGCTACATAGTGTCATGATCCAGGACGGGGTTTCGCTTTGGCCCGTCCTGGTCTGAATGGGGGTTAATTGTTCCGCTTCTCCTGGGCAGAGGGCAGCTATTTAAAGCTCACTGGGCCTAGGTCCGGTGTCAGTTATACTCCTGCCCTCGGCTGAGTTAGTTGACCTTGTGCGTACGTGTGCCTTGTGCCTGATATCTTGCTTGCTTGTTTGGTTTTGATCCGGTTCTGTCCCTGCTACGAGTTCTGCCTGTCCCTCTTGTACTGCGCTACCTCTCGTGTATGACTCTCTGCTTGTGACCCGACTTCTCTCTGCTCGTCCCCTTGGTACCGCGTCGCCATCTTGTGTATGACCTTTGGCTTTGTCTGACCTCCCATCTGTTTATCCCTCCTGTACCTCGCTGTCCGTACTGTGAATCACCTCCGTTTTGCCCGACTTTGAGTTTTCTGTCTTCTCTGAAACCAGGAGGCTAAGCCCCGCCCCCTGGCAGTCACATGACCGTAGGTCCCGTGCCGGCTTGTTAAACTTCATCACTAAGGTCCTGTGCACCTATACTTTCTAACTATCCTGATCCCCAGGGGTCCCTACAGTGCGGGTGAGTCCCTGCTCAGCGGAGGCTGTACGCCGGCGCTGTCAGGATCCTGATACATAGTATGATATTCATAGTGCTCATATGTAGGTTATGCATTGAGAAAAAGTTATCGATTATTTTGCTGTGGATTTTACCATGATTTTTTATGCGAAAATGTAAAAAAACTCAACAAACACTGCACATGTAAATAGAGTCTAAAGAGCTTATCCATCACATAGGGTTTATACAGATCAATACACTAATTGGCTCTGTAGGGGGTGAATAACGAGTCATTCTGAAGATCAGAAGTGTTCATTACTTCTCCAAAGAGATGTTGTAAATCTCCAGGCAATGTCTCTGTAACTTTCTCATAAAATGGAAAAAGTGTCCCCTTTCTCTCATCATGCCGACAGTTCTGAGAGTGGCCAGATGTCTCATTTTAGTTGATATCTGTGAGACATCTGGCTATTTTTGGTCATCTTTACTGAAACATCCAACTCATTGATAATAAGACATGTCTGAGTTAACATAATCTGACCGTAGAACGTAGTGTTGAATGAAAGCCTCACAATGTACTGAACCATTACAGCCCAGTGAATACCAATTTCGATATGACCACTGCTATAGCCTTTTACAAATAAAGTGTCTTGTCCATTCCACCAAGAAGCTGGCCGCTCTCTATACTTGAAATTATAGAAATCCCTACAAAGAATGAACAGCCACTCCACAAATAAGTACAAATTCAATTTTACTAATGTATGAGAATATTTAAGAAAATATCTTTAAAATATAAAAAATATAAATCCACTAACTAGATATATAAGATATAACATAGGAATAATTCAATAGAAATGTCAAATGTAAACATGTGTAAAAAGAGACTCACCCAAAAGTAAAAACCTTAGGATTCTATCATACGTTTCTCAAAAAAAGCCAAGGCAAAATGAACTTTGGCGTCCTGGGGTTTTTACTTTTTGGTCACTTTCTTTTTATATGTTTACATTTGACATTTGTATTGAATTATTCCTATGTTATTTACCTATACTATATCATTTAGATCTAGTTGGTGAATGTAAATTTTTCACTTACAAAGTACTGTCTTATTTATTTCATTCAATACTATGTACTAAATGCACAGCCATTTACTTATTATGGAGCATAACACTGACTATATACAGTATATTATCCCCATATCTTATGCATTTTCCATTAACTTTCTTTTGTGTGATGCTCCCCCAATATTTTAATCTAATTTTCTTAAATATTTTCAAACATTAATTAAATTTAATTTGTAGTTATTTTATGAGTGGATATTCATTCTTTGTAGGTTTTGGTAATACTGAAAATTCACTAAACTTTTATATGTAAGACTTAGTGCTCTTTTTTTAGGTTTACTCACAGGCATTTTCCATAAGTGACTTTGACCTATAAAAGCTGTCATGTGCACATACCTTAAAGGAAGTATGAAATAGTCTTCTTTGTCTCATCTTAAACATGCCTGTAAATGCTTATTTAGATGGGTTGATTATCAGGGAATAAGCATTCATTGAGCAAAATGATCCAGACCGTGATGTACAGACTGGTTATGATTCTCCTGACTGTAATGCTTGTCAGAGACCACAGGTTCAAAAAGGCTAACTCAGATAGACTTGGCGCAAGTCATTCCATCTGACAGATATCGGAGGAACCCCAGCCTTCACCCTTTAACCCCAGCACAGGGATCTGGTCTTACAAAGGAGTCCACTGGCTTGCTTCCACAGAAAGGCTGCTTTCTGGAGGAGAGAAACAGGGCAAGTGAATGGTATCTGGGTCAAAACCAAGAGGGAAGAAAAGATGAAAAATCATCATGCAGGAGAAATGTCAACAAACAAGCTAAGATCAAAACATGGAACACATACAATATTAAGGAGCAAAGAACACTGAACTTCACCAGAGGAGCACAAGGCTATATCTGTTAGTTTCCAGTAATATGCTGGGAGCGTCAGTAGAGTGTGGTGCTTTCCAGTAGGCTAAAGCAGAAAGCTTATTAATCCTCTCTGGCCCAAACGTCACCTATCTGCTGTCCAGAATCCCAGAGTGTCTATCAGCCATATCCTCCTTCTCTTCTCGCTTCCTCAAGCTCAATGTGGAAAAATCTGAACTCATCATCTTTCCTCCATCTCACAGATCTTCCTTACCCGACCAATCAATAACAATTAATGACATCACGCTTTCCCCAGTACCGGAGGTCCGCTGCCTCGGAGTAACCTTTGACTCTGCCCTGTCCTTCAAACCAAACATCCGAGCTCTTTCTACCTCCTGTCGCCTCCAGCTCAAAAATATTTCCAGAATCCGTCCTTTCCTCAACCCTCAATCTACTAAAATGCTTGTGCATGCCCTCATCATCTCCCACCTCGATTACTGCAACATCCTTTTCTGTGGTCTCCCTGCTAACACCCTCGCACCTCTCCAGTCCATCCTTAACTCTGCTGCCCGACTAATTCATCTTTCTCCTCGCTACTCCTCCGCTTCTCTCCTCTGCAAATCTCTTCACTGGCTCTCATTCCCTCAATGTATCTAGCTCAAAGCACTAATACTGACCTACAAGGCCATCTATAACCTGTCTTCCCCATATGTCTCTGAACTAATCTCCCGATACCTTCCCTCACGTAATCTCCGGTCCCCCCAAGACCTCCTTCTCTCCTTCACACTTATTCGATCCTCAACCCAACCGCCTCCAAGACTTCTCCCGAATAGCCCCTATCCTCTGGAATTCTTTGCCCCAACATGTCCGACTATCAACCACATTTGGATCCTTCAGACGGAACCTGAAAACTCACCTTTTCAAGAAAGCCTACAGCCTGCAATGACCCCGCTACCTCCTCACCACTACCGGAGATATCACCGGAACTGCTGCAACCCACAAACCTACTGTCTCCTTCCCCACCATCCTGTAGCATGTTATCCCGAAAGGGCAGAGTCCCCTCCCCTCTGTATCAGTCTGTGATTGTTAGTTGCTTACTGTAAGTGATATCTGTAATTTGTATGTAACCTCCTCTCATGTACAGCACCATAGAATCAATGGTGCTATATAAATAAATATTAATAATAATAATGAATTCAGTGGCTCTTGGTGACAGAAGCAGATGTTGCCAGTTCCAGATTTGACGTGACACTGACCCAAACTCGATGTACAGACAGGCCATGAATCTCCCGACCTGAACTCATCTCATACAAGACTTCTGAGTTTAGGTCTGGAGTCCCAAAGTAAATCAGTACATCATGGTTTGTACATGTACAATGTTTCATCAAAGTCTAAATTCACCTAAGGTTGCTTTCTTACATTGGTGATCGGGAGATTGCATGATTTATTCTGAATAGAATTAATATATTTTGGGAAGACTTTTACTTTCTAAGTTTGGACAACCTTTTGTTTTTGTAACAAATATGTTGATTTTAGTTGACTGTGTAACATCGGTATAAACATGCGTCAATTGATGTGCTAGATATTAAATCAGACATTACTAGTTACAGTTTGAGACTAATAAGGATTTTATAAGTGAATATAAGTGCCTGAAATACAATCCTGTTAAGCTAAGACAACACTACTGATTTTTAATGTATTTTGTGTGATTAATCGCATGAGACAAATTGCATGATCTGTAACCAATGGATTCCTGTGGGATTTGTCTTATGTGATTAATAACACAATTGCTCCACTAAGATTCAATGGAGAAATCCTAGTTTTAAAAGCTTTCGTAAAATAGCTATTTGCTATTCAGAAATTAATTGATATGGTAAGTAGGGATTGTTTGTTCTGTCTTGGTCCTCTTCCTTCTAACCTTGGACATGACCTTAAGAACCACATTAATTACAACAGAACAATATCCTAATGCTATCTTGACAGGCGAAGTGCCCGCGTCTCTCTCATTTACAACGTGATACTTACTATTTGCACTTTGTTGTGCCTGAATCATGAATCTCATGCAAACAAACTGCAAGGTACCTGTTCGGATTTTAGTATCTATTTTTTTAGTGTGGTTAGAAAGCTGACCTGAACATTTAGGGTGATGTAAGGACGGTCAGAAAGGAGCGCCAGCAGTGTGTGGATTAGGGTAAACTGCAGCTCCAGCCTCAGGAGAGGAAAAAGATTAGAGCAGTGCAATAAACCCGGTCAAAAAGGAGCGCAAAAAATGGAAAGGGGGAGTTAAAAAGCTTCTTTATTATCCACAACGCGTTTCAACAGAATAATCCGTCTTCATCAGGTGGCAGTACAAATCACAGGGGGAAGGGGAAGTATTTAAAGGAACAATAGCCAATGAGAATGGCTATTAATTAAAAACCACAATCACATTATAAATAAAATAAAAGTTATAAAAACCAAGTATAAACAAAAAATCAAACACAACAATTACAATAAACAATCAATAATATTATCAAAAGCAGTAAAAAAGCAATAAAAAGGGCAGCATAGGCGGTTCCTCAGAATGGTTTCTCAATAGTGAGATTTAACCCCTCGGGTGTTAATGTCCCTAATTTAAAGATCCAGAAACTTTCCCTCCTGACTAGATTCTCATAACGGTTGATGATGTCATCCTTGATATGTTCTATAATCGTCAATTTCAACGCACCAGGATCCTTATTATGTGTGAGTAAAAAATGCTTGGACAGGCTGTGTAACAAATACCCATTTTTTATATTCCGTCCTCTGCCTTAACGCCGGCTGCTGTGTTGCCCCAGCGTTACCCTGTCCCTACCCCGGAGTTACTGTTAATTTTAAAATGGCCTTACCTCCACCTATATCCCCGTTTTTTTAAAACTGGTAGCGGCGGCACAAGGACCTTCCTATTACGTGACCCGCAGGTCCTGTGTCCACGCGGTCCTAATGTAATTTCTTTCCTCTGCATGTTTTTAACTCTGGCCTTTTCTCTGCGTTTTTTTGGATTTCTTTTTTAATCTTGCTGCTGGACTATTTATCCCATCCCTGGGACAAATTCCTGTCCCCTACCACCGTCCTTGGGCCCCCTGGATTCACGGAGGACCACTCAACTTGGCATCTTTCTCTCCGGTGCGCTGAACATTGTTATGCATGGTGCATAACTTTTCCAGGTTAGTAGCACAGCTACCCGTATTAATATAACGCTTTGCTTAGAGGTACTATTCAATCAGGGCTTTTTTGTCCCATTTATATACCCCCATTTGTCTGGTCTTTGAGACGGAATTTCCACTATGTAATCCTGACCCTGAAGCTTGGGGGACCATATCATAATTCTGTTGCCATATCATTGCTATGCATAGGCATAGCTATGGAGGTTAGTTGCTAGATTGGTCTGCCTAACTCCTTGCCTTGGGTACTGTTCAATTGTCGTGGTCTTCTCTCTCCCTTATGTCTCCTTATGTACGAATACCACTAACAAGCTAACCCGACTGATTGAGGATACCAACGAAAGATTATTACTATTGGACTAACTCCGAGACTAACCACTAACCATTGTTGGACCTTTATATTGTGTTATTGGGGTTATTTACCCACTTTATACCTTGTGCATATTTACCTCAAAGATAATTTTTTGGTGTGTTATTGGTTTAATATTTCTCTTCCCTGGTTTAATATGG
The DNA here is from genome assembly GCF_039654945.1 of Dendrobates tinctorius. Classification (NCBI taxonomy): domain Eukaryota; kingdom Metazoa; phylum Chordata; class Amphibia; order Anura; family Dendrobatidae; genus Dendrobates; species Dendrobates tinctorius. Next base: position 3,214,922 of record NW_027361807.1, on the reverse strand, counting down.
AATATACCAGCTCCAGGTCTGAAGCCTTGAGGATTGTCAAGATCTATCAGGTCCTTGAGACACGGTCTGGGGTTTCGCCTTCCACTCTGTTGAAATCATGATTGGATGATGAAAATAGAAAAAAATCTTACAAAGATGTTTTTTATTTTCAAAGATTTTAATAAGGTGGAAATTACTAATCATATTGATGTGCTTTTCTTACAACAATATATTGCTGAGAATTTGATTCCAAAAGGGTTAATGGCTGCTCAACAATCATCCTTCCTGAATGATCCGGAGTTTACCAACTCCTGGGATATTATTTGCCAAAAATGCTCCATTGCCCTAATGGAACTACTAATCTCCAAACGGAAATCCTTGGCACAATCTGCTCTGGCTGAAATAGACCAACTTAAAATCAAGTTGCAGCAATTTTCAAACTCCATAGATTTTCAAGAATTAAATAATAAATTATACAACAGGTTATTTAAATTTGGAGATGACCTGATTCATAAAAAAAATGGGCAAACAGCTGACATGTGCCAGAAAAGATCTGGGGTCACCGCCAGAGCCCACATCAAAGGGGGAGACAAAACATGCGCAGTGCATGTACGGCGCATGACATGAAGGGGTTTCCACTACTTTGACATCATTTTTCTACATACTGTATTTACCTGTGTAAAATAAAAATAACAGACACTAGCCTCTTGTATTAGTACTATTCCATTTATGTTGGCGCCGGGTCACCGCAAACACTGCAGCCAATCAGCCGTTAATGGACTGCTTTGCTCACACTTCCCTCAACAAAAATTGGATGTCCAAGAAAAGTAGGAGAACTGTAGCCCATTAGTTGCCACTGATTGGCTACAGCACTCAAGTAGAAGAACAATGTCCTGTGAAAGCCGGGAGAACTGGAATGGCACTAATGAGTTATTTTAATTGCACACTGGGGGATACAGTATTTAAGAAGAGGTTGTATGTCAAGTGCAAAAACCCTTTACACCTATGTTGTAAATGTAGCAAAACAGTTGTTCAATGCAAGAAGAGTATACCAAACTATCTGTAAGGTCATCACATAGTTCTTACTATTCAGATTGTAGAATGTACAGTTGTGCTCAAACGTTTACATACACCTGCAGAATTTTTGCTTTCTTGACCTTTTTTCTGAGAATATGAATGATTATTATTATTAATATTATTTATTTATATAGCACCATTGATTCCATGGTGCTGTACATGAGAAGGGGTTACATACAAATTACAGATATCACTTACAGTAAACAAACTTACAATGACAGACTGATACAGAGGGGAGAGGACCCTGCCCTTTCGGGCTTACATGCTGCAGGATGGTGGGGAAGGAGACAGTAGGTTGGTGGGTTGCAGCAGTTCCGGTGTTGGTTGAGGTGAGGAGGTAGTGGGGTCATTGCAGGCTGTAGGCTTTCTTGAAGAGGTGGGTTTTCAGGCTCCATCTGAAGGATCCGAATGTGGTTGATAGTCGGACATGTTGGGGCAAAGAATTCCAGAGGATGGGGGCTAATCGGGAGAAGTCCTGAAGGCAGTTGGGTGAGGAGCGAATAAGTGTGGAGGAGAGAAGGAGGTCTTGGGATGACCGGAGATTACATGAGGGAAGGTATCGGGAGATTGGTTCAGAGACATATGGGGGAGACAGGTTATAGATGGCCTTGTAGGTCAGTATTAGTCATTTGAACTGGATATGCTGAGGGAATGGGAGCCAGTGAAGAGATTTGCAGAAGGGAGCAGCGGAGGAGTAGTAAGGAGAAATATGAATTAGTCGGGCAGCAGAGTTAAGGATGGACTGGAGAGGTGCAAGGGTGTTAGCAGGGAGACCACAGAAAAGGATGTTGCAGTAGTCGAGGTGGGAGATGATGAGGGCGTGCGCAAGCATTTTAGTAGATTGAGGGTTGACGAAAGGACGGATTCTGGAAATATTTTTGAGTTAGAGGCGACAGGAGGTAGAAAGAGCCTGGATGTGTGGTTTGAAGGACAGGGCAGAGTCAAGGGTTATTCCGAGGCAGCGGACTTCTGGTACTGGGGAAAGTGTGATGTCATTAATTGTGATAGATAGGTCAGGTAAGGAAGATCTGTGAGATGGAGGAAAGATGATGAGTTCAGATTTGTCCACATTGAGCTTGAGGAAGCGAGAGGAGAAGGAGGATATGGCTGATAGACACTCCGGGATTCTGGACAGCAGAGAGGTGACATCTGGGCCAGAGAGGTAGGTCTGAGTGTCATCAGCATAAAGGTGATACTGGAATCCATGAGACTTTATGAGTTGACCACGCCAAAGATATAAATTGAGAAGAGTAGGGGTCCTAAAACAGAGCCTTGGGGGACTCCAACAGAGAGAGGGTGGGATGAGGAGGTAGTGTGGTAGTGGAAGATGCTGAATGTGCAGTTGGAAAGTTATGAGGAGATCCAGGATAGGGCGAGGTCTTTGATGCCAAAGGAGGAGAGGATCTGTAGTAGGAGACAGTGGTCAACTGTGTCAAATACAGAGGACAGGTCTAGAAGCAGGAGTATAGAGTATTGTTCATTTGCTTTGGCTGTAAGTAGGTCGTTAGTAATTTTGGTCAGGGCTGTCTCAGTGGAGTGATGGGAGGTGGAAACCAGAATGTAGATTGTCAAAGAGCAAGTTAGATGAGAGGTGGGAGGAAAGTTCAGCGTGGACATGCAGCTCCAGGAGTTTGGAAGCGAATGGGAGCAGTGATATTGGGCGATAGCTGGACATAGCAGTTGGGTCAAGGGTTGGCTTTTTAAGGATCGGCGTGATTGTGGCATGATTGAAAGCAGAAGGGAAGGTACCGGACATTAGTGATAGGTTGAGGAGGTGGGTTAGGGATGGGATAAGTGTGGTGGTGAGGTTGGGGAGGAGGTGGGATGGGATGGGGTCAAGTGCACAGGTTGTGAGGTGCCATTTGGAGAAGAGACGATTAAGCTCCCCTTCAGTGATGCTGGAGAGGGAGGTTATGGGGTTTGGGCATTGGTCTGGTGTACAAAGGGGTTGTGGTGGTTGAACAATGAAGACTTGCCTTGTTTGGTCGATCTTATTTTTGAAGTGTGTGGCAAAGTCCTCAGCAGAGATGAGGGAGGTTGGAGAGGGCAGTGGTGGGCAGAGGAGGGAGTTGAAAGTTTTGAATAACTGTTTGGGGTTGTAGGATAGCAACCCCAAACAGCAATGATAGCAATGATAACAACAAATCTTTTTCTCCACTCATGGTTAGTGGTTGGGTGAAGCCATTTATTGTCAAACTATTGTGTTTTCTCTTTTTAAATCATAGAGACAACCCAAAACATCCAAATGACCCTGATCAAAAGTTTACATACCCCATTTCTTAATATCATGTATTGCCCCCTCTAACATCAATGACAGCTTGAAGTCGTTTGTGATAGTTGTGGAAGAGGTTCTTTATTTTCTCAGATGGTAAAGCTGCCCACTCTTCTTTGCAAAAAGCTTCCAGTTCCTGTAAATTACTGGGCTGTCTAGCATGAACTTCCCACTTGAGATCTCCCCAGAGTGGCTCAATGATATTGAGGTCAGGAGACTGAGATGGCCACTCCAGAACCTTCACTTTGTTCTGCTGTAGCCAATGACAGGTCGATTTGGCCTTGTGTTTTGGATTGTTGTCATGTTGGAAGGTACAAGTATGTCCCATGCGCAGCTTCCGGGCTGATGATTGCAAATTGGTTGTGGCCAAAAAGTTCAATTTTGGGCTCATCACTCCAAATTACCTTGTTCCAGAAGTTTTGAGGCTTGCCTCTGTGTTGTTTTGCGTATTGTAAGTGAGAACCTTTGTGGCATTTGCACAGTAATGACTTTCTTCTGGCGACTTGACCATGCAGCCCATTTTTATTCAAGGTCCTCCTTATTGTGCATCTTGAAACAGCCACACCACTAGTTTTCAGAGAGTCCAGGATTTCAGCTGATGTTATTTATAGGTTTTTTCTTTGCATCCTGAGCAATTTTCCTGGCATTTGTGGACTAAATTTTTGTTGGTCTGCCTGACCGTGGTTTTGTTTTTACAGGGCTCCTGATTTTCCATTTGTTAATCACAGTTTGAACGCTGCTGACTGGCATTGTCAATTCCTTGGATATCTTTTTGTATCACTTTCCTGTTTTATACAGTTCAATTACGGTACCTTTTCCCGTACATCTGATGATAATTCTTTTGCTTCCCCCATGACTCGCAATCCACAAACATCAGTGGCTGGATGAAAGTTGCAAGAGTCTGTCTGGATCCCATAAACTCTTTCAGCTTTTATGCACACAGTGATTGCAAACAAACAGGTCACAGGTGAGGATGCTACTTAGTAGCCATTCAACCCATTTGTGTCAACTTCTGGGAATGTTATCAGGCCAAAATCACCAGAGTATGTAAACTTTTGATCAGGATCATTTGGATGTTTTGGGTTGTCATTATGATTGAAAAAGGGAAAACACAGTAGTTTGACAATAAATGGCTTCACCCAACCACTAACCATGAGTGGAGAAAAAATTTTGTTGTTATCATTCATATTCTCTGAAAAAAGGCCAAGAAAGCAAAAATTCTGCCGGGGTATGTAAATATGTGAACACAACTGTAGGAGTCTAGTAAATTGCCCCCAAAAGTTGGCAGCTTCAGAGGTTGATATGACCCAATAGATGGGGTTCTAGTTATATAACTTTCAAGTACTTCTCACAAAATTAGACTATCATCAAAAAGTTAATTTATTTCAGCTCTTCAATAGAAAAAGTGAAACTCATATTATATAGAGTCATTACAAACAGAGAGATCTATTTCAAGTGTTTATTTCTGTTAACGTTGATGATTATGACTTCCAGCCATTGAAAACCCATAAGTCATTATCTCAGTAAATTAGAAGACTTTATAATACTAGCTTGAAAAATGATTTTAAAATCTGAAATGTTGGTCTTCTGAAATGTATGTTTAGTAAATGCGCTAAATACTTGGTTGGGGCTCCATTTGTATCAATTACTGTATCAATGTGGCGTGGCATGGAGGTGATTAGCCTGTGGCACTGCTGAGGTGTTTTGGAAACCCAGGTTGCTTTGATAGCAGCATTTAGCTCATGTGGTTTGTTGAGTCAGGTGTCTCTCATCTTCCTTCTCGACAATACCCTATCGATTGCTGGCCAATTAAGCACAGTGATACTGTTGTTTTTAGATCAGGTATTGCTACTTTTGGCAGTGTGGACAGGTGCCAAGTCCTGCTCGAGAATGAAATTTCTATCTCCAAAAAGCTTGTTGGCAGAGGGAAGCATGAAGTGCTCTAAAATTTTCCGGTAGACGGCTGCGCTGACTTTGGTCTTGATAAAACATAGTGGACCTACACCAGCAGAAGACATCGCTCTCCAAACTATCACTGATTGTGGAAACTTCACACTAGACCTCAAGCAGCTTGGATTGTGTGCCTCTCCACTCTTCCTCCAGACTCTGTGACCTTGATTTCCAAAAGAAATGCAAAATTAACTTTCATCTGAAAACAACACCTTGGACCACTGAGCAATTGTCCAGTTCTCCTTGGCCCAGGTAAGACATTTCTGGCATTGTCTATTGGTCATGAATGGCTTGACACAAGGAATGAGACACTTGTAGCCTGTGTCCTGGATACGTCTGTGTGTGGTTGCTTTTGAATCAATTACTCCAGCAGCAGTCCACTCCTCGTGAATCTTCCCCAAATTTTTGAATGGCCTTTTCTTAACAATCATTTCAAGGCTGAGGTTATCCCAGTTGCTTGTGTACCTTTTTCTACCATACTTTTTCATTCCACTCAACTTTTTATAAATATGCATGGATACAGCACTCTGTGAAGAGCCAGCTTCTTTAGCAAAGACCTTTTGTGGCTTACCCTACTTGTGGAGTGTGTCAATGACTGCCTTCTGGACATCTGTCAGTCAGCAGTCTTCCCCATGATTGTGGAGCCTACTGAAACAGACTAAGGGACACTTTTTAAATGCTTAGGAAACCTTTGCAGGTTTTTTTTTTGTTAATTATTACAATTTACTGAGATAATGACTTTTGGGTTTTTATTGGCCGTAAGCCATAATCATCAACATTAACAGAAATGAACACTTGAAATAGATCATATATTTGTAATGACTACATAATATCTGAGTTTCATGTTTTGTAATGAAGAACTAAAATATATTAACTTTTTGATGATATTCTTATTTTGTGAGAAGCACTTGTATGTTTTATCAGGGAAAAAGTCTTTAATATAATAACTATTACTTATGATCTATATTCAGCTACCCCACTGTACACTGCTAGTAATACAAAGGTAATAACAAGTACAATTACTGACAAGGGAACAAAAGCAAGTAAATATGAGGACCCTTCAATATCATCTTACAATATAAAGAGTGGAGAAATAAATAGGAAGTTGTAGGATGTGTAATCTAATCAGTTATTGAAAAAGTAGACAATTTATATAAGTTTTATTTTAAGCTATCACTGGAGTCAGATTTAAATAAGCTGAGGTATAACATAAATGCAGTTTTCTAACCACCTAAATTAATGCAAATGTAAGGACCCCGTCACACACAGCTACTCACCAGCCATCCCAACAACGATATCAAAGTGTCAGGATCAGTGGTGAATCACTACATGATCGCTGGTGAGCTGTCAAACAGACAGCTTCACCAGCGATCTGCAACAGCGATGCCCAGCACGCGGCGTCGCTGTCTACTTTAGTTACCAGCGCGCTGATGTAGGGAGCTGGTAACTAAGGTACACATCAGGTTTTTAACGGGCGTGCGTCACTTAGAAACCCGATGTGTACCTTGGTTACCAGCTCCCTGCATCAGCGCGCTGGTAACTAAGGTACACATTGGGTTTCTAGGCACAGCGCGCCCCCTTAGAAACCCGATGTGTACCTTAGTTACCAGCTCCTGCTCGCTGGTCGCTGGTCTCCCGCCTGTCACGCGCAGCGATGCGTGCTGACCAGCGGGAGACCAGCGACCCCCAAAATTTCCAGGGCTTTCCATCAACGATCAGCGATACCGGCAGGGGGGCCGGTCCGCTGATTGCTGTCACACACAGCAATCTTGCTGGTGAGATCACTGTTGTGTCACAAAAGTTGTGACTCAGCAGCGATCTCGCTAGTGAGATCACTATGTGTGACGGGGCCCTAGCTGCTACACTCAGTTCAGTTGAGAAAAGATTATTGTCACCCAGAAAGGTAACGGGAAACAAATGCCTTTTATAGATCTTTGATTTAACATAAGAACAGATCTGTCATTGTTAATTTCGAGTTGTATTGCATTGTGTAACAATCAGAGTATCAAGATTATGGGACCAGCTTTAAAGGGAATCTGTGGAGAATAAGGAGAAGGAGAATAAGCCACACCCATTGGACCGGACCGCGGCAATTTACATACATCGGAAGAGTGATAAAAAAATGATTTATATATCAAAGGTGCGGGGTCAGGGGGGATAAAAAGTACTAATATAATCCTTTTGTGACACAGAATTGAATGATATCTTTACATGATTTCACTAAAAATGGGTGAAAGATTCCCTTTAAACCAGCTGTGGCTAACAAATAAGTGCGTTCTCCTTCTGATATTATCAATAGCTTAACTTTCTATTTCATGCTTCTCCATCTATTTTTCCATGTAACTTCTTGCCAAATTGATTCTGGAGTCTATACTTTGTAAAGGTCTGACCTGCTACAGATTAACTTCAATTTTGAGATTAGTTTTCACAATGCCTGAGCCTATATGTTCGGGATTATGAGAATTATAATGCAAAATCACTTATAGTTATTATCCTAAAGATGCCCATACACATTAGATAGCTGTCCGACAAACACTCAGGAGGGAGAGAAGCTGCTGGCTCATAAACGTGAGATAATCGAAATCAACCTACATTCATCTAATTTGTGTGGCCAGTTTAGCATGTCTATGCCTATGAAAATCAGATTATGAGAATATTACCAGGTAAAAAAAAGTCTTTGTTTAATCGGTATGTCTGAATACAGGGTCTCTAGAATTAAAGTGGCTAATAAACCGACAAGATCTTTCATACGATAACAGGGTATTCGTCACGTAATGTATCCATTGTTCTACAAGAGGTTAAACCACACAAAGCTTCTGTTCCTTTTGCTCAAACAGCATTACAAGTGCAATAATGAACAGGTTTGCGACAGTACGGGGTTTAAAGGCAAGAAAGGACTGTTTAATATAATCCCTTGTTTTCAAAAGAGGCCAATTAAACCTTGTTTTGTAGAGCTTTGCTTGTCCCCAATGCTATGCCTAGGCTTATGTTATTGTTCACAGCTCCAATCCTCCTGGAACCAAAGAAGGCCAGGTTTTGAAGTTATCTGCAGATCAATGGATCATTAAGTAGTCCAATTTGCTTGAGTCAGTCTATTTTTAAAGGGACAACATTGATTTATCTGAATCAAGTGCTTAGGGAATGGTTAAAGCCATCCCTAGGTGGTCACCCCTAGTGCAGGTCAACATTAGGCTGGAGGCATTGGTGTCATCCTTCATCCCGCCATTTGGGTGAAAATGTGTTGTTTTTCTTATGTACAAGACATTTTATATTTCCTGTGTCTTAGGTTCTTTATATCATATGAATATTATTTGATTTCAGTTTTCTTCCTGTTACCTGGTCTGTGTTAACCTTCTGTATATATATAGGCCTGTGAATTTATGAGCCTGCATTCATTTTGGAAAGATATTTATATTCTACTTCCAGAAATACGGACAAGTGGCGTCAGAGAAAGGTCTATCTCCATTTCACACAGAAGATATGCAGAGAATTTAGTGCATGGATGACTATGTCAATTCGGAAAATTGCAAAGATTTCTATGAATTATGGATCGCTCTCGCTATTTCTGCAGATAATAATAACATAAATGCCCAATAATAGTAAAGAAATGGCTTCTCATTTCCTGTGAAGAATAGTAAGCAGAAGATGTCGATATCACAATTATAATTGTAAATAATTAAAAAACTCACCGGTGACTCGAGAACCCACTTGGAAATTGTTTCTTCTAAGGATTACCTCTGCTGTGTTTATTTTCTACGGCTCAAACTTGTGAAATATTTTCCCAGCAAATCATCCAAAGTACTGTAGATTTCAGTCTGAGCACTGTTTTCTGTGCTTCTGATTTATGCATTCGATCGGCCAACATCATAAATATATCACACATGTGAGTAAATCAGTGTCTTATGTGTAGCGGAGGACTGGCGTTTCACAGCTCATTATAGCTTTCACAGGTCCTACAATAATGACACTACTGGTCTATGTATTCCAATAATGACGTTCATTAACACTCATCAGTGCAATGCAAACCAAACATTTCATACTTATATCCACAATCCCTTCAGTAGGGATGTAAGTGGAAAGGTAAAATCCAAATTTTATCAGCTATGGATATTAGTGTTGGCATTTAAGACACCAAAATACTGATTAGTAATATTATGACAAGTCAGGTCAGGAAGGGATTAGTCAATGAAGAGTCAAAAAGCATTTTTTCTGGATTACTGTGACAGTGATATACTCTGTTAATGCTTCTAACACTACTACACTTAGGTGTTAATACCATTACTTTGTGGTTTAGGGAGCAACAGAATAATAATTGCATCGTGTCAACCTCCTACAGTTGACACAACACTATTTTGCATGAATGTCACAGTGCATTGCCGTTACACCCACTACTAGTGTTGAGCGATACCATCCGATATAGAGAAATATCGGATCGGATTGGATCGGCTCGATACAAAAAAAGTATCGGGTATCGCCGATTCCGATACCAGAAGTCCCATTCAAGTCAATGGGACAGAAATATCGGAATGAAAAAAAACCCTTTCTTTACATGCACATCCAGTTCGGGAGGGGGGAAGAGTGTGGGCGGTGCATGGGCGGACACTGTGCGTGTCGGTGTGTGCGGGTGGGGTCTGTGCGGGCCTGCCGGGGGTCTGTACGGGCCTGCCGGGAGCTTGTGCCGGCTGCCGGGGGTCTGTACGGGCCTGCCGTGGGCCGGGGGCATTGCTGTGTGAAAAAGTTCCCACGCAGCTTTTGCCATAAAGTGAGACCAGGGACTATTTTTTTACAGTGGCGGAGGAATACAGTGCGGAAGGATACCTACCTCCCGTCATTGGATTCCTGGAGCCCCATAGAGAGCGGTCGCATCAGCTGATGCTGCTGTTCTCCAGGGGAGATCGGCATGGGACACATGTATTTCTGCGGATCAGGGAGTATATGGCTTGTTTGTTATTTTCATATTTTTTCATAGATGACACTGGCTTCGGGGAACAATGTGACAAGCATTGGTGAGTATGTACTCTATGTTATATGTACTGTATGTCTATATGTATGTATTGTATGAATGTATTGTATGTAGTATGTATGTATTGTATGAATGTATGTATGTTGTATGTAGTATGTATGTTGTATGTCTGTAGCATGTTGTATGTATGTAGTATATATGTATGTTGTATGAATGTAGTATATATGTATGTATGTTGTATGAATGTAGTATATATGTAGTATGTATGTAGTATGAATGTAGTATATATGTAGCATGTACTGTATGTCTGTAGCATGTTGTATGTATGTAATATGTATGTATGTAGTATGCATGTAGTATGAAAGTAGTATATATGTAGTATGTATGTATGTATGTATGTTGTATGAATGTAGTATATATGTAGTATGTATGTAGTATGAATGTAGTATATATGCAGTATGTATGTTGTATGAATGTAGTATATATGCAGTATGTATGTAGTATGAATGTAGTATATATGTAGTATATATGTAGTATGTATGTATGTTGTATGAATGTAGTATGTATGTAGTATGAATGTAGTATATATGTAGTATGAATGTAGTATGTACGTATGTCTGTAGCATGTTGTATGTATGTAGTATGTATGTAATATGAATGTAGTATATATGTAGTATGTAGTATGTAGTATGTATATATATTTTTTTTGTTTTACATTCAACACATTAGCCGGATGATGGGACTACTACTGTCCCATCATTGGCTAATGTGTCAATCACTGTCATTGTAGCAGGCATCACCCGATGGGACTTGAAATCCCATCGGACGATGCCTGCACACACATAAGACCCCCGGCAGGCCCGCACAGACCCCCGGCAGCCGGCACAGGCACCTGGCAGGCCCGAACAGACCCCCGGCAGCCGGCACAAGCCCCCGGCAGGCCCGCACAGACCCCCGGCAGCCAGCACAAGCCCCGGCAGGCCCGTACAGACCCCCTAGCATCCGGCACAGGCCCCAGGCAGGCCCGTACAGACCCCCGACAGCCGGCACAAGCCTCTGGCAGGCCCGTACAGACCCCCGACAGCCGACACAGGCCCCCGGCAGGCCCGTACAGGCCCCCCGCAGTCGGTACAGGCCCCCCGCAGTCGGCACAGACCGCGTATCATGATGCGCACAGACCGCGCATCATGATGACATCATTTCAGCAGCCAATCACAGCCACAACAGTGGCTCATTGCATTATGGGGACTTCCGATTCCGGTATCCGATATTGAAAAAATATCGGTACTCGGTATCGGAATTCCGATACAGCGAATATCGGCCGATACCCGATATTTGCAGTATCGGAATGCTCAACACTACCCACTACCTTAAAGGGCAAATACAGAACTGTAAAAAGATGTTCTAAATGTTTACTTTTTTAACAAATCAAAGGTATAATATCCACATTGAAGGACCGATTCATCTAGTAGTTTTCTCCAGAATTCTGATTTTGAGAAAAGTTTGAGACTTTTAGCATTTTACTGCCAGTTCCTGCCAACTACGATAAGTTTTAGAAGTGTGTGGAGCACAGGCTGAACAGGGCGAGGCCAAGCGCTCCAAACAAACTCATCATAATTTGTGGCATAAATTACGACAGAAATGAACGTCATTGCCCCTACCTGTCGTACATTTTTGGCAGTAGCACATGATGTTGGAAAGATGCTCCAAATTCATTAAAGAGGTGCATTCATTAAAGAGGTTGCCACTACCTCACTCGAGGGTTGTGTGCACATTGCATTCTTACCATTGATCAGAGGTATGAGACATAAAATACCATTATAGGCCAAGTATTTGTGAGAATTGAAATTAAAAAGTTTTGGCATTTTCTTCTTCAGCTATTTATGGCGAACCTCAAAAGGAATCTGTAACCAGGCTTATGCTATGAAATTAGAGAGGAGCCTGATGTAGGGGCTGAGACACTGAATCCTGCAATGCCTCTCTTACTTGGCTGTGTACTGTTATTTCAATAAGATCAATTTTATCAGCAGGAGATCATCACTACAGGACAAGCTGCCTAGTCATGCTGCTCGATGTAACCACATCCCAACCACTGATTGGCAGCGTATGTACAGTGTACATGTAAGAAGATGAGCCGACACAGAGTCAGCGGTTTCTGGTGCACTTTGGGGCTGGAACTATTGGGACTGTCACCACTGTTGCCGGGGGAAGGTTCTTCTGGGAGGGGAGAACTTTTGCACTGGACAGCAGGGGGCACGGGGGAGATAAAAGGGACTGAGTGTGGGAACGGGAGAGATTTGACGGGAAAGCAACAGGAGAACAAGGAGAAGGTTGACTCCCTCCCCACTGCTCTGACTGCCAACTCCACGTCATCCATCCCCCAGCGTTGTGACTTTAAACTTGACTGTGTCACTACCGAGCTGTTTTCGGACCCTTCCTTGCTGGACGTCTCCTTCCCGCCCGCAGTTGCAGATAAGCTTACTTGTTCCGTTCTTAGAGACTACTCCAGAGGACCGCACGCTGCCGCGGTCTGCTAGCGTGCCCAAGGTTCATGTTTGGCGCCATCAGAGGAAACTACATAAAGGACTGTTTCTACAATCCAGTGCACCCAAGCCAAGCGGAACCGGATGCATCTACACCGTTGGGAGAAGATGATTTTCGTTCTGTGACACCATCAGGAGATATTCCAGCCTTTTCCCAACAAGAACTGCAAGCGATAAGTTACCTTTTTTTGCATACCTTTTTCTCAAGCATTGTGTTTGTGTGCAATTCCCATTGTTGCCGTTACCGATCTTGTCTCCCTGCGTGAAGTATTCCTTGTATAATAAAGTAAATCCTGTTAACCCCTTCTCCTCCGGCTCTTCACTGCATCCAATGAATCTTTTCCATTTACATACATAGCAAGCTGCCAATCAGTGATGTTGGCAGGGTTATACAAGGCTCAGAATTCTTAGCACTGCTAGGTTTGCAGCAGATGAAACAGTGATTGTATCACAATGACTATGTACAAACCAGCTAATGATAGATAGCTGGAATCAGGGTCCCAACCATTAGATCATGTAGCTCTCAGATTACATAACACAAACTTGGTGAATGAGTCCCCTTAACGTCATTCATTTAGATCACTTTTGCACCAAGATGCCAGTCTATTTGGTTTGTGTATTAATACAGTGGAGGCCAAGGAACATTTTTTGTGTCAGTGAAAACAGCGGTCACTAGGGAGCGCCGGAGTGAAAACAGCGGTCACTAGGGAGCGCCGGGAACTAAGCCTCTGGAGGTAGTTAAAAAGTTAAAATGAGGTAAAGCCGTGGCAGCTCCTCAAAGAGGGACAGGAAACATAAATTCAAATAAACCACGGTCAAGGAGTGCTCAAACAAGCAATGCCAGTGTTGGGAAAATTCTTTAGCTTTAATCCACAACGCGTTTCAACGATCAAATGCGTGTTGAAGACGGCATTTGATTGTCGAAACTTGTTGTGGATTAAAGCTAAGGAATTTTCCCAACACTGGCATTGCTTGTTTGAGCGCTCCTTGACCGTGGTTTTATTTGTATTTATGTTAAGGAACATTTTTTGGCCTCTATTAGGTGAATAGATCCTACGGGCAAGTTTGATATATACACAGTGCTTTTGACTGCACATTTCACAAATATTGGCCTCAGATGCAGTGTGTACAGAGTATTGTTGTGAATTCTCTCTCTGGCTTCCCTCTGGTGATTACTGAAGATAGTGGAGCTGGTCAGATTGAGAGTTCTCTTTCTGGGCTCCCTCTGGTGGTTACTGGATGTAGTGGCGCTGATCTGATTGACAGAGGCTTGCCACCTGATAATAAGGAAGACGATTGGAGATCTGGGGTTTCTGATTGGGATTTAAGACAGCTGACTCCCTCTATCCCTGCTGGTGGCTTTCTTCCTGTGCCTCCTGAGGTCTGATGTCTTCTGCTCTTTCCCTGCATGTTCAGCTAAGTGGTTCATTTGCTATTCTGTTTGCATTTGATCTGGTTTTGTTTATCTCTGCTTTGTGCGGGTCAGCTAGCTCCGGCTGGGGCTGTGCTGAATCACCCCCCCATATGTTACTGCATGTGCCAGTTTGTTTTGTCCCCTTTTATATTGGTCTCTTTTTGCTTTGCTTTCAGAATATACCAGAGTGCTGATATAGTGGGGGGGCAAAGTCATGCGACTTCAGTGTTTTTGTGCATCAGACATGTTGGACTTTTTGCAGGGGTTTTTTGCATGATTGCAGACAGTTTCTTTCCTTTCCTGTCCTGTCTAGTCAGTGTGGGCCCCATCGTTTGCTCAGTCTATTTTTCTGCCTGCATTTGTGTTTTCATCTGGTCTCACCGACAATATATGTTTGGGGGCTATCTATTCCTTTGGGATCTGCTCCGGGGCAGTTTAGATTTCCCCTTTCTTGCTTTAGGCTTAGTTAGCTCTCCAGCTGTGCCGAAGCGTCTAGGATCATCGTAGGTACACTCTACGGCTACTGCTAGTTGTGTGACAGGATCAGGGGTCTGCATCTGCTTAGTTACCAACCTCTCTGGTTTTCTGTGGCTTAGCCTGGGCCTGCTATCCTCCTTGGTGACCCATTCATAACAGAATCACCAGCCTAACTGTAGACTCTAGGGTACTCTAAAGAAGGAAAGAATTTAATTAAAAAAAAGTGTCAGAATTTTTTATATATATATTTTTTCCTCTTTTTTTTTCTGGGGCTGTAGGAGGATATTTTTTGTCTAAATGGAGACTAAGCAATTGTCTGATCGTGTTGAGTAGCTCGCTGCTGCAGTGCAGGGAATTTCTGCCTATCTCGCTCAATCATCTGCTGTTGAACCAAAAATCCCTGCTCCTGATGAGTTTTCTGGGGATCGGTCTAAATTTTTGAATTTTAAGAATAATTGTAAATTATTTTTTGATTTGAAACCTAACTCATCGGGGAGCTCTGTGCAGCAGGTTAAAATTGTCATCTCGGAAGGGTTTGGCAGAAACCGTAAAAGATGTTATGGTTGGATTTCCTGTTCCCTCTGGTCTTGAAGACTCTATGTCATTGGCCATTCAAATTGATCTGCATTTACGTGAACGTAAAACTACACGAGAGGTGTTGCCACCTTTTTCTGATGTATTCAGTGAGAGTAAGTCTGTGTCTTTGCCTCCTCATAGGAGTTATGACTCTGCAATTGAGTTAATGCCCAGGTGTAAATTTCCCAAGGGTCGGATTTTCAACTTATCGGTACCCGAACATGATGCTATGAGATCTTATATCAAGGAGTCGTTGGAGAAGGGTCATATTAGACCATCCTCTTCACCTTTAGGTGCTAGGTTTTTTTTTGTGGCCAAAAAAGATGGTTCATTAAGGCCATGTATTGACTATCGTTCCCTTAACAAAATCACTGTTAAATATCAGTACCCGTTACCCCTAATTTCTGTTTTATTTTCCAGAGTTAAAAGTGCCTGTTGGTTTACCAAGCTTGACCTCAGGGGGCGTATAATCTTATTCACATCAAGCACGGGGATGAATGGAAGAGGGCGTTTAATACTCCGGAGGGACATTTTGAGTACCTGGTGATGCCTTTTGGGCTCACTAATGCCCCTTCTGTCTTCCAGTCTTTTATGAATGATATTTTCCAGGACTATGTGGATAAGTTTTTGATCATTTATCTGGATGATATTTTGATCTTTTCCAGTGATTGGGAATCTCATATGGAACATGTCCGGACTGTGTTCCGGATTTTGAGGGAAAATTCTCTGTATGCTAAGGGATCGAAGTGCCTCTTTGGTGTACAGAGGATTTCATTTTTGGGATTCATTTTGTCCCCGTCGGCTATTGAAATGGACCCGGCCAAGATACAGGCTGTCATGTCCGCCATGTCTGTCATGTCTGCCTTGTCTGTTTTGCCTCAAGAACCCCTGGAGCGGTGTGCACGCGCATCTCGTGTCTGCTATCCTGCATGTTACCTAGAGCAGTGTGCACACTCACCTCAAGTCTGTTGAGCTGCAGGATGCCTGCGTTTCTGCTCTGCCTTCTGTGATCATCTCGACATGTCTAGAACCCCTGATCATGTGTCCTTCCTATGTTCCAGCAGAGGCTGGTTCTGCATTCATCTCAGCATGTCTGGAACTATGATCATGTGACCTGCCTAGGTTTCAGTACTGGTTCTGCAATCATCCCTGCATGTCTGGAATCCTGATTATGTGACTGCTCCCTGTGATCCTGGAGGAGCTGAACTGGAACTTCTTCCCTGGTCCTGACTCGGAAGTGGAGGTGCTATGCCCTATATCAGACCGCCCCTTCCTATGCTCAGGGCCTGAGTATTGTGTTGCTTCCCTGCATGGCTGCTTGGTCTGCTGGGTCGCTCCCTCTATTCTGTGCCCTTGCACTTTGCTATGTCGTGCGTCTCTGCACACGCTCCGTGCTCGTACTCCGTCTCTTGTCTCGTGTCTTGTCTAGTGTTTGTCATTCGTGCCATGTTTGTCCGTGCCTTGCTTTGCCTTGTAGTACTTTCTATGTTCCCTGCTTTGCCTGTTTTCGCTATGCCTTGTTCCGTACCTTGCCTTGCTCTGCCTTGTTCCTCCCTATGGTCTCAGTCTTTGCTTGTTCTGCCTCGCTCTCTCCTATGGTGCTCTGTAGTGCCCTCTGGCACACGCACCATTCCTCCTCTTTCCTATTGTGCCCTCTTGCACTTTTCTAGGCTAGTCCCAAGGCTCTCCCTTGGCCCAGCTCTGGGCTTCAGCCTACGCTCCGCTGCTAGCTCCGTTCTCGCTCTGATCTGACGCCGTGTTTTTGCCTATGCTTCCGTTCCTGGTTCCGTACTCTGCCTATGCTCTGCCTGGTTTCTTGTCTTGCCTTGCTCTGTTGCTTCATGTGCCCTTTGCATGTGCCTGGCCTTCCTAGCCTCCTGTTTGTGCCTCAGCCGTGCCTGCCTGCTTGTGCCTCAGCCGTGCTCGTCCGTCAGTGACAGCTGTGTCGCCTGCCATGCCTCAGTCGGGTTCGCTGGAGTCTTGCCCGTCTGTCAGTGCCGCAGCCCGATCAGCTAGCCAGTTCCCCAGCCATGCTCTCTGTGCTTCCTTGCACTTCACGCTCTTTCTGCACTGTGCTCTGCGTGCTCTCTATAGCACGCACAGGTCCTCACCTGCCCTTAGCATACCTCCCCGTGCTTCTATAAAAATACGTGCAGGTTTTGCCATGTATCCTGTCGTGCCCTCTTGCACGCACAGGCCCTAACTCTGTTCTCGTACTCTGTCCCTGGTGTGTCCTCGCACACGCAGGCCACCGTCCTTGTACCTGTCCCTGGCATGCCCTCTGCACGCACAGGCCACCATCCTTGTGCCTCTCCCTGGCGTGCCCTCTGCACGCGCAGGCCTCCGTCCTTGTACCTGTCCCTGGCGTGCCCTCTGCACGCACAGGCCTCCGTCCTTGTACCTGTCCCTGGCGTGCCTTTCTGCATGCGCAGGCCTCCGTCTTTGTACCTGTCCCTGGCATGCCCCTTGGCATGCGCAGGCCTCCGTCCTGTGAACCTGATCCTGGCGTGTCTCCAAGCACACACCCTGCCTTGAACCCCTGGCTTGCCTGCCGGATTCCTAAAACCTGCCGACCGCTGCCAGAGGTCCGGAACCAGATGACTGCGGCCTGATGTCCGGAGCTGATGTCCGCAGCCTGATGCCTGGAACCTTTCGGTCATTGCCAGTAATCCGGAGTCCGATGCCATCGCACCCGATCTTGGATCATGGCGTGTCCTTGCACGTACCCTGCCTTGGACTCTGGCGTGCCTCTCGGCGCGCACCTTGTCTTGGACTCTGGCGTGCCCTAGCATGCATCCCCTCCAGGAACTCTGGTGTGATCCGTAACACGTATCCTGCCTTGGACTCTGGTATGTTTTCGTGCACATGTTATGTCTGGAACATTTGGCGTGCCCTTGCACGCACCTTGCCTTGTTTCACCGTTTGTGCCCTGCACCTGTTTCCCTGTTTATGCCTTGCACCTGAATAAAGTGTGAAACCATGTTTTGCTGAAGAAACCCTGTGACTTCGTTTTATGTTTGGTATCCTGTCCATCCTATTGCCAGACACTCAATAGTGTCTCCCTGAACCGGCCGTCTGGTCCAGCTGCCGTGGTGGCTCACCCCCTTGGTCTTGCCCCTGACAATCCCTGTACAAGGGGTGGGTTCTCACTAGGTCAGCTCGCCCTAGGTGGGTGGGCGCCATGGCCCAGAGGGTCCACTCAAAAAAGGAAAACAACTCAGCGTAAGCTGACGCTCGTCACACAGGCCATTTATGATTGGGTTCAGCCCACTTCTTTGAAGGCTCTCCAGAAGTTTTTGGGTTTTTCTAATTTCTACCGTAAATTTATAAGTAATTTTTCTGGTATTGTTAAACTTCTGACTGATTTGACCAAAAAGGGCGCTGATGTGGTGAATTGGTCTCCAGAGGCAGTTTCGGCATTTCAGGAGCTTAAGCGGAGATTCACTTCTGCTCCGGTTCTATGGCAACCTGATGCCTCACTCCCATTTCAGGTGGAGGTAGATGCTTCTGAGATTGGTGCAGGAGCTGTTTTGTCCCAAAGAGATCCGGTAACTTTTAAGATGAATCCCTGTGCCTTCTTTTCTCGAAAATTCTCCACATCTGAACGTAACTATGATGTGGGGAATCGGGAATTGTTGGCCATGAAATGGGCATTTGTAGAGTGGAGACATTGGTTGGAGGGAGCTAGACATCAAGTTGTGGTCTCACCGACCACAAGAATTTGATTTATCTTGAATCAGCCAAACGCTTGAATCCTAGACAGGCTAGGTGGGCCTTGTTTTTCACGCGTTTTAATTTTGTGGTCTCTTTTCTACCAGGCACTAAGAATGTAAAGGCGGACGCCCTTTCTAGGAGTTTCTTTGCGGATTCTCTTGATGTGACCGAGCCTACTACCATTCTAAATGAGGGTGTTGTTCTTTCCGCCATCTCACCCGATTTGAGACGCGCCCTGGAGGAATTTCAGGAGGACAAACCTGAACGTTGCCCTATAGGAAAATTGTATGTCCCTGACCAGTGGAGGAAAAGAGTAATGTCTGAAATTCATTGCTCCGCGTTGGCTGGTCATTCAGGTATTTTTGGTACCAGAGATTTGGTGAGTCAGTCTTTTGGTGGTCTGCCTTATCTCATGATGTCAAGAATTTTGTGCAGTCCTGTGGGACTTGTTCTCAGACCAAGTGGGTTGTTGATGCCCCTGCCGGTGCCCAGGAGGCCATGGACTCATATCTTAATGGATTTTATTTCTGATCTTCCTGTCTCTCAGAGAATGACTGTTATCTGGGTGATCTGTGATAGATTTTCTAAGATGGTCCATCTTGCACCACTCCCAAAGTTGCCATCTTCTTCTGAGTTGGTGCCCTTGTTCTTACAAGAGGTGGTTCGGTTGCACGGGATTCCTGGGAACATTGTGTCAGACAGAGGAGTCCAGTTTGTTTCCAGATTTTGGAGAGCTTTTTGTTCCAAACTGGGAATTCAGTTATCTTTCTCCTCTGCATTTCATCCTCAGACCAATGGGCTGACTGAGAGAACAAACCAGACTTTGGAATCCTATTTGAGATGTTTCATATCTGCTGATCAGGATGACTGGGTCTCATTTTTGCCCTTGGCCGAATTTGCGCTAAACAATAGGGCTAGTTCTGCCACTTGGATGTCACCCTTTTTCTGTAACTTTGGGTTTCATCCTCGATTTTCTTCAGGGCAGGTGGAATCTTCGGCCTGCCCAAGTGTGGATTCTGTGGTAGAGAAAGCAGCAGATTTGGGATCAAGTGGTGGATAAGTTGTCCCACTCTCAGGAAAAAGCCCAACGTTTTTCCAACCGGCATAGGACCATTGGTCCCCGGTCTAAAGTGGGTGATATGGTTTGGTTGTCTTCAAAGAATATTCCTATGAAGGCTGCGTCTCCAAAATTCAAGCCAAGATTCATTGGACCTTATAAGATTTTGGAAATCCTTAATCTCGTTTCTTTCCGTTTGGCTCTTCAAGTTATGTTTAAGATTCATAACGTGTTCCATAAATCCTTGTTGAAGAGGTTTGTAGAGCCAGTAGTTCCCATGGCGATGCCTCCTGACCCTGTATTGGTTAAAGGTAATTTTGAGTATGAGGTAGAGAAAATATTGGATTCTCGTTTGGCTAGACTGAGACTCCAGTACCTGGTCAAATGGAAGGGTTATGGCCAGGAGAATAATTCTTGGGTCTCTGCTTCTGACATTCATGCCGAAAGATTGGTTTGTGCTTTTCACTGGGCCCATCCTGACTGGCCTGGTGGCGTGGATGAGGGTTCGGTGACCCCTCCTCAAGGGGGGGGTACTGTTGTTAATTCTCTCTCTGGCTTCCCTCTGGTGATTATTAAAAATAGTGGAGCTGGTCAGATTGAGAGTTCTCTTTTCAGGCTCCCTCTGGTGGTTACTGGAGGTAGTGGAGCTGATCTGATTGACAGAGGCTTGCGCACTGATAATGCAGAGGACGATTGGAGATCTGGGGTTTCTGATTGGGATTTAAGACAGCTGACTCCCTCTATCCCTGCTGGTGATTTTCTTCCTGTGCCTCCTGCTCTTTCCCTGCATGTTCAGCTAAGTGGTTCATTTGCTATTCTGTTTGCATTTGATCTGGTTTTGTTTATCTCTGCTTTGTGCGGGTCAGCTAGCTCCGGCTGGGACTGTGCTGAATCACCCCCCCATATGTTACTGCATGTGCTAGTTTTTTTTTGTCCCCTTTTATATTGGTCTCTTTTTACTTTGCTTTCAGAATATACCAGAGTGCTGATATAGTTGGGGGCGAAGTCGTGCGACTTCAGTGTTTTTGTGCATCAGACATGTTGGACTTTTTGCAGTGTTTTTGGCGTGATTGCAGACAGTGTCTTTCCTTTCCTGTCTAGTCAGTGTGGGCTCCATCGTTTGCTCAGTCTATTTTTCTGCCTGCATTTGTGTTTTCATCTTGTCTCACTGACAATATATGTTTGGGGGCTATCTATTCCTTTGGGGTCTGCTCCGGGGCAGTTTAGATTTCCCCTTTCTTGCTTTAGGCTTAGTTAGCTCTCCAGCTGTGCCGAGGCTCTAGGATCATCGTAGGTACGCTCCAAGGTGACAGGATCAGGGGGTCTGCATTCGCTTGTTACCAACCTCTCTGGTTTTCTGTGGCTTAGCCTGGGCCTGCTATCCTCCTCGGTGACCCATTCATAACAGAGTATATTCACAAGCAGCAAATTCTTTGCTTAAATTTCTGCAACTGTAAAGCCGTGCCATACATGTGAATGGGGTGGTTTCTCATTTATATGAATAGCACAGTGAAAAATTAGAGATCTGCCTTATGTGCACATACCCAACAATTATTCAGAAGTTTTCTGAGCGGTAACACGTGACATTTCCAGCTGCCTATCAAGTGTAAATACCATTTATTTACTGACCTTTTTGGTTGTAGTAATTTAATAGTGCTAGTTATGTTAAACAGTATTCTGTAAGCCAAAGATACAAAAACGTATTATTAATAAAACTTATGATAACTTATATAGTATTGCTCTACTCTTTAGTATGCACAACAATTCCATAAACGGGAAGAAGCAGGTGCTTTGGCAAGGCTCGGGGTAGAAATATGACTCATAATTTTTCATTTCCAAATAGGCTATATGAAAAATTTTCAATTTTTGCATAATTATGATAGCATTTTCCTTTGCTAAAGGTTACCGCTGGAAATATTGACGATTTGCATCATATTATCAGACAAATGCATTAGGTGTCAGCCAATGGGTTAATTAAGCAATGATAGTTCTCAAAGAGCAGGTCATTAGAAGAATGGTTTCTGAGCAGAACTCTATGCTCATGCCTACACATATTGCCACCCTCCTCTTTCCTTTTAGCAGCTGTAATTCTATGGAAAGGATTCTGGGCTGCAGTCCGAGTGCTTTGCATGGCCTCCTGTATCGCAGCGGGGAATCGGCCAGAATTACCTGGCCTGTAAAAGCATCTTTGCAGTTCTACATTACAGCTTTCTGTGAAGTACTATTAAAATGGAGAAACACCCACCGAGAGACAGAAAAGAGACCATTTCACTGTCAAATGGAAGAGTAAAGTGAAAGGGGCCACTGTTACAACCCCATAACGCCTGCTGGGTCACAGGACGGAAAAAGGAAGTGTCTATCTAATGAAAGAACCATGAAAAAGGTTGTAGAGACCTCTACTGTTCTGAATAGTCACACACCAGCAAACCTTGGGAGATGGATGTGTTATTCCACTGCATGTCCACAAAACACAGTGAAGCTATGTGCTTTCCGTGAGATCAATAATGTTATAAATGGCTTATTAACGGAAGGACAAAAGAGTGAAGGATGAGGAGAAGGGCATTATGGACATATGTGGCTATTGTGCAATTAATGATGGTGAATTAATGGTTATTCATTCCCCTTTACATAAAAGGTATTCACTTGTGTATAGAGATGTATATAAGCATGTACAATGCAGCACGGCAGCTTCTTCCATCTCTGCATACACAAGGATGAGACTCAACAATTGTATTCTTTCTCATATTCTAATGAACGTTTATGTAACCGAGTCAGCTCACTTTTATTTCAGGATTTTGACACACAGTTTTTAACCTTCAAGGATGACGGATCTGTGGCATCTTAGCTCACTTTGTGATGATATAATGAGATGAGATATTGTTCTCTACAAATTAGTTACACAAGTGTGCACCCTCATTCTTTGAGATCAAAACACTTAAAGGTTAACTATGCTTTCAAGTAACTTTTCTGAATGTCATGAAGTGTACATGTCAAATATCACAATTTCAGGTCGTTATATGGCTTTTGCAGTTGACTCTTACACTACTGAGAAGGGACTAGCTGCTCTCTCTGATAGACAGCACACAAGGATGGAATTCTCTTCATGCGCAGAGAGAATCAGCAGCAGCATGGAGGAATTTATACATCATTGCTGAGCAGTGTAGATGTGAATCCAACTTTGGGGTGAGGTAAAAGACTTGTTAGAAAGCCCAGCACCATCTTTCTGTGTCTTCTGGTTGTTTTCTTACTCTGCTCCTCACTCCTCCTCCTTTTCTCCATAAGGAATAGTAGGAAGTGTAACCTAACATCTCACTCTGCTGATAGACCATCCTTGCCTTGAGCAGATCATGTTGAACTTTTCTTAAAAGGGGATGGGGAGTCCCAGAGGCAGGTTGAAGGGTGAAGAAGTGGCAGTTATTTGGACAAAGAAGCAGAAATCTTTGATATCACACATTGCAACATTCCTTATTTGTTCGTGCTATTGCTTAATGTAAAGTTTGCTCAAAATACAGACCCTATTTAATCAAGTATAGATGCGTGTGATTATGGTGCTTTTACTCCTGTCATCTTAGGTTGGCTCTAGTATAGGCTATACAGCCATGCCTAACTCTTAGGGTATGTGCACACGATGCAGATTCTGGTTCAGTTCTGCAGCAGATTTGGCCTGCAGAACTGCAGCAGAACTGCAAGTGATGTACAGTACCATTTAAGGCTATGTAAAACAAAAAATGCTGTGCACATGCTGCAGATTTTTCCGCGCAGATTTGGTGCAGATTTAAAACTGCAGCATGTCACTTCTTTTGTGCAGTTCTGGAGCAGTTTTTCATCTGCTCCATTATAGAAAACTGCAGGGGAAATCGGCACAAAAACTGGAGTAAATCTGCACTAAAACTGCAGGTCATTTTACTTGCAGATTTAGCAAAATGTGCGCGGAAAATTCCACAGCAGAATCCGCACCGTGTGCACATAGCCTTAGGCTATGTGCCCACGTTGCATTTAAATCCAGACACTGAAAATCGGACTCCTTCCCAGAAATCGAGCGTTTTTTTCCGCGCGATTTTACCGCGATTATGTTCGCGATTTTCGCGTGCGATATTCAAGCACTTTCCAAGCGATTTGAAGCATCGCTTGGAATGTGATTGACAGGTTGGTCACACTCGTCAAACATAGTGTTTGACAAGTGTGACCAGGTTTTTACTATTGAGGCCGCCTATGCGGCCTCAATAGTGAAAGAAAGAATGTAAAAAATAATTAAAAAATCGGGGTATATTTACTTTCCGTCGTCCCACGCAGTCTCAGCGACGCTCCCATTCCCAGCAATGCCTTGCGAGACCTGTGATGATGTTGGTCTCGCGTTGCTATAGCGATCTCACGAGACCGCTAGAGTCACGCGAGACTACGTCATCGCAGGACCTTGCCGCAAGGCATTACTGGGAACGCTGAGGCCCGGGAAGGCTGCGCGTGAAATATACCCCGATTTTTTTTTTTTTATTCTTTTTTTTTACAGGGGTATGGTACCCAGGGCCTGGAGGACAGTCTCCTCTCCTCCACATCGTGGGTACCAACCGCACATGAGACGCTTAACCCCGCATGGTGGGCATAGCCACATGCGGGAAGTAAGCGATTCTCATGCATTCCTATGGGTGCCGAATCGTGGCAATTCTTTGCGGTTCCGCACAAAAGAATGAGCATGCTGTGATTTTTTTCTGCGATGCGATTCCGCCGCGGAAAAAAGCGCAGCATTAGCACAGCATGTGCGGAATGCCATAGGAATGCATGGGGTGCGTTCTGTACAAGATTTTTAAACGTTTTTGCAGCATTTTTGCGCCGAAAATCGCTGCAAAAACGCTTAAAAATCGCATCGTGGGCACACAGCCTCAGGGTGTGTGCACACGGTGCGGATTCTGCTATGGATCCTCAAGCAATGTACAGTACAATGTTAATGAATGGAATTTAAAAAACGCAGTGCACATGGGATTTTTCCCGCGCGGATTTGCTGCAGTTTTAAAACCGCAGCATGTCAATTCGTTTTGCGGATTCCGCAGCAGTTTGACACCTGCTCCATTGTAGAGGTGTCAAAACACAGGGGAAAACCGCAGGCAAATCCTAAGGTAAAAGCAGGTCATTTTACCTGCGGATTTACCTGCAAATCCGCAATGTGTGGACCCACCCTTATACCCCCTAACATTAAGGAAAATCAACTGGAAAAACATGTGAAAACCATACAGAATTGTCATTTTGACCTACTATTGAAATATGGCAGTAGATGAAAGTGATCTACTAATATCATGCAAGTAAATAAAGCCAGTAGCTTGGTAAGAGAGGCATCGCTGAAATCTGTGTATTAACCCCTACAGCATGCTGTCTTCAGATTACATAGCAAAAACCAGCTGATAGATTCCCTTCAAATGTGTTCATGACTCATGAAGGGCATCATCCTAACCCCATTGCAGGAGTGATTTAAAGTGTAATATGGCAGCTGCAGATGACTTAATCCATGTGAAAAAAAAAAAATCAAAGCATGCACTGTTCTCTTCCATAGATCTGATGATACTTGCCCATTCATGTCTATGGGTGCACAAAAAAAATTGGATCGTTCACAGAACATCCATATTTAATTTGATTTTTATG
The DNA here is from genome assembly GCF_039654945.1 of Dendrobates tinctorius. Taxonomy (NCBI): domain Eukaryota; kingdom Metazoa; phylum Chordata; class Amphibia; order Anura; family Dendrobatidae; genus Dendrobates; species Dendrobates tinctorius. The sequence continues at coordinate 3,189,269 of NW_027361807.1, read as the reverse complement.
GCTACATTGCCATTAATAACCCCCCAAAAAACGTATTTGATCAAGTACATAAAATGTGGATGCCACACAGACATAAAAAAGAAACACAGATGACACATGGACGGAAAACAGAAGACAATATGGATACAAATCGGACAATTAATCATACACACGTTTGACCCTCGCCTAAACCATTGTGATCTAAAGACCGAAAAAATCACATTAGAATAAAAAAAATGCCACATCGAGGCTGTGTGCACACGCTGCAGATTTTGCTGCGGTTCCACAGCGGTTTTAGCCGCTGCGGACCCGCAGCAGTTTCTGCTGCGGTGTACAGTACCATGATTCCCTATGGGAATCAAAAACCGCAATGCAGACGGTGCGGAATTTTCCGCGCGGATTATCTGCGGTTTTCAATCCGCAGAAAGAATTGACATGTCAATTCTTTCTGCGGATTCTGCTGTGGTTTGCCATCTCCTCCATTGAGGAGATGAAAAACCGCAGGGCAAAACCGCAGAGCAATCCGCAGGTAAAACCGCAGGTCTTTTGACCTGCGGTTTCACCTGCGGATTTTACAAAATCCGCACCTAATCCGCAGCGTGTGCACACAGCCTTAAGAACTGCTTAAAAGTGGGACTTAGGCCACGTGCACACGTTGAGTATTTGGTAAGTCGTTTACCTCAGTATTTGGTAAGTTGTTTACCTCAGAGCTTGGTAAGTCTTTTACCTCAGAATTTGGTAAGTCGTTTACTTCAGTATTTGATAAGTCGTTTACCTCAGTATTTGGTAAGTCTTTTACCTCAGTATTCGTAACCAGGAGAGGAACAATCAGAGGAAAACTATAATAGAAACACGTCACCACTTCTGTATTTATCACCCACTCCTGGTTTTGGCTTTCAAATACTGAGGTAAAAACTGACCAAATACTCGATGTATGCACGTGGCCCTACTCTTCAAACTGTGGCCAAACCTGATAGCATCTCTTGTTGTTTTATTTATTTATTTTTATTAAATCCTACCATTATAGAAAAATCCATTGTATGTGCACTAAATTGGGTGTATGGTGGCCGAAGATCGGGAACCTTGACTTGTCCCATGTCTCCTGTACACACAGACAGTCAGGGCCAGATAGAGAAGCGGCTCAGCGGAACCTCATCTCCACGTTGCGCAGAGATGAATGTTTTTGTCTGGCTTTCCTTGCTGCAGAGATATAAATCAGAGTAGCGATCCGGCTACATTGCTTGTGAGGAAAACAAGCAGCTCGTATAGAAAATGTTCCTGTGTAAAGGGGAAGGAGGTTATATGCAAATACTCGGCAGAACATCCCTCCTGTACATGGCAGTGTTACAGCGGTAATAAATCCATTGCTAGAGCTGCTCATACAGCGACTGTGGCACCGCAGCTGGTCTTTCCATGTACAGAGAGAGCCATGCTGTCTACATCTGGACCCAACAGGAATAGTAAGAGGCATATGTATGACGCCAACATATTCCGTAGCGCTTTACAACCAAACAGAATGAAAAATAGCAACACCTATTAACAATGAATAAAAGGAGGGAGGACCCTGCCCATTAGAGCTTACACTCTACATTACCAGCCGCATTAATGAGTGCATGTATATTCATGAGAGAATCTTTGTCTCCAGCTTTTGTGCACTGCTCTGGAGTTAGGAAGCTTGGCCTGTGAATATTAAGCAGCTGTAATTATTAGCAGCGCTAATATATGTGAGCCTGAGTCAGCTGGGTGCTGCGGTGTCAGGAGCGGTGAGGGGAACAGATGCAAAGTGCTAAAATTCTCCACATTTGTTAATTGCAAAAATGAGAATAAAATGGAAAATGAAAGTCTGAGTGGGGAAGGTCATAGATATGTGATGCGATCCTTCTTCCAAGCTGTCTTCAGGCACGTTGTCATGGGCAGCTTGAGTCTGGGTTACTGGCACAGCTGCTCCTACACCTGCTCTCCTGCAGTGATACATGACTGTCTCTAGTGGTCAACTGCTGAATCACAAGAAAACGGAAACTACTATACAGAAGCCAACGTCTGTCTCTGCACATAGAAAGCAGCCAGAGTACAAAAATGTATTCTTTATATTACCCGGGTACCTCTTTCCTGAAAGATGCATGTCACTAATTGTACAGCTCTGCTTGTCACATAGCACAAAGAAAAGAAAAACAGAAAGCTGCAGCCAGCTCACCCAATATGGATCATATGATGTAGAAGAAATCCGTTCTGACTAGTAATGACTGAACGTGCTGGGATAATGTGTTATCTGAGCATGCTCAGGTGCTCAACAAATGTCTCCAGCGTGCTCGAAAAATATGTTTGAGTCCTCGCGAAGGCATGTCTCGCGGCTGTTCGACAGCCGCAACAAATGCAGGGAAAAAGCAAAAACTACTTCAAATGTATGAATGAAACCACAAAATTGGCAATGATCAATAACATTGTTTTATTATATTAGATACACCAAAAAGTAGACATACGAGATAAAAAAAACACAAGACTGAAACATATGATATAAAATGTATACATGTAATTAAAAAAGGAGGCAGAGCAGTATACACAGCCCTATAAGTTTATGATAAATCCATTAGTATTATTATTATTACTAGATGGAGGCCTGATGCTATCGCATCGCGAGGGCGGTAATGTCACGATTCGGGCAGGCTTTGTAGCGTTGAGAATCTCTCCCCCCATGTGCTCACCCACCTATCCACTCTCTCTTTCCCCATGTGCTGACTTCTCCCATCTGTGCTCTCTTGTTTGACCTGTGTACCCAATGTGCTATCCCCCTTGTCTGCTGCTGTCTCTCTCCTTCCTGTGCTGTGTTCTCCCCTCATGTGCTGTCCCGTTTGAGCTGTCTCTCCCCTGTGCTCTGTCTCTCACCCCTGTGCGCTTTTTCTCTCCCCCATCTGCTGTCTTCTCCTCTCATGTCATCTCTTGTTTGGCCTGTGTACCCCATCACTAAACAGTCAGTGCACAGCATGTCAGGAGGAATTTCTATTTAAAGGGGTTTTCCCACAAACTAAAGTTCATTTTAAAAATTGTCTGTGTCTGACCGTGTACAGAACATACCACTGCTCCTGGGCAGGGGAGGAAGCAAAAGACAATACTGACATTACAGCAGGGGATGACAGAGGATTCATTTTGTGAGGTAAAATATTGTTTAAAAACAGTCAGTGAAATGCAGTCCGGATACAGGTGGTACTGGAAGTTATGGGACTTTATGAGTTGTCCTAGGCCAAGGGTATAGATGGAAAAAAGTAGGGGCCCCAGGAAGGAGCCTTGGGGGACTCCAACAGAGAAAGGGTGGGATGAGGAGGTAGTGTGGGAGTGGGAAACGCTAAATATGCGATCGGAAAAGAATGAGGCGATCCAGGACAGGGCAAGGTCTTTGATGGCAAGGGAAGAAAGAATCTGTAGCAGTAGGCAGTGGTCAACTGTGTCGAAGGCAGAGGACAGGTCGAGAAGGAGGAGGATGGAGAACTGTCTGTTAGATTTGGCTGTGAGTAAGTCATTAGTAATTTTGGTCAGGGCATTTTCGGTGGAGTGGTGGGGGCAGAAGCCAGATTGGAGGTTGTCAAGGAGAGAGTTAGATGAGAGGTGGGAGGAAAGTTGCTATTTATTTATGAAGTGCAAATGCACATAATAATTTTAAAATCCATAGCAAAGAGGTATTTATATACTGTATATATATATATATATATATATATATATATATATACACACACACGAGTCCAGTTGGGTACCGAACGTATTCAGACTGCTTAAAATTTTTAACTCTTTGCTTCATTGCATCCATTTGGCAAATTCAAAAAGGTTTGGGCAAAACCTGAGAACAAGGATGAATTCTCATCGCCACACAATAAGAGAAGAAAGAATGGATCTACCTGTGGCAAAACATTTTTGTATGCCTGATCACAGCACCAGCACCATATACATGAAATTACTTGTTTTGAAAGGTAATTTCAAATCTCAGAGAGACAGAAGGGCCTGGGAGTATAGACTCATGATGACCTTTGACACACTCAGAGCAGGAATGAATGTGTCACATGGTTTTATGTATTTTTACATCAGTTAAGGAATTTGCTCTTAAGACCTTGTGGGGCATCACAACACAGAACCAGACACCAATCAGAGGACAATAAAACATTCACATTCCTTATCTATGAACTGTTCCAATATTTATGGGCCAAAACTGTCTATCACTCTCCCATAATGATAATTCTGCTTCATGTCACTTGTCTTATCTATTGCATTATTTCTGTGCTGTATTGTGCATAAATATGTAATTCTTCAGATTTTGTATTAGTCAATGCCTGATGAATTTACCTGAGTAGTATCGGAAGCTTGCAATGTCTTACCATCTTTTCAGTTAGCCATTAAAAGGTATCAACCACTGAGGACTCTCAATCCTGAATAATTTACTGTCTACTGGCTAACACGGTACAAAGATATGTATCTTTCCTGTATAAAAACAGGGATAAACGCGTAAGCCGAAAGGCACATCGGGGTGGACGCCACTCAGATGAAGGAGCTCCTCTGTCAGTGTAAGTCCACTATTTTTACTATTTGACCATATCATGACTTACACTGTAAGGTGATTCACTAAAAGAGGTCCATAGCACAATATGAGCACTGTCTCACATATAATCCTTTTGCTACCTTATGTACTTACAGCATAAGGACCTTCTTTAAACTGTCCATTTTACATTTGATTTATACCATTACCTATTGCATTTGCACTTTAAATTTTTTTGCTATAGAACGTATACACAGTTCCTATTATCTGTCTATATGCAAATTGCATCTTCAGAAAGAAAGAGGACTTTTACTCTACAGCGCCACCTATTGGTAGTAGCACTTTAGCACTAGCACTATGCACTTTATTGCGCTTATTTCTGTGACGATCATGTTCATACTGTGCTAGCTATATTGGCTCTCCTTCCAGGACAACTTCACTATCCTGAGTGTGCATCCCTGTTTTTATATGCATTTTTACAAGTAACTTTTATCATTGTTCTGTCACCCCTGTCATTACTTGCTTTCAATACAGTAATATTTGTGATCACCATCATTTGCACCGGGACTTCTTGTGGGTCTTTTTTCGTTTTTCTTTTCATGTATTTTCACCGACTGTCCCGTTTAGCCTGAACACAGTCAGGTCCGTTGGGTTATATTATTTATAATATAAGATATACACTCACTGGCCACTTTATTAGGTACACCTGTCCAACTGTGTGTTAAGACTTAATTTCTAATCAGCCAATCACATGGCGGCAACTCAGTGCATTTAGGCATGTAGACATGGTCAAGACAATCTCCTGCAGTTCAAACCGAGCATCAGTATGGGGAAGAAAGGTGATTTGAGTGCCTTTGAACGTGGCATGATTGTTGGTGCCAGAAGGGCTGGTTTGAGAATTTCAGAAACTGCTGATCTACTGGGATTTTCACGCACAACCATCTCTAGGGTTTACAGAGAATGGTCCGAAAAAGAAAAAAATCCAGTGAGCGGCAGTTCTGTGGCCGGAAATGCCATGTTGATGCCAGAGGTCAGAGGAGAATGGGCAGACTGGTTCGAGCTGATAGAAAGGCAACAGTGACTCAAATTGCCACCCGTTACAACCAAGGTAGGCAGAAGAGCATCTCTGAACGCACAGTGCGTCGAACTTTGAGGCAGATGGGCTACAGCAGCAGAAGACCACACTGGGTACCACTCCTCTCAGCTAAGAACAGGAAACTGAGGCTACAATTTGCACAAGCTCATCGAAATTGGACAGTAGAAGATTGGAAAAACGTTGCCTGGTCTGATGAGTCTCGATTTCTGCTGCGACATTCGGATGGTAGGGTCAGAATTTGGCGTAAACAACATGAAAGCATGGATCCATCCTGCCTTGTATCAACGGTTCAGGCTGGTGGTGGTGGTGTCATGGTGTGGGGAATTTTTTCTGGGCACTCTTTGGGCCCCTTGGTACCAATTGAGCATCGTTGCAACGCCACAGCCTACCTGAGTATTGTTGCTGACCATGTCCATCCCTTTATGACCACAATGTACCCAACATCTGATGGCTACTTTCAGCAGGATAATGCGCCATGTCATAAAGCTCGAATCATCTCAGATTGGTTTCTTGAACATGACAATGAGTTTACTGTACTCAAATGGCCTCCTCAGTCACCAGATCTCAATCCAATAGAGCATCTTTGGGATGTGGTGGAACGGGAGATTCGCATCAGGGATGTGCAGCCGACAAATCTGCGCCAACTGTGTGATGCCATCATGTCAATATGGTCCAAAATCTCTGAGGAATGCTTCCAGCACCTTGTTGAATCTCTGCCACGAAGAATTGAGGCAGTTCTGAAGGCAAAAGGGGGTCCAACCCCTTACTAGCATGGTGTACCTAATAAAGTGGCCAGTGAGTGTATATGTTAACATTTGCTTATACCCATAAATAGACCTACCATATTTTTCGCTTTATAAGACGCTCCAGATTATAAGGCGCACCCCAAATTTTGAGTAAAAAAATAGGAAAAAACTTTTTTTAATAAAATGGTGGTGCTTCTTGTAATCCATGCGTCTTATTGCTTACCGGGGGTGGTGGCTGCGGTGAAGCAAGGTCCCAGGGTCGCTGCTGGAGGAGGCAGGAGTGGAATGTTGCTGCTGGGATGAGGGGGTATTTTGATGTGCGGCGCGCCGCTGCGGGTGTCTGATGCTGCCGCTATGCTATGTCCAAAGTTTCGCCGGGTGCTGCTGTCACCGCGCTCTGTCTCTGGTGCTGCCGCCCACTCTGTCCCTCGGTGCTGCCAGGTGCTGCCGCTGCGCCGTCTACAGATTCATCTTCACCCGGGCACTTTCCAGGCCATAATGGTCCCTCTCCTAGGTCAGGGTTCCCCAACTCCGGTCCTCAAGGCCCACCAACAGGTCAGGTTTTCAGGATTTCCTTAGTATTGCCCAGGTGATAATTGCATCACCTGTACAATACAAGGGAAATCCTGAAAACATGACCTGTTGGTGGGCCTTGAGGACCGGAGTTGGGAAACCCTGTTCTAGGTGACCCCCATCAATGGAGACACAGTCTGAGACAGCTTTAACACTTTCTTTACTTAGGATTTTGCACGTTACATCCACAGTTGGTGCATCATAACATTTGCCTGCTTCCTGATCTTTCCCTTGCTTGTTGTCACTTGTGTGCAGTACACACCCAGACTGGACCGTACTAGACTGCTTCCCAGCTTCTTCCAGGTCTGACCTCACTACAATGACATTTCCTTCAGCCTGTTTCACCCCAGAACTGAATTTATCAATCACTACGCTTAGTGACCCTGGTGAAGCATCAGGCCCGTATGTACCAATCTCGTCGAAGTTCCAACTCCTTTCATCTCCTTAGTCCAGGGAACTTCTGCCCTGAAAGCATTGGCCCAGCCGGTGAGATGCCACATCTTCCTTTTCCTGTCCTGACCCACTGCTAAGACCTGCAGTGGCCGTGGGTAACGTGGGCAATAACGACTTAACGTTACGTGACTGCCAAGCTCTCCAGGCCTTTAGCCCATGTGGACTCTTGAGCGTCCTGGCCCCGTTTGACTAAACCGCCCTTCAGCATTAACCTTAACTCTTAGTAGCCCCTCCTACAGTTAACCCTCTATGAACATCCTATCAGGCCCCACTAGTATACCCCATCTAGTGGCCCACGTCATAATTACAACTATCCTCTAGTGTCCCAAGCACTAACTTTCCCTGACTGTACATACACAAATAACACATCATATATATACAACATTATCATACAGGAACATGAGGCAAAATATATACAATTGTCTATATAATGGTAACACATTCAAGTGGCAATACCATAAGTAATGAGCGGTAATAACATAATTACAAATGTAGTAGTACTGCAGGCTATAGTCATAAAAACACATCTGTATACATTAAGAACTGGAAGACAATCAGGGGGAAGGGAGGCATGGGAGATATCATATCTTTCCCCTTTTACAGTGTCACAGAATTTACTATTGGTCGTGAAGAAAAAGTAATTACATTTTTACAGCAAAAAATTTGTTTTAGCCCCAGATTTTACATTTTCACATGGTGTTAGGGGGCTGGTGAAATGCACCAAATAATATAAACATAATGACAGGGTGCAAGAGGTCAATAGGACAGTCATAGGGGCAGTGCGGCGGTAGATCCTCCACCTCCTTCTTGGAGAACACATCTGCATACTGTTGATAGTGTTTGGGGTGAGAGGAAAGATCTTGCGTGAACCTCAGTGGAGGCAACCTGTACGCACTCCCTCTGACATCTAGCCTCTCAGGATTTACTCCAACCGAGAATTTTCCCCAAAGACCACTCAATATGGGGAAAGTGATAACGCAACCAGGGGACTCCTAAGAGGACCTGATTGATACCCTCAGGCATGATAAGGAGAGATAACGTCTCCTGATGGGAAGGAGACACCGAGTGTGTCAGCGGGGTGGTCTGGTGGGTAATCTGTGAGGGTAGTGTGGCACCGTTCACCACTCTGATGGTGACTGGTTGAGGTAGTAAAACCAGGGGAATTGCATGCCGTTGGGCGAAGGCAGACGACATAAAATTGCCCTCCACCCTGGTATCCACGAAAACCTCCACCGCCAGAGTGGAAGAGCCAATTCAAGTGTCCCCTTAGGCTGCGTTCACACGTCGCGTTTTTTTCACTGCGTTTTTTACAGAGCGATTTTGCCGCGAAAACGCAAAAAACAGCATCCCATGCATTCCTATAGGATTCCACACATGCTGTGCTATTACTGCGGATTTTCCCACGGCGGAATTTCATTGCGGAAAAATCTGCAGCATGCTCATTATTTTGCGGAATCGCTGGGATTCTGCCCACATAGGATTGCATTGTTCCTGTCACGGGGGCTTAGTTCAACTAAGGCTGAAATACCCGGGGCCCCTGTGGTGTCCCTTTACTAGGGGAAACCCTGTCTGACCCTCAACCCAGGGTTTTTGCTGAAGGTGCAAATGCCTGAGCCTCCGACCTTTCCTTATCTCCTGCTCAGCCCTGCACTTAACCCTCCACCCTCCACCCAGTGAGAAGTCACCACCAAAGCTCCCACACAAATAATGACAGACAGGGAGAACTTAAACTGCACTGCGCCGCACACACACAGGAATAAACAGTAATGTGAACAGGGCACAACTAAACACAAATATGGGAAGGAGAAAGGATAACGACGGATCATACGACACCAGATATGAATCTCTCTCTCTTGAACACCTCCACTCCAGACCGGAACCACTTGGTATGAAACACAAGCTATAATCGGCGACGCCCATAGGCCAGCATGACTATTTAAAGACCGTGGGCATGACTAACCATCCAACCTGGTCTCCAGCAGGATTAACCCCCGAGAGCCTGAAGATCAGGCCGGCGCCACTGAGGCTATAGTGGCTGGAGGTGGAACTACCTCTGCCTGCCGGATGCTGTGGTGTGAACAGCGTCCGACATGACAGTTCCGCTTACTTCCCGCATGTGGCTGTGCCCACCATGCGAAAAGTAAGCAGAACATTTGCAGATGGTACCCACGGTCCGGAGGAGAGGAGACTGTCCTCCGGGCTGTGGGTACCATATCCCTGTAAAAAATAGAATAAAATTAAAAAATTAGGTTATATTCACCTTCCGTCGTCCCGCGCAGCATCCCCAGGCTTCAGCGATACACGCGGCAGGTCCCGTTTCCAGTGATGCATTGCGATAATGACCTTTGCTGACATCGCTGTCTCGTGATACTGTAGCTGTCTCGCGAGACCGCGACGTCATCAAAGGTCATTGCCGTAATGCATCACTGGAAATGAGACCTGCTGGAGCATCGCGGAGGCCTGGGGACGGTGCGCGGGACATGGAAGGTGATTATAACCAGATTTTTAATTTTTTTTAATTATTTTTAACATTAGATCTTTTTACTACTTGTGCTGTATAGGCAGCCACAATAGCAAAAAGCTGATCACACTCGTCAAACACTATGTTTGACGAGTGTGACCAACCTGTCAATCAGTTCTCCAAGCGATGCTACTGATCGCTTGGAAAACGCTAGCATTTTGCAAGCTAATTCTGCTTGCAAATCGCTAGTTTTTCCACTGGAAAATCGTGGGAATTTAAAATTCGATTTTCCCGTGGAATGGAATTCCGGAATTCCCACGGTAACTTCCATGGAAGTTCCGCTACGTGTGAACTTAGCTGTAAAGGACAGCTTGGAGGAAAATGCCGCAGTGTCTAGTAGGCCTCCTCCAACAACCACTAGACGAGAGCTCTTCCCGGCCGCTGTGGGCACCTGTTGGCAAGATGACCAGACTGCCGGCAACAATAACAGACCATGGGTGCTCGAGCGGGTCGGGACTTGGATCCCGCGCGAGAAACCTCCATGGACTTTTGGGACTCGGGCGTCCGATCGGGAGATTCCAGAGGTTTAGAGAAAGTAGGTGCTAACCTAAACATCTGCCTAGACTGGGACCGCTTCAACCTCCGCTCCGTGAAACGAAGGTCTATACGGGTGGAGATGGAAATAAGCTCCTCCAGTGTGGCGGGAATCTCCCTGGTGGCCAGGGGGTCCTTAACATGGTCAGCCAAACCTCTCCAGAACACCGGTATGAGGACCTTGTCTGGCCACTCTAGCTCCGAGGCCAGAATCCGGAACTGGATGACATAATGGCTGACCAAGGACGAGCCCTGTGTTAATGCCAGCAGGTGGAGCGCGTTATCATGGGTGACTCGCGATCCCAGGAAGACCTGCTTCAGAGTGGCCAAAAACTGCGAGACACTCTGCACCACATGATCGCCACGCTCCCACAGCGGTGTGGCCCACTCCAAAGCCCTGCCCGACAGGAGGGAAATGACAAATCCCACCTTAGCCCGCTCGGAGGTGAATCGCATAGCCAGCAGCTCTAGCTGTATATTACACTGGCTCACGAAACCCCTACAAGAGGCACTATCACCCGAGAACTTCTCGGGCAGCGGGAGGCGGGACAATTTCGGGGCAGGGATGGCAGTGGACACATGGGAGGCAGCCTCCATGACTGCCTGAACAGCGACTGCGGTAACATCCACAGCTGAGGTTGAACGCTCGAGAGCCACCAACCTGCCCTCCAGCTGCTGGATGCACCTATGGAGTCGCTGCTTGTCTGCCATTACTAGCCAGACCCTGGCACTAGTATAATGTTAAGGGGCTGGTGGAATGCACCAGATAATATAAACATAAAGACAGGGTGCGTTCGCAGCCCGGGTCCACCCTGCAGAGATGTTACCTGCTGCCAGGTAATGGCGGACACTATATGGCGATGTAATAGTAGAACGCATGCGGATTAACGTCACCCAGTGTGTACTGAGGCGGACTCTGTTGCTTCACAGAGTCTACCTAAAGCGGAAAGTAAATGCCGTAGTCTGTTAAGGCTCACAGATCTAGGCGGAGAGAGCACTGGTGTGCAGTCACAGGACTCTGCCCCAGAGACAAGGGGTTAGAGTCCCTCTAGACCCACCAGCACACAGCGCCACAACTGTGGTGGCAGGGAGAGACTGTGCTAATAGATTAGTGCGCTACTTGCGTACATTACCGCTCTGGCGGACGCCACTAACCTCCCCTAACTGGGGCTAGGAAAGCGCACTAATCGCACACGGCGCCGCACTGGCGATTGCTGCTATCTAGACACAGTATGCTTGTGCCTAGTGCTGGATGGCTCAATCTGGTGCTAGTCCACTGAAAGACCCTATTGCATGCACAACCAGAGGGAGAGAGTCATAAGGAGTCAGTCACCAGAAATATGCATCCATCATCACACATACGAGTACAGTTTTATACTAGCGCATGGCTGGGCGGCCATGCGAACCTTTTATAGTTGCAGCCTTTTGGGACCTTCCTAGTGGTCCAAACGGAGCAGCAACAGGACCTGAGCATGTGACCTCCGACCTCCAATGAGAGGTTGTCCCACGGGCATGCTCAGAAGGCCGAAAGAAGGGACTTAGTCCCAAGAGCTGCTCGTTGCTGGCTAGTGTGCAATGCTATAGCTGAGCCAAGGGTGGCAGCAGCAACCAAACCAACAACACTAGGCTGCACAAGATGCCGGGATCAATGTCTCTGCTGAGCAGTCTCCTCTGTGGCCGGGAATGAATGGGAGACCACAAAAGGCACGGCTCGGGATTCCAACTGTGCAAGGGAAGAAACCCGACACCTAATACATGGAGGAATGGGTAATAACAATAGAAAAATAGCACCAAAATTTGTCACAAAATTTCTTATCAATGTGGTAATACCTCACAGTACTGCATAGACATGCATCGAGAGCCGAGAAGGAAGGTGCACTGTTTGACTCTTGGAGAACAGATTTTTCCAGAATAGTTTGCAGACTCCATGTACAGAGCCCTTAAGTGCCAGAAGAGCTGAATTTTCCCTCAAGTGACCCCATTTTGGAAATTATACCACTCTGGGAATTTATCTACAGGTGTAGTGATAATTTTGACTCCATGGGTGTTTTCCAGAAACAAGCAGTAGTGAATGTTGCTGACTGAAAAATGTGAATCTACTATTGTAGTGTCTGTACATTGTAGTGCCCATATATTATGCCCAGCTTGTGTATATGAGTGCCCATATATTATTCGCAGCTCGTGTTTATGGAGACATGTACCCCGTAAATTAGGAAGGCATTCATCCCTAAAGAAATGTCAAACATGCAAATGCTAAACGTGATTTAGGCACACTGGGGCTCAGAAGGGAGGGGGCATTGGGATTTGGAAGAGCAGAATTCGCTGGACTTCTCTTGGGGGTGAGGAACCATAGCGCTTTTCCAGAACCTTTGTGCTACCAGTACCATGGAAGCCCCCTATATTTCCATTGAAAGATGATGGACCTGAGTAGGGACTTGCTTTTTTTGTAGATTGTTGAAGCTTTTATTGGGAACTTTTTACATAACATTTTGGATTGCATTTGTCCTGCTCTCTATGCTGAGCACTTACATTTTGGTTTCCATCTAAATATTCAAATTACGCGATTCAGATGAAACACTTAAGTGATCCATTCACTATAATGAGGTAGCAGAATTACTGTGGACTCTGTCTGGCCACTGTTAGACGATGTCCTTCACACAAACTGTGGTTGACTGCACTTTTGCGCACATTTAAAAAGAGGGAAATCCCTGTGTTATTGGCCTTATTCTAGAGAATCTCCCACCAGGGGTTCCGTCTGAATCACGTATTTCAGAGATTTACACAGAAATCTTGGAGTAAGCACTCATTGTAGAGCGCAGGATAAATGGGAGCCGAACCTTACTGCGATCTTTAGGAGGCAGCAGGAACAAATGAACAGCAGGTCAAGAATTGGCGATTAGACAACTTTATTCTTCGGGTCGGTGTAATTACAGGCATGCAAGATGTAGATTGTTTTTTTATTTGGCTGCTTTCACACACCAAAAGACACTTTTTTAACCCCTTTACCCCCAAGGGTGGTTTGCACGTTCATGACCAAGTCAATTTTTACAATTCTGACCACTGTCCCTTTATGAGGTAATAACTCTGGAACGCTTCCATGGATCCCGGTGATTGTGACATTGTTTTCTCATGACATATTGTACTTCATGATAGTGGTAAAATTTCATTGATATAACTTGCGTTTATTTATGAAAAAAACAGAAATTTGGCAAAAATTTTGAAAATTTTGCAATTTTCCAACTTTGAATTTTTATGCCCTTAAATCACAGAGATACGGCACACAAAAAACTTAATAAAATACATTTCCCACATGTTTACTTTACATCAGCACAATTTTGGAACCAACATTTTTTCTTGTTAGGCAGTTATAAGGGTTAAAAGTTGACCAGCGATTTCTCATTTTTTACAACACCATTTTATTTTTAGGGACCACATCACATTTGAAGTCACTTTGAGAAGTCTATATGATAGAAAATACCCAAAAGTGACACCAATCCAATTTTTTTATTTTACCAAGGGTAATAGGAAAAATTGGACTGCAAAAGTTATTGTGCAATTTGTCCTGAGTACGCTGATACCTGATATGTGGGGGGAACCACTGTTTCGGCGCATGGCAGAGCTCAGAAGGGAAGGAGCGCCGTTTGACTTTTTCAACGCAAAATTGGCTGGAATTCAGATCGGACGCCATGTCACATTTGGAGAGCCCCTGATGTGCCTAAACAGTGGAAACCCCCCACAAATGACTCCATTTTGGAAACTAGACCCCCTCCAAGAAACTTATCTAGATATGTGGTGAGAACCTTGAACCCCCAAGGGCTTCACAGAAGTTTATAACGTACAGCGGTACAATTAAAAAAATCATATTTTTTCCAAAAAATGATCTTTTCACCGTAATTTTTATTTTCCCAAGGGTGACAGGACCTCAAAAGTTATTGTGCAATTTGTCCTGAGTATGCTGATACCCCATGTGTGGGGGTAAACAACTATTTGGGCGCATGGCAGAGATCGGAAGGGAAGCAGCGCCATTTGACTTTTTGGCGGGAATTGAAATCGGACGCCATGTTGCGTTTGGAAAGTCCCTGGTGTGCCAAAACAGTGGAAACCCCCCACAAATGACACCATTTTGGAAACTAGACCCTCCAACGAACTTATCTAGATGTGTGGTGAACACTTTGAACCCCCAAGTGCTTCACAGAAGTTTATAGTGCCTGGGCGTGAAAATAAAAAAATCATAATTTTTCCACAAACATGATCTTTTAGTCCCCAATTTTTTTATTTTCCCAAGGGTAACAGGAGAAATTGGACCCCAAAAGTTGTTGTCCAATTTGTCCTGAGTACGCTAATACCCCATATGTGGAAGAGAACTACTGTATGGGCACACGTCGGGGCTTGGAAGGGAAGTAGTGACGTTTTGGAATGCAGACTTTGATGGAATGGTATGTCGGGTGTCATGTCGCATTTGGAGAGCCTCTGATGTGCCTAAACTGTTGAAATTCCCCACAAGTAATCCTAGCTCTAGCCCTAACTATAACCCTAATGGGAAAATGGAAATAAATTAAAAAAAAATTAATTTTATTATTGTTCCCTAACTAAGGGGGTGATAAAGGGGGGTTTGATTTACTATTTTTAGTGGGGTTTTATGTCTGGCAGCTGTCATACGCTAAAAGACGCTTTTTATTGTAAAAATAGTTTTTTCATCACATTTTGAGAGCTATAACTTTTCCATATTTTGATCCACCGAGTCATGTGAGGTCTTATTTTTTGTGTGACGAGTTGACGTTTTTATTGGTACCATTTTTGGGCACGTGACATTTTTTGATCGCCTTTTATTCCAATTTTTGGGACGCAGAATGAACAAAAATCAGCATTTCATCAATTTCTTTTGGGGGTGCGTTTACACCGTTCCACGTATGGTAAAATTAATAAAGCGGTATTATTGTTTGGGTCAGTACGATTACAACGATACCTCATTTATGTAGTTTTTTTATGTTTTGGCACTTTTATGCAATGAAAACAATTTTATATAAAAAATAATTATTTTTGCATCGCTTTATTCTGCGAGCTATAACTTTTTCATTTTTCCGCTGATGATGCTGATTGGCAGCTTGTTTTTTGTGGGACAAGATGACATTTTTAGAGGTACCATGGTTATTGATATCCTTCTTTTTGATCGCGCGTTATTGCACTTTTTGTTCGGCGGTATGATGATAAAGCATTGTTTTCTGCTTTGTTTTTTATTTTCATTTTTTAAGGGGTTCACTAAAGGGGTTAACTAGTGGGACAGTTTTATAGGGAAGGTCGTTACAGATGCGGCGATACTAAATATGTGCACTTTTATTGTTTTTTTTATTATTTCCAAAAAATGAATTTATTAGGGAATATTTTTTTTGTAATTTATTTAGGGATTTTTTATAAATTATTTTTACACTTTTTTTTACTTTATTTTATTGCCCTGGGGGGGACATCACTGTCTCGTGTCAGATTGCCGATCTGACACTTTACACAGCGCTATGTCAGATCAGCGATCTGACAGGCGCTGCACAGGCTTCCGGCTGGGAATGCAGCTCAGTGACTTGCAGTAACATAGATGATCTCCGCTAGTCAATAATGCTGTGCTCGCAGCAACTCATTCTCCTGTGGTTTTCAACCTGGATGGTCACATATTGGCAGCATCCAGGTTTAAAACTATTTATTTCAGACATGGATTACGGTGTGGAACAGAACATCAGACAGGTGAGGGATATAGTTGTCTTTGATTTATTTATTTTTTTCAGGAGACCAGGGCTTCAATGGAATGGGCATTAGAAGAATATTTTGTTGTTTTTATTATTTTATGTTTTTTACAGGAGATGCAGGCTTCAATGGAATGTGTGTTAGGTGAGTATAACTGTGTTTGTTATTTTTAAATAAAGTAAAATAGTGTGTCTTTTTATTTCAAATAAAGGACTTTATTCTGTGTGTGTGTTTATTTACAATATGACCATAGGATTAGTAATGGGTAGGAGTTTTATTGATGCCTCTCCATTGCTAACCCTTGGGTTTTATGTCATCAAACCCACAAATATTACCCCACTGGCTACTGCTACAGGGCAAATGGTAAGAGCCAGGCAAAGCAGCAGAATTGCTATTTTTAAGATGGGGAGTAATATCCATTACCCCTTACCAGCCTGAGACGATATCAAAGAATAGCCTATGGGTGAGCAATATACTACCGATAGGGGTTTGTGCACACATTGAGTAAAATTTCTCATTCACTTTGCCAGCATCAGGTTTTGCTTCAGGCTTTGTCACAAATCTGAGCTGAAAAAAATGAGATAAAAACACACCAAATTTTCAATGTGTACACACAACCTTACATTTTGAACACATTTTTTGAGGCTTACATAGCAACAAAATCAAACAAAGAATGTGTAAAAGTCTATAGATACATTAGACCAATCAATTTTTTAACACATTTTTTCAGGCTTATAGTTCACTGAAATCTACCAAAGAATATGTAAAAGTCTATGGATGAGCAATGTAACACCGATAAATTTTTGAACAAGTTTTTTGAGGCTAATATAGCAACGAACTGTACCCATGAATATGAATGAATAAGCAATATAATGTCAAAAAATTTTCAACATGTTTTTTGAGGGTTATATACCAACAAAATGTGCCCAAGAACAGAAATACTTATGGATGAGCACTATAATACCAATACATTTTTTATATGTTTTTGAAGTGTTGTATACCAGCGAAAAGTACCCAATAACATGTATTACTCTATGGATGAGCAATAGAATACTTAAAAAATTTTGAACATTTTTTTTGTAGAGTTAGATACCACCAAAATGGACCCAAGAAGACGTAATACCCTATGGACAAGCAATAGAATAGCGATAAAAATTGAAAAAATTTTTTGAGGGTTATATACCAATGAAATGTACTCCAGACCATGGAATAGTCTATGGATGACCAATATAATAAAGATAACACTTTGAACAAGTTATTTGAGGGTTATATACCAACGAAATGTACTCCAGACCACAGAATAGTCTATGGATGAGCAATATAATAACAATAAAATTTAGAACAAGTTTTTTGAGACTTAAGGCCCCATCACACATAACGACTCACCAGCGATCCCGACAACGATATCAACATGTCAGGATCTCTGGTGAGTCGCTACATGATCGTTGGTGAGCTGTCAAACAGACAGCTTCACCAGCGATCAGCACAGCGACGCCGAGCGTGCGGCGTTGCTGTGTTCGTTAGTTACCAGCGTGCTGATGTACCCGATGTGTACGTTAGTTACCAGCTCCCTGCATCAGCGCGCTGGTAACTAACATACCCATCAGGTTTCTAAGGGATGCACGTCCCTTGGATACCCGATGTGTACGTTAGTTACCAGCTGATCGCTGGTCTCCCGCCTGTCACACGCAGCGATGCATGAGGGCCAGTGGGAGACTAGCGACCAAAGAAATGTCCAGGACTTTCCTACAGCGATCAGCGATACCGGCAGTGGGGCCGGTCACTGATCGCTGTCACACACAGCGATCTCGCTGGTGAGATCACTGTTGTGTCACAAAACTTGTGACTCAGCAGCGATCTCGCTTGCGAGATTGCTCTGTGTGACGGGGCCATTACGGTATATAGTATAGCAATAAAATGTACCCAATAAGATGTAATAATACCCTATGGATGAGCAATATAATACCAATACATTTTAAACAAGTTTTTTGAGACTTATATACCACCAAAATTTACCCATGAATATGTAAACGTCTATGGATAAGCAACATAATAGCGATAAATTTTTAACACTTTTTTGAGGGTTTTATACCAATGAAATATACCCATGTAATACTGTATGAATGGGAAATACAGTGCTGTGCAAATTAATTGGGACAAAGCAAGTAAAATTGTAAGTTGGTTACCAGTTAGTGATTCAAACCAGTTTGAACTGCTTTGAACAGGTGTGAGTGCCTTCTGGTATTTTCCACAATGGCCTTCTGGTATAGCACCATTTTAGAAGACATCTGCATCTCAAGAAGAAGAGATGCAAAGTTCTCCTTGTAGCATAAGTCTACCAGGGTGAAAAACCAGTAGTCTTTTTTTGGCCAAGATGAATGTAACACAAGGCTTGCGGGAAACGCCACAGTACATAGTCTGTCATATGTACCAAGCTCCATACAGCCAACACTTCCCTGTCTCCACCATGATGACTTTTCTCCATCTCTTCCTCCTCTTAACTCTCTTCCTCCTCATTCCCATCCTCAGTCCATGCACATAAGAGAGACAGGACGAATGTTGTTTGGCTACTAGCCACTGTTGCAATAGCCACCAGTTTCTGTTCATCTTCAGCATCCATCTCATCATTGTTACCCAATCCGCTCTGAACAGATGAGATGAAGCTGGGCTGGCTCTAATCTCTCTGGTTATGTCTTCCTCCATCCCCACCTGGTCCGCATGCAAAGCTTCATGTTTAATTGTGAGCAGCAATACAGTATAAGTAGGCACAGAAGCAGGGTAGTTGTGCTGACTATGGCGTCATCGCCGGTCACCATCTTTGTGGAGTCCTCAAAGTCTTGGACAACCACACAAATGTCAGACATCCATGCCCACTTTTCAGTTGTTTTGCGTGGATGCTGACCAGATTACCAACAGAGGTGTTGGAGCTGGTACTCATCCACTGGCCTCTTCTGCACACAAAGCCTTGCATGTGCTGTGTGGAGTTCCAGTGCATGATGACATCGCACACCAGTCGATAAACTGCCATTTGCATGAGCTCCTGTAGCACTGCCAGAGCTGTGGCAGCTGTAGCCAACTTGCGAAAATGGGCGCTGACGAGGTTTACCTTGTCCAGAAGCTCTGAAAATCTGGGTATGTTTTCAGAAAATGCTGAATTAGCAAGTTGAGCACATGTGCAAAGCATGGTACTTGGTGAGCTTGCCAAGCTTCTCAGCCACCACCAGGTTATGCCCATTATCACACATGACCATGCCTGGTTGGAGTTTCAGCGACAAAAACCACTGTCCTGTCTGGTCTTTTACTCCTTTAAGTAACTCTGCTTTGGTGTGTGATTTGTCTCCAAGACAAATTAGCTTCAGCAGAGCCTGTATCTGCTTCGCTGAGGCAGTACAACAGAGTTTCCTGCTGAAATGGACAACGTGCTTTAAGATAGCACATCGGAGATGGAGCATGAGGAGAATCAGGAGGGGGTGCAGGAACTGCTGTAGGAACTGGAAGAAGCCCTAATCGAAGCAGGGCCAGTAATCCATGGTGTCAGGAACACATGTGCCTAGACAAGATGTGACTCGGCCCCAGCTTCCATCAATGTTCACCCAGTGTGCTATCAGGAAAATGTAGCATCCCTGGCCACAAGCTCTTGTCCATGTGTTCGTCATTAAGTGGACAATCCCGGTAAGTGTGCTGGTAAGGGTGATGGCCCTGGACACATGGTGGTACAAGGTGGGGATGCTGCATCTGGAGAAAAAGTGCCGGCTGGGTATTGAATACTGAGGGATGGCTGCCGACATGAATTGGTGGATATCCTCCATGTCACCAACATTCCCATGGCAAGCAGCCTGGAAATGTGTCCGTTTATCCTTTGGACCTGTGTGTTGTTGGCTGCAAAATTTCTTTTTTTGTTCCAAAGTCTGGGGTAGGGACAGCTGAACGATGTGCTCGGACAAGGATTTGTAAGTGCCTGATGATGGCGCCTCAGAATGTGCCAGGACAGGTGGCATCTGCGCCAGTGTTTTGGACAGGGGTTTAGGGAGCACCTAGCTCAGGGAGAAAGGCAGTGGCATCACCCGATGGAACCAATTGTGAACCCAGGCTTTTGACCCACTGAGTCGGGTCCTTAGATGACATGTGCCTGATCATGCTGGTGGTAATTAGGTTCTTAGTGGACAGGCCCCTGCTGATTTTGGCATGCCACAGGTGGCAAATGACCATTTTGTTTGTCTCAAAACTCTCTTTAAAAAAGTTACAGACTGAGGGACAAATAACTCTTTTACGGAGAAATTCAGGAGTGTCGTTACTCTGCCGAACACTTGCCCGCCTTCTCCCTTTGGTCACTAAACTGACTCTTCCTGTCTGTATCAGTGCTGCTGATTTTTCCCCCTCAGCACTGCTGGCTTTGCTCTATATGCCAGCTTTCCAGTTTGGATCGGTGACTTCGCCATACACCACCTCATCTTCCATCACTGGACCCTGGTCCTCCTGACTTTGTGACTTAACAACAACGGCAACTGTGTCTCATTATTATCTTCCTCCTTAGCCAAAATTTTCTGTTCCCAACTAGAGATGAGTGAACATGTTTGGAAAACTTTTATCAATCGCAATTTCAGCATGAAAGTAACACATTCGGATTCGTGTTCGCTTTCACAAGCATTTTTACTCAAAGTCGGCAAAATTTGGTCACAGTTCGGTAAATCATCACGTTTCCACTAATGCATTTATTACTTTGGCTAGGATAGTGGTGCTATATGATGAGCGGGGTGTCATGCGGGGACATGTTTGATGAGGGAAGAGGGTGTGGAGAGGTTAGAAGAGCGTCTGGAGATGTTACAGGAGTGGAGCGTGCTTTTTTTACCCTTAACTTTATGTGTGTTGATTCCAGCAACCAATCAGGGCACAGAAACCAACCACAATGTCATGACACAAGATTTTCTGTGATTGGTTGCTGGAGTCACATGTCCATGGCCATATAAAGAGCGGACATCTTGTTTTGCTGGCGCCATTGTTTCAGAGTCACAGTGCAGAGAGGTTGCTCCTGCGCTAGTGCTGGTTCTGTTGAAAGTAAGCTTGTCAGTTAAATAGATAGGATTCTGTCCTGTGTGAAATCGAACTTCCAGCATCAAAGTACCGTATTTTTTGGACTATAAGATGCACCGGACCATCAGACGCACCCCAAATTTTCAGACGGAAAATAGGGAAAAAAATAATGTGTCAAATAGAGGTCCGTCTTACAGTCCAAATTCAGCTTACCAGGGAAGGGATTGGCACAGATGGAGTAGTGGTCACAGGGGTCATTCAGTGGTCCAGGCAGGTGCGGTGGTCTCCGGGAAATCCCATCCCAGGCTGGTGCGGTGGCGGTGCTCTGTGTTGCAGCTATGCTCTGTGCAGTGGTGGTGCTCTGTGGAGTGGCTGTGCTATGTTGGGTGGCTGGGCTCTGTGGATTGGCTTGGGCTCTGATGGCTTTGGCTCTGTTGGGTGGCTTGGGCTCTGTTGGGTGGCTTGGGCTCTGTGGGGCGGCAGCACTCTGTCCTGGGGCGGCAGCAGCTCTTTGTGCTGCGTGGTGGGCTCCGCCGGCATTTCATTAAAGCCCGGAAGCCCAGCAGCTCAGTTGCTGCGTTGCAGAGGTCTCCAGAAAGATGGCCACCGGGGACCTCCGGAAAGATGACCGCTGGGGGCGGCGCATGCTCAGATTCAGATCTCAGCAACGAGATATCGTCCCGAGACTTTGGGAGACTAGATCTCAGGACGAGATCTCATTGCAGAGATCTGAATTTGAGTATGTGCGGCCCCCAGCGGCCATCTTTCCAGAGGTCCCCAGCGGCCATCTTTCTGGAGGCCTCTGCGTCGCAACAACGGAGCTGCAGGGGGCTTCCGGGCTTTGATGAAATACCGGCAGAGCCCCCCACGCAGCACAGAGCCTCGCTGCCACCACACCACAGAGCCCCGACACCATCGCACCACAGAGCACAGCCACCATCGCACCACAGCCGTACCACAGCCATACCAGCCTGGGAAGGGAGGCTGCATCAGGACCGCCGCCGCTACAGGAATCATAAGTATATTGCGACCATAATTTCTTGGGGAAAAAGTGCGTTTTATGGTCCGAAAAATACTGTAAATTATGCAAAAACTGTGTGGTAGTCTCTGGAAGCCCATTTGCTACTACAAATCATTTGTGGTAAAACTCAGAAGGACAGATTTCCACTTAAAAGTCGTTAGTAGAGTTGAGCGACTTTTGGTTTTTTAGGGTCGCGTTTCGTTTCGTGAAACCCGACTTTTCCAAAAGTCGGGTCGAGCAAGATCGTCCGATTATAGGGAAAAGTCGGGGTCGTCCCGAAACACGAAACCCAATGTAACTCAATGGGGAATAAAAGTCGGCAGTGAGAGGAGGACAGGAAACACACCAACAGTGCCCATTTGAATGCCAAAAGCATCAATTCTTCTTACTTAAGCTTGTCAAATAGAGTTGAGCGAAACGGGTCGAAAAATTTCAAAAGTCGCCGACTTTTGGCAAAGTCGGGTTTCATGAAACGAAACCCGACCCTAGGATGAGGTCGGCCACGAGGTCGGCGACTTACGCGCCAAAGTCGCGTTTCAAAAGTTTGTTTTGCGCTCTTTTTCAGCCAATCAGGATCCACGGACACTGTGGGCAACGTGATGACATAGGCAGGGGTCACCACCATCTTTCAGAAGGGCATGCAAGTGATTGGCTTGCTTTGGTGGGCGTCACAGGGGGTATAAAAGGGCGTGCACGCCGACCGCCATCTTACTTCTGCCGATCTCAGTATAGGGAGAGGTTGCTGCTGATTCTGTAGGGAGAGCGTTAGGCAGGGAAGAAAACAAT
The DNA here is from genome assembly GCF_039654945.1 of Dendrobates tinctorius. Classification (NCBI taxonomy): domain Eukaryota; kingdom Metazoa; phylum Chordata; class Amphibia; order Anura; family Dendrobatidae; genus Dendrobates; species Dendrobates tinctorius. The sequence goes on along the minus strand of NW_027361807.1, from coordinate 3,166,277 downwards.
AAAACTGCTTCTGCTGCTAGCGATTTGGCCTGCACAACACACCAGTCACTGTGTGTGCAGTGCAAGGGGAGGCTATATAGTGGTGTATCAGTGGTGTTGGTTGTTGGGCTGCCTTCTAAGGCTTCCTGACATTCCTGCATTGCTGTTTACCCACTGCTCCGCAAACTGCTTTTTTAAAAGCAATCCCAATTTTTTTTTTTGTCCTGCTGAGAAGAAAAAAAACTGCTTCTGCTGCTAGCGATTTGACCTGTACAACACACCAGTCACTGTGTGTGCAGTGCAAGGGGAGGCTATATAGTGGTGTATCAGTGGTGTTGGTTGTTGGGCTGCCTTCTAAGGCTTCCTGACATTCCTGCATTGCTGTTTACCCACTGCTCCGCAAACTGCTTTTTTAAAAGCAATCCCAATTTTTTTTTTTGTCCTGCTGAGAAGAAAAAAAAACTGCTTCTGCTGCTAGCGATTTGGCCTGCACAACACACCAGTCACTGTGTGTGCAGTGCAAGGGGAGGCTATATTGTGGTATATCAGTGGTGTTGGTTGTTGGGCTGCCTTTTAAGGCTTCCTGACAGGCTGGCATTGCTGTTTACCCACTGTTCTGCAAACTGCTTTTTTAAAAGCAATCCAATCTCCCTTATCCTCTAGTCACTTTTGTCACAGCTGTGCCATCGAGCCTGTGACATAGCGCTCAGATATCAGTGGGCCTCACACAATCCAAAAGTGTCCAGTGTCAACAAGTGTCTGCAGAAATTCAAAATCTCCCTTATCCTCTAGTCACTTTTGTCACAGCTGTGCCATCGAGCCTGTGACATAGCGCTCAGATATCAGTGGCCCTCACACAATCCAAAAGTGTCCAGTGTCCACAAGTGTCTGCAGAAATTCAAAATCTCCCTTATCCTCTAGTCACTTTGGTCACAGCTGTGCCATCGAGCCTGTCACATAGCGCTCAGATATTCATTGGGCCTCACACAATCCAAAAGTGTCCAGTGTCCACAAGTGTGTGCAGAAATTCAAAATCTCCCTTATCCTCTGGTCACTTTGGTCACAGCTGTGCCATCGAGCCTGTCACATAGCGCTCAGATATTCATTGGGCCTCACACAATCCAAAAGTGTCCACTGTCCACAAGTGTGTGCAGAAATTCAAAATCTCCCTTATCCTCTAGTCACTTTGGTCACAGCTGTGCCATCAAGCCTGTGACATAGCGCTCAGATATTCATTGGGCCTCACACAATCCAAAAGTGTCCAGTGTCCACAAGTGTGTGCAGAAATTCAAAATCTCCCTTATCCTCTCGTCACTTTTGTCACAGCTGTGCCATCGAGCCTGTGACATAGCGCTCAGATATCAGTGGGCCTCACACAATCCAAAAGTGTCCAGTGTCCACAAGTGTCTGCAGAAATTCAAAATCTCCCTTATCCTCTCGTCACTTTTGTCACAGCTGTGCCATCGAGCCTGTGACATAGCGCTCAGATATCAGTGGGCCTCACACAATCCAAAAGTGTCCAGTGTCCACAAGTGTCTGCAGAAATTCAAAATCTCCCTTATCCTCTCGTCACTTTTGTCACAGCTGTGCCATCGAGCCTGTGACATAGCGCTCAGATATCAGTGGGCCTCACACAATCCAAAAGTGTCCAGTGTCCACAAGTGTGTGCAGAAATTCAAAATCTCCCTTATCCTCTCGTCACTTTTGTCACAGCTGTGCCATCGAGCCTGTGACATAGCGCTCAGATATCAGTGGGCCTCACACAATCCAAAAGTGTCCAGTGTCCACAAGTGTCTGCAGAAATTCAAAATCTCCCTTATCCTCTCGTCACTTTTGTCACAGCTGTGCCATCGAGCCTGTGACATAGCGCTCAGATATCAGTGGGCCTCACACAATCCAAAAGTGTCCAGTGTCCACAAGTGTCTGCAGAAATTCAAAATCTCCCCTGTCCTATAGACACCTTGTACCTTGTTTTACATTACTATATAGTTTGTTGGATTTTGTCTACATTTCTACCAAAAATGAGGAAGGCTGGTGGAAGAGGCCGTGGAATTGGGCGGGGGTTGGCAGCTGGTAATGATGGTGTTGGTGGTGGATCTGATGGTAGTGGCAAGAGCAAAATAGGACCGAATGCAGGAGGTGTTGAGCCTGCGTCATCGTCTGGCTACATAAGGCCTCGAACGCTTAGTTTTCTAGGAGTTGGCAAACCGCTTTTAAAGCCAGAGCATCAGGAAAAAGTTTTGTCTTACATTGCTGACTCAGCCTCCAGCTCTATCGCCTCCTCTTCTTCAGTTGTAAAAAGTAAAAGCACTGAGTCGTCATTGGAGGCTCATGTTCATGAACCACACCTTTCCTTGTGTCCTTCACCCCAACCAAGATTGAAGGATGACGCAGGCCATACTACTGATTACTCCATGGAGCTGTTTTCACATACCATGCCTGGATTATCAAGTGAAATGGTGAATTACCCAGGCCAAGATGAATCTGACATGGAGTGCACTGATGCACAGCCGCTGATGGATGATTCTGCTGGTACATTCACTCAGAGCACTACATTGTCCTCGCAGTGTACAGAGCCAGATTCTGACCCTGATGAGACTCAGGTGCCCCTTCCCGCACACTATACCACCATACACGGTGACACAGAGGAAGGTGCACATGACATAGAAGAGGAGGTGATGGATGACCCAGTTGTTGACCCAGATTGGCATCCATTGGGGGAAGAGGGTGCTGCTTCCAATAGCTCAGATGAGGAGCATCCACAGCAGACATCGACATCGCAACAGCTGTTATCTGGCAGGCCCGGAGCACTCCAAAGACAGGTTCCAAACATCAAAAGAGTTGCTGGACAGCTTGTCCAGAGGGTCAAAAGATCACAGCGTGCTAGGCCGCAAAATGTCTGCCAAAGTAGGAAGAGTGCAGTGTGGCACTTTTTTGACCAAAATCCTCATGATCAGGCCAAGGTTATCTGTAAGAAGTGCGCAAAGACCTTTAGCCGAGGGAAAAGTCTGAAAAATTTGAATACCAGTTGCATGCTTAGACATTTAACCAGCATGCACTTGCAAGCGTGGACACAACACCAAACCTCAAGTGCCACATGTGCAACTGATCACAACGAAGGTAGTCAGCAACGCTACATTGTTTCCCCCACTGTAAGCCCGCCGGTTAGCACAGCAGCAAATGTTGAGGAGTCATTGCAAGGCCACAGCAGTCAGGGAATCCCACTGTTATATCAACGAAAGACTGATTCTAGGCCATCAGAAAGAACACCAACTCCATCACCATCATCAACCCTCTCTCAGTCCGCCCTGTCCACCGCTACTTCCACCATATGCAGCTCTCAAGTCCAGCTCACCCTCCCAGACACTATGAGTAGGTCAAGAAAGTACTCAGTCTCTCATCCGCGTACACTGGGTTTGAACGCCCACATTGCCAAACTAATCTCGTTTGAGATGATGCCCTTTCGGTTGGTGGAAAGCACAGCTTTCCGCGAACTCATGGCCTATGCAGTACCACGCTATGACCTACCCAGTCGCCACTTCTTCTCTTGCAAAGCCATCCCAGCCCTCCACCATCATGTGAAAGACCGCATTGTCCATGCACTCAAGCAGTCAGTGAGCGGAAAGGTGCACCTCACAACTGATGCATGGTCCAGTCGGCATGGCCAGGGCCGTTACGTGTCCATCACTGCGCACTGGGTTAATGTGGTGGATGCAGGGTCCACAGGGGACAGCGGTGGTGGGACAGTGCTGCCTAGCCCACGGTATAGGAAACAGTTGGCTGTAGGCGTTCGACCCTCCTCCTCCTCCTCCTCCTCCTCCTCCAGAAGCGAAAACTCGTCCACAGAGCGCAGTCGTACGAGCACTCCATCTGCATCTGCCACTGTTGCACACGATGTGTCCCCCTATCGAGCAGCTAGTGGAAAGCGTCAGCAGGCTGTGTTGCAGATGATGTGTTTGGGCGACAGACACACCGCCGAGGTGCTGGCCGAGTACTTGAAGCGACAAACTGAGTCATGGCTGGGCAGTGTACATCTTGAGGCAGGCAAGGTAGTTAGTGATAACGGCCGTAATTTTGTGGCAGCCATAGCCCTTTCAAAACTCAGCCACATACCTTGCTTGGCTCAGACCTTGAACCTGGTGGTGCAGTGCTTCCTCAAAAATTATCCGGAGTTAACAGCCCTGCTCCAGAAGGTGCGAAGACTGTGCGCGCACATCCGCCGGACGCCTGTACACTCCGTTCGTATGCAGAAGCTGCAGCTATTGCTCCACCTTCCCAACCACCGCCTCATTATCGACATTGCAACAAGGTGGAACTCCACCCTACACATGGTGGAGCGGCTGTGCGAGCAGAGGCAGGCCATAATGCATTTGTGGGAGGATACACGGCCAGGCACTTTGAGAGCAGACATGGAGTTGACAGGCGTGCAGTGGTCGAAGCTGAAAGACCTTTGTAAAGTCCTTCAGTGTTTTGAGGAATGCACACGGCTGGTAAGCGCAGACGACGCCATCCTAAGCATGAGCATCCCACTTATGCGTCTGCTCATGCAAACTTTGACGCACCTTAAGGAGCAGGCGTCTGCAGCCAATGTTGATGAGGAGGAAGAGGAGGAGGGAATCCTTGATGACATTCAGCCATTGTCTGCTCAGGGACCTCTCCTGGACGAGGTGGAGGAAGAAGAGGAGGAGGAGGATGATGGGGATGATTACTTAGGGGAGGAGGATGCATCTCGTGGGGCAAGTGAAAATGTTGGCGTGGCAAGGTCTGGTACAGGGTTTGTGCGTGACTGGAGGGATGTGGATTTGCCAGAAAGTGCTCCTCCACCCAGCACTCGCAGTGCATCATTGACACCGGGAACATTGGCCCACATGTCAGATTATGCCTTGCGGATCCTAAAAAGGGACCCCCGCATTGCCAAAATGATGAACGATGACGACTACTGGTTGGCCAGCATCCTGGATCCACGCTATAAAGGAAAATTACAAAACATCATGCCACAGGAGAACCTTGACCTAATATTGGCTAATAAACAAGCAACTCTGGTAAATCGGTTGCTTGAGGCATTCCCAGCACACAGCAGCGGTGATGGTTCTCACACGAGCCGTACGGGCCGGGGGCAGCTTGGCAGAGGTGTTCGTGGTGCACACAGCAGAAGTGGCGTTGGAGACAGGGGTTTCATGACAATGTTGTGGACTGATTTTTCAAATACCGCTCACACAACTGGTAATACTGCATCGATGGAAAGTGACAGGAGACAGCAGTTGTCAACTATGGTTACAAACTACTTTTCCTCCCATATCGATGTTCTCCCACACAGGTCATTCCCCTTTGACTATTGGGCCGCTAAACTGGACACCTGGCCTGAATTGGCCCAATATGCCTTACAGGAGCTCGCTTGCCCAGCTGCAAGTGTGCTATCGGAAAGAGTCTTCAGTGCAGCTGGATCAATCCTGACAGAAAAAAGGACCCGTCTGTCAACCCAAAATGTGGATGATCTAACCTTCATTAAAATGAACCACGCATGGGTTTCCAAGGATTTTGTCCCACCTTCCCCTGATGACACATAGGGTGACAGAAAAATGGCTTGCTTTGGTCCACCTCTTCCTGGTACTTCACCTATTTCGGCTTTTGCATCAGCTGAATGTCCAACATCAACATATGCCACTTTCTAAAACTCCCTAACTGTGCTGCCTCCCCCCCCATGGCCGGGGTAACCACCTAGCGCACGACACCGTGCGAGTGCCGTTGCCCTGGACAGGTGGGTAGGCCGACTCTTGGGCGCGGGCACTGGCACAGGGTCCCTCATAGTGCAATCAAGTGTCTCTGACGGTGGTGGTGCACACCCGCCTTCAGACACACCGCTGTACTATGAGGGGCTCAGTGCCAGTACCGACGCCCAAGAGTGGGCCCCCCTTGCTTGGGCAGGGCCCCAGCATTTGCAATCTTTACCTCTCCCTGCTCCTCCGCTGTGTAATCTGGGCTGTCAAATCCATACTGTGCCTGACACCGTCTGAGCCTGCCTCCTGAGACATATATTTTGAATGTGTACGCTATCCATACATGTTATCCAGGGATACGGTACCCTTTCTAACCTTTGTGCAATGACGTGCAATCCATACTGGGCCTAACACCATCTGAGCCTGCCTCATGCTGTATAGACATATATTTTGAATGTGTACGCTATCCATACATGTTATCCGGGGATACGGTACCCTTTCTAACCTTTGTGCAATGACGTGCAATCCATACTGGGCCTAACACCGTCTGAGCCTGCCTCATGCTGTATAGACATATATTTTGAATGTGTACGCTATCCATACATGTTATCCGGGGATTCGGTACCCTTTCTAACCTTTGTGCAATGACGTGCAATCCATACTGGGCCTAACACCGTCTGAGCCTGCCTCATGCTGTATAGACATATATTTTGAATGTGTATGCTATCCATACATGTTATCCGGGGATACGGTACCCTTTCTAACCTTTGTGCAATGACGTGCAATCCATACTGGGCCTAACACCGTCTGAGCCTGCCTCATGCTGTATAGACATATATTTTGAATGTGTACGCTATCCATACATGTTATCCGGGGATACGGTACCCTTTCTAACTTTTGTGCAATGACGTGCAATCCATACTGGGCCTAACACCGTCTGAGCCTGCCTCATGCTGTATAGACATATATTTTGAATGTGTATGCTATCCATACATGTTATCCGGGGATACGGTACCCTTTCTAACCTTTGTGCAATGACGTGCAATCCATACTGGGCCTAACACCGTCTGAGCCTGCCTCATGCTGTATAGACATATATTTTGAATGTGTACGCTATCCATACATGTTATCCGGGGATACGGTACCCTTTCTAACCTTTGTGCAATGACGTGCAATCCATACTGGGCCTAACACCGTCTGAGCCTGCCTCATGCTGTATAGACATATATTTTGAATGTGTACGCTATCCATACATGTTATCCGGGGATACGGTACCCTTTCTAACCTTTGTGCAATGACGTGCAATCCATACTGGGCCTAACACCGTCTGAGCCTGCCTCATGCTGTATAGACATATATTTTGAATGTGTATGCTATCCATACATGTTATCCGGGGATACGGTACCCTTTCTAACCTTTGTGCAATGACGTGCAATCCATACTGGGCCTAATACCGTCTGAGCCTGCCTCATGCTGTATAGACATATATTTTGAATGTGTACGCTATCCATACATGTTATCCGGGGATACGGTACCCTTTCTAACCTTTGTGCAATGACGTGCAATCCATACTGGGCCTAACACCGTCTGAGCCTGCCTCATGCTGTATAGACATATATTTTGAATGTGTACGCTATCCATACATGTTATCCAGGGATACGGTACCCTTTCTAACCTTTGTGCAATCACGTGCAATCCATACTGGGCCTAACACCGTCTGAGCCTGCCTCATGCTGTATAGACATATATTTTGAATGTGTACGCTATCCATACATGTTATCCGGGGATACGGTACCCTTTCTAACCTTTGTGCAATGACGTGCAATCCATACTGGGCCTAACACCGTCTGAGCCTGCCTCATGCTGTATAGACATATATTTTGAATGTGTACGCTATCCATACATGTTATCCGGGGATACGGTACCCTTTCTAACCTTTGTGCAATGACGTGCAATCCATACTGGGCCTAACACCGTCTGAGCCTGCCTCATGCTGTATAGACATATATTTTGAATGTGTACGCTATCCATACATGTTATCCGGGGATACGGTACCCTTTCTAACCTTTGTGCAATCACGTGCAATCCATACTGGGCCTAACACCGTCTGAGCCTGCCTCATGCTGTATAGACATATATTTTGAATGTGTACGCTATCCATACATGTTATCCGGGGATACGGTACCCTTTCTAACCTTTGTGCAATGACGTGCAATCCATACTGGGCCTAACACCGTCTGAGCCTGCCTCATGCTGTATAGACATATATTTTGAATGTGTACGCTATCCATACATGTTATCCAGGGATACGGTACCCTTTCTAACCTTTGTGCAATGACGTGCAATCCATACTGGGCCTAACACCGTCTGAGCCTGCCTCATGCTGTATAGACATATATTTTGAATGTGTACGCTATCCATACATGTTATCCAGGGATACGGTACCCTTTCTAACCTTTGTGCAATCACGTGCAATCCATACTGGGCCTAACACCGTCTGAGCCTGCCTCATGCTGTATAGACATATATTTTGAATGTGTACGCTATCCATACATGTTATTCGGGGATACGGTACCCTTTCTAACCTTTGTGCAATCACGTGCAATCCATACTGGGCGTGAGAACGGCTGGCGAGCTGTTAAGCAAGCTACAGCACCTGTCCAGACAAGTACAGGGATTCCCTAGCGAGGAGACTTATTTGATTGTTTTCAATGTTGGGACAGCAATTTTTGGGGAGCACTATACTCTGGAGAATGATAGATGGGGCCCACCATACACTGGAACATTCCATAGGTGGACATCAGACACTGGAGCAGCATTTACAGGGCCCATTATACACTAGAGCATTAGAAATGGGGCCCATTATGTTTGGAGCATTATTTGGGCCCATAAGACAGTGGAGCTTCATCCATGGGGACCAACATATACTGTAGCATTATGTGGAGCTCATCATATACTGTTTCAAACATTATATGGGACCAATGATTCTGTATGGAGAAATAGATGGGCCTCGTCATGAGATGTAAAAAGTGAGGTATTTTTCATTGTACTATACCGCTATTTATCTGCCGTATCGGAGCATGATGAGTTGTGGTATGTGTTAAAGGGGCGCTCTTTCGCCCAGGGCACATGAAAACCTGCAGCCAGCCCTCCCCCCCCACAACTTTAGCCAAATAACACCCATTTTTCAGTGCGTAACTTATATTATGAAGTTAATTAAGGTTGACAAGCTTAAGTAAGAAGAATTGATGCTTTTGGCATTCAAATGGGCACTGTTGGTGTGTTTCCTGTCCTCCTCTCACTGCCGACTTTTATTCCCCATTGACTTACATTGGGTTTCGTGTTTCGGGACGACCCCGACTTTTCCCTATAATCGGACGATCTTGCTCGACCCGACTTTTGGAAAAGTCGGGTTTCACGAAACGAAAAGCGACCCTAAAAAACCAAAAGTCGCTCAACTCTACTGAGCGCTATGTGACAGGCTCGATGGCACAGCTGTGACCAAAGTGACTAGAGGATAAGTGAGATTTTGAATTTCAGCAGACACTTGTGGACACTGGACACTTTTGGATTGTGTGAGGCCCAATGAATATCTGAGCGCTATGTGACAGGCTCGATGGCACAGCTGTGACCAAAGTGACTAGAGGATAAGTGAGATTTTGAATTTCAGCAGACACTTGTGGACACTGGACACTTTTGGATTGTGTGAGGCCCAATGAATATCTGAGCGCTATGTGACAGGCTCGATGGCACAGCTGTGACCAAAGTGACTAGAGGATAAGTGAGATTTTGAATTTCAGCAGACACTTGTGGACACTGGACACTTTTGGATTGTGTGAGGCCCACTGATATCTGAGCGCTATGTCACAGGCTCGATGGCACAGCTGTGACAAAAGTGACGAGAGGATAAGGGAGATTTTGAATTTCTGCAGACACTTGTGGACACTGGACACTTTTGGATTGTGTGAGGCCCACTGATATCTGAGCGCTATGTCACAGGCTCGATGGCACAGCTGTGACAAAAGTGACGAGAGGATAAGGGAGATTTTGAATTTCTGCAGACACTTGTGGACACTGGACACTTTTGGATTGTGTGAGGCCCACTGAATATCTGAGCGCTATGTCACAGGCTCGATGGCACAGCTGTGACAAAAGTGACGAGAGGATAAGGGAGATTTTGAATTTCTGCAGACACTTGTGGACACTGGACACTTTTGGATTGTGTGAGGCCCACTGATATCTGAGCGCTATGTCACAGGCTCGATGGCACAGCTGTGACAAAAGTGACTAGAGGATAAGGGAGATTTTGAATTTCTGCAGACACTTGTGGACACTGGACACTTTTGGATTGTGTGAGGCCCACTGATATCTGAGCGCTATGTCACAGGCTCGATGGCACAGCTGTGACAAAAGTGACTAGAGGATAAGGGAGATTGGATTGCTTTTAAAAAAGCAGTTTTCAGAGCAGTGGGTAAACAGCAATGCCAGCCTGTCAGGAAGCCTTAAAAGGCAGCCCAACAACCAACACCACTGATACACCACAATATAGCCTCCCCTTGCACTGCACACACAGTGACTGGTGTGTTGTGCAGGCCAAATCGCTAGCAGCAGAAGCAGTTTTTTTGTCTTCTTCCCTGCCTAACGCTCTCCCTACAGAATCAGCAGCAACCTCTCCCTATACTGAGATCGGCAGAAGTAAGATGGCGGTCGGCGTGCACGCCCTTTTATACCCCCTGTGACGCCCACCAAAGCAAGCCAATCACTTGCATGCCCTTCTGAAAGATGGTGGTGACCCCTGCCTATGTCATCACGTTGCCCACAGTGTCCGTGGATCCTGATTGGCTGAAAAAGAGCGCAAAACAAACTTTTGAAACGCGACTTTGGTGCGTAAGTCGCCGACCTCATGGCCGACCTCATCCTAGGGTCGGCGACTTTTGAAATTTTTCGACCCGTTTCGCTCATCCCTAGTCGTTAGGCCTAACATTGTAGTGCAGCCACGAGGCCCAATTAGCTTCTCCAAGTTGTTTGTGATTTAACTGCATTTCAGAGACAAATCAGAAGGCCAGATTTCCACTTAAAAATTGTTAGGCCTAATATAGTGGTACAACTGTAAGGGAGGGACAGGACTGTAGTCGTGACCTGAATAACTGCAATATCTATGTCCAGTCCTTCCCCTACAGAAAAATGTACTCTTCTCTCCTGCATACCTGTATCTCCAGATTCAGCTTCCCCTGGGCACTTCCCAGGGAACACCGGTCCCTCTTTCAGACGACCTCCAGCAATGGAGACACAGTCCAAGTTAACTTTAACACTTTCTTTACTGAGTACTTCACACGTTACGTCCACAGTTGGTACATCGTGACATTTACTTGTTTCCTCATCTTTCCCTCTCTGGCTGTCGGTTCTGTGCAGTACACGCCCAGACCGTACCATCCTAGACCGTCCCGCAGTTCCTTCCTGGCCTGACCTCGCCATGATGACAATTCCTTCTGCCTGTTTCACCCCAGACTTGAAATCATCAGTCACCTGGTTTGGTTGCCTCTGGTAAAGCATCCAGCCCATCTCGTCGAAGCTCCAACTTCCTTTATCTCTGCAGCCCAACCGACTCCTGCCCTAAAAGCATCTGCCCAGGCAATAAGTCGCCACATCTTTCCTTTACTACACTGGCCCACTGCTATAACACACAGTAACAGTGGGAAACGTGGGCTGCTGTGCTTGAACATTGCGTGACTGACAAGTTGTCTGGGCCTATAGCCTATGTGGACCCTAGGGCACCCTGGCCCCATCTGACTTAACTTCCTACAAGCCTCCCTCTTACTACCAGGCAGCCCCTCATATTATTAACCTTCTAGAGAAAATCCTATTAGCTATACCTATAAGGCCCACTAGTATGCCCCTTCTAGTGGCCCACAACAGAACTACACTTACCCGTATCTATAGGAACTACATACTAAAGTGCCCTCCTCTAATGTCCCCAAAGAAGGATGCACTGACTTACCCTATATCAATAGCAATCTGTAAGCATTAACAATAGAAGGGCAATCCGAGGAAGGGAAGCAAGACATTATATCTCACTCCCTTACACAGCCACAAGGCCCAATTAGCTACTCCAAATCGTTTGTGCTAAAATTGTGTTTCAGTGGCAAATTAGAAGGCCAGATGTCCACATAAAAATCTTTGGGCAAAAAATAGTGGTGCAGCCATAAGGTCCAATATATATTCCAAGTCATTTGTGCTAAAACTGTTTCAGTGGGAAATCAGAATGTCAGATTTCCACTTAAAAATCGTTACTACTAATATTGTGGTGCAGCCACGAGGCTCAAAAATATACATCAAATCATTTATGCTAAAACTGTGTTTCAGTGGCAATTCAGAAGGCCAGATTTCCACTTAAAAATTGTTAGGCCTAATATGGTAGTGCAGCCACAAGGCCCAATAAACTACTTCAAATTGTGCGAAAACTGTGTTTCAGTGGCAAATCAGAAGGCCAGATTTCCATGTGAAAATTTTTAGGCCTAATATTGTGGGGCAGACACGAGGCCCGATTAGCCACTCCAAATCGTTTGTGAATAAACTCTGTTTCAGTGGCAAATAAGAAGGCCAGGAATCCACTTAAAAATTGTTAGGTATAACAGTGTTGTTCAGGCACACTAAGAAAATAAAAAGCGATTGTTCGTTTAGTGATAGGTAACTGACAGCTGTGGGCCTAAGGTTATGAAACAGCAGGTTACAAGAGGGGAAGGCTACTTATAACATGAGTAGGAAAAAGCGAGGTCGTGGTGGAAAGGGGAATAGGCATGGTGTTTAATGTGTATGTGGGTTAGGTGTTAATGTGAATGAAAGCTCAACTGAACAATCACTCGTCTCGTCCTATCCAAAGACCACTAACAACATCTGTTACTGATACTCGACTCCCTTTCTTTGTCAGCCGCACAGCGGTACGCCTTGTAGATGAGACTCAGAAAGAGAATGTGCTACAGTGGATGGCAAGCGCAGCATCAAGTGGCCTCTCCTCCTCTTCCTTCACCTTAACATCACACAGTACAATCCTCAGATATGGCATTCCAATTACCCTTGCTTCCCTCCTTGTCAAAAATTTCCAAATGCCCAACTGACTGTGGTGAACCTCAGATGGGTTATTCTGCAGAACTGTTCACACATTGTATTCCAAGGGCATCAGAGGTCTGCTCCTAAGAATCACAGAATCCAGAGGAGGAAAGCATCTGCATCGATGCCCAAAATTTTTACATGTTGGATCCAGGGCTGGACAAAGTAGAGTTCGAGCAGAATCCAGACCCTCGTCACCAAACATTAAACACCATGGGTGGAGGTGATCCTGATGAGACTCAGATACCAGAGGAACTCGTGGACCCAGAGTAGCTCAGCAGAGATGGAGGAGGAAGAAGATGAGGAGGTTATGTTGCGGCTTCCCACACAGACACGAAGTGATGCAACCACATCAAACACTGCATTCTCAGCCCCAACTCTGGCTGTGGCCAGCACCGGTCGCAAGTGTGCAGTTCGCAGGGGCAGCAAGAGCTGCCTAGCTTGGGCCTTTTTCGAGACCGCAAAGGATGACCCAACCACACGTTATCTGTCAAATTTGCCAAAAAAATCAATAGACTCAAATATTGCAATAATTTGACAGCTACATGCATGAAATGGCACCTGCGCGATCAACATGTCTTAGTGTGGGAATCTCACTGCATTAAAATGCAGACTAGCTGGCCTCACCAACCATCGGCTGCCCCATCAACCTCGTTTGCTGCTTCGTCCTCCTTCGTCACCAATCCAAATCTTCTCACACAGGTCCGTGGCCACAGAAACTATAATTGTTTACCCACAGTTGGGGTGAGTGATAACCAGTCAGCTGTTACGTGAGTAGACATGACTGCTGATTTTGTGTCACCTGCCACAACACATCTTTCCCAATCCACCATAACATCTCCACCTGCACCTCATTTACAGTCCAGCAGTTTGTCCTGTTCTCCATACTCTGCCCTCTCTCAGCACAGCATCTAGCCCTCGGTCCCGCAGTTGTAGTCATGTAAAAGAATGTTTCCTTGTACACATGACAAAGTTAAGAGCTTGAAAGCCACCATTTCCAATATGTTGGCCACGGAAATGCTGCCTTTCCACATGATGGATACAGATAGTTTCAGAAAGTTGTTGGCCATCGGAGTCCTCCAGTACCAGTTGCCCAGTCGCCATTACTTCTCTTAGAAAGCTTTGCCTACACTACATCAGCATGTCGCCGAGAATATCACCCATTCCCTGAAAACATCTATGTCTGCAATGGCTCATTTCACCACTGACAACTAGACGAGCAAACTTGGGCGGGGATGTTACAGTTGTGGCCAAAAGTATTGACACCCCTGCAATTCTGTCAGATAATACTCAGTTTCTTTCTGAAAATGATTGCAAACACAAATTCTTTGGTATTATTATCTTCATTTAATTTGTCTTAAATGAAAAAACACAAAAAGAATTGTCCTAAAGCCAAATTGGATATAATTCCACACCAAACATAAAAAAGAGGGCACTGGGTGACTATGATGGCTGTGGGCTCAGGCGATCAAGGGGCTGCTCCACAAGTCTTAGAATCCCCAAGGCTTGCGGGACAAACTTCTGCAATTAACAAGTTACTCCACTGCTTCTGTCTCTTCTGCCTCCTCTACCTCCTCTAGGGCCTCCACCTGTGCCCTCAACCTCTCCCTTAATCAGACACTCTTTCCAACAGTGCAAATAGAATCTCTCCCACCTCCGTACTGTGAAGCCATGGTTCACTACAGTCAGGCAGTGTTTAAATTAATATACCTTGGAAATCGCAGTCACAAAGCTCAAGAGTAGTGGACAGGTATCCAGGCCGAGTAAGAACAATGGCTGTGTCTACTAAATCAGGAGCCAGGGAAGGCCGTGTGTGATAACAGTGCAAACCTGGTGGTGGCCCTATGCCATGGCAACCTCACACACTTGCTTTGCATGGCTCACGTCCTCAACCTGGCGGTACAGCAATATCTCCACCACTATCCTGGCCTGGATGCAATGCTGCAGGAAACACGGTCACTGTGTGCTCACTTCCAACGATACCACCCCGTAGGTCATCGACTTGCATCGCTACAGAGGTCTTTCAGCTTACTGCATAACTGTTTGATTAGTAATGTTCCGACATAGAGAAATTCCATTCTGCACGTGTTGCAGCTGTGAGAGTCCTGGTACAGTATGTCCTTTTGCACAGCCTGGGCCAATGCAGTCTGGACATGGTTCAAATGACGTTTGCGGAATGGGCACAGGTGATGGACCTCTGCACCCTTCTGCACAGTTTTGAAATGGCTAAGATGGTTAGCGCTGATGATGCCGTCATCAGCATCACTATTCCGGTCATCTACATGCTGGAGCACACTTTGAATAGTCTATGTGAGAAGGTGATGGTACCAGAGGAAGAGTTGGAAGCAGAGGAGGATGCGTAAGGGATAATAATATCTCAAATTTCCAGACTGAAGTCACACAGGTGGGTGCCTTGGGAAGGTGGCTTACAGTGATCAAGGGGGGCTCATGGTACAAGACAAACTGTTAGTGAAGATGCAAGGGCCGAGGAACAAATGGAGGAGGATGAGGTGATGGACGCTCAACAGTCAGGAGATGATAATGATCTTCTGTTGTCCATGGTTGGTGGGAGGAGATGGAGGAAGCAGCCTTGAGTGTTACCCCACCATTAACACAGCATGTACTTGCACCTCATGGAGGCGCCCCACACAAGTGCCTCCTTGCTGCTCAACACAATACCCATATTCTTAGGGTTAGAATTAGTGTTGACTAGTGTTGAGTGATACCATCCGATACCCTAAAATATCGGATCGGAAGGTATGGGCCCGATACGAAAAAAGTATCGGGTATCGCCGATTCCGATACCGGAAGTCCCATTCAAGTCTATGGGACTTCCGGTATCGGAATAAGAAAAACCCTTTTCTGTCCATGTACAGCCTCTCGGGGGTGTGTACGGACCTTCCGGGGGTCTGTGCCGGCCTGCCGGGGGTCTGTGCGGACTGCCAGGGGTTTGTACCAGCCTGCCGGGGGGCTGTGCCGGCCTGCCGGTGGTCTGTGCCGACTGTCCGGGGGTCTGTGCAGGCTGCGGGGGTCTGTGCAGGATCGTCCGATGGGACTACAAGTCCCATCAGGCGATGCCTGCTACCATGACGGCGATTGACACATTAGCCAATGATGGGACAGTAGTAGCCCCATCATCCGGCTAATGTGTTGAATGTACAAAAAAAAATACATACTACATACATACTACATATATACTACATGCATGCAACATACATACTACATATATACTACATGCAACATGCATACTACATACATATATACTACGTGCATGCAACATGCATATATACAACATATATACTACATGCAACATATATACTACATATATACTACATGCATGCAACATACATATATACTACATGCAACATGCATACTACATATATACTACATATATACCACATGCATGCAAC
Organism: Dendrobates tinctorius; assembly: GCF_039654945.1. Classification (NCBI taxonomy): domain Eukaryota; kingdom Metazoa; phylum Chordata; class Amphibia; order Anura; family Dendrobatidae; genus Dendrobates; species Dendrobates tinctorius. Next base: position 3,150,064 of record NW_027361807.1, on the reverse strand, counting down.
ATACATATATGCTACATATATACTACATGCAACATGCATGCTACATATATGCCACATACATGCATACTACATATATACTACATGCATGCAACATACATACTACATATATACCACATATATACTACATACATACTACATATATACCACATGCATGCAACATACATATATGCAACATATATACTACATGCATGCAACATACATATATACTACATATATACTACATACATATATACCACATATATACTACATGCATGCAACATACATATATACTACATGCAACATACATACTACATATATACTACATGCATGCAACATGCATACTACATACATACTACATATATACTACATGCATACTACATATATACCACATGCATGCAACATACATATATACTACATATATACTACATGCATGCAACATGAATACTACATATATACCACGTATATACTACATGCATGCAACATACAACATATATACTACATGCATGCAACATGCATACTACATATATGCCACATATATACTACATGCATGCAACATACATATATACTACATACCCTCGCCTACTGTATTATCACCCATCCCTTGAAGATTGTGAGCCCTCGCGGGCAGGGTCCTCTCTCCTCCTGTACCAGTTATGACTTGTATTGTTTAAGATTATTGTACTTGTTTTTATGTATACCCCCCTCACATGTAAAGCGCCATGGAATAAATGGCGCTATAACAATAAATAATAATAATAATAATAATAATAATATACTGCATGCAACATGCATACTACATATATACCACATGCATGCAACATGCATGCTACATATATACCACATATATACTACATGCATACTACATATATACCACATGCATGCAACATACATATATACAACATATATACTACATGCATGCAACATACATATATACTACATACAGTGGGGAAAAAAAGTATTTAGTCAGTCAGCAATAGTGCAAGTTCCACCACTTAAAAAGATGAGAGGCGTCTGTAATTTACATCATAGGTAGACCTCAACTATGGGAGACAAACTGAGAAAAAAAAATCCAGAAAATCACATTGTCTGTTTTTTTTTTCATTTTATTTGCATATTATGGTGGAAAATAAGTATTTGGTCAGAAACAAGCAATCAAGATTTCTGGCTCTCACAGACCTGTAACTTTTTCTTTAAGAGTCTCCTCTTTCCTCCCCTCATTACCTGTAGTAATGGCACCTGTTTAAACTTGTTATCAGTATAAAAAGACACCTGTGCACACCCTCAAACAGTCTGACTCCAAACTCCACTATGGTGAAGACCAAAGAGCTGTCAAAGGACACCAGAAACAAAATTGTAGCCCTGCACCAGGCTGGGAAGACTGAATCTGCAATAGCCAACCAGCTTGGAGTGAAGAAATCAACTGTGGGAGCAATAATTAGAAAATGGAAGACATACAAGACCACTGATAATCTCCCTCGATCTGGTGCTCCACGCAAAATCCCACCCCGTGGGGTCAGAATGATCACAAGAACGGTGAGCAAAAATCCCAGAACCACACGGGGGGACCTAGTGAATGAACTGCAGAGAGCTGGGACCAATGTAACAAGGCCTACCATAAGTAACACACTACGCCACCATGGACTCAGATCCTGCAGTGCCAGACGTGTCCCACTGCTTAAGCCTGTACATGTCCGGGCCCGTCTGAAGTTTGCTAGAGAGCATTTGGATGATCCAGAGGAGTTTTGGGAGAATGTCCTATGGTCTGATGAAACCAAACTGGAACTGTTTGGTAGAAACACAACTTGTCGTGTTTGGAGGAAAAAGAATACTGAGTTGCATCCATCAAACACCATACCTACTGTAAAGCATGGTGGTGGAAACATCATGCTTTGGGGCTGTTTCTCTGCAAAAGGGCCAGGACGACTGATCCGGGTACATGAAAGAATGAATGGGGCCATGTATCGTGAGATTTTGAGTGCAAACCTCCTTCCATCAGCAAGGGCATTGAAGATGAAACGTGGCTGGGTCTTTCAACATGACAATGATCCAAAGCACACCGCCAGGGCAACGAAGGAGTGGCTTCGTAAGAAGCATTTCAAGGTCCTGGAGTGGCCTAGCCAGTCTCCAGATCTCAACCCTATAGAAAACCTTTGGAGGGAGTTGAAAGTCCGTGTTGCCAAGCGAAAAGCCAAAAACATCACTGCTCTAGAGGAGATCTGCATGGAGGAATGGGCCAACATACCAACAACAGTGTGTGGCAACCTTGTGAAGACTTACAGAAAACGTTTGACCTCTGTCATTGCCAACAAAGGATATATCACAAAGTATTGAGATGAAATTTTGTTTCTGACCAAATACTTATTTTCCACCATAATATGCAAATAAAATGAAAAAAAAACAGACAATGTGATTTTCTGGATTTTTTTTTCTCAGTTTGTCTCCCATAGTTGAGGTCTACCTTTGATGTAAATTACAGACGCCTCTCATCTTTTTAAGTGGTGGAACTTGCACTATTGCTGACTGACTAAATACTTTTTTCCCCACTCTATGTAGTATGTATGTTGCATGTAGTATATATGTTGTATATATGTATGTTGCATGCATGTGGTATGCATGTAGTATATATGTGGTATATATGTAGTATGCATGTTGCATGCATGTGGTATATATGTAGTATGTATGCATGTAGTATATAATGTAGTATGCATGTTGCATGCATGTGGTATATATGTAGTATGTATATATATGTAGTATGTAGTATATATGTATGTTGCATGCATGTAGTATATATGTAGTATGCATGTTGCATGCATGTGGTATATATGTAGTATGTATATATATGTAGTATGTAGTATATATGTATGTTGCATGCATGTAGTATATATGTGGTATATATGTATTATGCATGTTGCATGCATGTAGTATATATGTTGTATGTATGTTGCATGCATGTAGTATATATGTGGTATATATGTAGTATGCATGTGGCATGCATGTAGTATATATGTAGTATGCATGTTGCATGCATGTAGTATATATGTAGTATGTATTTTTTTTTTTTTTTACATTCAACACATTAGCCGGATGATGGGACTACTACTGTCCCATCATTGGCTAATGTGTCAATCACCGTCATGGTAGCAGGCATCGCCCGATGGGACTTGTAGTCCCATCGGACGATGCCTGCACAGACCCCCGCAGCCTGCACAGACCCCCGGACAGTCGGCACAGACCCCCGGACAGTCGGCACATACCACTGGCAGGCCGGCACAGCCCCCCGGCAGTTGGCACAGACCCCCGGGCAGTCGACACAGACCCCCGGGCAGTCGGCACAGACCCCCGGCAGGCCGATACAGACCCCCGGGCAGGCCGATACAGACCCCCGGGCAGGCCGGTACAGACCCCCGGGCAGTCGGCACAGACACCCCGGAAGGCCCGAACTGACGGCGCATCATGATGCGCACAGACCGCGCATCATGATGACGTCATTTCGGCAGCCAATCAGAGCCACAACAGTGGCTCATTGCATTATGGGAACTTCCGATATCTGATATTGAAAAAATATCGGTACTCGGTATCGGAATTCCGATACAGCGAATATCGGCTGATACCCGATATTTGCAGTATCGGAATGCTCAACACTAGTGCTGACTACTGGGTTGCCACTCTGTTAGGTCCACCGTTCAAGAGTAAATTTAGCCAGATGCCGCCCCCCGGAAAGGGATGTGTGCATGCTGGAATATCGAAACACGTTTGTAGATAATCTTAAGAGTAGTTTTCCCCAAGACAGCAGTGAGGTACATAGTGTGCATCCCAGTTGTATATGAAAAAACCCTGGGAACATCAATACGTCATCACAAAATCATTATTAGCAGCTGCATAAGTGGCATAAGCAATTTCTGTGAGTCGTTTAACACAGTTTTTAGACCAGCCCGTGCACCGCAGAACAGAGTACAAGTTGGACACATTGTGAATGACTGGAGAGGATGGTATAGAAGTATGTGGAGCTCAATATCAATGCCATCGGGGGGTGGACCCTTTTGCATTTTGGTCTTCAAAAATCAAGAAAGGCTCATCCAGCCCATGAATGGCAGCGCTTCACAGGACTTACATCCAAAGATGATATTTCATATTTTTTTTATTTGGTAGGTTAAAAAAGGAGATACAATGTGTTTCGGATACAGTGTATATCCTTCATCAGGTATCATAAAAACACAGTACAAATCCTAACAGTATAAAATTCAGTGTGGCTGGAAAAAAAAGGGTGTTGCATGAGGTATCAGGGCTTCCAGATAAGAAGGCTTACACCTCTCCTAATGATTGCCCAGACCCTTGTACCTCATTCATGGCACGTGGCTGACTTCTGCTGTACCATTATCAAATTTCTACTGTAGGTAAGCCACATTTCCTGTTGTCTGCCCTTAATTTGGTGAAATATTTGTACTCCAAGTTGGGTCTCCTTCATGTGTGGTGCCTGTTGCAGTATGGTTCCAAGACCAACACACCTGCAATTACCGTATATACTCATGTATGAGCCGAGATTTTCAGCCCATTTTTGGGGGCTGAAAGTCCCCCTCTCGGCTTATACGCGAGTCATATACCAGGGGGTCGGCGGGGGAGGGGGAGTGGGGTGTCAGGTCATACTTACCCTCTCCTGGTGCGGTCTCTGCAGCCCCCTGCTTCTCCCGGTCTCAGACTCCTTCCTTCAGCGATCACATGGTACTGCTCATTAAAGTCATGAATATGCGCATATTTATTACTTTAATGAGCGGTACCACGTGACCGCTGAAGAAAGGAGCCTGAGACTGGGAGAAGCGAGGCTGCAGAGACCGCACCAGGAGGTGGTAAGTATAAGCTATATTCACCTGTCCCCGGTCCATCGCTGCACGCTGCTCTGTCCTTTCTCTGTGATGTTCAGGTCAGAGGGCGCAGTGACATAGTTAGTGCACACCGCGCCCTCTGCCTGAGCATCACTGACAGAGGGACCAGGAAAAGACAGAGCGACGTGCAGCCATGGAGTGGGGATCGGTAAATATCACCTGTGCCAGGGTCCTGAGCCAGCGGTGACATCAGAACCTGTCACCGCCTGCTCAGGACACCGGAACCAGGCCCCCAGCGACGGGAGGTGAGTATGTTATTTTTTTTTTTGCAGTGGCAGCAGCAATATATGGGGGCATATTCTATGGAGTATTTTATGGGGGCATAATCTATGGAACATCTTATGGGGGCATAATCTATGGAGCATTTTATGGGGGCATAATCTATTGAGCATCTTATGGGGGCATAATCTATGGACCATTTTATGGGGGCATAATCTATGGAGCATCTTATGGTGGCATAATCTATGGAGCAGCATATGGGGGCATAATCTATGGAGCAGCATATGGGGGCATATTCTATGGAGAATCGTATGGGGGCATAATCTATGGAGCATAGTCTATGGAATATCTTATGGGGCCATAACCTTTATGGGGCAGCATATGGGACATTATTAACCTTTGTGCAGCATTAAATGTGGCGTATTTTGTATGGAGCATTTTATGGGGCAATCATGAACTGTATGGAGCATTATATGGGGTGTATTTTGTATGGAACATTTATGGGGCCATCATGGACTGTATGGAGCATTATATGGGGCTCCTGATTTAATATGGATATTCAAAAACATTTAATCTACTGATGTCTCAATTAATTTTACTTTTATTGGTATCTATTTTTATTTTTGAAATTTACCAGCAGCTGCTGCATTTTCTACCCTAGGCTTATATGCGAGTCAATAAGTTTTCCCATTTTTTGTGGCAAAATTAGGGGGGTGTCGGCTTATACACGGGTCGGCTTATACACTAGTATATCCGGTACTTTTAGTCAACTACGAGTGTTACTCTCCTTACATTTTTCTACTAATAAGAGTATATGCACACGTTGCGGATTTGCTGCGGAACCGCAGCAGATTTGCCGCTGCTAATCCGCAAGTGATTTACAGTACAATGTTATTCTATGGGAAAAAAATTTGCTGTGCACATGCTGCAGAAAAATCCACATGGAAGCGCAGCTTTTTTTTTTTTCCCGCAGCATGTCAATTCTTTGTGTGTATTCGGCAGCGTTTTTACACCCATTCCATTATAGGAATCCACAGGTGTAAAAACGCATGCCAAATCCACAATAAATCCACAGGAAATGCGCATAAAAAAGTGTGGATTTTCACCTGCGGATTCTGCCAAGACATGCAGATTCCGCGCAGAAAATTCCGCACAGCAATCCGCAACGTGTATGAAAATGATGTTTGTGCCAACTGAGTGTGGCTGAAATAAAAAAAAAAATTGGAGGTGTTGCATGAGGTATCAGGTCTCCCAGCTAAGGTGGCTTACACCGCTCCCCTAACCACCAGGTCCTCATTGAAACTTCAATTGCAAGCTGTAAATGCTGGCTCAGATTCTGTCTCAGGCATGGCCCATGCCTGACTGCTGCTCCATTATAACATTTCCACTGTGGGTCAATTTATGTCACTTTTCATTGTGTTGGCCCTAATTTGAGCTTTTTGGACAGGTTTTTGCCCCACTGTTACCCAACTGAACACCTGTTCGCACTGTTCTGGTTTCAGAAGTGGTGTACCTTGCCTCCTTGCAAAGTGGGACAGGAACCTATGTGTCATGGATAGGCGTGTTTCTTGTGCTCCAGGTCCTTGACTTCTACGTGCACCATCATCAGGACTTCCACTTCCCATCCCTTAACACATGCCTTACGCGTTTTGTATATTACTAGGTCTCTTGAAACCAAGTTTATTTTTAATAAAAGAAACAAATTAGTCAACTGTAGCAGTCAAAGCATTTTTTGAGAGTTTAATACCACTGTAATGTAACAAAAAGATGCAAAAGTGTAAGGAAACATTTTTCTGGATTGAATTTAATGTTTTCTTGGAGTGTTATGTGTCACAGAAATGTACCACATGGCACGTAATACTGTATGAGAAATTTAAACCAGTGAAATGTTGAAATGCTTTTTTGGAGTGTTATATATCACAGAAATGCACCACAGAACTCATGAAACTGTATGGCTGAGAAATTACAGACCGCAACAATTTTTAATGCTTTTTTTCAGTTTTATAGATGGCAAAAAATTCCTCCCCTAAACACAGAATAGTGTACAGATGAGAACTGTTATCTAGCCAATTTTGTAATACTTTTTTTGCAGTGTTAAGGGGGTTTTACACATAGCGATATCGCTAGCAATATCACTAAAACGTCACTGATTTTGTGACGTTATAGCGATATCGCTATGTGTGATACTTACCTCCGACCGGCTCCCCCGCTGTCCATCGCTGATCGCGCGAGATCGGGTGGCTCCATTTTTCGTCGTCTGCTTCCTGCTGGGCTTCCTGCTGTGTGAGACGAACGACGCTGGACGCGGGCGGGAGGACGCCAGGATCGCTGTGTGTGAAAGGTAAGTATCGTCCGCTGCATCGCTGTGAGATCTTTCTGTGTGAAAGCTCACTAGCGGTCATTTAGCGATGCACCAGCGATCCTGACCGGGTCGGATCGCTGATCGGATCGCTGGTGCATCACTAAATGTAAAAGGGCCTTTAGATAACATGACAAAAATTTACCTCAAACCATGGAAATGTATGGATGATAAATGTAATCCAGCTAATTTTTTAATGCTTTTTTCAGTTTTATAGACCACAGAAAATGCCCTCTGAACACAGAATAGTGTACAGATGAGAACTGTAATCTAGCCAATTTTTTAATACTTTTTTGCAGTGTTAGATAACATGACAAAAATTTACCTCAAACCATGGAAATGTATGGATGAGAAATGTAATCCAGCTAATGTTTTAATGCTTTTTTCAGTTTTATAGATCACAGAAAATGTACCTCAGACCATGCAATACTCTAAAGGTGACAAATTTAAGCCTGCAAAATTTTAAAAGCTTTTTTGGTGTTATATATGCATATAAATAAAAAAAACAGAACACAATAGTGTATGGGTAAGAAATTTAACCCAGGGAAATTTTTTAACGATTTTTTGGTGTCTTATATAACACAAACAAGTAACACAAATTATGCAATACTCGATGGATCAAAATATATTAAATTTTTTTATACACCCCCTTCCCCAAAAAAATAGAAATAAAACTGCCAACAGACTTCACAACCCTAATCACTGTCTACAGACTGGATTTTGTCTCTCTCCCTGCTATTGTGATTCTTCTCTCTCCTTAGGCTAAATGCAAATTCTATGTGATACAAACAGCAAAGCAAACAATTAGCTCTGGAGCTGTAAGTATGATGGCTCAGCTTCAGCACCAGTATCAACACTACAGGCATCTGATTCATTACACTGTGGACACATGCCTGGACAAGCACTCTCTCCCTCCAATGTGAAGTGTCACAGAGCTGTGCAATAATCGGGTGCCGCTTGTTCTTTTATAACCCCTGATTATGCCACAACCAAGATGGCTACAGCATTACAGTGACATGCAGGCAATCCCCACATGCTTATTGGCTGTGTAACAGGTGGCAAAAATGCAGGGCGGGGATTCGTGTTTTACATTGAGCACCATCCATTACTTGTCAAGTAATGAGTACTTCCGAGCACCGTGGTATTCAAGTGATACCCGAGTATCACCAAACACGTTCACTCATCCCCAATATCTAAGCTAATAAAGGATTCATTCTCTGAGATCAGTTTGGTTGTTTTTTAAATGTCCATTTAATATGTTATCTGTCTGCTCTTTTTGTGCATGTATGTATGTCTCTTTATATAATAATAATAATAATAATAATACTTTATTTTTATATAGCGCTAACATATTCCGCAGCGCTTTACAGTTTGCACATATTTTCATCACTGTCCCTGATGGGGCTCACAATCTAAATTCCCTATCAGTATGTTTTTTGGAGTGTGGGAGGAAACCGGAGTGCCCGGAGGAAACCCACGCAAACACGGGGAGAACATACAAACTCCTTGCTATACTTTGTCATACCATGCCTGATGAAGAAACCCGAGTAGTCTTGAAAGCTTGTTTTGAAACATTACTTATTTTATTTTTGTTAGCCATTAAAAGATATCATAACTACAGTTATTATTTTGTTTCTCCTACTGAGATCAATGGTTAGAAATACTGATGCAACATAGTACCTGGCACAGAATGATATGAGATAGTTGTCACTGCAGTCTATTCAATTACACAGGTCAACGAAAAAAATTTTTTTTTCTGGTGTCCAAAATATTTTAATGAATTTGGGGTATTTTTGGGGTGCTGATTCTGAATATGTCATCAGTTTTGCCAGATTGGCTCAAGTTTTTGAGATTTTTGGTATCTTATTTATAGCACTTGTTGGTAAATGCGACGCATCATCTCATTAATTTCTTTGGATTAGTACTTGAACTGAGCAGTTCTCAATATAGTTTTGTGTTAATTAGTGTTCTAAAAGTTTGTTCATAGCTTGATTTTTGCACTAACTTTATGTTGTTGTCTGTTTTCCAGTGAAAAGCATGAACTCATCATGAAGAAGTTGTCTTAACGATCCAGACTCATTCTGTTACATTTGTGGTGAATATACACTGCCAAAACATAGAAGAAACATAACAGACTTCGTAAAAAAAGTGTATTTTGCCTATTTTGGGGTTATGCTTGGGGACCAAGACAAGTTTTGGGCACCACACATAGTGTGCAAAGCATGTATCGAATTATTACGAAAATGGAGCAAAGGACAAAGAAAAAGCTTCAAATTTGGTGTTCCAATGGTGTGGAGAGAGCCAAAAAATCATCATGATGACTGTTATTTCTGTGCAGTGCAAGTGCAAGGATTCAATAAGCATAAGAAACGAAAATGGGAGTAACATGGAATCTGCAAGAAGGCCTGTCCCTCATTGTGAAGATGTGCCTGTACCTGTGTTTACCATAAATAACAGTCATCATGATGATTTTTTGGCTCTCTCCACACCATTGGAACACCAAATTTGAAGCTTTTTCTTTGTCCTTTGCTCCATTTTCGTAATAATTCGATACATGCTTTGCACACTATGTGTGGTGCCCAAAACTTGTCTTGGTCCCCAAGCATAACCCCAAAATAGGCAAAATACACTTTTTTTACGAAGTCTGTTATGTTTCTTCTATGTTTTGGCAGTGTGTATTCACCACAAATGTAACAGAATGAGTCTGGATCGTTAAGACAACTTCTTCTTGATGAGTTCATGCTTTTCACTGGAAAACAGACAACAACATAAAGTTAGTGCAAAAATCAAGCTATGAACAAACTTTTAGAACACTAATTAACACAAAACTATATTGAGAACTGCTCAGTTCAAGTACTAATCCAAAGAAATTAATGAGATGATGCGTCGCATTTACCAACAAGTGCTATAAATAAGATACCAAAAATCTCAAAAACTTGAGCCAATCTGGCAAAACTGATGACATATTCAGAATCAGCACCCCAAAAATACCCTAAATTCGATGAAATATCTTTGGCACCAAAAATGCTGTTGACCAGTGTTATAGAACTGCATCCACAGAAGTGTGAAATGGGCATTTTACAGTGAACATAGCTGCAGACTGTGGAACTTTCATAGTCTAGCAAAAGAAGGTCTCTATTATTCTGCCTCAGTGGTTTCCCTGCTTCCAGATTTTATATTTTCTATACCCCATACATAATATATTTTTAACAGATATGATCAAATCTTTTGAAATTTGAATTTGTCAGATTCTGCAATTTTTCTCTCAAAAGTTTTATATGCCACGAATCCCCGCTGCTTCAGCTGCCCTGAAAAAAAACGGTATAACACGTTTCTTGCCTGCAGACTTATGAATTCTGCATGCTGTGAGAATTCTCCACTGCCAGTACCAGTACCGGGATCAGGTGATCCTGTGATCGCAAGTTTCTTTCTCCTGGCCACATTACGACCAGATGTGCCTGCCCTTGATCAATTCACTTGCATTGAGCGAGGCCCACCTAGTCGGCATGTGACTACATGTATACAAATCACATACATGCAGTCACGCTCCGGAGAATCCTTACAGTGCACACAGTGATACATAGAGTGACTGCAGACTTGTACAGCAAGATGGACAAGCCATCTAATGTAAGCACAACCTTAGTAATATCAATGAGCCACCACCTATATATGGCAATGGGTAAATGAATGGTAAGCATACTTCACTGCTGTCTTTTCACACACTAGCTTTACATTAAAGTGTTTTTTTCTATTTCTATTACTAAGGTGTGAACGGTGATATTTTCTCACTTAAATTCAGCTAAAAATGGTTGCTGCATTCCCTGCCTTGGCTGTCATACAGTCTTTGATAGGGTATGCTATAGAACAGCATTATTGGCAAGCCCGAGTGCCTGCACCCAAGGTCATGGGAGACTGTCCTGGCTGTTGCAGTATTTTACATTGTGTAGAATAGTGGCAATAATTTTTAGTAATTCATGCAAATCAAACAGGAAATTGTTTGAATTGACCAGGTCCAACAAATTTCCTAAAATCAGTCACAAATTTGAGATGCATCAAATTTTTGGCTCATTTATAATATATCTTATCTTTATTAGGTAAGGGACCTTATAGACAGTTGGTACGGAAAGTATTCAGACCCCTTTAAATTTTTCACTCTTTGTTTCATTGCAGCCATTTGGTAAATTCAAAAAAGTTCATTTTATTCTCATTAATGTACACTCTGCACCCCATCTTGACTGAAAAAAAGAAATGCAGAAATTTTTGCAAATTTATTTAAATAGAAAAAATGAAATATGACATGGTGATAACTTATAAGTATTCAGACCCTTTGCTCAGACACTCATATTTAAGTCACATGCTGTCCATTTCCTTGTGATCCTTCTTAAGATGGTTCTACTCCTTCATTGTATTCCAGCTGTGTTTAATTAAGCTGATAGGACTTGATTTGTAAAAGCACACACCTGTCTATATAAGACCTCACAGCTCACAGTGCATGTAAGACCAAATGAGAATCATGAGGTCAAAGGAACTGGCCAAGGAGCTCAGAGACAGAATTGGGGAAAGGCACAGATCTGGCCAAGGTTACAAAAGAATGTCTGCAGTTCTCAAGGTTCCCAAGACCACAGTGGCCTCCATAATTCTTAAATGGAAGAAGTTTGGGACCGCCAGAAGTCTTCCTAGACCTGGCCGTCCAGCCAAACTGAGCAATAGTTGGAGAAGAGCCTTGGTGAGAGAGGTAATGAAGAACCCCAAGATCAATGTGGCTGAGCTTCACAGATGCAGTAGAGAGATGGGAGAAAGTTCCACAATGTCAACTATCACTGCAGCCCTCCACCAGTCAGGCCTTTATTGCAAAGCGACCCAACAGAAGCCTCTCTTCAATGCCAGACATATGAAAGCCCGCATAGAGTTTACTAAAAATCACATGATGGACTCCCAGACTATGCAAAATTAGATTCTCTGGTCTGATGAGATGAAGATAGAACTTTAATTGGTGATAATTCTAAGCGGTATGTGTGGAGAAAACCAGGCACTGCTCATTACTTGCCCAATACAATCCCAACAGTGAAACATGGTGGTGGCAGAATCACGCTATGGAGGTGTTTTTCAGCTGCAGGGACAGGACAACTGCTTGCAATTGAAGGAAACATGAATGCGGCCAAGTACAGAGATATCCTGGAAGAAATCCTCTTCCAGAGTGCTCTGGACCTCAGACTTGGCCGAAGTTTCACCCTCCAAAAAGACAATGACCCTAAGCACACAGCTAAAATAACAAAGGAGTGGTTTCATAACAACTCTGTGACCATTCTTGACTGACCCAGCCAAAGCCCTGACCTAAACCCAATTGAGCATCTCTGGAGAGACCTGAAAATGGCTGTCCACCAACGTTCACCATCCATCCTGACGGAACTGGAAAGGATCTGCAAGGAAGAATGGCAGAGGATCCCCAAATCCAGGTGTGAAAAACTTGTTTCATCATTCCCAAGAAGACTCAGGGCTGTACTAGCTCAAGAGGTTGCTTCTACTCAATATTGAGCAAAGGGTCTGAATACTTATGACCATGTGATATTTCAGTTTTTCTTTTTTAATAAATTTGCAAAAATTTCTACATTTCTGTTTTTTCCAGTCAAGATGGGGTGCAGAGTGTACATTAATGAGAAAAAAAAAGAATTTACCAAATGACTGCAATGAAACAGAGTGAAAAATTTAAAGGGGTCTGAATACTTTCTGCACCCACTGTATGATAAAAGTCTGATATGGACCCATTGTGCTACATACTACATGGACAGAATGGTAGCTCAGTGGTTATCTCTGCAGCCTTGCAGCGCTGGAGTCCTGGGTTCAAATCCTACCAAGGACATTTGCAAGGAGTTTGTATGTTCTCCATGTGTTTACGAGGGAATTTAGACTGTGAGCCCCATTGGGGACATAATGTGTGCAAACTGTAAAGCTCTACAGAATATGTTAGCGCTATAGAAAAAAAATCCAATGACTATAGGTTATAGGCAATAGGTTCTGAATCTAAAGGAAAAAGACTAAAAAGCAGAACTCTTTAGTGTAAAGGTTTGGGTAAAATGAATGAGTAAGTAGAACTGCTCACCTTAGTAAGATTGTGTTTATACAGTAATAGGCACAGCACTGTCCAAAAACATGTAAAAGGTAGACCACCTGCTTATGCCTTATATGCATGTTGGGAATGACAGAAAATGAAGCAGATTCTAGAAGAACAAAGATCTATAACTAACTGTTGGAAAAGATAATGGCTCATAGAAATATGGTAATTTATTTAGGCAATTCCACAATAATGTGACTGTACTTTTACCTATGAGCTATTGTATGGAGATGGAGATACTAACCATGTTCCTCCTTGAAGAACTCTAATATCTTTGCAATGTATATTGTGAACCAACATCTGGTCCTAGCCAACCAAAGTCATCAGTAACATGGGGTTTGCATGGGCATAGCACCCCCATTGCACAAGTCCACACATCCAGCCAGGACCTTCAAGTAACGTGCCGGGGCGTAAGAGACCAGTACGTCCCCCACAGATACTGCTCCGTGACACTTTACACTATCATCTTTTTCAGCAGCACCCAGTGGTTCAATTTTTTTCTTCTAATATAGTTTGTCTGGGTTTTGGCATTGTTTCCGTTACATTTTGATAGCAAAGATTGTGCAGCATGTGGCTGAACACAACCTAAGCCATTGTCCAGCAATGGACACTACGTGAAGATAGTGGCAATTCTTGTTTCAAAGAAAAGACTAATTTCAGGGAAACCAAAACATATGAAAGGCACAACTTCAAAGCAAATGAGAAATATGGGAGCAGAAGTGAAAATATAAGTCTGCAATGAGGTACAACTAGTGTTGTTTAGTATATAGCAGATTTAACAAGAGCTGTCATGCTACCGTATGGGAATCTCCCCAATGTATATAAGCAATTTATAGTGAATTTTCTATCATTCCAGGGTAAAATAAGAGACTATTTTTTCTAGTTTCAACAGGCCAAAGAGTTGAGGGTACATTTTATTATATTGTTGGCATTTCTATGAATATTTACCATAAAACTATTAGGAGACATGTTTGTTGCAGGTAGTTCTAATTCTATGTTACAGTGTTGCCATTTTATTTTTAGTTTAATATCACAGAACTTATTCAAGGAAAATCTCACATGTCTGGAGTTACTAAGGGTATGTGCACACGTAGTTTTTAGGTTGTGCGGATTTTGTTGAAAAATCCGCAGACAAAAGTCCTGCTGTTTATCTGCGGATTACCCTGCGGTTTTGCCCTGCGGTTTCACACCTCATAATGGATAAGGTGTGAAACCGCACAAAGAATTGACATGCTGCGAATTGTAACCCGCGGAAAAATCCGCAGCATGTGCACTGCATTTTTTTATTTCCATGGGAAATAAAGGTACTGTACAACGCAGCAGAATCCGCAGCGTATGCACATACCCTTAGTCTGAACTCTTGTCTATATAATATCACTATGGCAGGCTCACTTACAACATCCAACTCCTATCACTTCCACCTTTACTATATTATGACCGAGAATCATGTATGATGACCTCAAACGAATCAAAGTAACATGAAGAAGAGAAAAGAGGGATAATAAGAAAGTGGCAATATACAGGGAAGAAAGCTATGTAATTTTAGTTGGCAAATTACCTGCTTAGAATCCAATTCTGATTATGTGGTTGACTCCTGGTGCAAGTGTTTTCCAAAAATGCGAAATCATGTTCATGATGGCTACTACTAACATGTTGAAGGTAATCTTCCTTTAACTGTTCCCCCTGACCAGTAGAGTATGAATAGGGTGTAATGCAGTGCCTTCCTGCCTTCTAGCTACAAAAGTTGGATAATTGGGCATCTCCACCAGAAACGAATCTTCAACAACGCAGACATAATGATGAAAAAGCTTGAAGTTTAGCGTTTGTTAGAGATGGTTTTCTGCACAATAAATACTTACCATCCTTAGTTTATAGATTCTTTGTTACAGAAAGCATTATAGCCAAGAGCTGCATTCATAGTTTTGCAAACTGAAATCTACCACTATAACTATTATGGCTCAGTAGCCGCTCTGTTTTGTATTCTGGAAAATGGAGCTTTTCTACCAGGCATAGTATAAATGTACTGTGCAATAAACTGATGTATTATATACTATTGTAGAAACTGCAGATACTTGAGATGTCGTCACGGACAGGAGACAGATCAAGAGTTTACAGGATTTTATTAACAACAAATACACTCCATGCAGGGAATGGCAGGGCACGGAGGGGGATAGTAGGACAAAGGACAGGGCAGGGAGTTTGAATGGGGCAGGACAGGGACAAACGATAGTTCAGAAGGCGAAGGGAAAAACTTATCAGTCTGTAGTCTTCTTGATTGCAGCGGCTCGGTTCTCCAACGGGTGCACTGGCAACAGCTGCACGTGACGTCTCGGAGATGTCTGTAAAGGACCAGGTTCCAATTCACAGAGCAGGTGAACAGTCTCTGTAAGGCGGAAGAAGTTCCCATACCCAGGAAGTCCACATGCTGTACTATTCCAGTACAGGTAACTGCCGGTGTGAGGCTTCACACCGCGGTGTATGGGGAACTTGGCTGAAGGGCTCTGGCCTAGTCACCTGCGGCTTGGAATGGGAAGAGAGCGTTACAGTCTCTGGTCTCGTCTGTGAGTCACCTCCCAGCACGGAGGGTGGCAGGGAACAGGCTGTCAGTAAACTACTTGCAGTGGACCTGTACACAGGTAAACAGTCACGTCGATCTGTGCTCACGTGGTCTTCTGCCTTCACAGCCGTCACTGTACCTGACTGCCTGCTTCGGTTTCCCGCTTGCACTCTGACCCTCTTCCCGTGCGTAGCACTTTTTAACTCTACCCTGCCTACCTCAGTCACATGTAATGGATGGTCCCTCTCAGGAAGTCTTCCCCCTGCAAAATTGGTGACAGTCCCAGCAGTTCCACAACTGGAATGAGAGAGGTACCCCCGATCTTGTTTTTCCTCTTACACTATTACTTCTTTCATTATAGGAACTTAAGTCAAGTCTGCTAAATGTTTCCATTAGCACCCAATGCAATAAGTTATGTACTGTATGCCTAAAGTTACTCAATAGTTTGATGCAATTTTATCTTTTCAGTTACATTTTAAAGGGCATCCCACCCCAAATAAAAACATTTTAAATGGGCTATAGAGTAAAACCCAAAATATAAAAGTGCAAGCCAACATATAAAATAATACATTTAAGTAAATACATACAAAGACAAAAAAAATCCACAATAATATTGAAACATCACAGATAAGTATAAAAAAAACGGTGACATCTGGTAACCTGCCTTGCTATTAGTAAATAAGGTAGATACAATAAGTAAAATCAGAAGAAAAATAGAAATATATACATATTTGAAAAGTAAGGCAAGGAATGGATCACCCAAGTACAGTCCAAGTATGCCTTCCAAAAAAATTTAAACATATATAAATCAAAAAGATTATAAATCTTGCATATATACACAGGTGTGTGACAAAGTGTTTGCCCTCTTCCTGATTTCCTATTCTTTTGCATGTTTGTCACGCTTAACCCCTTAACGACCGCCGATAAGCCTTTTAACGGTGGCAGTTAAGGGGCCTTATTCCTCAGCACCGCTTTTTGAAGGTTTAAAGGCGATGAGAAATAAGAGTGTAGCACCCTCCCCAATGTCAGAAAATCTCCAGGGTCATGGCTACCGGGGGTAGTTGAGACCCCAGAGAACATGATTTGGGTCGGTTTTTACCATCCCCAGTCTTGTGATCGCCATTATTCACCGAACAATGGCGATCGCAAAAAAATAAGTCTGATTTCCCATTCATTGCTCTCTCTCCTGATTATCTAGCATACCAGAGGAGAAATGGGGCCCCCCCGAGCCCCCACACTACGTCTGTCATCTCTGGACCCTCCGGCTCTGTCCGCCGGCGCCTTCCTCCTGGAAGAAAATGGCGGGCACATGCGCAGTGTGCCCACTAGGGTGACCGGATCTCATATGGGGGGGAAAAAATGTCAGAATCTTGTTCGTCTGGACCCCACAAAACGATTCCCCTTTCCAGATATTGAGAGAGCCAAAATTTGAGCTCGATCAAACGACGTTAACCCGTGCCGCTCGTCGCTCAAAGTTTGAAAAAATCCAAATTGAGGTATTTTAAGATTTAGGTATTTTGCATAGTCTGTTAGACTATAAAGAATGTGACAACAACATTGCAGAAATAGCCCTGACCAAATTTTCGAATCATTTGTGGTATTTGAATGCAGAGTTGGTGGGATTATCGTTTTTTGATCCCACCATTACAGACAATGAAAAGTTGTTAATGGCTAATAAATTGCTCAGTAGCACAGATGAACCATCAGAGCATGCTAACCTACATGAGTTGATAATTTTACATAGTTATCTAATCTATTCTAGAGCTTTTGTTAAAGTAGTTTTTGAAACGTCAGAATATAATGCTCGGCATTTGCTTACAACTTGCAGGACATATTGCTTTTGTTCTTCATCTTTTGTCAGAAGGTCGTTAAAGTCGGTTACTTCCTACCTCTTTTAATTTTTCTTTCCTAACTTTTGGATTTACAACCCTAGCGTGCTCTGATGGTTCATCTGTGCTACTGAGCAATTTATTAGCCATTAACAACTTTTCATTGTCTGTAATGGTGGGATCAAAAAACGATAATCCCACCAACTCTGCATTCAAATACCACAAATGGTTCGAAAGTTTGGTCAGGGCTATTTCTGCAATGTTGTTGTCACATTCTTTATAGTCTAACAGACTATGCAAAATACCTAAATCTTAAAATACCTCAATTTGGATTTTTTCAAACTTTGAGCGACGAGCGGCACGGGTTAACGTCATTTGATCGAGCTCAAATTTTGGCTATCTCAATATCTGGAAAGGGGAATCGTTTTGTGGGGTCCAGACGGACAAAATTCCGACATCGATTTTTTGCGGTCACCCTAGTGCCCACCGAGATCTGCCAGCCGGTACCCGGCAACAATAGATTTTTCCTATTGGTTGATTTTGATCACTCTAATAGGGTCTATTACAGTGATCAAAATAAAAAAAAAATAGTAGTTGCAGTTAGGGTTGGGGCTAGGGTTAGGGTTGGGTTCAGAGCTAGGGATAGGGTTGTGTTGGTGTTACAGTTAGGGTTGTGGTTAGGGCTGTTATGGTTGGTTAAAATTGGGGGGGGTTCACTGTTTAGGTGCATCAGGGGGTCTCCAAATGAGACATGGTGCCCACCATTAATTCCAACTAATTTTGCGTTCAAAAAGTCAAATGGTGCTCCCTCCCTTCTGAGGCCTGCCATGCACCCAAACAGTGGTTTTCCCCCACATACAGGATATTGGCATACTCTAGAGAAAATGCACAACAAATTTTGTGGTCCATTTTCTCCTGATATCCTTGTGAAAATAAAAAAGTTTTGGTCTAAAGTAAATATTTTGTGAAAAATTAAAATATTTATTTTTTCCTTTGACATTGCTGTAGTTCTCGTGAAGTACCCGAAGGGGTAATAAAACTTATTGAATGTGGTTTTGAGTACCTTGAGGGGTGGTTTTTAAAATGGTGTCACTTTTGGGTATTTTCTGTCAAATTGACCCCCAAACTCGAAATGTGAGGTGGTCTTAAAAAAATGGTTTAGCAAATTTTGTTGGAAAAATGAGAAATCGCTGGTCAAATTTTAACCTTCTTAACGTCCTAACAAAAATTTTTTTCCACAATTGTGCCGATGTAAAGTTCACATGTGGGAAATGTTATTTATTAACTATTTTGTGTGACAACTTGCTGATTTTTTTTATTTAAGGGCACAAAAATTAAAAGTTTGCAAACTTTCCTAAATTTGCCAAATTTCTGTCTTTTTTTCATAAATAAACGCAAGTCATAGCAAAGAAATTTTTCCACTAACATAAAGTACAATATGTCATGAAAAAACAGTCTCAGAATCAGTGGAATCCATTGAAGCATTCCAGAGCCTTAACCTTATAAAGTGACAGTCAGAATTGTAAAAATTGGCTTGGTCACTAAGGGGTTAAATGTTTCAGATCACCAAACTTAAATATTGGACAAAGATAACAAGTAACCACAAATGCAGTTTTCAAATAAAAATCTTTATTATTAAGGGAAATAGATATCCAAACCTACAGGGAAGTGTGAAAAAGTGATTGCTCCCTAAACCTTATAACTGATTGGTCCACCCGTAGCAGCAACTGCATTCAAGAGTTTGCGATACATGGGAATGGGTAATTTACAACGCTCTAAAGGAACTTTGGGCCACTCACTTTGCAGAATTGTTGTAATTCAGCTTTATTGGAGTGTTTCCAAGCATGAACCACCTTTTTAAGGTCATGCAACAGCATCTCAATTGTATTAAGGTCAGGACTTGACTAGGAGATGCTAAACTCTTAATTTTGTTTTTCTTAAAGGTAACCTGTCAGCAGGATTATACTGAGTAACCTATAGATAGTGTCATGTTGGCACAGATATACTGATTAAATTGATATCTTGGTTGATGAAATCCGTCTGGTGGTTGTTGTTTTGTCTTTCTAGTTTTGAGGTAATGATACAGTGCCGGCAAAAAAAAATCTTTACAAGTTCAATGAAACCACAAAATCTTAATATTCAAGTGGATTCAAGTGGTTTATTGTGGATACTTTATTACAATTTGTATTTTGTCATGTCACCCTTACATTTTATCACCATCTGCAGTCGTTTAGGCATGGATTCAGCAAGGCTGGCTAAGTATGTGGAGACCATGTTTACCCACAGTATCTTCAGCACCTCCTTTAGATTGTTGATGTTGCTGCGTCGTGTCTCTTGAACCTTGCTTTTCATTAAATTCCAGGCATTTTCTATGGGGTTAAGGTCAGGGGAATTACCTGGCCACTCTAAAATGATGTTATCATTATCTCACTTTGAAACTTTCTCACGGCCTTGGCTTTGTGGACAGGGGCTCTATCATGCATAAAGTAATCACACTGATGTATGACCCAAAAAGTAAGCATGTGTTCTTCCAAAACAGTAATATAATTGCTTGCTTTCAGAATTACATTCTTGGGAAGGAAGTACAAACCTGCCCTGCCCATGCTTCCACTGAATGCACCCCACACCATCACACTGTCAGGGTGTTTAACAGTCTTAACTGTATATTTTGGGTCATACCGAGACACGGTACTCGGACGACGCACAACCTTTGAGCCTCCCCTGACCAGCCTGAAAGTGCTCTCATCACTAAACATCACTTTCCTCCACTCTTCAGATGTGGAATCTTGATATTTCTTACACAAGGCAAGCCTTTTCTTCTTCATTGCTCCTGTGAGCAGGGGCTTCTTTGCGGCACGGCAACTTGGTAGACCCAGGTCCTTCTGCAGGCGGTGACGAATTGTCCTAGTTGCGATGTTCTGGAGGAGCATAGGGTACTTGTTTTTTAGTTCAACAGCAGTTATAGAAGGATATGACATCACTTCACGCTTCAGAAGCTTATCAGTCCTTGGTGAAGTCTTCTTAGGTGCGCCAGAGCCTGACTTCCTCTGCGGTACCATCCCAGGAGGCAATGATGCCGCTGACCGCTTCAGTTGATAAATTGCTTCTCTTGACACTCCCAGATCTCTAGCTACAGCAATCACCGAATCCCCCTTCTCGAGCAGAGTCAAGGCACGGGATTTCTCTTCCATTTTAAGCTTTTTTCGACTCATTGTGGGAGATAATAAAAAACTGAGGGAGATAATAAAAGACTGCCTAATAGCAAAACTGGCTGAGCTGCACATAACAACCAATCAGAGTGCAGCTTTCGCTTTACCAGAGAAGTGAAAACTGAGCGTTGATTGGTTGATATTTGCAACAAAGCCAGCTTTAATATTAGACAGTTTTTTATTATCTCCCCCATTGTGTACACTTTTAAAAAGTGAAATTATGATGTGGATTTTATATGTAAAGTTTTTTTTTGCTGCGCAAGTGTAATGGTTTTTTTTGCCGGCACTGTATGCTCGTGCTTTGGGATGGCCTGTGGAAGGGTCTTCATGTGGTGCTCTTCTTAGGTATTCACCAGTATGGCTTCTGACAGGTCACTGATCCCTCACTGACCTGCCCTCTAGTTTACATATTTTTTTTTAAATCCCCTTATGAAGGCAGTTGCTCACGGCGACGACTGTGCTGCACCATAATCGCATCCATATTGTACATTTATTCTTTTTGATGGCATCAATAAATTCTGAAAAAAAAGTTTTAAAATGGCGCTGGCCGCGCCTGTGCAATAGCAACTATCGGTGATCTGATAGCTGCTACTGTGCAGGCGACGCCCTCTTGCTAGAAAAAAAAAAGCCTCCTCCAAGATGCCACCGCCTGTACAGTAGCATCTACCGGATCGCCAATAGATGATACTACGCTGGCATAGCCAGTGCCATCTTAGTGGAGACAATTTTTTTTCTCTAGCAAGATGGCACAGTAGCAGCGGTGATCTGATAGATGTTACAGCACAGGAAGTGCCATCTTGGAGGACGCAAAACAGCCCTAAACCATCACACTACCACCACCACATTTTACTTTTGGTATCATGTTCATGTATCATAAATAAATAGATGTTCCTTTTCTGATACTGTACACCTTCCAAAAAGTTCAACTTTTGTCTGTTCAGTCCATAGAGTATTCTCTCAAACGTCTTGGGGATCATCAAGATGTTTTCTGGCAAAACTGAGACGCATCTTTATTTTCTTATTGCTCAGCAATGATTTTCGTCTTGGAACGCTGCCATGTAGGCCATTTTTGCCCAGTTTCTTATGATGGAGTCATGAACCTTAACTGAAGCAAGTGAGGCCTGCAGTTCTTTGGATGTTGTTTTGTGACCTCTTGGGTGAGTCATTCTGGCACTTTTGGGGTAATTTAGGTCGGCTGGCCACTTCTGGGATGGTTCACCACTGTTCCGTGTTTTCACCATTTGTAGATAATGGCTCACAGTGTGGTTCGCTGGAGTCCCAAAGCGTTAGAAATGGCTTTATAACCTTTTCCAGCCTGGTAGATCTATTACTTTGTTTCTCATTTCTTAACAGAATTTCTTTGCATTGTGGCATAATGTCTAGCATTTGAGGATCTATTGGTCTACTTCACTTTGTGAGGCAGGTCCTATTTAAGTGATTTCTTGATGGCAAATCAGTGTGGCAGTTATCAGGCCTGGGTGTGGCTAGGGAATTTGAACTCTGCTTCCCAAAGATGTGATAAGTTGATTTACGTTTTAAGGGGAGATAAATTACTTTTTCACACAGGGCCCTGTAGGTTTGGATTTATTTTTCCCTTAAGACCTTCATCTAAAAACCGCATTTTGTGTTTACGGTACATGTTTTATCTTCTAATATATTAGTGGGTCAAACATGCAAAAGAATAGGAAATCAGAAAGGGGACTAACACTTTCACACAACTGTATGTAATAGAAATCTTTTTCAAAGGCATACTAGGACTGCACTTGCATGATCCACTCCTTGCCTTACTTTCCAAATATGTATGTATGTCTATTTTTCTTCTAATTTTACTAATAGCAAGGCAAGTTACCAAGTGTCCCCGTTTCTTTTTACTTACCTGTGAGGTTTCAATATTATAGTGGGCTATTTTTTGTCTTAGTATGCATTAATATTTTATCATATATTTTTGCTTGCATTTTATGTTTTTTTGTCAATACTACATGGTGTATATGAGCCTTTACCCATATGGATTGTGGCCGAAGGTTACAGTGTTGTAGGGGATTTAGCCCCTATAAAAACCACACCAGCTCTGTATCTGTTACTACTACCTTGCCTGAGCAAACAACTTTTAATTCATATACAAATGAGACGGTGCACCCTAGGTTGGCATCGTTAAGACTCCACATCTTCATATTGAGGTTCTTTCTTCCCTTCGGCCCTTTTGGGCGTAATTCATGTAAAGAGTGGCATCAGAAGAGGAAAAGTAGGAAACCGCATGGCCACACACGCCAGCCTCATTCTGCAAAGTGATCAGTGTCAGTCAGAAGCTGAGGAAGAGCTTCAATATGCAAAACAGAAGTGTATCTGTGCACTAAAGTCTTAGGGTTAAGTCCCCTACAACACTGTATAGCCCACTTGTGGGTTGCAGACTCCTTTTAAGGTTAAGTTAAACTTTCAAGTGAATTTCTATTTTTGATACTTCCTGCAATACATGCAGTTCTCTCTAATACTGTACATTGCTAGGAAAAGACCTGCTTTTATGCAAGCTTAGAAGAAAAAAAAAACAAGCTAATCTTTCAGTAAACTATACTATACACATTGCGTTTCTGCAGCATTTTGTTATGCAAATTTTCAGCTGTGCGTCACAGTACCAGCAACATCGATGAGAATACAAAAATCTCATACGCACTTTTTTTTTTCCTGATTGTCTTATCAAAAAGCAGCATTTTTGCAAAATGCAGCATGTCACTTCTTTCAATGTTTTTGCAGCATTTTTCACCCATTGAAAGCAATGAGTGGTGCAAAAAAAAAAAACCCACAGGTATCAGGTTTTGCTGTGTTTTTAGTATTAAAACCTGATGAAGTTGAAGATTAATTTTTTTATGCACCTGATCCAAACACAACCACCTCGGAGGCATGCATAAGGGTGTTAAATCAGGCTGGGAGATCCAAAGCTGAACTGGACATCACAGATAGATGTCTGAAACCAGACTAAAGCCACATTCACATGTTTAGTATAGGGTCAGTTTTTAACATCAGATTTTGCAAGTCAAAATCACAAATTGCACAATCAGATGCACACCACTTCTGCATTTTTCACCCACTCCTGGTTATGGTTTACAAATACTGAACGTGAACCAGAAGCCCTGCATTCCCTGTGTGAACACTGCCACATGCGGATTATTTCTTCTGCATTGGTGTACCACACGGCCAATCCCTGATTGTAGGCTGGCTGTTTCATTTGGTATTTATGCACCTGTGCAGCTGCCATTTTACTTGGGTCCGCTGCACGCTGTATTAGTGCAGATGCATTTAGGACTGTCTGGTTTGCATCTTAATTTTTTGGAGGATTTTTTTCCTCTTTTTGAGGTTTTCATGTTAGAGTAGGACTGGCAAGTGTAAGGAACTTTGACGCAGTTTGCCAGCTTCCGTATTAAGGCCTTAATATCAACCAATACCTTACATATATTGATGTTTTTTGTGCACTTTTTTGATTTCTTTCAGGGTGCAGTTGGGCCCAAATGGTTCTGAAAACTTGTGGCCTCTGTTCACATGGGATGCATTCTAGTTAACACTGGGCAGCCCCCCTATATGGTGTTACTAAGAGGTTGTGAACAAGAAGCTCTGCATTCCCTGTGTGAACACTGCCACATGCGGATTATTTCCTCTGCACTGGTGTACCATACGGCCAATCCGATTGTAGGCTGGCTGTTTCTTTTGGTATTTATGCACCTGTGCAGCTGCCATTTTATTTAGGTCCGCTGCACCCTGTATTAGTGCAGATGCATTTAGGCCTGTCTGGTAAATACTGAACGTGGCCTAAGGGTATGTGCACACAAGGTAATTTTCTGGTGAATTGCACTTCAAAATCTGGGAAGCAAAGCAGAAATTTGGGAACACAGTGTTTTGAGGGAAGAAACTGGTGCAGACACAGCATGTGGGGCAGATGTTGGAGGCATGTATGGGGAAATGTAAGGGAGAGGGTGGTTACAGACAGTATGGGCAGCAAGGGAGAAATTTGAATTCACAGTATGGATAGTGAGGGAAGGGATGGATGCACAGAGTATAGGGAGTGATAGGAGAAATTTTAGGACAGAATGTGAAGCAATGGAGGGGATGGGTGCAGACAATATGAAAAGCAAGGGATGGGACGGAATGTATGGTGAGGGAAGAGGATGGGTGCAGACACTGTATGGGGAGCGGGGGGGATGTGTGAAGATACAATATGAATTGCGAGGGATTAAATATCTGAGGAGACAGTGTGGTTAACAGGGGGGGATGTGAGGAAACAGTATGAGGGAAGGAGAAATTTGTGAAGGGACGACTGAGGGAAATAGTTTGGAGACATTACCATAAGAGGGAGAGTGTGTTGGTCATATTTTGTACAGGGAATATAGCGAGGGGCACTTATTTATTGAGGTGCTCAGTATAGGGCAAATATTTTTTATTAAGGAGCATTATAACACTATTTTTAAGGGCAGCATGTCAAGATGTTTCGCAGAAGTCCAGAGAAAAGGGAAGTATGCAGAGATGAGCTGTGGCTGTGAAAAGTCCAACAAGAGATATCTATAAAAGGTACCTGGATGTAAATGTTTATTTGTGATACTATTTCTCATCAGTACTGTGGTTCTTCTATGGTCCACATTCTGATAATGACTGATAACAATGGAAAGAAGATGCTGGGAGTTATTGACTTACTGGGAGCTGTAGATTCATGTGATAGCCCCATGTAAAGTTGTAATGGGATATTACAATTGATATACCATGTATTGTTGGTTCTAGTGATGCAATTCTGAACTGATGAGGGTTGATTCTGTTTGTCTGATTGGGGTTGTACTGTTGTATTTCTGTACGGTTAGAGATTCTGGTGAGGTTTCTGCACTGCCGGGGGTCCTAGTTGTTAGTTCTGGGGTCATATCAAATTAAGTTATAAATATCCAAATAGCCCTTGGAAGAAAAAAGGATTCCCACTCCTGGTCTAGCACAAGCTGCTTTAGTAGTCTCTAGCAGGACAAAAAATAATGTCATCCATTCTTTGGTCACCTGACCACTAGCACTAGATGTGCTTCTGCTGAGGCCCTGCAACAGGCCTCAGTAGTCAAGTGGCCAATGAATATTACTACTCTGTCTAGCTGAAGACCAACAGAGTGACTTGTGCTGGAGCCAAGGACAGTACACAGTGCCTTCTGAAGAGTACCCACAACAGTGTTTGCTGGAGAGTATCCATAACTATGCCATCCTGAGAGCACCAAAACAGTGTTTGCAGGAGAGTACCCATAACAGTGCTATCCTGAGAGCACCCATAACAGTGCCTGCTGTAGAGTATCCATAACAGTGCCATCCTGAGAGCACCCATAACAGTGTTTGCAGGAGAGTACCAGTACAGTGCTTTCAGAATACCTACAGTATGACTTTTCAGAGAAGCACATCAAATGCAAACTTTTACCTTTCAATAAAAAGTTGTTAGCATCATTGAAAGTTCTATTATGTTCTTCATTCAAGACAATGATGCTAATGTACGAGTTGTTTTTCTAAACTAAAACCTCAGTATTCAGTTAAATTGCTGTGTTGGCACTTTGAGATAAATAAGTGGGGTTTGGGTTTCATTTTGGTCATTTGATCTCTAAAAGGTTCGACATCCCTAGTCTATAGAGTTGCTAAACGCTAATGACTCAGATTTCTATGTGCCTAACCAGGACTTAGACTACTGGACAACCTACACAGTTTGATGAAAATTAACCAAGTACCTTATATGTTTGCATTTTGGCACATATGCACCCTGTGTATTGATTGCACACTATAGGAATGCTGGTTTTATCCATTTTTAGCAATATGTACAGTTGTGCTCAAAAGTTTACATACCCAGGCAGAATTTTTGCTTTCTTGGCCTTTTTTCAGAGAATATGAATGACAACACCAATTATTTTTTTCTTCACTCATGTTTAGTGGTTGGGTAAAGCCATTTAATGTCAAACTATTGTGTTTTCTCTTTTTAAATCATAATGACAACCCAAAACATCCAAATGACCCTGATCAAAAGTTGACATACCCCATTTTTTAACACTGTGTATTGCCCCCTCTAACATCAATGACAGCTACAAGTCTTTTGTGGTAGTTGTGGATGAGGTTCTTTGTTTTCTCAGATGGTAAAGCTGCCCACTCTTCTGGGCAAAAAGCCTACAGTTCCTGAGCTATCTAGCATGAACTGAGATCTCCCCAGAGTGGCTCAATGATATTGAGGTCAGGAGTCTGAGATGGCCACTCCAGAACCTTCACATTGTTCTGCTGTAGCCAATGACAAGTCGACTTGGCCTTGGGATTTGGATTGTCATGTTGGAACGTCCAAGTGCGTCGCATGTGCAGCTTCCGGGTTGATTGCAAATCTGCCTCCAGTATTTGCTGATAACGTGCTGCATTCGTCTGTCCGTCAACTTTGGCCAAGTTTCCTGTGCCTTTGTAGTTCACACATCCCCAAAACATCAGCGATCCATCTCCGTGCTTTACAGTAGGAATGGTGTTCCTTTAATCATAGACCTTGTTGACCTCTCTCCTAATGTATCGTTTATGGTTGTGGACAAAAAGTTCAATTTTGGTCTCATGACTCCAAATTACCTTGTTCCAGAAGTTTTGAGGCTTTTCTCTCTGCGGTTTTGCATATTGTAGGCAAGATATTTTGTGGCATTTGCAAAATAATGGCTTTCTTTTGATGACTCGAACATGCAGCCCATTTTTCTTCAAGTGCCTCCTTATTGTGCATCTTGAAACAGCCAAACGGCTAGTTTTCAGAGAGTCCAGTATTTCAGCTGATGTCATTTGTGGGTTTTACTTTGCATCCCAAACAATTTTCCTGTCAGTTGTGGATGGCACTTGTTGGTCCATCTGACCGTAGTTTTGTTTTTACATAGCCCCTGATTTTCTGTTTGTTAATCACAGTTTGAATGCTGCTGACAGATATTATCAATTCCTTGGATATCTTTTTGTATCCCTTTCCTGTTTTATACAGTTCAACTACCTTTTCCTGTAGATCCGTTGACAATTCTTATGCTTTTCCCATTACTCACAATCCAGAAACGTCAGTGGCTGGATGAAAGATGCAAGTCTGTCTGGATCCCAGAAACTCACTCAGCTTTTATGCAGACACACTGATTACAAGCAAACACGTCATAGGTGACTATCTTTAGCAGTCATTCAAACCCATTTATGTCAACTTTTGTGCATGTTATCAGGCCAAAATCACCATGATGTCTTGGGTTGTCATTATAATTTAAAAATAGAAAACAGTTGTTTGACAATAAATGGCTTCACCCAACCACTAACCATGAGTGGAGAAAAAGTTTTGGGGTCATCATTCATATTATCTAAAAAAAAAAAAAAAGCTAAGAAAGCAAAAATTCTGTCGGGGTATGTAAACTTTTGAGCACAACTGTATGGCACATGACATGAGAATGCTGGATAAAATAAACCATATAGAAGATTCTCAAACTATTCATAGGAAAACAAAAATGCCTATTATAATTGTAAGGCGTACAGAAGGTACTGCATGATTGAATTTATAGAATTCTGCAGTTTTTTTTTTTATCACTACAGCAGATCATGTTTCTTTCCATCTGATAATAAAAAGGGTGAAAAGAACTTAATTAAAATTGTAGTTAAATAATCTCCAAATCAGAGTTCTGTAGAAAATACCCGCAGACTTTCTTCTAAGGGTCAGTGAATATTTTAATGCAAGGTGCTACCGCCCTCTAGTGGCAGCAGCATGTTCTTGTTCCACAGTGACAAAGAGCCCAGAAAACAAGTTTTGTAAACTTTATTTTCATAAACAATTTGTACAGTAACATTGCACCGCGAATTCCTGACTATCCGCTGAACTCTGCTGCAGCAGTGTGACGTGTGGACGGTAGGGGACGTGACTTCTGCTCATTTCAGAACTGTAACTTCTCCGATCACACATTCTGAAAACATTCACAATTTTTAGGGACACAAGACAAAACAAATAAACAGCATTTAACCAGACATCTGCTGCTGGAGAAATAAAAGGCTTCACCGAGCTAACGTCTTAGCTAGCTAGAAATGCAATCTGGGGCACTAGAATAAAAGTTGTGACTGGGGAGGAAACAGTCACACATGTGAAGACTAGCGTGGCCATATCAGCAGGTATTTCTTGCTAGAAAACCCAGAGATTTCCAATATTATACCCCCCCACAAGTAATTGAAGCTAACCAGGGGTAATTCTTGAATTCACCCCATATGGCGCTCTTAACTCTTCAGTGTCCATACTCTTCAGTAGATAGGCTGTGTAGTAGAGGTAGGTGACATGGAACTTTCCATCCGATTAATTACAGGCTATGCATAGATATCAGGAAAAGCACAGGGCAGGAATGTAGACTAGTCCTAGAAATCATGTTGGTTGTAGTACACACTGTGATAATGTTATAGGCAGCGTACTGGGCTGTGGAATCAAATACCTATGATCCCTCTTGATAAATATCTAACTAGACCAATAAAACTTTCTCCATCATTGAAGTAAATGTACCTGGCTAAAAATAAAGCAAATATAAAATGGAGATTGTGGTCTCTAATCTCCATCTTAGTGCTCACATTCTGTCCAGTTCTAGCAAACACTAGCAAAATAAAGATTTACTATCCGGAATGACATTATCTCCATGTAGCTTTGAAGGAGGTAACCATATAGGCACGCTGAACATTTATGGAACGCAAAGGTGTCCAATAAATCTGGTCAGAGGCGCACATCAGTTGCAAGGAGTTACTGGATGTATGTGCTTTAGGCCCAGACAGAAGAAAACACAGAATCTTATCTCAGAACACACAAACTTAAAATAAGACATGAAGAGCGTTGACAATGGCATGGGCAAGACCTGGTCATTCTCATCAACAAAAGATATAAAAAAATTGAGAGCCACCAAGTCAGCCAGCAGGCAGGTGGTTGTTCTTGTGCGGTCCTCCAGTTTGGATCCACCAAAGTGGGAATGCAGCTGGATGTAGGCATCCCAATAAAACAATGGTCCATTAAGACTTTAGCGAACAACCCATACATTGGCATATACACTTAGTAGGATAACCTTCGTGTTCATGGCTGTCAGGTGGGTGGATTGATCAATGAGTGCACATTCAAATGTCATGTATTACAGGGGATAGGAATATTCACTGCAGTAGGTACTGTGGCTTTAAAGGTCATCTTATAAAAAGGGTGGCAACACGTTCGTCACAGCTGGCTAATAAGTCAGCCTATATCTCGGGAGACCTATTCCACGGCTCTCTTCAGTGTGCTGGCATTTCCGATACTCTTCTTATAAAACACAGAAAATACCTGCCTGGAACAAATGATAAAACTAAGCAAAAATACCTTTAGTCAAATTTTCATGCGCAGCCCTGGGTGCTGAACGATTCAGTAATGCAAACCATTAGGCTGCTACAGCTCCAGTGTTTTGACAATAACAGGCAAGTGTCTTCCGGCACCAAACACCATGAAGCAATCATGTGCCAGGAAAGGTCCCCTGCGCTCCACCACATTGAGGCCTTCATCAGAAGTAGGTTGAAATGGTGTGCTGAGTCTTTTCATCTTGTTATATAGATATATATACTATATTTATAAATATAAATCACTGTCACGCTGCCCTTTATCGTACATGCACTTATTTACACCATGGCTTCCAATGCCAGCCCCTCCATACCCAGGGAGGGAAGGAAGCCCAGGCAGGAAGTGGGAAAGTAAGTCACACAATATGGCATCGCTCCCCACACAGCAGAAGGAAAAATAAAAGAGGTATGACCAACTTTGTCCCAATAACTTGCCACAAAATACTATTGAGAGAAGGGACATTCCTGTGAAAGTCCATTGCTGAGTCTCTGTGATGTTACAGTGCAGTCCCATAAGGCAGGCTCCAGTGTCCATAGTGGCCAGGCTGAGGGGCACACAGGGCAGTATGTCACCAGTTTGCCTTCACAGCTCTAATATCGCTAATTAGATTCTGAGCCAAGCAGATGCCAAAAATCTAGAAGAGGGGGAAAAACAAATGACATTAAAAAGATAAAATATGCGATATATAAAAGGGAATCAGTCAGTAAGATCAACCCTCCTAAGCAGTCTATATGGGCATGTAGGTCATAGGGAGATGAATAAAATGATACCTTGATATCTGCAATATCGGAGGT
Organism: Dendrobates tinctorius; assembly: GCF_039654945.1. Classification (NCBI taxonomy): domain Eukaryota; kingdom Metazoa; phylum Chordata; class Amphibia; order Anura; family Dendrobatidae; genus Dendrobates; species Dendrobates tinctorius. The sequence goes on along the minus strand of NW_027361807.1, from coordinate 3,118,768 downwards.
CTTATTCCAAAGTAATCCAGGTTTTTCTTATATGTAAATGAGCTGTTCAGGACTATGGGCTGGATGCTAATCTGCATGAGAATCTGCCTCCAGAGATTATTTTACAGGAGGGGGAGTTACCAGGGCGAGACATGGAACTAACACAGAACAGGAGAACTGAAATGTCTCATAACAAAAATTAGAAACAGCAGCTCTCACACCTCTGCTGTAACCCTGTCTGCCTGTGAGATTGAGTAGCGGGTCTCAGGAAGCAGGAGTCAGCGGCTGCGGCTGTAATGAGAAATGAATATTCATTTCTCTTAGAGCACGCACAGTGAAACCCGCAGCCGCCGGCTTCCAGAAGACATCTACTCACCTTCCTGCGCGCCCTCGCTGCATCTTGTTGATTACAGCGCCAGCAGCATCTGCGGCTGAGCCATCACGTGGCCCAGGTCATTAAGGCAATGAATATGCACACTTCTCCACTCCCATAAGCATGGAGTGAATATTCGTTACCTTACTGAGCAGGGCCACGTGATCGCTTGGCAGGAAAAGCTGCTGGCACCGTAAGGAAATGCTGCAAAGGAGCGCAGGAAGGGGAGTAGGGAGTTGTTTTTTTTTTTAAACATGCATACAAGAAAAGGGGATAAGGACCCATGCATTAAAGGATAGGAACGGGGGAGCCATGCATAAAAGGACAGGGGATAAGGAACCAGGCATACAAGGATAGGAACGGGGGAGCCATGCATAAAAGGACAGGGGATAAGGAACTATGCATACAAGGATAGTAACAGGGGGAGCCATGCATAAAAGGACAGGGGATAAGGAACTATGCATACAAGGATAGTAACAGGGGGAGCCATACATAAAAGCACAGGGGATAAGGAACTATGCATACAAGGATAGGAACGGCGGAGCCATGCATACAAAGATAGGGGATAAGGAGCCATGCAGACAAGGACAGACGGGGGAGCCATGCATACCAGGACAGGAATGAGGGGACAATGTATACCCGGATTATACTCGAAATGTATACCCGGACTATACTCTAGTTAATAAGCTTACCCAGTTTTTCATAGCAAAACTAGGTGTCTCAGCTTATACTTGAGTAGAAACGGTATATAAAAAAAGTGGGTGCCTCTTTAATATTTGTGATTTGATGTCTTATTTCAAAGTATCATGTTATTCAGTTACATAAGACCTACATGCCCATATAGATTTAGAGGATTGATCATACTGACAGATTTCCTTTAATGCATCTTGTAAACAGTCACCATATATGATTTAACACATCCTACATTGCCACACGTTTTCTAAAGCTGTGTGTCTTATTTTTGTTATTTTCATTTGCTGTACTTCTAAAGGACTTCCTATAACATTCTGCATATTGAGTGGTCGTAAATCTACTTTACCTAGGGCATTGTGTGGGAAAGCCTTTCATTAACATCTGATGAAAGCTTTCTAAAAAGGACTTTATCCACAGGAATGAATACTTATCCACAAAACACTTTGTAAAAATACATAATACGGGTCCACTTTACAGTCATTAGCGTTCATGAATTTATTTGCAGAATGCCAGGCACAAATGACAATACTGGTTTTTAACATCAGATTGCCTCTTTCTTACTTTTATGCAATGTTTCCTCTATGGTATAGGGATGGAGTGCTGAGCTACTAACAGGAATAAAACAAAAGAACCAAATTCTGAGCACACGGCCGGTGTCTGCACAATAAAGCCCCTAATGAAGGTGGCAAATGGATATTAACCCCTAACACTACATAACGTACAGAACAGTCCTAAAAGCATGTCACGTTGTGCTCCGTGACGGATATGTAAGTCATACTGATGGCTTTGTACAGCCACAGCCATGCTCCAGCTTTAACTGCTGTGTTCTCTTCTATCTCCGCAGTTTAACCACGAATATGCCGCTCTCAATAGTAACTGTGGCATGAGGTGTTTGACAGAGGAAGAGCACTCACGTGGTACAGACGGGTTACTATGGCAACCAATGGTCTCACAATCGCCTTCAGGTCTGCCATAGGCTACAGCCCATCAGATATTTCCTGAAGCCAGCTGTGGCAGGATGATGTAATACACACTAATACATAAGTAACGTTCCTGCATCTCCCCTCTAAAAGAAAGACATTTGGTATTGCGGTTTCTGTAACCCTATCATTATTTATCCAGAATGGGGGAAAAAAAATAAGTTATTACCTTATTTTGCGACTTTAAGATGCACCCCAAATCTAGGTAGCAGAAAATAGTTAAAAAAAAAATAAAAAAATCTACTAATTAAAACTCCCCTGGTGGTGTGAGGAAGCAAGGGGAGTGAATATTCATTTTAAAGGGCTATGGTAGCATAGGACAGTAATAGATCTGTTTGTTTTATTCTGAAGCACGTGTATTATACATATGTGGCGCCCCTGAGGGTTCAGTCACCACAGAGGTACTGCACCTCCTCCTGAAGTGTGGTACCCCACCATTCCGGTAAGGTGGAGACCCCTGACCACACTCCAACACCTGCATCCCACACAACATGGTAGTGTAGCAAAGCACCTTTGGTGGCTCCCTGCTTGGAACACAAAGAATGCTGGGAGGTGGGTGGAGCTTAGTCTGCACAAGTGAGCGGGAGATCATTAGGACTAAGTCAGTCTGTCGAGGGCAGTCTGTGAGAGGAGATCCCCTGAGTGGGATGGATTGAAGGAAGTGCTGCAGCAGACCTCAGTGACCTGGGTCTGCTGGCACAGGAAAGGGATATTCAGAAAGCCTAATTCTCCATAAGAAAGATAGTTTTGTACAGAACATAAGGAGAAGAGAACTAAGGATTAGGTTTAGAGCAGAGCCCTTCCTCAAGTTCTAAGCGCATGGCCGGGGACCGGTCCCCGAGGTTGTATGGATACTAATGGTCCTGCAGCAGACACCGGAGGAATAGAAGTTGTCACCACTTTATTCTCACACAAGACTTGGGGGCAGAACAGCAACGTGAGTGAGCCGGGACTTAGTAGCAAGGAGTCCCCGAAGCAGGCTACAGTTGTCTGCCGTACAAGTAGAGTTCTAAGAACATCAGAAAGGAGGAACTCCAGTGTAACTCAGTACTGTGAGTACTTCACTACAAGAGCTAAGGAGGGAGACGTTCAGGAAAGGCAGATGTTGGCGGAGTGTTGGAATGGTGTAATTCATCTTGCCTGGAAGTTGGCTGAGCTCCTGCCCTGGAGGACACGGCACAGATGCGGGCACCTGTATGCACAACAGACTGAGTAAAGCTTTGGAACTACATGCCCTGGTGTCCTCTGCTTATTCCTGCGCCAACCCACTCAGCACTGCTACATCTCTGTGCTTAACGCCGCACCATTACGCTCTCCTGACTAGCTCTTCACCTACACTGCCCTGGGACTACTGCCCTACCTGTGGAGGGCCACAACATCATTGCTGCACCACACCATCTGTCCCAGAGGATCTGTCTGCAGCATCGGCTTAACATCTTCATTGCCGAACACCACAGGTGGCGTCACGAATCATTCACTCAAACTTTAATCATCCACACATTCAAATATCCTCCCTTTTACAATAGACGCCCAGGGCCATGGACCGGGTCACAGCTGCCGTGACATCTCCCATTGAACTCAACGGGCCCGGTACCGAGTACCCCGCCATCCTGGGTGCGAGGGCGATCCACATACAGTCCTAATCATTGTTATTGGCACCCAAGAAGTGTAAGCACATAATGTGGAATTTCTGAAAAAAAAAAAAAAACTCCATAAAAAAGGTTTTTTTTGCATAGAGCACTTGTGTTAAATCCAAAAGAGCAAATGATAATTTAAAAAAATAAATAATGGGAGGGAAAAATAGAAAAACCTAAAGTTTGTTGCGACACTGGTATTGGCACCCTTTACATGAATTAGCCAATGAATGATGACCTCAGTGTTTTAGAAAGCCACAAGGTAGGCCCTATTCCTATGTCATAATAGTGAAGGCAAAAGAGCAGTCTGAGGACATCAGAACAGCTATTGTTAGCAAACAAGACTTTCAAAGTGTATAAGGCCATCTATAAAGACCTTGGCATAGCAGTTTCAACAGTGCGCAATGCTATTAAGAAGTTTGCCAAGTATGGAACAGTCTAGACCCTACCTAGATGTGAAGGGAAAGAGGAAAATTGGCAAGTGATGTTTTCAAAGGTTGGTGTGAATGGTGGAAAAAAACACCACATCAAACATCCAAAGACCTGAAGGCCAACTTGAAAAAGTCTGAGGTCATGGTTTCCCAAATACCATACGCCACCCACTAAACCAAGCACAGCTTTATGGGTGAACACCAAGGAAGAAACCATTGCTGAAGAAGAGACATAAAAGAGAAGGACTGATGTTAGCCAAAAATTACCATGAGAAACCACAATCCTTCAGGGAAAATTGTCCTGTGGACAGATGAAACAAAAAGAGCTTTTTGGCAATGCAAAGCAACAGTTTGTTTACAGACGGTGCAGTGTAGCTTATAAGGAAAAGAACACCCTACCAACAGTAAAGCATGGTGAAGGATTCATAATGCTGTGGGGTTGCTTTGCTGCATCTGGTACTGAGGCCTCGACTTTATCACAGGAATAGATTTAAGAAAGAAATGTCATACCCAGTGTAAGAAAACTTGGTTTCAGTCAAAGATCAAAGGTCCTTCAGCAAGACACTGACCCAAAGCGAAAATCTAAAAGTACACAGGAATGGTTGAAAAAGAAAAATGGACTGCCATGAGTCCTGACCTCAATCCCATTGAAAATTTTAGGGGAAAGCTGAAAACCGTAATTGAGAAAAAGAACCCTACAAACACAAGAGCTTGAACAAACGGCAAAGGAAGAGTGGGAGAAAATACCAGCTGAGAAGTGCAAGAAGTTTATTGATGGCTACAAGAAACGTTCGCAGGCTGTCATCAATGCCAAAGTATTAACCCCTTACTGACATCGGACGGTATAGTACGTCCGATGTCAGTATCCCCCCGCTTTGATGTGGGCTCTGGCGGGTAAGCCCACCTCAAAGCCGGAACATGTCAGCTGTTTTGAATGTCAGCTGCTCTGAACGGAATCAAACTGACAGCGGCATTTAACAAGCGCTTCCGGCCATTCGGCCGGAAATACGCTCACTGGTGACCCGCATTAAGTGATCGCGGGTCACCGTTGTCGGCATGACAACCAGAGGTCTCCTTAAGACCTCTATGGTTGTTGATGCCGGATTGCTATGAGCGCCACCCGGTGGTCGGCGCTCATAGCAAGTCTAATTCTGCTACATAGAGGCGATCTGAGCAGGACCCGTTGAAGCGCAGAACGGCCGTAGTCCGTGCCTTGCACATGTCTCCCGTGCCTTTGCCGTGCAGCATTGAATAAAGCAAGGTGAAACCACATGGTGAGTGCCATCCTTCATTTTTCCTCTCACTGTGGACATTTATGTAAACACAGAAACAAACATAAAAGAGTACACATATTTGGTATCGCCGCGTCCAGAGCAATCCAACCTATAAAGCGGTTACACTCGTTAACCCCTTCAGTGAACACAGTAAAAAAAAAAAAAAAACAATGTAAAAAACTGCACTTTGTCATCAGAATAACAAGAAGTGGAATAATACGGGATAAAAAAAAAACAAACAAAAACAAAACGGTATCTCTGAAGTAATCTTGTCCTGCAAAAAACAAGCCATCATACAGCTCCATCACCAGAAAAATAAAGTTAAAGCTTTCATAATAAAGTGATGCAAAAGTAATTTTTTCTATAAAATAGTTTTGATTGTGTAAAATCACAAAAACATAAAAAGGTAACACTGGTATTGTTGTAATCCATCTACCCCGAAGAATAAATAAAGCAGCCTTATCAATTTTACCACACGCGGAACGACCCAAAAAAAAAAAATTAATCCTGAATTGCTGTTTTGTTTCTTGTTCATTCTGCCTCCCAAATATTGGAATAGAAAGCAATCAAAAAAACATGTGTCTGAACATCGATACCAAACATCAACTCGTCCTGCAAAAAAACAAGTCCTCATATGACTCAGTTGGATAAAATATGAAGAAACTATAGCTCTCAAAATATGGCGTTGCAAAACTAGTTTTTGCAATAAAAAGCGTCTTATTGTGTGACAGCAGTCAAACGTCAAAAAAACCCGATATAAATCTGGTATCGCTGTAATCGCATGGACCTGAAGAATAAAGTCGCGTAATCACTTATAGCACATGACGAATGGCATAAAAATTAGAAAAAACTCTTCACCTGCTGTTGATTTGTTTATTATGCCTCCCAAAGATCGCTGTAAGGCCTCTGATTCACACTTATCCTGCGCTCACATTGGGGTTTCCATGTAAATCTCTGAAATACATGATTCAGACTGAACCCCCAGCGGACTGTGGATGCCGTCTGACCTGTGATCCGATTGTGTCTATTTAGGCAGCCACACTTTTGTGCACTTCTGAAAAGAAGGACACTGCTGAATAGAGGCCAGAGGGAGTCCAGAGTACCTGCCTCAGTCTATGGATCTCTCGGAACCTCATTTGAATCCAATTACTCGGAGATTTAGATGGAAATTTCAATATAAGTGCTCAACGTAGAGCGCAGGATAAATGTGATGCCAAACATTTTGTCAAATATTCTGTTCCCAATAAAAGTTTCAACTCAATCCCCCAAAAAAGGTCCCCACTCAGGTCCATCATCTGTCAATGGAAACACAGGGGCCTTTGTACTACCTCAAAAAGCACCATGCCCCCTCCCCCCCCCCACAAAAAAAAAAAAAAAATAGGAAAAATCCAGGGAAATCAGCGCTCCCAAATCCAAATGCCCCCCTCCTTTCTGAGCCCCAGTGTACCTAAACAACATTTATCGTCCACATGTTAGGCATTTCTGTAGCTATGAGAGCCTGCCTAATTCACAGGTACATGTCTCCAGAAGCAGGAGTCACTTGAGAGGGATTCCGCTCTTCTGACACTTAGGGGCTCTGTTCACGGAGACCACAAATTATTCTAGGAGAATCTGCGCTCCATGAGGCTAAAGGCTCTACCGTCCCTTCCGAGTCTCACCGTGTGGCTAAGCATTACTGTACAGCCATATATAGGGTATTTCTACTTCCAGCAGAAAATGTAGGACAAATTTCGGTGCCATTTTTACCCATTTCCCAGTGAGACAATGTAAAATCTGGGGCAAAAAAAAAAAAAAAAAAAAAAAAAAAAAAAACAAACTGTTGGTGTGTTCTACTGTTCTGGCACCTCAGGGGCTCTGCCACTGTGATGTGGCACCCTTAAACCAGTACAGCAAAATACGGCGCTTCTTCCCTTTTCTGAGCTCTGCACTGAACCTCAAAAGTAGTTTTTTGACCACATATGGGGTATTGGTGTACTCAGGAGAAACGGCACAACAAATTTTGGAGTCCATTTTCTCCTGATATCCTTGTGAAAATGAAAAAAATTGGGGCTAAAAACAACATTTTTTTGGGAAATATACATTTTTTTTCATTTTCACAGATCAATGTTAAATTCTGTGACGAATCTGAGTGCTTACCACATATTTAAATAAATTTGTTGCGGGATAATATTTTTTATATAGCGCTAACATATTCCACAGCGCTTTACAGTTTGCACACATTATCATCACTGTCCCCGATGGGGCTCACAATCTAAATTCCCTATCAGTATGTCTTTAGAATGTGGGAGGAAACCCACACAATCACGGGGAGAACATACAAACTCCTTGAAGATGTTGTCCTTGGTGGGATTCGAACCCAGGACCACTGAGCCACCGTGTCGCCCATAGGGATCTAATTTCCAAAATGTTGTCACTTGTGGGGGGTTTCCGCTCACCGTTTAGGCACATCAGGTGGTCTCCAAATGCAACATGGCGTCCGGTAATGATTGAGGCAAATTTTGCTTTCAAAACGTTAAATGCCGCCCCTTCCTTTCTGAGCACTGCTGTGACAATGGTCAGAATTTTAAAATTTGGCCTGGTCATGAAGGTGAAAACAGGCTCGAGGGTGAAAGGGACTCAGCACAGAATGTCTGTTGAAAACAAGTACAGGAGCTCTGTGCACCATGATGTGGCCAAACAATTAACTACAGCTTCACACCTGCTTGTTTTGTCACTAACCTCCACCCTCTTTGATTGACAGCTCTGGCTTGATAGAGCCAGAGAAGGGCAGAGAAAGAGGAAAACCAATCAGGAGGGACGATGTAGTTAAATTATTGGCCCCGTCATGATGCACCAAGCATCTGTACTTGATTAGAACAGTCATTCTGGGCTGACCAAGTCTCTTTAAAGGGCATCTGTCAGAAGGATCTACGTCCCTTTAACAAACAGGATACTAAAAATCTGTCGACGTTATTTAAAAGGGTTAAAACACAAAGAAGCCATATAATATTTCTCTTTACCATTATAGCGCACAATAGAAACTTTGAACAGCCCATTTTTTCCAGCAGAGGGCAGCAATTCTCTTTAATTTACTATCGCAACTGGGGAAATGAAAGCCTTTACCAGCAATTGCCAAATACTGAATGTTTTGCAGCAAGGGTGAAATCAAAGTACAGCAGGGCAACTAGTACAATATTAAATCCCAGGTAATGTACTGAATCCAAGTTAGCAAAATGCAGGTTGTTTTCTCAGTGGGAACTCAGCGGCAGCTTTCTCCACAGCTCATGATCAGGGCGCTGATGTTCAAGAAAAGGATAATAAAAAAGGGAAAAACACTAAACCAGTGCCACAGCAACTCCATCTACAGGACTGGAACGGGATCCTGGCAATTGGGCCCCTACTGACCATGGCTTATCCTAGAAATGACTGATTAGGATAACCCCTGTGTCATACAGGCATAAAAGCACAATGGCCAATCTTACATAGGATTATATTCGATGTGGAAATTAGGATTTTCATTGTAACATTGTTAAAGGAAATGTCCATCTTCCCCCAAAAAATGAGGTAAAGGTGCTTTATTTGCCTATTGTAAGGCCAACCACTCTAGTGCCCAAGGTCTGCTGGTCCACCAGTCTTTGCTGTGGAGACATCCCATTTACAAGAAGTGACCGCTGCAGCCAATTACTGGCCACAGCGGACTTGTGCCATCTACCTCATGAACAAGTATTGTTGATGGGACGTGACCGTTGCAGCTCTCCACAATAACTGGAGAAAGCAGCAAACCTGTGGGGCAGGAGCAGACACCGCTTCAATACGCATACGTAGGTTTTTTGTTTTTTTGTTTAATTTTTATTTTAAAGCATTATTTGCCAGTGTTGCATTTTTCTTTGAAGATAAACATATAATTGTCAGGTATATTCAATATCCAATCCGGTGAGCATACATACCTGCAACAAAGCAACGGCAACAAACACTCCGGCAACAACTATTAAGTTGTCTTGTAACCACTTCTCAAACTGACCCACACAGCCTTTAGTATATATATAACTTTGTTGCTCCAGCTCCTGTCGTAAAGAAAAGAAATGGGTGAGACTACGCCTATAAAATGCAAGACATTGAAAGTGACCAGTGACAGGCTAGTTTCTTTTTTAAATACTTTTTTACTTTGAGGCATTATAAATATAGAAGGGGGGGGTACCTGAGAATTAGTGGGCTTAAGCCCTGGCTGAATATAGAAGTAATGGGCATCGGCGACCCCCTACTCCTATACACTATGAATGCACCAACTCTATCCAGGCAGTGGTGTTTATGACCCTTATTTTTAGGATTAGAGCGGGTGCCTAGCAATCACAGTTACCACCTATCCGTAGGTTAGCTGATATACAGTATGGTCTTTATGGCACAACCCCTATGAGATGTCAAATAAATTAGAGACTGGAGTTTTTCTTTCAAATAGACAATAATTCAGAAGGATACCCAATGTTTTACAGGTTAGATCATGTTGAATATGTGGACAGGAAAACTATAGTCATCCTTAATCTTCCCAGTGATAATCCATTTCTGTCTTAAAATTGCTGACTTCACATTTTGAATTTTGGTTACTTGGCAAGAACATAAGAAAATACTAAATTACTTACCAAAAACACCACGAGAGAGGGGATTCGCCCTTCAATATAAGAAGGGACAACACCTCTCTCGCATCAGTTAGGGTTGATCGAATAGCATCAGATAAGTGCTTATCCAAAGAGCTGTATCGGTAACCTGGTTCTCTCCCGATAATCAGCTGTTCGACGCTGCAGCTGCATGTGTCGCAGCTGTGTGACAATCACAATACATGCATGGAGAGACCGTTTGTTTGTTGTTTGATCAACCCTAGTTACAGAGCATGAGAGGACCGCCAATAGTTAATTACACAACATTATATACAATCTCATCACCCTCATCAATCAAGTGAGTCCCAGCCACCAGAAAAGTGAGAACAACTTCGTAACAGGAAGGAATATAAGGGTGCTGTCAGTCATGGGTTCCGTAAAAAAACACATTACCAGGTAAGTAATTTTGTATTTTTTGGTCACACGTGACAGCATCACGAGAGAATTACAGAGTAAAGATTAATTCTAGGGAGGGACCACAGACTGTGGAACACTTCTCCCAAATGAGAGGCCAGAAGAGAAAGACCTATCCAGCCTATAGTGTTCATAAAAATGGAGGAAGGGGAAGACCATGTTGCTGCCTAAAGCAGGATTCATATCGCATTAGGTGCCAACCGTTTAACGCATCCGTTACTAAGCGGCACTAACGCAATGTAACGGATGTGTTAACGCACCCATTGCCAGACAGTACCGTAACGCATCCTAACGCATGTTAAATTCGGCATGCGTTAGCGATGTTACGATACTTTATGACGCACCCTTGAATGCTGTCTACTGCGTTATCGGGTACGTTAGGTCTAACGCAGAGCGAACAGACGCATCTGCTGTGCATAGACCTCCATTTCTAATGCATGCTGACGCAAGGGTACCTTGCGTTAGTGCATGCGTTATCGGAACTGCAGAAAAAAGTCGCTTTTGGACATCTGTGTTAGCGTATCCGTTTAACAGATCCGTTAAACAGATGGTACTAACGCGATGTGAACCTAGCCTTACAGATCTGTTTGATGGAGACGTCTGAACTCTCTTCCCAGGATGCTGTCATTGTTCTTGTGGAGTGGACCTTCAGACCTTCCCGAACAGCCCTACCTGGCCCACATAGACCATCTTAAATCACTTCTCTGATCCACCTTGGTAAAGTATCTTAATCTCTTTCTATGTCCCTGAAAGGAGATGGAGAGCTCCATCTTTTCTAAAAGTTTCTGTGACTGACAAATATTGCAATAAACACTGACATCAATGTATGTAACCATTCTTCGTTATGATTCTTAGGATCAAAACAGAAGAATGGCAATACTCTCTCTTGCGGACTATGGAATTTTAGAAAATACCTTGGGGAGATGAGCTGGATCGGGTTTCAAAAGTACCATAACCTCCAGAACATGGGTAAATGGGGGATCTGTTGACAAGGCATTGATGTCACTCACCCTGCAAGCCGACGTCAAGGCTCCTCTAACAGGACTGTTTTTAGAGAGATTATCTTATCAAACTGAATTTAAAGGTTTGAAGGGCGATTGTTAATGACATCAGAACCGAATTAAAATCCCAAGGGGGTACCCTTGATGTAGGTACAGGTCTGGACTTCGTACATGATTTTATAAATATAGAGACCTACTTGTTGTCTGCCAAGTCATAACTATACAGTGCACCTAGGGCAGTAATCTGAACCTTAAAAAGGTGCTGACCGAAGGAGCCTGTTCTAGCCCTTTCTGAAGGAACTCTAGGATAGCATTAAATGGCACCTTCCCGATTAGGGTAGCCCCTGTAGAAGACAGGAATTTTTTCCAGGACCTACAGTATATATTCTTGTGGTAACCAGTTTCCTACTACAGAGCAAAGTAGAAACTAAATTATAGGAAATCCCTTTACAGTCTAGCATCGGCCTTTCAAGTTCCAGGCTGTTAAATGTAGCCCGCTCACTTGAGAACGATGCACAAGCACTTGAGAGAGATGGTCCAGATTTTCTGGAAGAACTCAGGGGTCTGTGATTGACCCTAACCAAAAAGGAAATTCCCTTTGGCCAGAAGGGAGCTATAAGAATAATACTCACCTTGACATCCCTGATAATCTTTAGAACTGATGGAATCAGAAATACTGGAGAAAACACAAGTCACACCGAGTTCCATTTTATCAGGAAGGCATCTACCATTTGAGGACTCTCCTTCAGATTCAGGGAAGAATTTCTCTGCTTTTCTGTTTTGTCTGGTTGCAAAAAGATCTATTTTTGGAAGATCCCACATACTTATGATCTGGTCGAACACTGACCTCTTCAGTGACCACTCGTCTTGTCGCAGCTCATGAAATCTGTCTTGTAAATTTTCTTTCCCACTGATATGCAGGGCTGATAATGAAATGTTCTTCTGCCAGTATAAATACTTGCCTTGCAATTGACATCAGAGACCCGGAGCGAGTGTGGGGACTCCTCTATTCTTGATAAACAGCCTTGTGAAGCTGACAGCTGAGGGTTGCAGCCCCCAGATGTGAGTTTTGCCTAGCTGGTTATACAAAATGCAGGAGAACCCACGCAGTTTTTTCATTTATTTATAGTGCAGGCGGCAGCTGATGAATACCCTCATCAGCCACTCCTGCTGTCACGGTTATTAGCAGCAGCAAGGGTTGGCTGATGGGAGTAATAATTCCCATCAGCCTCCAGCTGTCTATTTTATCACTTAAATATAACTCATCATTCTCCCCTGCTCGTGGCGATCGCGTGCAGAGCAAGGGTGCATGATGATGGCGCCGGGGAACAGCACTTACTGTAATGCTTCTTCACTGGTGCCAGTCCGTGTGGTACCGTGTGCCGCAAGTATTACACACACGGACACTGACATCTCTGGTGCCAAAAATATCAGGACGTGTGAATGAGATCTTATAGCAGGTTTTTATGGTTGGTACCATTTTCAAGGCACATTACATTTTTAAGTCGCTTTCTATTCCAATTTTTGGGAGTAAGAATAAACAAAAACCAGCAATTCATTCTTTTATTTACTTATTTTTTGTGGGCCCGGGGGGGGGGGGGGGGGGGCGCGTTCATACTGTTCCGGATGTATTAAACTTGATAAATCAGTTTTATTCTTCGGGTCAGTATGATTACAGAGATGCCTCATTTATATTGTTTATGTTTTGGCGCTTTTATACAATAAAAACTTTTATACAAAAAATTATTTTTGCATAACTTTATTCTGAAAGCTATAAAGTTTTTTATTTTTCCGCTGATGGAGATGTATGGCGGCTTTTTTTTTGTGAAACAAGATGACGTTTTCAGTGGTTCCATATTTATTTATATCCGTTTTTTTTATTGCGTGTTATTCCCCTTTTTGTTCGGTGGTATGATAAAGCATCGTTTTTTTGCCTTGTATTTTTATTTTTTTTATAGTATTCACTAAAGGGGTTAACTAGTGGGACAGTTTTAGGCTGTGTGCACACGCTGCGGATTTTGCTGCGGATTTTGGCCGCTGCGGACCCGCAGCAGTTTTTGCTGCGGTGTACAGTACCATCATTCCCTATGGGAATCAAAAACCGCAGTGCAGACGGTGCGGAATTTTCCGCACGGATTATCTGCGGTTTTCAATCCGCAGAAAGAATTGACATGTCAATTCTTTCTGCGGATTCCCCTGCGGTTTGCCATCTCCTCCATTGAGGAGATGAAAAACCGCAGGGCAAAACCGCAGAGCAATCCACAGGTAAAACCGCAGGTATTTTGACCTGCGGTTTCACCTGCAGATTTTACAAAATCCGCGCGGATGAATCCGCACCTAATCCGCAGCGTGTGCACACAAGCCTTATAGGTCAGATCGTTGCAGATGAGGCCAGATGTGTACTTTTATTGTTTAGATTTTTTTTCAGTCAAATATTTAATGATAAAAAGATCAATCTATTCTATATTTTATTTTTTATATATATATTTTTTTACAATTTTAAAAAAATTTTTTCCTTATTTCCTTAGTCCCACTATGGGACAATCATCATTTATTGCAGGCTAATTGCTTCTATAGCATATAAATGAAGCAGCATCGCCATGCCATAGAAACTGTCAGCTCTGCACTGACAGGGACTTGCTGATCATGCACTGCGCATGATCAGTAAGGTTCCTCGCTCTGGTGACCTGGATGTCATCACGACAAAATCGGGTCACCATGGCAACAGGGACCTGGCGTCACACCTCGGGGTCTCCGATCCAAAGGCAGAGGGGCTGTCAGCCCTCTTCCGGAATTATGCGATCGTGTTCGATCACAGCATTTCGAGCGTTAAAGCGCCGGGAGCGGTCTGTGATCGCCCCTGGCAACTATTGCCAGGTGTCAGCAGTCAGAATCTGCCGACAACAGGCTGTGATCACCCGTGCACCACCCTTGTGCGTGGGCGATCGCGATGATGTAATATTCCGTCCATGGAAAAATTGGCCCAGGTCACATGGCCAGAATATTATGTCCGATGTCAAAAAGGGGTTAAGTAAAGGACTGCCACACAGCATCCTGGAAGGAGCAATTGTACACTTGATTGTATTGATTCCATTTTGAACGTTGGGATTTTAAAGAATCTGTTGAGTGCCTTTAACCCTTATCTGACCTCCAACAGAATAGTACGCCGAGGTCAGATCCCCTGCTTTGATGAGGGCTCCAGCGGTGAGCCCGCATCAAAGTCGGGACATGTGGGGATGATATGATTAGAGATGGGCGAACCCGAATAGTATAATTCGGCGTCTGTACCGAACAACTACTGTACGGGCACGGAGATCAAAACACATACTTCACCATGATGTCCGTGTTACTGTCCCCCCTCCCCCCAGAACACTAGGTCTTTGTCGTGCTTGTCCATGATAGCGAGGCAAACACTACTTGATTTAATTATTTTTACCTCCGATCAGACAACTGCGGTTCCCACACTGTAAAATGACAGCAGGTATGATAGGAGGTAAAACGTTTACCTCCGGCAACTGGTGTCAGCTGATGGGACTACCGCTCCCATCAGCCTATGCCTGCTGCCGCTAATAACAGCGAGAGCAGGCGGCGGCAGCTGCTGGGAGTATTCATCAGCTAACGATTGCACTCCAAATAAAGGAAAAAAAAAAAAAAAAAACGGCGTGGGTTCTCCTGTATTTTTGATAATCAGCCAGGTAAAATGGACAGGTGGGGGCTGCAACCTTCAGCTGTCAGCATTCGAAAGGCTGGTTATCAAGAATAGAGGGGTCCCCACATTGTTTTATTTAAATAATTTAAAAAAGGCATGGGGTCCAACTCCATTTTTGACAACTAGCCTTGCTAATGCAGACAGCTGTGGGCTAGTATTCACAGGCTGGTAAGGAGCCATGTATATTTTCCCCTCTCAGCCTAAAAATGCATTTTTTTTTTTCCTTTTTAGGAGTCTCCTGGTAACAGTCAGAACAAGAGATATTTAATTAAAAAAAACAAAAACCTAGTTAAAACAGGTTGAACTTTCATGAAGATCACTCATCACTGAGAATATATTGAGGGTACCAGATCAGGAGGCAGAATCATATCCAATAGATCAATAAATCTCCCCTGGAGACCACGTATTCCTCCATTCGGCTGGAGCTGTGACGACTACTTGGAATCGCTGAACTTTCGTACCCTGGCTGAGAAACCCTCACTGCAGCTGCCCCATCGTTCTGAACTTGGTTGCTGGTGGACTTGCTTGTTCTGTTTTTATGGCTGTCGCTGTGTCTGGAGATGCTGCAGCTGATAATTCTCAGACAACTGCTGCTGCACTTGTTGCATTGGACGCTGCTCTTCAGGTTAAGTATCCATGTTGGAACACAGGAGACCAGGCTGGCCGGTAGGTTCCCTGTAGCTTACAGTACCCGCCCCCAGAAGTACTCTCTGGTTCAAGTGTCACCGATGCACGTCATCAGGGCACGACTTCCTGGATTGCATCCTGCACAGACTGGAACATGATGCCGGGCAACCATAAGACAATTATGCCGCTGCCGACGCCCACCCAATGGAAGAGACTCCCCTCGGGCTGACCGTGGAGCTTCCAGGTCCCTGGCGCCGGCCGCAGCAAGACTGTGCCATGCTAGAAAACTGACTTGCCCAGGTCTGGGAACAATCCATTCTTCTACTTCTACCTTCTTTTCTTCTGTCACTGTAATAACAAGGCTCCCCTGTCAAGGACAGGAAGCAAACTGATGCGGGGAGAGGTGCCACCCCCTTATTATCCCAAAGGTTTCCTATCCTTTAAGAATGTATCCCCTCTCTTGTGATGCGGTCATGGGTGACCAAAATAAATAAAAAATCCACACCAACTTGGTGCAAATCAGTCATGTGTATTTCCTTCCGGCTTTGTCTGAATTTTAAGTGAAGGTCTTCCACAAGCCATCCTACAGGTGAAAACCTTTCCCTATGGATGATTCCACCACACAAATCTATTAGCATTCAGATTTTGGGAAGAATGGGGGAAAGAGAGGGGGACACACGATAGGTCAGAAACATTTTTTATTGCAGTTTACAATTGTGGTGCCTGATGTATAAGAGAAAAACCATAGTGACTGAGCACAGATGTAGCACATGTTCAGGGGTTAACCGTTTCCTCCTTTTCTGTAAAGGAAAACACAAAAGTTGGATGGAGAATGGGAGGTAAAGGATAACACTGGCTCTCTCAGAAAGATATGGGACAGTGGATGCACAAACAGACCACATAAGCAGTCAAGGACAGAGAAGGCGAGGGGTGCCAGAGAAAATGGCATTTAGTGGACATGTATCGTGGTGCTTCAATGTATCTTATCTCCTATCAGCCTGAGCTGAGAAGGTGCAAGGAGATGTAGCCCATACCAATTACCTAAACTGAATCAGTTGTCTGAACTGAGTGAGCCAGAGCGGCCAGCACAGTGCAGCCCTGGCACATCTCATTTCAGGCCACATCTCCTCTAACTGAATGCTTGGACCTCACCAGCTAACCACTTCTAGGTAAAGTCAGGACGCTGGGTGCAAACATCTTCCAGTCACCGATCTCATGCCACAGGCTCCAGATGAAAAGTGATCTACTCCCTGCATCTTCCAACCTGCTCCTACAAATGGTAAACCAGCAATTCGAGTTTTTGATTTGATCAAAAAGCAGAACTATGGAACATACACTTGGCAGATCAAACTAATTAAATCAATTGCTCAGCGCTACAGCACAATGTTCAGAAGCATTTTACAAGGATTTATGTACAGGTATGTTGTCACTTATTACAAGTAGAGACATGTGAAGAGCGCATATCATGTCCTACATATAATGCAAGAGAATTCTTACACTAAGCTCAATATACTGGGGCACACAATCCAGAAATCAAAAGAGGAACAATTTGTAATGTCTTATGTAATCATCATAGCAGAGACACGACAGCATTGTAATGCCAGCCTTACCAGCTTTAGCCTCACGTCATACCCACACTGTGTGTTCGGAACATCCTCCTGTACAAAGGAAATACAACTTCTTTTAGAAAACTTTCTAAAAAAAAGTACATAAGGGGTGCAACAATTGGCAAAGGAATACTGAACAAAAAATGCAGTAGAAAGAATAAGGAAAAATAATAAACAAAAAGTATATGGAGTGAGGCCATTCTCACTAGTCGGACTCTGGTAGGGGGTATATATAATGCATATATACACCCTACGGTCCCAATTCAGAAACCAGCAAACCCCCGCAGCGCAGAGTGCACGTGCTGGGTTAGGGGGGGATTTATAAGTCTGCAAGACTTATCGATTTGGACTGGACAGTCCCTTTAAAATGCAAAGTGAATGAGCAGAATAAAAAAAATATCAGATCAATTTGTTGGGAGCAGCCTTTACCTTCAAATCAGCATCGATTCTTCTAGGTACACTTGCATAAAGTCTAGGCTTTTGTAGGATTATATTCATATGTAGGAGCACGATGCATGAGTAACCAATTATACCAAACAGGTGATAATCATTATTTTCATATGGAGGTAAAAACAGTCATTCTGGAAACAGAAACAGGCTTGTAGGAGTCTTAAAACTAAAGATGAGCGAATATTTCAATGTTCGGTTTACGGTCGCTGTATTTGCAATATTCGCCGACTAATTCGTTGAATATTCACTGAACTTATCTGAACGCCATTCACGTCAATGGGAGGTAAAAACAAACGCGTGCACAACACCTTATAAAGGCCCCAAATGCTGCCAAAACACATAAAATGAGGGACAGACATCAGGAAAGTGGCCTCAATTCACCCACAGTACAAATTTTAGCATGGCACAGCAGCAATCAGCCAGGCATGAGGTATCGGGGTCTGGGACAGCATTTACAGCTTTCCAATGAACGTCACAGAAAGACGAGGTGGGTGAGAGATCGGTGTAGGAATCCTTTTCTGGAGCACTGATAACACATGCAACACCTCTACCTGCTTTCATGCTGAGCCACACTCAGGTGGCACAAATATCAGTTTTGTAGACTACTATTGTCAGAAAAATTTAAGTACAGTAACACGGGTAGTTGAGCCCAAGGAAGTGGAGGCCTGCCGGTATCGGAGGCCTATTACTACAGGCAACACGCATGAAGGACACCCAACCAGGAATGTTCACAATTCCAAAAATTATTGGCAGACACCAAAGTGTCATCAATTTCACCACAGTTCAGGGACCGACTGGTCTTCCACTACGTCCAATCCAGCAGATGGACACCAAACAAGGAGAGTTCACATTTAAATAAATGAGGGCCTTACACCACAGAAGTAGAATACCTGTCAAGAGAATAGAAATAGTACAGTTGGGACCAAAACGTCTTCCACTACAGCTAACCCAGCAGATGTAGACCAACCATGACCACTTTTCCACAAATTTGTGTTAACATCAGAAGCAGCCACACTAAAGATATCACATAGTGCAGTTAAATGATATTATTGCATCACACTTAAAAATGCAATACACCTAAACTCCACAGTCTGCAACTGGGGTGCAAAAGTCCTTAGAGATCCATGACTTTTCATCTTGATGAAAGTTAGGCGGTCTACACTTTCAGGGGACAGCTGGCTGCGGCTTATTCGTCAGGACACCACCAGCAGCGCTGAAGACACGTTCTGAGAGAACGCTGGCTGCTGGGCACGATAAAACTACCAAGGTGTGTGAGGTGAGCTCAGGCCACTAATCCATTTTGGAAGACCAAAATGTGAAAGGCTCCAAACCCTCCCTGATAGTATTTATATTCAGTTCTAGATTTTCCTGCACCATCCTCTCCATTCGTTCACCACGTATATGACTTGGACTCTGTTGTGCTGGTGCATGAGTTGGTCTAAAAAAAAAAAAAAAAAAAAAAAAAAAAAGTGTCAAAGGACTCACAAATTGCTTCTTCCACCACTGCTGCTGCAGCTAATCTTTTGGCACTGATGAATTGACGTGCTAGAGTTTGGAAGTCTAGAGCTGCGATGCAAACTGTGCGCTTCACTGCTGTCTTGGGGAAAAGCTCTCTTAAGGTTGTGTAAAAGCGTGTTTCCATACTCCTGCATTTGCGGGTTCCTTTCCAGGGAGGGAAAAATCTGGCAAAATATGGTTTTATACCGTGGATCTAACAGAGTGGCAACCCAATAGTCAGCATTATTCCTAATCATAACTATACGGGGACAGTCTCTACTTTGGAGGTCCAAGCCAATGCGGTGTTGGTGGCTGGGTAACAATGAGGCAATGGTGTCCTTCAAAGGGATATTCCCATCTCCAAGATTCTATCCAAATATGTACGAGGTGTAATAATATTAGCAATTACCTCCAATTAGAAATGTAGTATAGTTCTACTGATTTGCTTTCGCTGTTTCCTCATGTGCAGGCATTGCTGTAGGTTAGATATCCATGGTTACGACCACTAGCAACTAGCTATCACTATATGAGTGGTCATAACCATGGATATCCAGGAGTACTGCAATGCCTGCACGAGGAAAGAGACATAGCAAATCATAAAAAGTATACTACATTTCTAATTGGAGGTATTTACTAATATTATACACCTACTACATATTTGGATAGAATCTTGGAGATGGGAATACCCCCTCTGTAATGCTGAAAAATAGAGGCAGATCGTTATGCATGAAATACCAAGAGGGAGGAAACTGATTGGCTGCAGCAAGACAACTACCACAAACATACAGCCATTTTCAATAATGATTAAAAAACTTGCACAAGCATATAATACACAAAATATCTGTGGCTAGATCTCCAAGATGTTTGGAAGAACCAGCTTGCCGAATATTTTCAAAAATTGTGTACAAGTGTACCTAGAATAATTGATTGAAGTGTACCTAGAAGAACTGATTCTTTGCTGTTTACAAGGCAAAGGGTGATCACACCAAATATAGATTTGATTTAGATTTCTCTTTTGTGCATTCACCTTGATAATTGATACAAATAAACTAACATTTATATTTTAGAAACCATTAAAGGGAATCTGTCACCCCCTGGAGGAACGTAAGCCACTGCTATGGACATACAGGTAATAGAATGCTTAAACCAGTCTTACCTGTATGCCTCATAGCTGCAACGTAGATGTTGAAAAAAGCAGTTTTTAATGTTTTATGTTAATGATTTCTTCCACGCTCCGGGGCGTGCTGTGCCTGGAAGAAATTCCTGCCTCCTCTCCATTATAATGGCATACCCTTCCATTAATATCACATTTCATCGATCTTCTGAGCAGGCAAGTCTCTGCTACTGTTCAGTGACTCGCCAGCACCTGCACAGGAGATTGATGAAGACTCTGCCCATAAAGGGGCAGATAAGTTTCACATAACCGCGCAAGTGGATGGTGCATGCGCGGTATTACAGCGCCGCAACTGCGCGTCACAAGTCAGTGTGAAATGCTTGTGAGGGAAGTGCCACTTGAACGAAGAGAGGTGGCATAAATTTCTTCCAAGCATCACACGTCCCGGAGCCTGGAAGAAATCATTAACATATAACATTAAAACGGTTTTTCTCAACATCTACACCCCAGCTATAAGGTATACAGGCAAGACTGGTTTAACCATTCTATTACTTGTATGCCCAGAGTAATAGCTTAAATTCATCCAGGGGGTGACAGTTTCCCGGTAAAACTTTTGTACGATATTGCCCATGTAATTGTATGATCACGGAACGAACAAAGCCAAACTTCATCACAAAAGGGAAAAGGTACAAACGTCCTTTGCAATTATCTTGAAAGAGGCGCACCAACAATACAGACCAAATAAAACAAAAAAATAGAAACGTACCGCAGGGTCTTTCACACAACAAGAGAATGGCACTCCACATCGTTCTCGACTTGGATTAGAATCTGTGCAATTGAAGTAAATGTTGAGGTTCCAATCATTGGGTCCATGAGCACCACAGCACGACCACTACCATAAAGAGCAATCAGGTAAAAGTGTAAAACGTCAATTAAAAGAAGTTTTGGGGATCCAAGGAAAATACATGATTTCATTTTAAGTGCTTGGGTATCTTCTAAATGTAAAAGCTAGTTGTGACATTTTGGTGCGAATTCCACATAAAACATGCAACATGTGAAACCAGTTTAACCAAGTGATGCAAAGCTACTCAAGACAACCTCTACTCAAGATACATTATTGTTCATGTCAACCCAACAAGTCGCAATAGTACTCAGGCCATACATGTCAACCAGACTTACATATTCCTGAGCAAAGTCAATGAGGTTCTGCAGGTCTATATCATCTCGATATGCCTTAACATTGTTATTAATGAAGAAGTTCAGTTGATCTTTGATCCAGTCTTTAAATACGAAGGCCAAGATTCCTGCTGTAAGCTCAAGGAAAAAAATCAGCCCAAGGAAGACTGAGAACTGCAAGGAAGAAAGAGGACAAATTAAATTTTTAAATTAAATTCTACTTGTAAACTGTGTTAATTTATATTTAATGAATAGATACTACACATGAAAATAAGCAAGTTTGTCATATACATCAGAGAATTTTGCTTCTTTCTCCTATTGGTTTGACCTTTCACTCTCAATGTGTAAAATCTGTCTTCAGTGAATACAGACTTTCCCATTACTAAGACAGGAGATGATCATTCATGCTCTTAACATTCTATGGACATAGGAGAAACAGGCGGCAGACAGACATCCTGCTGAAAGTTCTCCTAAAACCACAGTCATCATAGTTCTCAATAGAACTTTATAAGAACCAACTGTCAGCGCTCTCAGTTATGGGAAGTTCGGTATTATATGAAGACAGATTTTACCCATGAATAGATAATCATGAAAATGAACAATCAGTTTAGGAGAAGATTTGTTTCCGATTACAAAGTTTCTTATCTTCACGTGTACCACCGATTTATAAAAATACAAAAACCCGTTACAATCGTAATGGTCGCTTAGGCTTTATCACTTGGAATGGTGCAGATGCTTATTGAGGGAAAATTATTCTGGATAAATCCAATATGTGTACAATGTGTGAAGGTACCTTTCTCAAGATATCCAGGATACACCCAATAAATATTAAAATAACTAACGACTGTTGAGTATGTTCAGCAGAAAAGGGGTCATTGCCCATATCTGAAATGATGATCGTAATCCACCCACGTGTTTAACACAACAGGGAGGAAATAAGTCAATGAATGAATGAATGGGCTATGGGTGTAGTAGACATATAGCAACACAATCATAATAAAGAAACAGTCAAACCATTGGTATCAGAAAGAATGTGATGAAGTCACCCCCACATTCACCAGGTCAAACCAGGTGAAAAAATGTGTGTGGTGACTGGAGGAAGGTGAACAACTCACTCAATGAGCATTAGAAAAAGTATTGGAACAACAACAAAGTCATTTAAGGAGAACTTGTCGGCAGGATTGTGCTCAGTATCCTACAGAGTGTGTCAGGTCGGGGCCGTTATACTGATTACAATGATACCTGGTGATGAAATCCGCCTTGTGGTGGTTGATTAATCTTTATTTGTAGTTTTCAGTTAATGAGTGCCATGCTGAGGGGCGGCCTTTATATGGTGCTCTGCTTACATATTCATCTTTATGGCAGGTCACTGATCCCTCAGTCACCTGCCCCCTATTTTACATATTGCATAGAATATGGTTTTGAAAATAAAATTAGTATTCATCAGGCAGGCGCTGTAGCAGGATACGGGGGCTAATATGCATGTATTCATTCGAGTTTGTCAATTTTGTTGGTGGGCAAAAAATAAATAAAATTTAATCCAAAATTGCACTGGCGGCTGCACCTGTGCAATAGCATCAGTCAGGAAACGAGATGCAAATGTGCAGGCGTTGCCGCCATTTTGGTATAGAATAAAAAAATAAAAATTTGGCTCCATCAAGATGGCGCCGGCGGCGTCTGCACAGTAACATCTATCGCATTCCGAATTATGCTACTGGGCAGGCGTGGCCGCCGGCGCCATTTTGAGTAAGATTTTTTTTTCCCCAACAAAATGATAAAATCCAAATACATGCATATTATCCATCGCATCATGCTACAGCGCAGGCGCCAGCTCCTGCCTGATGAAAGGTTTTGTTTTTCTCAACCAATATTCTATGCAGTATGTAAAATAGGGGGCAGGTCAGTGAGTGACCTGTCAGAATCCATATAAAAGAATATGTAAGCAGATTACCACATGAAGACCCCCCCACAGCCCCGCCCCGAAGCACAAGCATATCACTAACTGAATTTAAAGATTAAACAACAACCACAAGATGGATTTCATCACCAAGGTATCATATTAATCAGCATAACAGCGCCAACCTGACAGTGTCTGTAGTATACCGAGCACAATCCTGCTGACAAGTTCCCTTTAATGTACAAAAGCCAATTCAGCAATGTGCCTTAAACTCTGCTCAGATTCTGCCATATTTAATGTGGACACTGACTGAACCCTGTGACAGACGGTAGTGCCGGAGGGGTTCGTCATGTGATGAACTTGGCCATGTATATCGGAAACAGTGATTGAGATGTGAACAAAGTTTTATAGCGGATGTGCTAAGGTAGCCAAAAGATTGTGTTCACAATCCAAGTGTACAGTTTAGATGAGATCACTTTTCACAAGAGGGGTTTATTCTAGATGTATTAAAGCTACCAAAAAAAACAACAAAAAAACAAACATTTAATATATACACACGATATGGACTCGTTCATCAGTCTATGGTGAAGTGACAACAGTATGGACAACATGCTTATAACATGACAGAAAAACTGACGGAACATCCTAGTCTGAATAGGTGCATGCCAAAAAAACAGCTTACATATCAAAATAAGGAAATGGTCGCACTCAATTGCATTAAGGCATATCAAATATAAAATATATGAAATGTGAATAGCATAATGGCTTTTGGAATTTAGAAAAAACACATGATACTTATATACATATATACACAGAGAGAGAGAGAGAGAGAGAGAGAGAGAGAGAGAGAGAGACTTATATACACTATACATAGAATATAAGGGGAAAAACTGTTCTCTAACATGTCAAATTTGGAAATACAGTAACAGGATCGATGGGGACGTGTGTGTGTGTGTGTGTTCTGGAATATGATTCAGCAGATACATGCTCCCTCCCTCCTCCCCTCTTCATAGACTGTGAAGAAATATTATGTGAACCATTTAGTGAGCTGTACACGGAGACAAGCCGACAAGCCTGACATTGAAAGTTCAGAGTAAAGCTAACATATTTTACAAACTTTATACTCATCTGCCCTATTGATTTAAGTAAAGATTGTTTTATTTCTATCCTAAATAATACAGCACATGATTCCCTATTCTTGCAAAAATTTCAATATACCTTATTTTTACAGGACAACATTTTGAGAGTGAATTCACATAATTACAAAATGTCGAAGAAGCATCTTATGAAGTCAGCTGTATTTGAGCATTTCACAGTGACTCAAGATAAACATTTTCTATGTCAGTTTATCAGTGACCCAGATAAAAAATGTTGTGATGCCAACATCAGTGCATACTCTGGGCAGTGATAAAAATGCTCCTTCAAGAGCTTCCAATCTAAAAAGACATTTACAACACTACCACCCAGACGTTTACAAAGCGGTGATTGAAAAAGATCACAGCAGCACCAAAAAAAACAAAGCTCAGGAGTTCCCGCCAGGCAAAGAAGGAGGAAAGAGCATCTCAAACATTAGTTACAAGATATTTTGTAAGTGACAAAGTTACTGTAACATGCACAGCAGATGTGTTTTAAAGACAGCTCATCGAGCTTGTTGCGAAGGACAGTGTACCATTATCATTATTTGCATGACCAGTTTTTACAGCTCTTAATGGAGAAATGGCCCGCAAACTTGGTGTTTCTCTGGAAAGAGAAAGTATTAGAAAATTAGTGATTGAAGAAGCCCTTAACAAAAAGGAAGATCCTAAAAAGACTCGAGAAACGCTTTGTGTTTCTTAAAATGGATGCCTGCACTCTTCACAGAGTGAACTATTTTGCCATCAATTTTCGATATATTTGTAACAAAAAAATTGTTACTACGACGCAGGCAGTAAAAGATACTAAAGCTCATCACAGCAGCCAGTTTCTCCAGATCTTAGTGGAAAAAGTTCTGCCAGATTATGAACATGTTCTTTCTATTGTAACTGATAACACATCAAACATAAGTACAATTAAACTGATGAATGAGAATAAGGAAGGTGAAGAGCAGTTAGAACAACATTTCACATTCCGTATGTTGGAGATGGAAGGCCACAGTCCTGGAACAAACAGATATTACTACAGAAGAACAGCAAAATGATTCTTTACAATTAGATGATCTTGTTGAAGCTGCTTAACACCTCTTTCCTATTCATCACATGTGCTGTGTTTTGTACACACTGCAGCTGGCAATAAGAGATAGTCTGCAAGAGGAACATGCTGGAACTCTGATTACCAAAGTGAGGAAATTGGCTATTGCTGTCTGAACCCCTAAAATTGATTACATCTTGAAGAGACGTGCTGGGAAAGGGGCAATTGTGGTTCAAGCCACTCGGTGGGGCAGCACCTATTTAATGATTGAGCGATTGCTTGAGCTGAAACCCTTCCTTGTAGATATGGCCAACCCTCAGGTAACACTACATGAAGGTCAATGGACACAGGTGGCTGAATTGAAGTTATTGCTTCATCACCCATTTACAGTGACTAAAAAGTTACAAGCTGAAGAGTTAACTCCAGGCATTTTTACAAAAGAGTGAAAGAACTTGTTGTTTTGCCTATCCCAAAGAGGAGGTTTAATCGTAGATGGCACTGCTGCTTCAATGAAACGGAGAGACACTGCTATTAGAAAACAAAATTCTTCTGGCAGCTGTTTATGTGGACCCGAGTCATCGTATATTGCTGGATGATTAACAGCTAACTAAAGGAAATGAAGCTTTGATTGAGGTAGTTAGGATGAGTGGGCTACAGGATGGCCAAGAGCAAGAGGACTCAGGTCCTGCCAGTGCTGCTGCCGTTTCTTCATCCTCATCAGGTGAGGAGTTTGATTTTGAAAAGTATTTGGACGACATGGAGCAGGCAAAGCGTTGCCGCAGGGAGAGGGAAAAAAAAAAAAAATTACACTCCCATAGAAAAAAAAGACTAAGCATTTCGAAGTAGAAGAGTTCAATCGTTCATCAAAACTAACTGTGCACGAGGCAATTCCTTTATACCCTGAAATTGTTAGAAATGTTGCCCATGTGGTTACTGCTTTGCCTCCAACCCAAGTTAGTGCAGAGAGGTCCTTCTCTAGTCTTAAAATAATTAGTATTTTTACAAAATCCCACACAAAATTCTTGTGGGAAATGAAAGGATAATATGCTCAGTGCACAGTGAAACTTTTATTATCTCCCATTTAACCATTTGTTGTTTGATATTCTGACACTTTGCTAGTTTGTATGCAATTATGTTGCGCTATTTATAATAATCAACTGATCATATTCATTGTGTTTTTTTGTATATAATGAAATTGGAGATTTTCTTTTGGTGCATTGAGCATATTAGTCATTATCTCCAATATAACTTTTTGTCTTCTGACATTTTGAGACTTGGATTTTTGTTTACACACTTGTTGCCTTACTCTTCATATACAATTATTTATATTCATTGCGGTTTTTTGCACATGTATTTTGCAGATTTTTTTATAAATCATTCATTGCGTTTTTTTGCACTTGTATTTTGCAGATTTGCATATTGCTAATTGTTATTTTTACATAACATCTGATACCATTTTGCATAGAATTTTTCTATACTTATTTATAATACTAATATAAACGCAATCATTTGTTATAAGATTACATCATTGTGTTTTTACAAACATTTATAATAATTGATACAAACGCAATCAGTTGTTGGAAGATTACACTATAGTGTTTCAACTTTATTGGTGTAACCACTTGATCTTGGCGGTTTTTTTGGAAATTTCCTTGTCTTGTCAATTTTATTATTGATGAATAAATTGTTATTTTTTAATTTTGGCTCATTCCTTTCTTTTCCCACAAGAATTTTGTGTGGGATTTTGTAAAAATACATTGCTGCTGGAAGGTAGTATTTTCACTCTGTGGATTATATGATATGCTTAAAATATCTAGGTCAGATTTGAGGTCATCTATGAAGGAGGATCTGATGGAGGTGATACTATTTCTCAGAACAAATTCATAGACTGCACAAATGTTATTCAGTACGTTTTTGTTGAAAAGTGTTTTTTCTCCCACTTACTGCATAGTGTATAATAAATTGTAAATATGCAAAAGTTTTTTTGTTCTAAAGCCGTATTCCAATAAATATATGTTCTATCTGAATGGCATAATTACTGTATCATAATAATGATTAAAAGCCTGATGCTACCATTGTATTACAGTAAATTTATCACTTAAACATGAGCCATGTATGAGGGAGTCGGAGTCGTGGAGTCGGTGATATGGAAATTGAGGAGTTGGAGGTTTGGCTTACCGACTCCACAGCCCTGCAATCTAAAACCAAATACTTGGGCATTTTACACGTTTCTCTAAACAGAGCATAGACCTTCAATGTTTAATCAGCACAAAGTCTAACTTCATGTTAGTAGCAGAAATATAAGCCTTCGAATACATATCTGAATGAAAATCATACAATTGTTATCCCTTAAAATACATACGAATTTCAGAAGTGAGGTGTTTTCCCGTAGTGCCCCGATGCAGCCAGCGAACCCCAGCACAAACATAACAGCCCCGGTGACCATAAAGAGCCAGACAGGATCAAAGCCGCCCAGGTCTGTGATGGAGGAGATGTTGGAAAGGACACCCTGTAGAGAGATGAGAAAGATCAAATATTCCGTTAAATGAACACACAAAGATACCAAAAGAGACTTATTATGCTTTGCTTTTATAGCGCTTTACAATTAAGCTTCAAAACTCCCTCTTTAAATTGTATATTCACTGTTCACTTTAAAATACAAAATATAGTTGAAATTCAAACAAAAATTTTTTTTACAAATTGCTTAATATCTAATAAGGATTGCAATTTACAGCCAAAGTGGCTTGACATCTCTGCTGCTGACAGCTACTGGAAGGTGTCAACATCTTGATGATGGATTAGTATAACACAAACTTAGCGGTATTTCACACAGAGGGACCGTAATTTTTCCAAATGAATATACCGTACTTTCAGTAAAATAAAATCACCAAAATCCTAGCTTGTGCTTATAATATGTAGGTTAATTCTACAGGTGACCTGTATAATGGCATTTAAAGAGTGAATGTTAAACCTCAGGGGCCACAACTACTGTAGAAAGGTAAGCTTTTGGGACTTTTATTGTGCATCTATAAGTCTGATTTTTGAGGCCTGCAAATTCCCATTTACAAAGTGTTTGTTCAACACTCTTCAACCAGGTTTAGGGTTTCCATTATAGCACTACCTTAAAAATATCCTATAAAGCTGTATTCAGGATACGTGGCAAGTGTCTGATTGGTGGGGGTGAATCTACTGCAGAGGCCCACATCGGTCATGAACACTGAACTCCAGGTTCCCTGTATACATGGAGCAGCAGTGCACCAACAATCTTGGCTCCACTCACAGTCTACCGGACAAAAGGAGAGTATAGTCATATACTCTATCACTAGCAATCCCATAACGCATGACGCACCACCACTCCTTTCACCTCAGTGAAGGCCAGCAATCAGAATAGCCAAGTGGGAATTGGGAGAAGAACCAATTTAGGCTACCTTTACATGTCCAGTAATCAGGAGAAACTGGACACAGCAGTTGATATATACCCCATTATATGGTTCAATATATCTTAATTTATAAGATGAATGGTATATATCTGCTGAATAAATAAATGGTTGACCATTCGGAAAATAGTGAAAACCAAGCAAAGGAAAAGAACCGAACCTGTGATTAAAAAGAATATGGAACGAGAAGATATGATTACCGTAATTAAAATACCTTTATTTAACAAAGTGGTAAGAAATAGTACCACATACAAGAGGTGTCAGCACCGAACAAATACGAATATAACATATCAAGAATAAAAACTACGTTAAAAACCAAACCAAAGGCAACACAGATATAGATATATACACTCACTGGCCACTTTATTAGGTACACCATGCTAGTAACGGGTTGGACCCCCTTTTGCCTTCAGAACTGCCTCAATTCTTCGTGGCAGAGATTCAACAAGGTGCTGGAAGCATTCCTCAGAGATTTTGGACCATATTGACATGATGGCATCACACAGTTGGCGCAGATTTGTCGGCTGCACATCCCTGATGCGAATCTCCCGTTCCACCACATCCCAAAGATGCTCTATTGGATTGAGATCTGGTGACTGAGGAGGCCATTTGAGTACAGTGAACTCATTGTCATGTTCAAGAAACCAATCTGAGATTATTCGAGCTTTATGACATGGCGCATTATCCTGCTGAAAGTAGCCATCAGATGTTGGGTACATTGTGGTCATAAAGGGATGGACATGGTCAGCAACAATACTCAGGTAGGCTGTGGCGTTGCAACGATGCTCAATTGGTACCAAGGGGCCCAAAGAGTGCCAAGAAAAAATTCCCCACACCATGACACCACCACCACCAGCCTGAACCGTTGATACAAGGCAGGATGGATCCATGCTTTCATGTTGTTTACGCCAAATTCTGACCCTACCATCCGAATGTCGCAGCAGAAATCGAGACTCATCAGACCAGGCAACGTTTTTCCAATCTTCTACTGTCCAATTTCGATGAGCTTGTGCAAATTGTAGCCTCAGTTTCCTGTTCTTAGCTGAGAGGAGTGGTACCCAGTGTGGTCTTCTGCTGC
Organism: Dendrobates tinctorius; assembly: GCF_039654945.1. Lineage (NCBI taxonomy): Eukaryota > Metazoa > Chordata > Amphibia > Anura > Dendrobatidae > Dendrobates > Dendrobates tinctorius. Next base: position 3,088,600 of record NW_027361807.1, on the reverse strand, counting down.
TGTAGCCCATCTGCCTCAAAGTTCGACGCACTGTGCGTTCAGAGATGCTCTTCTGCCTACCTTGGTTGTAACGGGTGGCAATTTGAGTCACTGTTGCCTTTCTATCAGCTCGAACCAGTCTGCCCATTCTCCTCTGACCTCTGGCATCAACATGGCATTTCTGGCCACAGAACTGCCGCTCACTGGATTTTTTTTCTTTTTCGGACCATTCTCTGTAAACCCTAGAGATGGTTGTGCGTGAAAATCCCAGTAGATCAGCAGTTTCTGAAATACTCAGACCAGCCCTTCTGGCACCAACAATCATGCCACGTTCAAAGGCACTCAAATCACCTTTCTTCCCCATACTGATGCTCGGTTTGAACTGCAGGAGATTGTCTTGACCATGTCTACATGCACTGAGTTGCCGCCATGTGATTGGCTGATTAGAAATTAAGTCTTAACACACAGTTGGACAGGTGTACCTAATAAAGTGGCCAGTGAGTGTGTATATATATATATATATATATATATATATATATATATATATATATATATATATATATATAGAGAGAGAGAGAGAGAGAGAGATAGATATATATAAAAAAAATTACAGAATGTGCCATATAGGTTTCTTCAACAGTTCATATATAATAAAGTACGGTGTGCTCAAGAAAAAAAAAAAATATACAGTGGATGGAATATAAATGACTATATATTGCAAAATGCCCAGACAATAATATACCAAATCATGTGTATATATAAGAATTTCAAAGTCCCATAAAATATATAACGAAAGTAAATGCACAAAATGAAGGGGTGGAAGTGCTCAACAAATGTATAACCCCTTAGTTATATACACATATCAAGCCTGAGATCAAAACAAAAATTGTGACAGAACATAGTGGAGTGAGCAATGCAAGTAAATAATGCAACAAAGAAAAAAATATATACAAGTAATCCACACTGATGAAAAACAGATCGATCGGTATATATATATGTAATTGGCATTAATACAGCCAAGAGGTTAATAAAGCCATCCCACAATGTATTTTGCTTGTCTAACCCTAGTGAGGGGGAAATGAACTAGATATAATAGGGCCAAGATATTAATACAGCCAAAGAACAAAGATTACTGGGCATGTGAACAGAGCCTAACACTACATGCAAAGAAGAGGTTGTGTGGGTATGTATCTGACACTCGCTTCTATCTAGGGGAGGGCATTGTACTACCTCTTCTACTTAAAACCAAGGGCATGTTTTCACTCTGTAGCTTGAGAAGCTGAACAACCACCCATCAGCTACTACTCTGATGATGATTAACAGTTTACGAGCCTAGTTAAAAAGGCAGACAGCATTTTCTCCGCACACAGAACAATCGATAACAGATCGTTCTGTGCGGACAGGCGGTCATGGTTTTCAATAGTTCCTGTTCACACAACGACGTGCAGGTGGGAACTAGGATTTTAAGTCATCTTAAATATAAATTTCACCCGACGAACGAGGATATTCCTCTTACGTCAGGTGGTTGGCAGCCTGTTTACACTGCCGCATTTCTAGCAACTCGCGCAATGTTAATCCAGCTTGAAGAGTAACCGTTGTTTTAATCATTTCATAAACTCAATAGTACACATGAAAATAAGCATCTTTGTGATATATCTCGGAGAAATCTTTTCTCCTCCAAGAACGATCTTTCATTCTCAATTTAGGGGTAAAATAAGTATTCAGCGAAAACAGAACTTCACATTAAAAACACATAGAAGTGATTGGGTTGCAACACCTACACAACAAGCAGGTCGCCAAAAAATCCAAGTTCGATTTGTTATTTTTTTGCAAGTTGCTGGCTGCAGTAGTGTAGGTTTCACAATACAAAACTATTCACTTCTACAGCACTGCAGAATATAGCCCCAGCGTTACAATCATTTTTGTTTTTTAAACATAGGTTTAAAGTGTAACTGCCGTTTCCAAGACCTTACAGAATGGATGTCTTTTTGCCTCAAGTTTCTCTCCCCTACGTTCCCCTTTACTCATCATAAAGTCTTATCGGCAGCGACTGCCATCTCAGTAATGGTAAATCCGTCTTCCAGGAATACAGATTTTACCCGTAAATGTTCAGTCCAGGAGGAAATAGAAGCACATTTTTCTGATAAGATATTTTACAAAGTTGATTATTTTGATGTGTATTATTGACCTATTAGAATTAAAACAGTTGTTCTTTAAGGAAGAGTTCACATATTTTGGCTTTTTTCCCCCCCATTTGTGCTAAATGATTTCCACACCACTGACTTAAAAGATGCTTTCCGACCCCGACGTGTGAACTCGCCCTTATAATACAGTGCCTACAAGTAGTATTCAACCCCCTGCAGATTTAGCAGGTTTGATAAGATGCAAATAAGTTAGAGCCTTCAAACTTCACACAAGAGCAGGATTTATTAACAGATGCATAAATCTTACAAACCAAAAAGTTATGTTGCTCAGTTAAATTTTAATAAATTTTAAACATACAAGTGTGGGTCAATTATTATTCAACCCCTAGGGTTAATATTTTGTGGAATAACCCTTGTTTGCAATTACAGCTAATAATCGTCTTTTATAAGACCTGATCAGGCCGGCACAGGTCTCTGGAGTTATGTTGGCCCACTCCTCCATGCAGATCTTCTCCAAGTTATCTAGGTTCTTTGGGTGTCTCATGTGGACTTTAATCTTGAGCTCCTTCCACAAGTTTTCAATTGGGTTAAGGTCAGGAGACTGACTAGGCCACTCCAACACCTTGATTTTTTGCCTCTTGAACCAGGCCTTGGTTTTCTTGGCTGTGTGCTTTGGGTCGTTGTCTTGTTGAAAGATGAAATGACGACCCATCTTAAGATCCTTGATGGAGGAGTGGAGGTTCTTGGCCAAAATCTCCAGGTAGGCCGTGCTATCCTTCTTCCCATGGATGCGGACCAGATGGCCAGGCCCCTTGACTGAGAAACAGCCCCACAGCATGATGCTGCCACCACCATGCTTGACTGTAGGGATGGTATTCTTGGGGTCGTATGCAGTGCCATCCAGTCTCCAAACATCACGTGTGTGGTTGGCACCAAAGATCTCGATCTTGGTCTCATCAGACCAGAGAACCTTGAACCAGTCTGTCTCAGAGTCCTCCAAGTGATCATGAGCAAACTGTAGACGAGCCTTGACATGACGCTTTGAAAGTAAAGGTACCTTACGGGCTCGTCTGGAACGGAGACCATTGCAGTGGAGTACGTTACTTATGGTATTGACTGAAACCAATGTCCCCACTGCCATGAGATCTTCCCGGAGCTCCTTCCTTGTTGTCCTTGGGTTAGCCTTGACTCTTCGGACATGCCTGGCCTCGGCACGGGAGGAAACTTTCAAAGGCTGTCCAGGCCGTGGAAGGCTAACAGTAGTTCCATAACCCTTCCACTTCCGGATGATGCTCTCAACAGTGCAGACAGGTAGGCCCAACTCCTTGGAAAGGGTTTTGTACCCCTTGCCAGCCTTGTGACCCTCCACGATCTTGTCTCTGATGGCCTTGGAATGCTCCTTTGTCTTTCCCATGTTGACCATGTATGAGTGCTGTTCACAAGTTTGGGGAGGGTCTTAAATAGTCAGAAAAGGCTGGAAAAAGAGATAATTAATCCAAACATGTGAAGCTCATTGTTCTTTGTGCCTGAAATACTTCTTAATACTTTAGGGGAACCAAACAGAATTCTGGTGGTTTGAGGGGTTGAATAATAAACGACCCTCTGAATAAACTTTTCACAATTTAAAAAAAAAATTAAACAAAGAAATAACATTCTTTTTTGCTGCAGTGCATTTCACACTTCCAGGCTGATCTACAGTCCAAATGTCACAATGCCAAGTTAATTCCGAATGTGTAAACCTGCTAAATCTGCAGGGGGTTGAATACTACTTGTAGGCACTGTATATGGCATGTCTCTGCCAACTGACTCCATTTAATTGCAGCCAGCATAAAGCACACACCCTGTATTGTGTATATAGACAACTACAACATACCTAGAATATTAAAAACAAAAACACTCTGTATTTATCTTGTATATTGAAAACTAATTAAAGAGATGAAGATATTGGAAGTGCATTGAGCAGCAGGGTGGTGTACTGGTAAAAGGGAAAAAAAAAAATCTTTTAAATCTTCTGCCTGAGCGAGTGTGAACGAGCTGAGTGTTACCTGAGCGTAAGTGCGAACTGTGGTAAGTGTGTGACTTGAGATTCAGTGAAGAGGTGTTTGGAAAACCTATAACAAATACCTGTGTGAGTTGCTGAATTGTAGGTTGCTGAGTGCTTTCTACCTGTTCAATTTTGGGGGGGCTTGTTTAACCTATTTTTTCTCTCTACAGGGTTAATCTCTTATTTTACTGTGTTTTTAAGGGTTAACTATATTGCATTCAAATCTTGAGGTGTAACTATATTCACAAGGGGTTAATTAAGGGTGGGAGTTCATACAGTAATTAAGGCTTTATAAGGGGCAGCTGGTTGGGGCTCAACTCCTTTTGGAAGGGCATTGAGCAGCAGGGTGGTGTACTGGTTAAAGGGGGAAAAAAAAATCTTTTAAATCTTCTGCCTGAGTGAGTGTGAACGAGCTGAGTGTGACCTGAGCGTGAGTACGAACTGTGGTAAGTGTGTGACTTGTGATTCAGTGACTTTGGATTCAGGGAGTTTCCAAGGGAGGTATTACTGAATTGCTGTTATATTTTATTAATACTTTTTATTTATTTTTGCTTATCTTATTGTCTGGTGCAATCCCCATTAGGATGTGTTCCACTATTGCCAATGCCATCCAGTGCACGTCTTGCCGCATGTATGAAATCCTTGAACAGTCGGTCGAGGGTGCATACTGCTGTGCGAGATGTGAGCACGTTGTGCATTTGGAAGCCCAGATACTGGATCTAAATGTGCAGCTGGCAACACTGAGATCCATAGACAATATGGAAAGCAGTCTTCTGCTCACTGAGCAGACGCTCAATGGGATAGATGAGGGGGGGGATGGCTAGGTTGGAGCTGCAGGACAATGAAGCAGCTAGCTGGGTGACAGAAGGCAGGGTAGAGGGAAGAGCACCAGGGAGGCTAGTCCTGATCTGGCACACCCCAATAAGTTTGCTAAGTTGGCAGATGAGGGGAGTGTTAGTGCAGGAGTAGCACTGCTGCAGCAAGGCATGTCCTCTGAAAGCCGGAGGAGTGTCTGCTCCAGTAAGGGGGGAAATAGGAGAGCAGAGCAGAACAGGCCAGACAGGTTCTGGTAGTGGGGGACTCAATTATTAGGGGAATAGATAAGGCAATCTGTCACAAAGACAGGGATTGTCGAACGTTGTGCTGCCTACCTGGCGCTCGAGTCCGACACATAGCTGATCTGGTTGAGAGATTACTGGGAGGGGCTGGTGAGGATCCAGCTGTCATGGTGCACATTGGCACAAATGGCAAAGTTAGAGGTAGGTGGAAGGTCCTTAAAGATGATTTCAGGGAATTAGGCTGTAAGCTTAAAGTAAGGACCTCCAAGGTGGTATTTTCGGAAATACTTCCTGTACCACATGCCACGCCAGAGAGGCAACGGGAGATTAGGGAGGTTAATAAGTGGCTCAGGAATTGGTGTAGGAAGGAGGGGTTTGGGTTCCTGCAGAACTGGGCCGACTTCTCAGTTGGCTACAGGTTCTACGCTAGGGACGGGCTGCACATCAATGGGGAGGGTGCAGCTGTGCTGGGGGAGAAAATGGCTAGAAGGTTGGAGGAGTGTTTAAACTAGGGGGGGGGGGGGGGAGGGTATTCCTTTTATAGGAGGGGAAGACAGTACAGATAGAGACCTGGGCACAAATAATGAAATTGGGGGTGGGGTTAGAACAGTTAATAATTTAAGAAAGAATAGAGGTACAGAGAGATACATAAAGTGCATGTATACTAATGCCAGAAGCCTCGCCAACAAAATGGAGGAATTGGAGTTAATGTTGTTGGAACATAATTATGACATGGTGGGGATATCTGAGACATGGCTGGACGAGAGCCATTACTGGGCGGTTAATTTACAGGACTATAGTCTGTTCAGAAATGACCGTACAAATAAGCCAGGGGGAGGCGTGTGTTTATATGTAAAATCATCCTTAAAACCCATCCTTCGTGATAATATATATGAATCTAATGAAAATGTAGAGTCCCTGTGGGTAGAGATGAGGGGAGGGGGGAAAAATAATAAATTACTGATAGGGGTTTGTTATAAGTCACCAAAAATAATGGAAGCAACAGAGAATATCCTCATAAAGCAAATAGATGAAGCAGCGACTCAAGGATAAGTCATTATTATGGGGGACTTCAACTACCCTGAAATACATTGGGGAACCGAAACCTGCAGTTCCAGCAAAGGTAATAGGTTTTTGACAACTGTGAGACACAATTACCTTTCACAACTGGTTCAGGACCCAACAAGAGGGGGGGGGGCACTGCTAGACCTAATATTAACCAACAGGCCAGACCGCATATCAAATGTAAGGGTTGAGGGTCACTTGGGTAATAGTGATCACAAATTAATAAGTTTTCATGTATCCTTTAATAAGATGTGTAGGAGAGGGGTTACAAGGACACTAAACTTCAGGAAAGCAAATTTCCAACGGATGAGCGATGATCTTGGTGCAATTAACTGGGACGATATCCTGAGAAATAAAAATACACAAAGAAAATGGGAGATGTTTATTAGCATCCTGAATAGGACCTGTGCACAATATATACCGTATGGGAATAAACATGTTAGGAATAGGAGGAAACCACTATGGCTAAATAGAGCTGTAAGGGGTGCAATAAGAGATAAAAATAAAGCATTTAGAGAATTAAAGCAAGTAGGTAGTGATGAGGCATTAAATAAATACAGAAGATTAAATAAATTCTGTAAAAAGCAAATCAAAACAGCAAAGATTGAGACAGAGAGAGTCATTGCGGGGCGGCAAGGTGGCTCAGTGGTTAGCACTGCAGCCTTGCAGTGCTGGAGTCCTGTGTTCGAATCCCACCAAGGACAACATCTGCAAGGAGTCTGTATGTTCTCCCCATGTTTGCGTGGGTTTCCTCCCACATTCTAAAGACATGCTGATAGGGAATTCAGATTGTGAGCCCCATCGGGGACAGTTATGATAATTTGTGCAAACTGTAAAGCGCTGCGGAATATGTTAGCGCTATATAAAAATAAAGATTATTATTATTATTGCCAGAGAAAGTAAAAATAATCCCAAAATATTCCTTAACTACATGAATAGTAAGAAACTAAAAAATGTTGGCCCCCTTAAAAATAGTCTGGGTGAAATGGTGGATGAGGATGAGGAAAAAGCCAATATGCTAAATGACTTTTTTTCAACAGTATTTACACAAGAAAATCCCATGACGGATAACATGATCAGGGATAAAAATTCTCCATTAAATGTCTCCTGCTTAACCCAGCAGGAAGTACGGCGGCGTCTAAAAATCACTAAAATTGACAAATCCCCGGGCCCAGATGGGATACACCCCCGAGTACTGCAGGAAATTACAAACAGTCATAGATAGACCATTATGTTTAATCTTTAAGGATTCCATAATAACAGGGTCTGTACCACAAAACTGGCGTATAGCAAATGTGGTGCCAATATTCAAAAAGGGGACAAAAACTGAACTCGGAAATTATAGGCCAGTAAGTTTAACCTCAACTGTGGTTAAAATCCTGGAGGGTTTTCTAAGAGATACTATACTGGAGTATCTGGAGAAGAATAACCTCATGACCCAATATCAACATGGGTTTACAAGGGACCGTTCCTGTCAGACTAATCTGATAAGCTTTTATGAAGAGGTAAGTTCCGGACTGGACCAAGGGAATGCAGTGGACGTGGTGTACATGGACTTTTCAAAAGCTTTTGATACGGTGCCACACAAAAGGTTGATACATAAAATGAGAACAATGGGGATAGGGGAAAATATGTGTAGGTGGGGATAAGAGCTGGCTCAGGGATAGGAAACAAAGGGTGGTTATTAATGGAGCACACTCAGACTGGGTCACGGTTAGCAGTGGGGTACCACAGGGGTCAGTTTTGGGCTCGCTTCTTTTTAACATTTATTAATGACCTTGTAGGGGCCATAGAGAGTAGAATTTCAATATTTGCAGATGACACTAAACTCTGCAGGGTAATCAATACAGAGGAGGACAATTTTATATTACAGGAGGATTTATGTAAACTAGAAGCTTGGGATGATAAATGGCAAATGAGCTTTAATGGGGATAAATGTAAGGTCATGCACTTGGGTAGAATGAACAAGATGTATAATTATGTGCTTAATTGTAAAACACTGGGCAAAACGGTCACTGAAAAAGACCTGGGTGTATGGGTGGACGACAAACTCACATTTAGTGGCCAGTGTCAGGCAGCTGCTGCAAAGGCAAATAAAATAATGGGATGCATTAAAAGAGGCATAGATGCTCATGAGGAGAACATAATTTTACCTCTATATAAGGCCTGTTTCACACTTCCGTTTTTTCAAATCCGTCAAAATCCGTTGGTTTCCGTAAAAAAACGGATCCGCCAATTTTTTGCAGGATCCGTTTTTTTGTCCCATAGACTTCCATTAGCGGTTACCGCGGATCCGTCAAAAAAACGGATCCGTTTTTTTTTAAAACGGATCCGTTTGCATCAGTTTCCGTCAAAAAAACGGAAACGGATCCGTTTGGCGGACACAAAAACGGAAGTGTGAAACAGGCCTAAGTCACTAGTGCGACCACACTTAGAATACTGTGTACAGTTCTGGTCTCCGGTGTATAAGAAAGACATAGCTGAACTGGAGTGGGTGCAGAGAAGAGCGACCAAGGTTATTAGGGAACTAGGGGGTCTGCAATACCAAGACAGGTTATTACACTAGGGGTTATTTAGTTTGGAGAATTGAAGGCTTAGGGGTGATCTTATTACAATGTATAAATATATGCGGGGACAGTACAAAGACCTTTCTAATGATCTTTTTACTCTTAGACCTGTGACGGGGACAAGAGGGGATCCTCTACGTATGGAGGAAAGGTTTAAGCATACTCACAGACGCGGATTCTTTACTGTAAGAGCAGTGAGACTATGGAACTCTCTGCCATATGATGTTGTAATGAGTGATTCCCTACTAAAATTTAAGAAGGGACAGGATGCCTTTCTTGAAAAGTATAATATTAGAGGGTATATACACTAGTTTTCTTAATATTGCGTTGATCCAGGGAGCTAGTCTGATTGCCGTATGTGGAGTCGGGAAGGATTTTTTTTCCCCAATGTGAAGCTTACTGTTTGCCACATGGGGTTTTTTTTGCCTTCCTCTGGATCAACATGTTAGGGCAGGTTAGGACAGGATATGGGCTGAACTAAATGGACTTAAAGTCTCCCTTCAACCTTAATAACTATGTTACTATGTTACTATATACATACAAGAGAAACAAGATACACCCAAGTGTTTGTTCAGTGCCTGATCGACACTTCACATCAAGACATAATGATACACAGGCTGGGAAAGAACACTTTTGCAGTTTCATACTTTTGATCACATTGTTCCCAACTCTTACTTTCTATCCCAATAAAACTTGAAAGAACGGGAACTGAAGGCAGGAAATCCTCCAGAGAATCCACATGTATTTAGGTTTCCAGCATTCGTAACTTTACGTTCACTGGGAACCCTGTATGTGTGGTATCCTGGAATGAATTGTATCACGAAACAATGTTATTCTAACCTCAAAGCTCAGATATCCAACACAATCTATAATAAAGTACTGGTTTCACATCTATAATGCATCTCACAGAGTTAAGGAAGTTGCCTACTACTTGGACAACTTCTCAAACCCTTGGATTAGCCCCCCCATAAAATAATAAAGCTTATACTCTCTTCCTGTGTCAGCGCCGTTCCCATGGTGTCGGCACTCAGTCTCCAGGGGCTGCCATGTTGATGTGACGATGGCGTCCAATCAGTGCTGGGTCACTGTCCCCGCCTACTGTCGAATGGAGTAGGAAGAGGAAGTCCAAGACCAGATGCAGCCCGGACCTCCTCTTCATGATCGATTTGTCCCAAGGTGCGGACAGAGACACCAGCGTGGATTGGACGCCGGCGTCACAACAACTGCATGTGAGCCCCGGGACAGCAAATCCCGACACCGCAGGAACAGCGCCAACACAGGAGGCGAGTATAGGCTTTATTATTTTATGGGGGCCAAACATTTTGATCAAGAAAGGGTTGTCCTAGTAGTAGACAACAACTTCAAGAATGAGTACTGTCCAAGTGTAGCAATAAATCTCAGGGATCACCATGTACGCAGCATGTTGCTAATGTGATGAGCTGGCTGGAGGGATGAATTAACGATTTCTCCACTCGCTTCCATAAAACAACATGAGGATGTGGTTAATTGCTGCTGATGAAACCTCCTATAATCAGAGAATCCACAAACACCTGTAGAAGATGCATTCACACTACACTTTGTTATGTGGGAAAAAATATAATACTCATAATTCCCCTTTGTTATATTCCCCAAAACAGAGCTAAATAACATGTTCTGGATTCTGATGAAACCAGAAGCAATAAGTCAAGGGGGCCTTAGCATTCATAGAGAGCAGTCTAATATGGTTATTTTCTGTGTTAGGTCTGCATTCGCTCACCAGCATAAAGCCTCAAAAAAAAAAAAACAGCAAACCAGAGCACATGGTGCTGTATACAGAGTCCCTCCAGTTCTGTATTATGGACCTATTGGAACCCTAGCAAAGACCATCAGTGCAGCATAAAATCAGGAGGCACCCAGAGGTAAAGTACTGCCAATCATAAGCGCCTGGCACGTATACACAGAACTATGTTGTGGATTTTGGCTGTTAGGGTCCCAAAAGTCAAGGAACTTATTAGAAATCCTTCCCCAGAGGCTGAATTAATTTACAGAAGAAAGCCCAAGGTGTGGTCATGCTCTGTAATATGTACGTGAGCTAAATGCTGATAACTCCATTATTAGGACTTGCATTGTAAAATGATAAATGTACCATAGCAACAAACTACAGGAAGAAGAATTAGAAGCAGTACTGAAAAGCGCAGAAAATATAATGGCATATGGTTAAAGGGCTGTCTCGTCTTGCTTTATCAGGGCGGTGTGCTCCTGTTTGACAGTACACAGGCCACCACTGAAACTGCAGAAATGGCTAGTAACCTTGGCAAGAAGCTGTAAACTACATTTAGGCTATGTGCCCACGCTGCGTTTAAATCCGGACACTGAAAACCGGACTCCTTCCCAGAAATCGCACGTTTTTTTCCCGCGCGATTTTCCCGCGCGATATTCAAGCACTTTCCAAGCGATTTGAAGCATCGCTTGGAAAGTGATTGACAGGTTGGTCACACTCGTCAAACACAGTGTTTGACAAGTGTCACCAGCTTTTTACTATTGAGGCTGCCTATGCGACATCAATAGTAAAAGATAGAAAGTTAAAAATGATAAAATAAAAAAAATTGGGGTATATTTACCTTCCGACGTCCCGCGCAGTCTCAGCGACGCTCCTGTTCCCAGCGATGCCTTGCGAGACCTGTGATGACGTTGGTCTCACGTTGCTATAGCGATCTCACGAGACCGCTCGAGCCACGCAAGACTACGTCATCACAGGACCTTGCCACAAGGCATTACTGGGAACGCTGAGGCCCGGGAATGCAAATATACCCCGATTTATTTATTTATTTATTTTTTTTTTTTTTACAGGGGGCATGGTACCCAGGGCCTGGAGGACAGTCTCCTCTCCTCCACACCGTGGGTACCAACCGCACATGAGACGCTTAACTTCGCACATGGTGGGCATAGCCACATGCGGGTAGTAAGCGATTCTCATGCATTCCTATGGGTGCGGAATCGCGGCTATTCTTTGCGATTCCGCACAAAAGTATGAGCATGCTGTGATTTTTTCCGCCGTGGAAAAAAGCGCAGCATTAGCACAGCATGTGCGGAATGTCATAGGAATGCATGGGGTGCGTTCTGTACAAGATTTTTAAACGTTTTCGCGCCGAAAATCGCGGCAAAAACGCTTAAAAAAAATCGCATCGTGGGCACACAGCCTTAAAATTCCACTGTTCTAGAGAATGAATTCAACAAAACTCCAAGGTCAAAGTGCATATCAAAACAAAATATACATTGGTGTAAAAGCATACATAACCTTATCAGCGCACAAAAGGACAATTTCGAAAAGAGGAAGGACAATCGGATATTAAATTATTTCACGACGAGAAAAAACGAAAGAAACGTCTAGTATTCAATTTAAAACAATGTTTACTGAAAATTCAAAAAAAAAAAAAAAAAATCACTAAAGGGGAGGGTGGGAACAAAATACCAAAAGAGGGGGGCAACACTGGGGGTCAAATTGCACTTAATATATTGCACATAAATATAATCTGGCTTTATAGGATGTAATATAATCACAAAAAATTGATGAGCCAAAAAATAGGGTATTAATATACAAATGTAAATGTGCAAACATGAATATATAAAGTGCTTGTGCAAGGAGATAGTTCATAAAATAGGTAAAATAGGCTCAGGTATCAGACAGTGCAAAAAAGCAAAGTTTGTATAAAGTGCAAGGCTGCAACAAACACAGGGGAGAAAAGAAAATTTTTTAAAGCAGGGCTAAAATACACAGCCTGATCAAGTGCAAATGCAATCAATAAATTCTAAAGAATAGCTGAAATATACAGCCATATGCAATGAACTGACATGTCAATCAAAAAAAGCAATATTAGCGGTATGTGCTCAATGGCAGAGATGTTACACATCAGTACATGTGGCTGAAAACAAATGTGCCCAAAAATGCACCCAATACCTTGTGCCCATTTGTGCAGAATCCCCAGGAAGCACCCGACGCGCGTTTCGGCATCTGCCTTCTAGAGAACAGACTTTAATAAGTAAGTTTCAAAGATGGCTTTTACAAGCACTTTTCAATAGCTGGCTGGGAAAGATGAAATACAGGATGATTAGTCCAAGGTCGGTCTTCCGGCGACTACTCCCCATCTCAGCCCCTGGACGGAAAAGGTCTCTCTATACATACATACACGCACACAGCATCCAAGAGCGTGGCGCTTCCACAACTGAGAAGGTGAAAATTAGGAGTCTTGACAAGAAGTAGCTCACAACGGATACACACAGCAAGCGTTCGATTGATGCAGTTTATGGTTCTTGTAGCACGAATCTTATGTCAGGTTCGCTTTAATAGCGGAAAGCATAAATTACCTTCTCTGCCCATGCCCATAAGCCGATGGCCAGGAAAGCGGCTCCCAACAGCTGCAGGGGAAAAACAGGATTAAGAACATTAGTCATAAGGTATTTATGGAAAAGTTACAAACATCTATATATACACTTTTTATTTGGATTTTTTTTTACTCATAGTCCCCATTTCTCAGCAGTCTAACAATTAACATTTTACCTTCCCTTTATGGCACAGGTTTGAAAAGGTTATTGCCTGCTTACTAGGGAGATTAATGAAAAGCATGGTAAACCACGACCTTTAGGGAACAAAAGACCATAGTTCTTACACAGAACATTATTCAGCAAAGCACAAAGAATTCACTCCCACAACACTATCACATTCTCAGGATCTAGATTTTTTTTTTTAAACAGTTGCCCAAGGAAAACAGAGCTAGCAGTGAACACATTGTATCCATCTTATCAGTGTGGCACAGAAATGGTTACACATGGGTATTGAGCGTTTATACTGTAAATGGTTCTTCTGATTGGTATTTTCCTTCCTTTCCTGCAACGTAAATTCAAGAACATTTTCCCTGCCCCGATTCCCAACAGTCCAAGTTCAAGCAGGGACACTAACTACAGCTAGGACTGTCATCAAGAAGTACAATGGATCCTGGAGGGGTATTTGGCTATTAGGCTACATTCACATGTCCAGTAATGATCCGTTAGAGATAAGTTATGCTGACATACCTTTTATTCACCAACTCATCTCTGCTGAAACCATTTATTTAACAATGGAGTCAATGAGCAACAGATCCATTAATGCTGCATCTGTTGTCCGCTATTTTGAACGGATCAGGCAACAAAAATGTTTATGGCTTATGGCGAATTGAGATGGAGGGACCCTTGAATGTTCGGGTCTGGTGGATTTGGCCGAGCAGTTCAAAAAAAGTTTGGATTCAGGTACCAGAACAATACCTAGACCCAAACCCTATTCACTTGAATGGGGGGCACAAACATCTAGTGTTTGCCATGCTGTCGTGTAAACATGACAGCACGGCAAACACTGCTTCTGATCGGCGGTAACATCACTGCCATGTGCTGCTTACAAGCATAAATCAGCTGCTGGCATCAGAACAGTACACTGCAAGGGAGCACAGGGAGGCAAGTAGAATGGTTTATGTTTTTTAATGTTTTTCTGATGGGGGGGCCCATGTATACCAGCACGGGGACGACTGGGGTCATGCATACCAGCACGGGGACGACTGGGCCGTGCATACCGGGATAGGGATGAGGGGGCCGTGCATAGCAGGCTTGGGATGAGGGAGGTCATGCATAGCAGGCTGATACTCAAATCAACAAGTTTTCCCAGTTTTCTGTGGTAAAATTATGTGCCCCAGCTTATATTCGGGTAAGCTTATACTCAAGTATATATGGTAAATAAGAATAAGCCCATGTAATATCTATTACAGGGCGAGTGGAAAGGGCCGGGCAAAGCGCCAGAATTGGCACAATAGATGTGCCTTTTCTGGGCAGCTGTGGGCTGCTATTTTTAGGCTAGGAAGGGGCAGTATGCATGGCCCTTTACCAGCCTGAGAATACCAGCCCCCAGCTGTCTGCTTTAGCAAGGCTGGCTGTCAAAAATTGGGGGGAACCTCATGCCACTTTTTTTTTTTTTTATATTTAAATGATTAAAAAATATGGCGTGGGGACCCCTCTATTCTTGTTAACCAGCCTTGCTGAAGCTGACAGCTGCAGCCCCCAGCTGCGAGCTTTGCCTGACTGGTTATCAAAAATACAGGAGAACCCACACAGACTTTTTTTTTTTTTTTTAATTATTTATTTACAGCGCAGGAGCGGCTGGCTAATGAAAGCCGGCTTCACACTACCGTACAATACCGGCGAGTGCTATGCGAGAAAACATCGCATAGCACTCGGCCAGGGTTAATCCATGAGAAAATGGAAAACTGTCTTAGGAGCGCAGGAAAGAGACTCGGACAAGAGATGGGTTTAAACCACAACGCGTTTCGACGGAGGATCGGACTTCATCAGGTGGAAGACCTGACATCCTGATCCTCCGTCGAAACGCGTTGTGGTTTAAACCCATCTCTTGTCTGAGTCTCTTTCCTGCGCTCCTAAGACTGTCTTCCATTTTCTCATTGCTCCTTCATTGGAGTGTTTCGGCCAGGGCTGCGGTGGAGACCTGACATCCTTGTCTTCCCCTGGGTTGCTTCGTAAGCGCTCCTTTATGACTGCTTATCACTAACTCTTAGTGTTAATCTATGGACTCATACTCATTTGCGAGAAAAACGGACGAGTGCAATCTAATAAAAAATTGGATAGCACTCTGACCAATGTTTTTCCATGGGTTACATCTCGTATGCAATTTTTTTTCTCAGCTGATATCGTACTGAGGGAAAAAACAAAAAAAAAAAAAAACAAACGCAGCATGCTGCGATTTGCTGCGTATCTCGGACGAGACTCGCCAATACAAGTCAATGGATGCGAGAAAAAAAAATTTGCACAACACTCGGACCATGCGAGTGCGGTCGGATTTTTATGCATCAGTGTCCTTTGATAAGCCGGCAATTCATGTGACGTATACAGTAAAATCACATTGACAGGTTAGAATAGATATATACACATAGAATACATAGATATATAGAAGTCAGTGACACACACATATACACTGCTCAAAAAAATAAAGTGAACACAAACAGAATATAACTAAGTAAATCAAACTTCTGTGAAATCAAACTGTCCACTTAGGAAGCAACACTGATTGACAATCAATTTCACATGCTGTTGTGCAAATGGAAGAGAACACAGATGGAAATTATTGGCAATTATCAAGACACTCAATAGTGGTTCTGCAGGTGGGGACCACAGACCACATCTCAGTACCAAAGCTTTCTGGCTGTTTTGGTCACTTGAATGTTGATTGTGTTTTCAGACTCGTGGTAGCATGAGACGGACTCTACAACCCACACAAGTGGCTCAGGTAGTGCAGCTCATCCAGGATGGCGCGTCAATGCGAGCTCTGGCAAGGTGGTTTGATGTGTGTGTCAGCGTAGTGTCAAGAGGCTGGAGGCGCTACCAGGAGACAGGCCAGTACACCAGGAGACATGGAGGGGGCCGTAGGAGGGCAACAACCCAGGAGCAGGACCGCTACCTCAGCCTTTGTGCAAGGAGGAACAGGAGGAGCACTGCCAGAGCCCTGCAAAATGACCTCCAGCAGGCCACACATGTGCATGTGTCTGCACAAACGGTTAGAAACCGATTCCATGAGGATGGTCTGACTGCCTGACGTCCACAGATGGGGGTTGTGCAGGACACTTGGCATTTGCCACAGAACACCAGGATTGGCAAATTCACCACTGGTGCTCTGTGCTCTTAACAGATGAAAGCAGGTTCACACTGAGCACATGTGACAGCGGTAACAGTCTGGAGACGCCGTGGAGAGCTAACTGCTACCTGCAACATCCTTCAGCATGACCGGTTTGGCAGTGGGCCAGTAATGGTGTGGGGTGGAGGGCCGCACAACCCTCCATGTACAGTGGGGAAAAAAAGTATTTAGTGAGTCAGCAATAGTGCAAGTTCCACCACTTAAAAAGATGAGAGGCGTCTGTAATTTACATCATAGGTAGACCTCAACTATGGGAGACAAACTGAGAAAAAAAAATCCAGAAAATCACATTGTCTGTTTTTTTTTCATTTTATTTGCATATTAGGCTGAGTGCAGACGGAGTTTTGAGCCCTGCGGATTTTTCCGTGCAGAATGGAAGAAAACCGCAGGTCAAATGACCTGCATTTTTCCTGCGGATTTCTTCCATTTTTCACGCGGTTTTTGTGCGGTTTTCCATTGCGGTTTTCCCCCTGCGGATTTGGAGACAGGGGAGATAGAAAACCTCACAAAAGTAGTAACATGCTGCGGATTTTGTACCGCAGGAAAACCGCGCGGAAAAATCCGCAGCGTCTGCACAGCGTTTTTTTTTTTCCATTCATTTTAAAGGTACTGTACATCACAATGCGGATATGCAACGTTTCTGCGCGGTAAAATCCGCTGCGGAAACGCTGCATATCTGCATCGTGTGCACACAGCCTTATGGTGGAAAATAAGTATTTGGTCAGAAACAAAATTTCATCTCAATACTTTGTGATATATCCTTTGTTGGCAATGACAGAGGTCAAACGTTTTCTGTAAGTCTTCACAAGGTTGCCACACACTGTTGTTGGTATGTTGGCCCATTCCTCCATGCAGATCTCCTCTAGAGCAGTGATGTTTTTGGCTTTTCGCTTGGCAACACGGACTTTCAACTCCCTCCAAAGGTTTTCTATAGGGTTGAGATCTGGAGACTGGCTAGGCCACTCCAGGACCTTGAAATGCTTCTTACGAAGCCACTCCTTCGTTGCCCTGGCGGTGTGCTTTGGATCATTGTCATGTTGAAAGACCCAGCCACGTTTCATCTTCAATGCCCTTGCTGATGGAAGGAGGTTTGCACTCAAAATCTCACGATACATGGCCCCATTCATTCTTTCATGTACCCGGATCAGTCGTCCTGGCCCCTTTGCAGAGAAACAGCCCCAAAGCATGATGTTTCCACCACCATGCTTTACAGTAGGTATGGTGTTTGATGGATGCAACTCAGTATTCTTTTTCCTACAAACACGACAATTTGTGTTTCTACCAAACAGTTCCAGTTTGGTTTCATCAGACCATAGGACATTCTCCAAAAACTCCTCTGGATCATCCAAATGCTCTCTAGCAAACTTCAGACGGGCCTGGACATTTACAGGCTTAAGCAGTGGGACACGTCTGGCACTGCAGGATCTGAGTCCATGGTGGCGTAGTGTGTTACTTATGGTAGGCCTTGTTACATTGGTCCCAGCTCTCTGCAGTTCATTCACTAGGTCCCCCCGCGTGGTTCTGGGATTTTTGCTCACCGTTCTTGTGATCATTCTGACCCCACGGGGTGGGATTTTGCGTGGAGCACCAGATCGAGGGAGATTATCAGTGGTCTTGTATGTCTTCCATTTTCTAATTATTGCTCCCACAGTTGATTTCTTCACTCCAAGCTGGTTGGCTATTGCAGATTCAGTCTTCCCAGCCTGGTGCAGGGCTACAATTTTGTTTCTGGTGTCCTTTGACAGCTCTTTGGTCTTCACCATAGTGGAGTTTGGAGTCAGACTGTTTGAGGGTGTGCACAGGTGTCTTTTTATACTGATAAGTTTAAACAGGTGCCATTACTACAGGTAATGAGTGGAGGAAAGAGGAGACTCTTAAAGAAGAAGTTACAGGTCTGTGAGAGCCAGAAATCTTGATTGCTTGTTTCTGACCAAATACTTATTTTCCACCATAATATGCAAATAAAATGAAAAAAAAACAGACAATGTGATTTTCTGGATTTTTTTTTCTCAGTTTGTCTCCCATAGTTGAGGTCTACCTATGATGTAAATTACAGACGCCTCTCATCTTTTTAAGTGGTGGAACTTGCACTATTGCTGACTGACTAAATACTTTTTTTCCCCCACTGTAATTGGCAGAGGTAGCCTGACTGCCATCAGGTACCGAGATTAGATCCTCACACCCTTTGTGAGACCATATCAAGTGCTGTGCAGTTGGCCCTGGGTTCCTCCTAATGCAGGACAATGTCAGACCTTATGTGGCTGGAGTGAGTCAGCAGTTCCTGCAAGATGAAGGCATTGAAGCTATGGACCGGCCTGCACGTTACCCAGACCTGAATCCGATTGAACAGATCTGGGACATCATGTCTCGCTCTATCCATCAACGTCACATTGCCCCACAAACTGTCCAGGAGTTGGCGGATGCTTTAGTCCAGATCTGGGAGATCCCTCATGACAGCATCCGCCGACTCATCGGGAGCATGCCCAGGTGTCGTAGGGAAGTCAAACAGGAACGTGGAGGCCACACACACTACCATTGATTCCATGGCGCTGTACATAAGAGGTTACATACAAATTACAGATATCACTTATGGTAAACAAACTTACAATGACAGACTGATACAGAGGGGAGAGGACCCTGCCCTTTCGGGCTTACATGCTACAGTATGGTGGGGAAGGAGACAGTAGGTTGGTGGTTTGCCGCAGTTCCGGTGTTGGTTGATGTGTTATCTCCGGTAGTGGTGAGGAGGTGTAATGAAGAAAGATTTGCAGCTGCGTTATTTCATTCAGTGATATCTCCGATGTGGTATTTTACTTTTTTGAGCAGTGTATATGTATTTATATTACATAGATAGAAGAAAAGTCGGCAATTCATCTGCAGTGTTCTGTAAAATCACTGCAGGAAACGACAGGATAGAAGAGATGGATTACATACATACTGCAAATACAAATAGAATAGGTAGATATAGAACTGTCAGTGACAAATACAATTAGTACAGTGTGTGCAAATTACTGGAAATGTATTTAATAAAAGATTATTTTTCGGAAAAAAATGGCCTTACTCCCATGCAATTTTCATAACCAGCAGAGGGAAAGTCGACGGCTGGGGGCAGACGCTTATATCCTGGGAATACCCATGGAGTTTTCAAGGCTATTAATATCAGCTAACAACTGTATAATTACCCTTTACTGGCTATTAAAATAGGGGACCCAAAAAAAGGAAAAAAAAAAAAAAAAGTAGGGTCCCCTATAATTAATAACCAGCAAAGGCTATGCAGACAGCAGGGGACTATTAATAGCCTAGGTAGGGGCAATGGATACTGGCCCCCCAGGCTAAAAACATCAGCTCTCAGCCGCGCCAGTTCTGGCACTTTGTCTCGCTCTTCTCACTTGCCCTGTAGCAGTGGCAAGTGGGGTGATAGTTGGGGGGGTTGATGTCACCTTTGTATTGTCAGGTGATATCAAACCCAGAGGTTACAATGAAAAAATGAAAAAGCAGCACAAATAGAAAAAGAGGGAAAAAGTGGGTGCACGCCCCCAGGCATATACCAAACCTTTAAAACATCCATACAAAATGGAAAGCAGCACGCCTTGGAAAATATGAAGGTGTTTTATTCAGCCCATAGGGCTATGTGCCCATTCAGTGCGACGTTTTGGTCCAGAAAGGGTGCGGACCTTTCTCAAGCAGTGTTTTGAACAGCTGACATGTGCCCGCAATAGGCGCAGGTGGAATCGCGATCCACCCGCTCCTAATAACTAGTTAAATGCCGATGTCAAACGCTGATAGCGGCATTTAACCAGCGCTTCCATCCGACGGGCCGGAAATACGCACATTGCCAACCCCCGTCATGTGATCGGGGGTCAGCGATGCGTTGGCATAACAACCAGAGATCTCAGAGAAATCAAAAAAGGAAAAAATAGAATGGCACTAAGAAACAGTCTTACTGGTGGAGTGAGTGGACTCCGAGTCAACACTTTGCAGGCTGAAAGCACCGTAGTTAAGGTGCTTGCTTGAAGAAGCACACATGATGCAATCCTAAAGAGACGTCTATGGTTGTTGATGCCGGATTGCTATGAGCGCCACCCGGTGGTCGGCGCCCATAGCAATACTGTAATTCTGCTACATATAGGCGATCTGAGCATCGCCTATATGTAGCAGAGCTGATCAGGCTATGGCAGCTTCTAGCCTCCCATGGAGACAACTGAAGAATGCCAAAGTTAAAAAAAAATGTTTAAAGTCATTAAAAACGTCAGCTCGGTGTGCAAAAAATAAGCCTTCACCCAACCCCAGATCATGAACAATGGAGACGCTACGGGTATCGGAAAGTGGCACAATTTTTTTTTTCTTTTTTTTAGCAAATTTTGGATTTTTTTTCACCACTTAAATTATTATTATGCATTTATTTAGCGCCATTTATTCCATGGCGCTTTACATGCGAAAAGGGGAAATATAGACAGGTACAATAAACATGTGTAAGACAAGGGACACACAGGTACATAAGGAGAGGGGATCCTGTTCACGAGGGCTCACAGTCTACAGGGATGGGTGAGGATACAGTAGGAGAGGGTAGAGCAGGTCGTGCGGTGGTCCAGTAGACCGAGGATCATTGCAGGCTGTAGGCTTGACAGAACAGGTGGGTCTTCAGGTTCTTCTTGAAGGTTTCCGTTGATGGTGAGAGTCTGATGTGTTGTGGCAGAGAGTTCCAGAGTATGGGGAAAGCACGGGAGAAGTCTTACAGTGCCTACAAGTAGTATTCAACCCCCTGCAGATTTAGCAGGTTTGATAAGATGCAAATAAGTTAGAGCCTACAAACTTCACACAAGAGCAGGATTTATTAACAGATGCATAAATCTTACAAACCAAAAAGTTATGTTGCTCAGTTAAATTTTAATACATTTTAAACATAAAAGTGTGGGTCAATTATTATTCAACCCCTAGGTTTAATATTTTGTGGAATAACCCTTGTTTGCAATTACAGCTAATAATCGTCTTTTATAAGACCTGATCAGGCCGGCACAGGTCTCTGGAGTTATCTTGGCCCACTCCTCCATGCAGATCTTCTCCAAGTTATCTAGGTTCTTTGGGTGTCTCATGTGGACTTTAATCTTGAGCTCCTTCCACAAGTTTTCAATTGGGTTAAGGTCAGGAGACTGACTAGGCCACTCCAACACCTTGATTTTTTCCCTCTTGAACCAGGCCTTGGTTTTCTTGGCTGTGTGCTTTGGGTCGTTGTCTTGTTGGAAGATGAAATGACGACCCATCTTAAGATCCTTGATGGAGGAGCGGAGGTTCTTGGCCAAAATCTCCAGGTAGGCCGTGCTATCCATCTTCCCATGGATGCGGACCAGATGGCCAGGCCCCTTGGCTGAGAAACAGCCCCACAGCATGATGCTGCCACCACCATGCTTGACTGTAGGGATGGTATTCTTGGGGTCGTATGCAGTGCCATCCAGTCTCCAAACGTCACGTGTGTGGTTGGCACCAAAGATCTCGATCTTGGTCTCATCAGACCAGAGAACCTTGAACCAGTCTGTCTCAGAGTCCTCCAAGTGATCATGAGCAAACTGTAGACGAGCCTTGACATGACGCTTTGAAAGTAAAGGTAGCTTACGGGCTCGTCTGGAACGGAGACCATTGCGGTGGAGTACGTTACTTATGGTATTGACTGAAACCAATGTCCCCACTGCCATGAGATCTTCCCGGAGCTCCTTCCTTGTTGTCCTTGGGTTAGCCTTGACTCTTCGGACAAGCCTGGCATCGGCACGGGAGGAAACTTTCAAAGGCTGTCCAGGCCGTGGAAGGCTAACAGTAGTTCCATAAGCCTTCCACTTCCAGATGATGCTCCCAACAGTGGAGACAGGTAGGCCCATCTCCTTGGAAAGGGTTTTGTACCCCTTGCCAGCCTTGTGACCCTCCACGATCTCGTCTCTGATGGCCTTGGAATGCTCCTTTGTCTTTCCCATGTTGACCATGTATGAGTGCTGTTCACAAGTTTGGGGAGGGTCTTAAATAGTCAGAAAAGGCTGGAAAAAGAGATAATTAATCCAAACATGGAAGCTCATTGTTCTTTGTGCCTGAAATACTTCTTAATACTTTAGGGGAACCAAACAGAATTCTGGTGGTTTGAGGGGTTGAATAATAAATGACCCTCTGAATAAACTTTTCACAATTTAAAAAAAAATTAAACAAAGAAATAACATTCTTTTTTGCTGCAGTGCATTTCACACTTCCAGGCTGATCTACAGTCCAAATGTCACAATGCCAAGTTAATTCCGAATGTGTAAACCTGCTAAATCTGCAGGGGGTTGAATACTACTTGTAGGCACTGTATATGCAGTTGTAGGAAGAAGAGATAAGGGGGGGAGTAGAGAAGGAGATCTTGAGATGATCGAAGTTTGCGTGCGGGTAGGTTCCTAGAGACCATGTCACAGATGTATGGAGGAGACAGGTTGTGGATGGCTTTGTATGTCTTGGTTAGGGTTTTGAATTGGAGCCTCTGGGCAATAGGAAGCCAGTGAAGGGCCTGGCATAGGGGGAAGGCTGGGGAATAGCGGGGAGACAGGTGGATTAGTCGGGCAGCAGAGTGTAGGATGGACTGGAGTGGAGCCAGAGTGCTAGAGGGGAGGCCAGAGAGTAGGGGGTTGCAGCAGTCGAGGCGGGAGATAAGAGCATGCACTAGTGTTTTTGTGGTTTCGTGATTGAGGAATGAGCGGATCTGGAAAAATTTTTGAGTTTGAGGCGGCAGGAGGAGGCGAGGGCTTGGATATGTGGTTTGAAAGAGAGCGCAGAGTCAAGGATCACCCCAAGGCACGGAGCGTGCGGGACTGGGGAAAGAGCAGCCATTGACATTGATGGATAGGTCTGGTGGAGGGGTAGAGTGAGATGGGGAAAGATGATGAATTCTGTTTTGTCCATGTAAAGTTTGAGAAAGCGAGCAGAGACGAAGGCTGAGATATACAGACATTGTGGGATTTCAGTCAGAAAGGAGGCGAGGTTGGGTCCAGATAGGTAGATCTGCGTGTCATCGGCATAGAGGGGATACTGCAAACCGTGGTATTCTATGAGCTGTCCCAAGCCAAAAGGTGTAGATGGAGAATAGTAGGGGTCCTAGGACAGAGCCTTGAGGAACACCAACAGACAGGGGGGCGAGGTGAGGAGGTGATGTGTGAGAGGGAGACACTAAATGTTCGGTCTGTTAGGTATGATGAGATCCAGGATAGGGCCAAGTCTGTGATGCCAAGAGATGAGAGAGTCTGTAGCAGGAGGGAATGGTCTACGGTCTCGAAGGCAGAGGACAGGTCCAGGAGGAGGACAGAGTAATGTCGCTTGCTCTTGGCGGTTAGTAAGTCGTTAGTGACTTTAGTTAGGGCAGTTTCAGTTGAGTGATGCGATCGGAAGCCAGATTGTAACCGGTCAAAGAGGGAACAGGAGGAGAGATAGCAGGACAGTTAAAGATATACATGCTGTTCCAGTAGTTTTGAGGCGTAAGGGAGAAGAGATATCGGGCGGTAGTTAAACACAGACGATGGGTGTGATTGAGGCATGTTTGAAGGATGAGGGAAAGACACCATTTGTAAGTGAAAGGTTGAAGAGATGTGTTAGAGATGGGATGAAGACTGTGGCCAAGTTAGGGATGAAGTGACGGGAGTGGGTCGAGGGTACAAGTGGTGAGGTGTGATCTTGACAGAAGGGTGGAGAGCTGATCATCTGTCATGGTGGAGAAGCTGGCTTTTGCAGAACAGGGCTGAGCGGCTAAGAGGGGCATTGGGGGCTGCGGGCTAAAGTTTTGTCTGATCGTGTCGATCTTCTGCTTAAAGGAGGCAAAGTCTTCAGCAGAAATGAATAAATAAAAAGAACCTAGACATGTTTGGTGTCTATAAGCTCAAAATGACCTGGAGAATCATAATGGCAGGTCAGTTTTAGCATTTAGTGAACCTAGCAAAAAAAGCCAAACAAAAAACATGTGATTGCACTTTTTTTGCAATTTCACCACACTTGGAATTTTTTTCCCATTTTCAAGTACACAACATGCTAAAACCAATGATGTCTTTCAAAAGTACAACTCGTCCCGCAAAAAATAAGCCCTCACATGGCCATAATGACAGAGAAATAAAGAAGTTATGGCTCTGGGAAGAAGGGGAGCGAAAAACTAAAATGCAAAACCGAAGAAAGCTCCGGTTATTAAGGGGTTAAGCACCCACGATATTCTATGCACCTAGGTGAAGAATTTGATCTGCGCACATAAAATTTTGGTTAGGCTGTCAAAACAGGCCATAAAACCACTGATTAGCAAGCATGTAGCCGATTAGCAGTTGTTAAAGGCAATTTGTTACCAGGTTTTTCCCACCTAATCTGAGAACAACATAATGTAGTGACACAGACCCCAATTCCAGAGTTGTGTGGCTTTTACTGGACTGTGATCACTGGAGGACTAATAACCTGCTGCCATGTAGTCCTGCATATTAATGAGCTCTGTATAACCCCGCCCTCACCACTGATTGGCAACTTTCTATGTACACTGTGCATAGGCAGAAAGCTTCCAATCAGTAGCGTAGACAGGGTTATACAGAGTCACCATTCAGAAAACTGGTATAGGTGCAGCAGATAAAGTGATTTAATAAAAATTGCTGCAAGCAGTTCCACAATTTATACCCTGCCCTCAGATGCGGTAGCAAAAACCTGATAACAGACCCCCTTTAATGGCAGCAACCGAGCAACATAAACCATAGGATTCTAAAAAAAATTGTAAAATAATCCAAACAAAAGTTATAAAGATAATATACATAGCTCACTGAAACTGGCCCCTACCCCACGTGCAGCCCACAATCTAATCTCCCGATGACAGGTGTGCGCATTCACTATGGTCAGTATTACTAGAAAAACATACACTTCCTAATATTTATGGGGGAATTGTTATTGAAGCTGCGATTAATTCGGAGATACTCCAGAAACTCAGATCACTTATTATTGTCGTACGCTAGGACATCCGCAACATTGCAGCACGGTGACGTACCAGCCGAGAGCATTTCATCAGCGCAAGCTCTGGTCGCAGTGGAGGCCCCTATACATTTCCCATCTACATACATGCACAGACAAAATACAGAAGGTGACAGAGCAAGGATCTGCAACACTTCAGCAGCCATGAGGGCTAACAATACAGCTGTTCCATTGTGCTGAGTGTGAAGGCGGCAGGGTGGAACAGGAGGTGGAGGAGGGGAACAGCAGACAAGCCATATAGGCCCACACAAGGGAGAGGCAGAGCTGTGGATAGTGGGAAGAGATTTCCCACAGCGATTGAGCTGGTTGTCATAGAAACAAGTGTCCTTCCATGCAGTAACCACAGAGACCCTTGTATTTCCTGCAAACAAGGTGGTAGTTGCCCAAGGCGTGTATGCTACACCTAGAACAGCTCCAGATTACAGCCAGCAGGTCTCCATTTTGGGTTGGACAAGGTTCTCTCTTCCTTCGAGTGTCATGTAACTTCTAATTAACTTGTGTCGCGGACAGTATGCTTTTCACTGGGCACAGAATAAGAATATAAAAAAGGGTTATGCCAAAGGTACACCCCCCGTCTCTTCATATCAGAGAAATCTGCCTCTGTCTCTTGGACAGAGCCTTCATTTTCAATTCACAGGTAACACCCATCATCAGGGAATACAGATTCTCCCATCACTGAGATTGGAGATGACAGTTGGTGCTTAACAAGCTCCATAGCGAAAAGTAAATGGCTTTCAGGAGAACTTGCCGCAGACTGACTCCAGCTTCCCCCCTTTCCATAAAACTGTAAAAGCACCAACAATCATCTCTTATGTCAAATGGGAAAGTCTGTATTCACCGAGTACAGATTTCACCGCCAAATTGTGAAAGACCAGACCAGGCGGAGAAAGAAGCACACTTCTCTGAGGAGATGAATTACAAAGTTGGCTTATGTTTATGTGTACTATTGATTTATGAAATAAATTTATACAAGCCCCCATACACATTAGGTGGCTGAGCAAAGCTTCTGCCAATACCCATCTCTCCCATATAATGGAGTTCTCATTCAGCCGATTGCTCCTCCTCTCTGTTACCACGGCTGGTCAGATGAGAAAAATCTCCTGGAGTGGACCCTCTGGATCGTGGCACCCAGGGGCCCCGGGCGAGCTGCCAGGTGAAGCCGACCACTATACAGGGATCGTTGGGAGCAGGCCCAGGGGTTCGGGTACCACAATAGCTGGTACCGAGAGGGGCGGCTCAGAACAGACTGGAGTAGGAGCAGGAGACTGTAGGAGGTAGGACCATAAGATGATTGCAGGGCCGGACCAGGGATAGCAGGACGAAGCAGGATCACTGGAGCATAGACAGCAGGAGAGAGCAGGATCACTGGAGACAGGGCCGGGGTAGGACTGCGGGACTGGAGCATAGACAGCAGGAACACAGGAGGCAGGTCTGGAGTAGGGCTGTGGGACGGGAGCATAGACAGTAGGATGGAGCAGGAACACGGGAGGCAGGACTGGAGTAGCACTGCAGCATAGATAGCAGGACCCACGGAATACAGGACTGCGGGACTGCAGTGAGTACACGAGGAAGCAGGGCCCAGTGTGCTAGCAAACACGACGATCAGGCGCCTCCCTCAAAGGAGGACGGCCTGATATACCCCTGCCTGGTCTGCCATTGGTCCGATGGTACTTCTGGGTCAGGGCACCGCCGAAGCACAAGTGACAGGAAGGAGGCGCGGCCGCGGCATACAGGCACATGCGCATTGCATGCACAGAGCCGTCGGCCGCGGACCTGTCAGAAGGGGCCACCGCGGCTGCCGAATGGCGGAGGGCTGCGGTGCGGGAGCGGAGGCCGGGTGAGTATACAGCGGCGGCATGACACTCGTGGAAAGACTTTTCTTCAAGTGACCTACATCTCCACTGACAAGGTGTTGGCCAGTAACTCCATACGCGAACCTATCGATGTGCATGTAGGGCTTTAGTCCACATCTATGGGACTTTTCTTATACACTGAAAGGCCAGGTCCAGCATAGGAGTCATCTCAGTCAAACAACAACAAAAAAAAAACAAAACAAAAAAAACCACTCATTTTAAACTGTAATGTCCACATGCACTCATGTTATCTGAACTACATAGTAAAAACATATGGAAAAGATAAAAACAAACACAGAAGTATACATTCCATTGACCTGAGCAAATATTCCATAGTTCACCACACAGCATATATACAGTCCAGCTAACCAGGAATGGTGTCAGTGACCGTCTCACATTACTATCACATCTAGTCCAAACAGCGCGGCTTTCATCTTCATCAGGTCTTTTCTTTCCCATCTTTGGGATATTAGGTAATCCCTACTATGAGAGATCATTGCTTTTCACGTACTACTAGCTGTGCTGCCATAGGTCACGTTAAGTATTAGGTGCAGAAAGATCTTTTGGTAGGAAAAACGCAGCGGCAAAAACGTGCGTCTTATGTGCTGATTTTTTGCCATTCAATAATACGGGTGACATCAGTAAACATTGACTAGTTGCAGATCTGACTAAACGATAAGCAATGTGTGCACGAGACCTCAGGATTCTCATTCACTTTGCTGGTATCAGGAAACCCAATGCGTGCGCACCGCCATAAAGATACAGGTCCAAGTCCAACAAGCACCTTCTTCAAAAGTGCTACTGAGGCTAAACTTAAGTGACGCCCATGGCGCAGCCGAGGACTCAACAGCGTGCCTTGGCTATAGATCATTTAGGAAGTCATTGCCTACTTTAATTTTTCCATAGAATAAAACGACCCGTCTTACCGATACTCATGGGAACACGGAGTTTTAGCAGTACGTAAAATGCATAACTAAACACAATATAGGAAAGCTATCCAAATTCTCTCAGTTTGCTCCATTTGACATGTCCCATCTAAAAGCAAGCAAGCCGCTCTTCAGTCACTGACAACAAGCCTTCACGATATACTGACTATAATGTCACAAGTACGTGTGGTGGAACTAATGTGTGGCACACACAACATGCTCATTTCAGGTTGAATTGTGTCAATTACTAGAGCACGTGCCTACAGGTTTGTACAATGTGACGGGTACCGATTCCAAGGCCAGCCCGATATATCAATACAAGACATAGGAAACATCAGATTGCTGTGTACAGGAAAGCTTTTCTGAGCACTTTGGTCATCCTGTTTCCTACCTACAAAGCCCAAGCCATGCACAGTGCTAGAAGATCGATGGTCAAATGCACTGTCTCTCCAGCATGACAGGACCTACGTCAACTATAGAGGTTATTCATTGCAGTAGCATTAGTTCTCATCCCAAGGTGCGGTATAGAGCCCAAAACTGGACTCAAAATTGGCTCCTGGGAGCAGTCCTGTTCTGATACGCAGTCAGTGTAATGCCTCATTTAGGCTAGTTTCACATTTGCGTCTGTGAGCAGCACATCGTGCGCAAGTAGAAACGCATGCAAAAACGCACATGCGTTTTTGCATGCATTTGCGTTTTTATGTGCATGTGTTTTCACCAGTTTCTAGACATGTTTACTCTTAAAACGCATGCGTACGCAAACGCAGGCATATTCATGTCCATGCCTGAATTCCCATAGACTGTAATGCGTTGTTTTGACGCATTCCGTGCGCAAGCGTACGCATGCATTTGACGCCTTTGGGCAGGCCCAAAAATGCAACATGTTGCGTCCGGTTCGTCTAGACGCACACCTGGAAAAGACATGTGCACGAACACGCACGCATACGTAAGACCATGCGTACGCCATGTTAAACACAGGTACGCATGCGCACGATGCGCTGTGCACAAAAACGCTAATGTGAAACCAGCCTTAGACATCTGGTTTCCAACTGTGGTTTTTACAGGCAGAATATGTAACCATTTAGGCTCTTTTACACTTGCCTTGTTTTTGCGGGCCGTTTTTGTGGCCCCAATAAATTTCTATAGGGCCGGAAAAACGGCCTGCAAAAACTCGGAGTACCATACGCCGTATGGCCGTGAAAAGATATCAAGCTTGCGGACACTGCCCTCATTGGGGTACACCGTGAAGACGTATTTGCAGAATGCCTTATTTTTTTCCTCCCAACTTTTCAAAACCTAATCCAAAACAGAAAAACGGCGATCCGAAATATTTGCAGCCGTTTTTTGCAGCAGACCGTGAAAATTACGGCAATACGGGCCGCAAAAAATAGAATTAGACTTACCAGTAATTTGGTTTCTAGAAACCTTCCACGACAGCATAGGAGGTTGTCTCCACTCCCTAATGGGGGACAGGAAGCACAAGAGGTTAAAAGGTCCCTCCCACCTACCTCTCACCAGTGACTTATAACTGACCACCGTAGCACCGGTTACCTTAAGATTCTCAGAATTTGTCCAAGAATACAGGGAAGGAAATAGTGCTGTCGTGGAAGGTTTCTAGAAACCGAATTACCGGTAAGTCTAATTCTATTTTCTCTAGCAACCTTCCACGACAGCATAGGAGGCATAACCTATACTGCACTAGAGGGGGACAACAGCCTGCATAACTTTTCGGCCAAAGACTAAATCCTTGTTGGACACAAGGTCCAACCTATAGTGTTTAGTGAAGGTATGTAACGAAGACCAAGTTGCTGCCCTACAGATCTGCTCTGAGGATGCGCCTGCCCTCTCAGCCCCTGATGTAGAGGTAGATTGTGTTGAATGCGCCTTGATCCCCCCGTAGGGGGTGAGATGTTCTGCGCTAGATATGCTACAGAGATGGCTTTTTTGATCCAATTGGCAATGGTGTTTTGCCACCTTCTTTCCTTTGTTTGGACCCGACACATGGATAAACAGGTTGTGGTCGATTCTGTAGGGTTTAGTATACTCTAAAAATAGTGAAGAACTATGCACCTTACATCCAGCGTATGAAACACCTCCTCTTTAGGGTTTACTGGGTTTTGACAAAACGAGGGACAGATTATATTCTGCGACCTATGGAAGTCAGACAACCTTCGGTAGAAAGGATGGATCAAGGGATAGAACTATGGAATCGTCTCTAATGGTTAGGTAGGGCTCTCTAATTGAAAGCGCCTGGAGCTCTCCTACACGCCTTGCTGAGGTTATCGCTACAAGGAAGGCCACTTTACATGAGAGGAGCTGAGAAGTACAAGATAAGGGCTCAGAGGTTGATTGAGTGAGCCCTTTAAGCACCACATTCAAGTCCCGTGGTGGAATGCCGACTTTTTTTTGGATGTAGCCTAGTGGCTGATGTCATGAATCTTCTTATCCATCTGTGGCTGGCCAAGTCGCAGTCGAACATAGAGCTTAAGGCTGAGACCTGTACCTTCAGTGTGCTAGGCTTTAGGCCTAAATCAAGCTCCTTCTGTAAGAAATCCAGGATACAGGAAATGTTAGGGTTTTCTGGGTCAGGCAATTTTGGCAGACACCATGAGGAAAATTTTTTCCATATTTTGTTGTATATGGCATTGGTGCCCGGTTTTCGAGATTTCTGAAGGGTTTCCACTACTGCCTCTGATAGACCCTTGGCCCTCAAGATCTGGGTCTCAGTAACCAGGCCGCTACTTCATTCCCCGAAGGTTTGGGTGATGTAGGGGGCCCTGCAGGAGATCGTCCTCCAGGGGTAGGAGGAGCGGCCCGTCTACCTGAAGTTCTGTAATTAGAGAATACCAGCTCCTCTTCAGCCATAGCGGAGCTACCAGGATGGTTTGGGTTTGATCTTCTCGGATCTTCCTCAGAGTTGCAGCAAGGATTGGAACTGGTGGGAAGGCGTATGCCAGACGAAACCCCCACTTGTGGGCAAAGGCATCCACCTCCATGGATCTGTCCCTGGGGTTCAGGGAGTAGTTTCCTACTTGAGCATTTTTGCTCGATGCTATAAGATCCACCTCTGGAAGACCCCACCTGATGACCAGCCTCTGAAAGATTGCTCCATTCAGACTCCACTCGCCTGGCTGGATACATCTGCTCAGGAAGTCTGCCTGAAGATTAGAAGTACCCTTTAGGTGGACTGCTATTAGTGAAAGAAGGTGTCTCTCGGCCCAGGAAAATTTTCAGCCTGAAAGGCCCTCTAGGCTGCTGGATCTTGTGCCACCCTGGTGCCTGAGGTGAGCCACTCATGATGTCGAAGTAGACCTTGATCTGATGGCCCTGGACCAGGTGTCTCGCAGCCAGCAGAGCTTCTTCCACTGCTTTCAGCTCTTTGAAGTTTGAAGATTTTGTACTCACTTCCCGTTTCCACAACCCCTGGAATGGCTGCCGGGACACTACGGCTCCCTAGCCCTTCTTGCTGGCATCAGATGTTACCGAGACCAAGGGGATCTGGGACCAGCTGATTACTCTGCACAGATTTTTGTGGTCCATCCACCATGCTAGTGAAGCTTTCACTTTTCCTGGGGTCTGGACTCTTTTGTTCAAGCAGGTGTGGTCTCTGTTCCAATTTCCTAAGATATGGGACTGGAGAATTCTGGAATGGGCCTGCGCCCAAGGCACCGACTGGATGCAGGAGGTCATTGACCCTATTACAGACATAGCTGACCTGAGGGTCGGGGACCTTTGTTTCCTGAAAATCGAGATCTTTGATATTATGGACTTCTGATGTTCATCCGGAAGGACATCTGTTGTTTTGAGTCTAAGAGGACTCCTAAGAATTTTATTTTCTGAGAGGGTTGGATCTGATTTTTTTACATTCGGGATCCATCCCCAGAGATCGGAGAATGCCTAGAGTTTGAGTCACCTGGTTTTCCAGGTCTGGTAGGAGGTTCCTAATAGGTCGTCCAGGCAGGGTACAATGCATATACCCTGGCTTCTGATGTGGGACACAGCTTCCGCCATAATTTTGGAAAACACTCGAGGGGCAAAGGATATCCCAAAGGAAAGTACATTGTACTGATGGTGCCTGATCTCTGGACCCTGACGGATCGCAAACCTTAGATACTTCCTGTGAGAAGGATGTATGGGAACGTGGAAATAGGCATCCTTCAGGTCTATGGTTGCCATGAAGACAGCCCTATCAAGGGAATGGTGGTCTTTACTGATTCCATTTTGACCCTGCGGTATGCGATATGTCGGTTGAGGCCTTTCAAGTTTATTATTATCCTCGCTTCTCCTGTGGACTTCTTTACTAGAAAAAGCCTGGAATAATGCCCCTTTCCCTGCTCTCCCACAGGGACCGGGCAACAGCGCATGATTGGAGGAGCTGAATGCCTGATTCCAGTACTAAAGCCTCCCAAGGTGGTAGGGAGGTGACTCTTATACCCCGCAGGGGGGGGGGGGGGGGGGAGGATTTGAGTTCTAGAAGGCGGCCCTCATTGATCACATTGAGGACCCAGGGGCTGTTGGAAATCAACTGCCAAGAGAGACGCAAATTCGAAAGCCTTCCCCCCCCAATCAGGGCCGAGTCATTGTTTTTCCTGCTGCTGCTGGGGGGACCAGGATGTTCTTGCCTCTCCCCTTAGCATAGCTCCATCTTCCCGTCTTTCCCTTCCCTTTCGGTTGGGATGACTGGTTCTGGGGGGGCTCGAAAAAAACGCTTCCTTGGGACTTTCTGCTCAGGAAACACTTTCTTTTTGTCTGTGGCCTTTTCAAGGATTTCATCCAAGGCTGGGCCGAAGACATGTTCACCTTTGAAGGGTAAAGAACAGAGCTTAACCTTGGAGGTAATATCCCCGCTCTACATTTTATGCCAGAGGGCTCGTCTGGCAGAATTAGACTGTACCATAGACCTGGCAGAGGTACGGATTATCTCCATTGATGCATCCAAGAAGCCTGTAGCTTTCTGTAGTATGGGGAGTTAAGGAGGTCGCCCCTTGAGGTCCCTCGAGAAATATGATAGCTGCTCTAGCCACTGGAAGAGATCTAGAAATGCATGTGGAAGCGATTCCTGATTTTAAGGCAGAGGTTTCCCAGGCATTTCTTAGGAGGCTCTCTGCCTTACGGTCCATCGGGTCCCTAAGCTGGGATACATCATCAAATGGAAGGACTTTTTTTCCACTACCCTTGCCACCTGGACATCAACTTTCAGGATGTCCCATTTAAACACATCTCCCTCGAGGGGGAATCTATGCCTGAGTTCCGATGGAGCCAAATAGCGCTTTTCTGGGTACTCCCATTTTTGCGAGATCATATCCACTATGCTTCTATGTACTGGGAAACCTGTTTGTTTGGGTCCCTCAAACCCCCCGAACATTCGGTCCTGTGCTGACCGAGGGACTGGCTCATCCTCTAGTCCCATGCTGGCACGTATCGCACCGACCAGCTCCTCCACATATTCTGCGGAAAAGAGGTATCTCCTAGTTTCAGCTGATTTAGAGGTTCCTGGTTCTTCCCAATTTTCAGAACCTGAATTATAGTAATGTTCTGACTCAGAGTCCTCTATTTGAATTTTCCGCTTCTTTAGTGGAGGTGAGCTCACAGTTGGAGGGAGTGGAGGAAGTGGAGACAGGGAGGCTAGAGAGGTCTGAACCTGTTGAGTGACCAGGCTGCGGATTTCGTCAATCAATGACGGGTGCTCAGACCCGACTACCCCGCCCATGCATGCCTGACAATTTTTTCCTCCAATCTGAGGAAAGTTCTGCGCTACATATGGCACATTTAGCCGGCTTGCTGGTGGTATTGGTGCTTTTGTGGGCAGACTTTTCTCCCTATAAAGAGAGAAGTATTTTGAGGACCTCTATATCCAGATTGCACCACTAGGACCCATCCCAGGTAACACTCACTGTGGCTGGGGCAGTGCTGGGCTCTGCAGACGCAGGGCAGGAAGAGCCGTCCATGCTGACTGGGGATTTCATCTAACCTGTCGGCTTCTTCCAGCGGGTTAATAAGGGGTCAACTCCGCCATCAGTGCTCGTTTATTCTGTTTCTCCCCCTCCTCCTCCTGGGGTCCGGGGCAGGCACAGCACCGCTGGCGTGCTCCACGCGCTGTCAGCTGAGCTGGGGCCGCCATGGCCGGAAGTCTTCATAGTCATACCCCAGAAGTGACCCGCACGTGACGTCAGTTCCGGGTCGCCGACAGCCACGCAGCAGAAGGAGGAGAGACCGGAGAGCTGCGGGAGGCCTCCGGTCGGGGATCACTGGCCCGCTTTACCCCCCGAGGGAGCGTGGGTGAGCTAGGAAGGTCCCAAATTCAAAAGAAGACAGGCGCAGTATAGAGGAGGGGAGGCAGTGCCGCCGACCACCACTGCCCGGCTAAGGATCATCCAGGTACGCTGCAGCAGCCGGCTACACAGCATACCGCTAACCTTTCCATGCCCCATGGGGGACAGGAAAGACTGGTGAGAGGGAGGTGGGAGGGACCTTTTAACCTCTTGTGCTTCCTGTCCCCCATTAGGGCGTGGAGACAAACTCCTATGCTGTCGTGGAAGGTTGCTAGAGAAAACACGGGAAGTGTAAAAGAAGCCGTATAGTCTATGGGGCTGCTCCTTTTTTCTTTTTTTTGTTGACCGTGTGACCGCAAAGGAAGAAAAAAGATACAGGCTCTGAGAAATGTCTGACTGCAGTGTACAGTCCGTGTGCTGTGATTAACCCCCTTAAGGACCGAGCCATTTTGTGGATTAATGACAGGGCCTCATTTTATCAATCTGATTAATGTCATTTTATGGGGTCATACAGTGGGGAAAAAAAAGTATTTAGTCAGTCAGCAATAGTGCAAGTTCCACCACTTAAAAAGATGAGAGGCGTCTGTAATTTACAAGACCTCAACTATGGGAGACAAACTGAGAAAAAAAAATCCAGAAAATCACATTGTGTTTTTTTTTTCATTTTATTTACATATTATGGTGGAAAATAAGTATTTGGTCAGAAACAAGCAATCAAGATTTCTGGCTCTCACAGACCTGTAACTTCTTCTTTAAGAGTCTCCTCTTTCCTCCACTCATTACCTGTAGTAATGGCACCTGTTTAAACTTATCAGTATAAAAAGACACCTGTGCACACCCTCAAACAGTCTGACTCCAAACTCCACTATGGTGAAGACCAAAGAGCTGTCAAAGAACACCAGAAACAAAATTGTAGCCCTGCACCAGGCTGGGAAGACTGAATCTGCAATAGCCAACCAGCTTGGAGTGAAGAAATCAACTGTGGGAGCAATAATTAGAAAATGGAAGACATACAAGACCACTGATAATCTCCCTCGATCTGGTGCTCCACGCAAAATCCCACCCCGTGGGGTCAGAATGATCACAAGAACGGTGAGCAAAAATCCCAGAACCACGCGGGGGGACCTAGTGAATGAACTGCAGAGAGCTGGGACCAATGTAACAAGGCCTACCATAAGTAACACACTACGCCACCATGGACTCAGATCCTGCAGTGCCAGACGTGTCCCACTGCTTAAGCCTGTACATGTCCGGGCCCGTCTGAAGTTTGCTAGAGAGCATTTGGATGATCCACAGGAGTTTTGGGAGAATGTCCTATGGTCTGATGAAACCAAACTGGAACTGTTTGGTAGAAACACAACTTGTCGTGTTTGGAGGAAAAAGAATACTGAGTTGCATCCATCAAACACCATACCTACTGTAAAGCATGGTGGTGGAAACATCATTCTTTGGGGCTGTTTCTCTGCAAAGGGGCCAGGACGACTGATCCGGGTACATGAAAGAATGAATGGGGCCATGTATCGTGAGATTTTGAGTGCAAACCTCCTTCCATCAGCAAGGGCATTGAAGATGAAACGTGGCTGGGTCTTTCAACATGACAATGATCCAAAGCACACCGCCAGGGCAACGAAGGAGTGGCTTCGTAAGAAGCATTTCAAGGTCCTGGAGTGGCCTAGCCAGTCTCCAGATCTCAACCCTATAGAAAACCTTTGGAGGGAGTTGAAAGTCCGTATTGCCAAGCGAAAAGCCAAAAACATCACTGCTCTAGAGGAGATCTGCATGGAGGAATGGGCCAACATACCAACAACAGTGTGTGGCAACCTTGTGAAGACTTACAGAAAACGTTTGACCTCTGTCATTGCCAACAAAGGATATATCACAAAGTATTGAGATGAAATTTTGTTTCTGACCAAATACTTATTTTCCACCATAATATGCAAATAAAATGAAAAAAAAAAAACAGACAATGTGATTTTCTGGATTTTTTTTTTCTCAGTTTGTCTCCCATAGTTGAGGTCTACCTATGATGTAAATTACAGATGCCTCTCATCTTTTTAAGTGGTGGAACTTGCACTATTGCTGACTGACTAAATACTTTTTTTCCCCACTGTAACTATGGAACACATCAACAGATCCCACTGATTCTAAGACTGTTTTTGTGACATATTGTACTTCAAGATAGTGATAAAATTTGTAAGAAACAACGTTTGAGAAAATATCGTAAATTTGATGAAAATTTGGAAACTTTCACAATTTTTCAAGTTTAATCCTGATGCCCTTAAATCAGAGAGTCATGTCACACAAAATAGTTAACATTTCCCACATGTCTACTTTACATCAGAAACTTTTAGTTTTGTTAGGACATTATAAGTGTTAAAAGTTGACCAACGATTTCCAATTTTTCCTACAAAATTTACAAAGCCATTTTTTAGGGACCACCCTCACATTTGAAGTCACTTTGAGGGGTCTATATGATAGAAGAAACCCAGAAGTGACACCATTCTAAAAGCTGCACCCCTCAAAGTCCTCAAAACCACGTTCAAGAAATTTAACCCTTCAACTGCTTCACAGGAATTAATGCACTGTGAAGGAAAAAACTTACATTTTACTTCAAAAATGTTGCTTTAGCCCCATTTTCTTTTAACCCCTTTCTGACATCAGACGTACTATCCCGTCCATGGGACCCTATGTCCATGGACGGGATAGTACGTCTACCGCGATCAGCAGCACTCACGTGGTGAGCGCCGCTGATCGCGGCCAGGTGTCAGCTGATTATCACAGCTGACACCCGGCACAATGTGTCAGGGGCGGTCACGGACCGCCCCCGACACATTAACCCCTTGCACACAGCGATCAAACACGATCGCGGTGTACCGGGGGTTAAAGGGAAGCCTAGGCAGGGAGGGGGCTCCCTCCGTGCTTCCCTGAGTCCCCCACAGCAGCGCAATGTGTAGCGCTGCTGCAGGGGTCTCCATCCCTGCAGGTCCCCAAATCCAAGATGCAAAGCGCAGGCACGAGGAAGCCTTGTGCAGTGCCTGTGACAGATCAGCATTCTGTCACAGTGATCTGTGATGTCACAGATCAGCATTCTATCACAGGACAGTGATGTCCCACCTGGGACAATGTAATAAGGCAAAAAAAAAAAAAAAAAAATCGCTATATAAATTAATAAAAAAATATTCCCTAATAAATTCATCTTTTGGAAATAAAAAAAAAAAATAATAAAAGTACACATTTGGTATCGCCGCGTCCGTAACGACCCGCCCTATTAAACTGTCCCATTAGTTAACCCCTTTAGCGAACCCCTTAAAAAATAAAAATAAAAAACAAAGCAAAAAATAATGATCATCAAACCGCCGAACAAAAAGACGCATATAAATATCCATGGTACCGCTGAAAACGTCATCTTGTCTCGCAAAAAACGAGCCACCACACAGCATCATCAGCGAAAAAATAAAAAAGTTATAGCTCGCAGATTA
Organism: Dendrobates tinctorius; assembly: GCF_039654945.1. Taxonomy (NCBI): domain Eukaryota; kingdom Metazoa; phylum Chordata; class Amphibia; order Anura; family Dendrobatidae; genus Dendrobates; species Dendrobates tinctorius. Next base: position 3,050,511 of record NW_027361807.1, on the reverse strand, counting down.
AAGCGATGCAAAAATTATTTTATACAAAATTGTTTTCATTGCATAAAAGCGCCAAAACATAAAAAAACGACATAAATGAGGTATCGCTGTAACCGTACGTACCCGAAGAATAGAACTGCTTGATCAATTTTACCGCAGGCGGAACAGTATAAACGCGCCCCCCAAAAGAAATTCATGAAACGCTGGTTTTTGTTCATTCTGCATCCCAAAAATCGGAATAAAAAGCGATCAAAAACTGTCACGTGCCCGAAAATGGTACCAATAAAAACGTCAACTCATCCCGCAAAAAATAAGACCTCACATGACTCGGTGGGTCAAAATATGGAAAAATTATAGCTCTCAATATGTGGTGATGCAAAAACTATTTTCCACAAACATGATCTTTTAGTCACCAATTTTTTTTATTTTCCCAAGGGTAACAGGAGAAATTGGACCCCAAAAGTTGTTGTCCAATTTGTCCTGAGTATGCTGATACCCCATATGTGGGAGAAAACTACTGTATGGGCACACGTCGGGGCTCGGAAGGGAAGTAGTGACGTTTTGGAATGCAGACTTTGATGGAATGGTCTGCGGGTGTCATGTTGCCTTTGGAGAGCCCCTAATGTAACTAAACTATTGAAACTCCCCACAAGTGACCCCATTTTGGAAACTAGACTCCCCAAGGAACTTCTCTAGATGTGTGGTGAGCACTTCGAACCTCCAAGTGCTTCACAGTAGTTTATAACGCCTGGGCTTGAAAATAAGTCATTTTTTTTCCACAAAAATGATATTTTTGCCCCCAATTTTTTATTTTCCCAAGGGTAACAGGAGAAATTGGACCCCAAAAGTTGTTTTGTAATTTGTCCTGAGTAGGCTGATACCCTATATGTGGGGGTAAAACACTGTTTGGGTGCATGGCAGAGCTTGGAAGGGAAGGAGCACAATTTGACTTTTTCAACGCAGAATTGGCTGGAATGGAGATCAGACGCCATGTTGCATTTGGAGAGCACCTGATGTGCCTAAACAGTGGAAACCCCCCAATTCTAACTCCAACCCTAGCCCCAACACACCCCTAACCCTAATCTCAGCCCTAACTGTAGCCCTAGCCCTAATGGGAAAATGGAAATTAATACATTATCTTTTAATTTTATTATTTTTCCCTAACTAAGGGGGTGATAACGGGGGGTTTGATTTACTATTTATGGCGGGTTTTTATATTTGACAGCTGTCACACGCTAAAAGACGTTTTATTGTAAAAAAAAATACGATTTTATTTTCACACCCGGGCGTTATAAACGTCTGTGAAGCACTGGGGGGTTCAAAGTGCTCACCACACATCTAGATAAGTTCCTTGGGGGGTCTAGTTTCCAAAATGGTGTCATTTGTGGGGGGGGGGTTTCCACTGTTTTGGTACATCAGGGGTTTTCCAATCGCGACATGGTGTCCGATCTCAATTCCAGCCAAAAAAGTCAAATGGCGCGGCTTCCCTTCTGAGCTCTGCCATGCGCCCAAATAGTCGTTTACACCCACATATGGGGTATCAGCGTACTCAGGACAAATTGCACAATAACTTTTAGGGTGCTGTTACCCTTGGGAAAATAAAAATTGGGGGTGAAAAAACCTTTTTTGGAAAAAATTATTTTTTAATTGTACTGCTGTACGTTATAAACTTCTGTGAAGCCCTTGTGGGTTCAAAGTTCTCACCATATAACTAGATAAGTTCCTTGTGGGGTCTAGTTTCCAAAATGGGGTCACTTGTGGGGGGGTTTCCACTGTTTAGGTACATCAGGGGCTCTCCAAACGTGACATGGCGTCCAATCTGAATTCCAGCCAATTTTGCATTGAAAGAGTCAAACGGCGCTCCTTCCCTTCTGAGCTCTGCCATGCACCGAAACATTGGTTCCCCCCCACATATCAGTTATCAGCGTACTCAGGACAAATTGCACAATAACTTTTGCAGTCCAATTTCTCCTGTTACCCTTGGTAAAATAAAAACAACCTGAAGTATTTTTTTTGTGAAAAAAAGTTAAAATGTTCATTTTTTTTTTTTTTTTTAAATATTCAAAAAAATTCCTGTGAAGCACCTGAAGGGTTAATAAACTTCTTGAATGTGGTTTTGAGAACCTTAAGGCTGTGTGCACACGCTGCGGATTAGGTGCGGATTCATCAGCGCGGATTTTGTAAAATCCGCAGGTGAAACCGCAGGTTAAAAGACCTGCGGTTTTACCTGCGGATTGCTCTGCGGTTTTGCCCTGCGGTTTTTCATCTCCTCAATGGAGGAGATGGCAAACCGCAGGGGAATCCGCAGAAAGAATTGACATGTCAATTCTTTCTGCGGATTGAAAACCGCAGATAATCCGTGCGGAAAATTCCGCACCGTCTGCATTGCGGTTTTTGATTCCCATAGGGAATCATTGTACTGTACACCGCAGCAAAAACTGCTGCGGGTCCGCAGCGGCCAAAACCGCTGCGGAACCGCAGCAAAATCCGCAGCGTGTGCACACAGCCTAAGGCTGTCATAGAATCATAGAATCGTAGAGTTGGAAGGGACCTCCTGGGCCATCTGGTCCAACCCCCTGCTCAAAGCAGGATTCGCTAAATCATCCTGTGTTCACACACAGTGCTTTTTTAGCGGTTTTAACGTGGTTTTGTCTATAAAACCGCTAAAAATAAGTTTCCCATTAATTTCTATGCATTTTGCACTTTTTGTGCATATTGATGCGTTTTTTACCGCGAAAAAAACGCAGCATGCTCATGAATTTTGCGGATTTTTCCGGGTTTCTGGTTTGTTCAATCCGTTTTGAAAACGCTGCGGAAAAAAACGCATCAAAACCGCGCAAAAACCGCAAAGACAAAAAAGGTGCGGTTTCTGGGAAGGGAGTCAGGTTTTTGAGCAGAAATTTTCTGCAACATGTGCACTTAGTCTTAGGGGTGCAGTTTTTAGAATGGTGTCACTTTTGGGTATTTTCTATCATATAGACCCCTCAAAGTGGCTTCAAATGTGATGTGGTCCGTAAAAATAAAATGGTGTTGCAAAAATGAGAAATCGCTGGTCAACTTTTAACCCTTATAACCTTCCTAACAAAAAAAAATTTTGGTTCCAAAATTATGCTTATGTAAACATGTGGAAAATGTTACTTATTAAGTTTTTGTGTGCCATATCTGTGATTTAAGGGCATAAAAATTCAAAGTTGGAAAATTGCTAAATTTTCAAAATTTTCGCCAAGTTTCCGTTTTTTTCACAAATAAACGCAAGTTATTTGAATGAAATTTTACCACTAACATGAAGTACAATATGTCACTAGAAAACAATGTCAGAATCACCGGAATCCATGGAAGCGTTTCAGAGTTATTACCTCATAAAGGGACAGTGGTCAGAATTGTAAAATTTGGCCAGGTCATGAACGTGCAAACCACCCTTGGGGGTGAAGGGGTTAACAGGGGTAACAAACAGGAGAACATGGACCCAAAAAATTGGTTGTGCAACTTCTCCTGAGTACACAGATACCCCATATGTGGAGAAAAACTACAGTTTGGGCTCGGAAGGGAAGGAACGCAAAAATTATTGGGTTTGAGAGAGGAAGTCATGTCGTGTTTGGAGAGCACCTGATGTTCCTAAACAGTGTAAAACTGCCATAAGTAATGCAATTTTGAAAACTAAACCCCTCTCAAGGAATGCATTTAGATATGTGGTGAGCACTTAACACCCAGGGGCTTCACAGAAGTTTGTAACGAAGAAATGAAAATAAACTTTTCCCACAAAAATGTTCGTTTAGCCCCCAAATTTTTATTTTCACAAGGGTAACAGGAGAAATTGCACAAAAAGTTGTACAGTGCATTTTCTCTCCTAAGTGTGCCAATACCCCCATATGTACAGTAGTTGAAAACTTTTGAATCGCAATGCAAAGCTCAGAAGGGAAGAAGCACCAAATTGGAGTTAAGATTTTGCTTGAACGGCTTGTGGGTGCCATGTTAAATTGGCAGAGCCCCTGGACGTGCCAGAACAGTGGAAACCCCAAATAAGTGACATCATTTCACAAACTACATCTCCCAAAGAATCCATCTAGAGGTGTAGTGATCATGTTAACGCCACATGTGCGTCAGATTTATACCATTAGGCAGTGGAGAGAGAATAATTACATTTTACTACTAAAATGTTTAAGTTCAAAATTTTAATTTTTTTGTAAGGGTCAATAGCAAACAGTGGACCTCTCAATTTGTAGTGCTATTTCTCCTGAGTGTGCCATTACCCTACATGCAATCGGGAACTACTTTTCAGGCACAGTGCAAAACCCAAAGGAAGGAGTGCCATATTATAGTGCAGATTTTACGGTTATGGTTTGCGGGTGCCATGACAGTAGAAATCCCCCATAACGCCATAAGTGACACATTTACTACAAAAATTTTGTTTTAGCCCCAGATTTTACATTTTTCACACAATTTCTGCTGAATGTGGAAATACCCCATATGTGGCTGTACAGTACTGCTTGGCCACACAGCTAGACACGGGAGGGACAGAGCGCCATTTGCCTCCTGGTATGAAGATTTTCCTAGTTGACCCCATTTTAGAAATTATAGTTTTGTCAAACATGTGGACTCTAAATGTGATTTAGGCACACTGTGGGGCTTAGAAGGGAGGTGACATTTGGTTTTGGGAGTGCAGAATTTGCTGGATTTCTTGAGGGGATTTGTGGGGGCATAGCACTTTTCCAAAGCCTTGGTACTACAAGGTACTATGGAATCCCCCTATAGGTGAGATGACAGACCTGAGTGGGAAGTGGGGACTTACTATTTTTGTGGATGGAGTTGAAGCTTTTATTGGGAACATTTTACATAATATTCATATGGAATTGCACTTTTTTCCAACAGCTCTTGGAGGAGGGGGAGAAAAAACAGAAAATTGCCCGGGGCTGAAGGGGTAAACCTTGTAGTGAATAGCAGATAAGCAATTTATTTTAGCTTTCCATACGTGATCACTGACGATACAGTGATGGTAAAAACCAAACCTTAATGAAACCAATCCAAAACACATGTACCATTTATTGGGGTACGTGAAATGAGGCCTTAGAGAACTATTCCAAATTGACACAGCATTAGTTTATGCTGTGACCGGCAGAAGATGCGCCTGGCGCGTTGAATATTTCTTCATTCTAAGGATAAGTGGAGTTTCCTGGAGTCAGACCAAAACTTTTCCAGAAGTGAATGCATTTCACAGCAATACGCCATCACTTGTTACTGCAGGAATAAGTGATGGCATAGAAGCTCAGTGGAAAACGCCAAATCCAACAGCTCCGGCCAAGTTACCCTGCGGAGGTTCTCTACAGTATGTGCATAGGATTTCTCAAATTCTGCTACACAATACGCACAAGTTTTACATACCGGAATCTAAACAACTCTGAAAACACAACAGTGATATAGCATCTCATATTGCCAAAATTTGAGGCAAAAGTAAATTAAAAATCACTGAAGTGGGTAAAATGTATATGATCAAACTACCAAACAGGCAATTGTGGAGTCTTGGAAAAACTAACCAAGTAGTAAGAGTGCATTTCCACTAGCCAACCTCAGCCGATAAAGGATCACAGGTAAATCGAAGTCACTCAGCGTTAGTTTAGTAGTCACTTTAGACAGGCCGGCATCACTTATATGTGACTGTTCTGTTTACACAGAATATCCTTGTTCTCAGTAGTACATGTAATGTTGACACAGGATGATGTGCTGCTGTGAACAATTCATTTGCTAGTTGGTCAGGTGGTTGGTTGGTGAGTAGGAACGTTGTTTTTTTTCTTTATGTATTGAGCAACAGCAGAGCAGACAGAACATATGCCAGGATGAGGGGGATATACTGGGAGCATATTTCTTTATATTTTTGCAGTCTAATCTCAGTATTAGGGTATTAAGATCTGTTTCTAAAAGGTTAGCCATCACGGGTGTAGTACAATAAAAAGGAGCCAGAGTTAGCACGGGCGTGATCGTTAGGACATTTTATTGAGGACATTGTATATGCGAATTCGCAGACACTGTCTTTACAAAAAAAAAAAAAAAAAAAAAGTGTAAAAATAAAAAAAAAAAGTGTACCTGGGTGTAGATCGTGTTCAATATATATTTCCCAGCACCTGATCCAGGCAGTGAGGCCTCAGGAAACACATTCCATTGAATCTATCGCTCCGGCAGGATCGTACAGGTGTTCTGAGAAGTAAAGACGGTTTTCCGCAGTGACGAATACGGTGTAATAGATCTTATGGCCTGCAGCAATTATTTCACTATCCAGGTATGTAACAGAAGTATTTGTAAAAAGACAGTTGTCAGATCTAGCTCAGGTCTTGTTCTCTTTCATATTACGACAAAAGAGTTTTCAAAAGTTGGCAGTAGGTGCCGTTTTAGAACAAAGAAATAACTATTCCAAACTAAGTTTTTTTTTTGCAGCTCAGGCACCACTAGTCCAGTGCTCCCCACCAGTCCTGCAGTGATCAACCCATCATTCAAGTGACCACTGCAGCCATTCGCAGAGATCAGCACTTGACATTGTATGTTCAGCAGGTGTCCACTGATCCCAGTTATGGACTGAAGCAATCATATGATAGATGAACGGAAGGCCAACACTACCAGCAAGGACCACAAAAGCAATGAACCAGGAGGCACGGGAGAAACTACATTCCCTACTAGCGATGAGCGCAAATGCTCATTACTCAAGTTTGCCAAAGGTGCTCAGGCATGCAGAGAGTAATGCGGATGCTCGACTGAGAGGTTCACGTTCCCCATTCATTGTAAACATGTCTGTAATGATGAGACTGCTGAAAAGTAATTTGTACAGGATATGAAGTCTATTATTAGTACATCACCTCAAATGTGTTGTCTGATGTATGCAGAGACAGATTACAAAAAGCTGTTCATGTGTTTTCGGATAATTTGGAGTGGACTGTTCATACGAACACAATACACGGTAGATGACATTTCCAGGAATTGCTAAGATCATACCAGCTTGCAAAACAATATTCATAAAGAAATGATCCTTCGGGATTTATGCATCAAAAAAAAAAAAAAAAAAAAAAAAAAAAAATTTCCCCCAATTTATTCTCCAGTTTTTGTAAACAACTGGAACCAGATACTGAATTAAATTGTTCATTAACTTTAATGTGAATAATAGTCAAACATGAAAAAAAACTTTCTGAAATCCAAATGGAAATAGAAGCTGTCAAAAAAAAAAAAAAGTCATTGGATCAACATAAACGTAAATCACATAAGCTTTACTTCATCGTATATGGACTCAAACACCAATCTTAGCCATTCGAACATTTAATTGAATAGTGAGGAATTTGTCTCCACCATGTCATTATAGGAAACACAAATGCTGCAAACCAAACAAAGGAATATAAATATAAAGAGGTGCAGTGGTTGCAAACACAAGAAACGCCTTTGGCATGTCAACTCACCACAAGAGAAAATTACAAATCTGCTCAATAACGCCGAGGTCTTAAATCAAGGACTTTTACACCTAAGCAACTTGAAATTTTGTCAAATTTTTGATTTATTTTCAACTGTACTAGATGTCAGTAGATTCATGAGAAATCTTACTAGGAGACATTTTTAGAATCAAGACCAAATGACATCTTACAATGATCCTAACTTATTTTTTTGATAGGCTGTGTCACTGCCATCAGTTTCTAAACGAGTTCATTTTTTTAAATGAAATGAGAAAATGTCTTTCAATTTCTGGTATGGCAACAAGAGAATTCTAAATCATTGTGTTCTTGTCGTATATACATTTTACACAGCGTCTAAATGTGCTATAAAATTGGAGTTGTGTTTAACCCCTTCACCCACAAGCCTGTTTTCACCTTCCTGACCAGGCCAAACTTTACAATTCTGACCAGTGTCACTTTATGAGGTTACAGCTCTGGAAAGCTTCAACGTGTCCCACTGATTCTAAGAAAGTTTTCTTGTGACATATTGTACTTCATATTAGTGGTATATTTGTGAAAATATCAGAAATTTGGCAAATATATGGAAAATGCTGAAATTTCTAAACGTTTAATTCTTATGCCCTTAACCCCTTCCCAACATGAGATATACATGTACGTTGTATATATGCTAGCTCCGATCGTGGGCGCTGCCGTAGGGTGTCAGTTCTTGTATAGATGCCCACAGTTGATCGTGTCGGTGCTCAGCATGAATGCACGCAGCTCCCGTAGCGCCGTATATATACAGCTCATGTCAGGAAGAAGTTAAACTGTAGTGTTATTTTACACAAATGAGGCCATTCAAAATTAAAATTGATTTTAATCCTAAATGTCTATTAATGTAATAGAGTATATTACAAAAGAGATTAGATGAATTCGGCTATGTTCCCAAGTGTTATTTTGCAGCTTTTTTCTGCAAATTATAATCTGCTTTTTACAATACCAACAAAAGCTGACATTTCTGAAATCTCATGCACACACACATTGACATATTGTTTTTTTTCCCGGAATGAACTGGAAAACTGCTGCTTTTTTGAAAACTGCAGCACGTCACTTTCAGCATTTTTGCAGCATTTTTCACCCATAGAAGGCAATCAGTAAGTGCAAAAATGTAGGAATCAGGTTTTGCTAAGTTTTTGGTGCTAAAACCTAAGGAAATTGCATGACTTTTTTTTTGGGGTGGGGGGCAGTAAACCTCATCAGCATGCACAAAAGACAAACGCAGCAAAGTCTACTTTTTGTAAGCAGCTTTACTGTCAAAAGAGCAGGTTTTGACTGCAGAAAAAAGCAGCAAAAACAAAAACAACGTGCGAACATAGCCTTAAAAAGTTCTTACCGTTCCCCCTCTACTGTTTTATTTTTACCTACTTCCTCTTTCATGACATTTAATTTGAGATGTCCCAGTGCATGACACCAAACAAGACACCATCAAGGGTCAAAGGCTACAGGAGCCTCTGTCCCTACATAAAAAAGGGATATTAGTGACGTCTGTTTCAAGGGCTGGGATAGAGGCAGCTCTACTGAACATGTGCTGGTTGTCAATTCTGGCATATACTCAGCACGAGCTCCCTTGTCACTGCGATATTATGTCCAAAGCATAGTGACAGTGCGCTCCTGCGCAGATCTAAAGAGAGGTGACAAGCCAGCAAGAGTGCAGCGACCATGCAAAATGTAACTAGAGAACGTGATGACACTTACCAGATCAGTGCTAGTCTCCCCTTACAACGTGCACTGACAGTGCACTCGTGTCGGCCCGTTTATATTCAATAAATGTCTACAGCAGGACACATCATCCCACATATACCTCAATTATCATAAAACAAGAGTGACCCACATCACATGTACACAAAATATTATATATATATAGGACTTCTGGTAGGAAAGTACAGACTGCAGTCATGGAGGCGAGGAGTTACCATAGAAACCATGACCATATCAAACTTCATCTGGAGCAATATTTCCTGCAAATGTTCCTTAAGGCTATATACTGCTATATTGAGGGCTGTGGAGCTGGAGTCCATTTTGGTGGAGTCCGAGGCTATATAAAATGGGCCGACTCCGGAAATATATAATAAATTGGGTACAGAATTCTGTACAGTGCAGGATGTGCTGTAAATGTTTTCATAAGAATTTGGGAAAGTTAGGAAATGTCCTGTAACCGTCTGATCTATTCCTGATCTAAGGATCTCGGCTAAAAGCCGAGATGAATCTGTGCTGCACTTTAAGTGAATGCTCAGTAGGGACCAGTGTTGTGGAGTCGGAGCAATGGAGTCGTGGGTCAGTGAAATTGAAGAATCGAAGGTTTGGCTTATTGACTCCACAGCCCTGGATATAATGCAGTTTGCTTTTCTGGAGTTGTAACAAAACCAAAACAGGGAATAGAAATTATATACGGTACATTGTTTCCAAATGCAGCCCACCATAGAAATTCCTTGGGGCATGAAAACATTTTTATTATAAAGTGTATGTTGAAATCTAATTTTAAGTTTACCCAAAAATCTCCAAATACCACCTTTAAAAGGCACAACAACTTTTAAATACACTTAAACAATAGGTGTTGTCTAGGTAGTGGAGCCAACATCGCTGGAACAGTAAGGAGAGTCTCTGCCATTTATATTTTACAAGCGGGTCTACTTCATGTAAAAGTGATATATCTAGGTAGTAGACAACTCCTTTAATAATTTGCCTTCATTAAGGTCTTTTGTAGCTGTGACACAACAATGCCTTTTTTAGGTGATGGTTTTGCATGATGTCTAGTGATGACGAGTTCAAGTCAGTGCTGGTGCAAGTTCCGTGGCTGTTAGACAGCTGTAACACATGTCGGGGATTGCCCATTTGTTAGGAAATTCTCACATGTGTTGTGGCTAACATATTGGCCAAAATGCTAGGATAACACACCAGAACACGTTTGCTCATCACGGAGGTCACATACATCCAAAATTTTCCATAAAGCAACTACCCCAGTGTATGGCCATTCATTGGTTCAGTGATCATGTGCCTTCTGGAGCATTTTAGGATTTGTAGTCTTCAACCTAACTACTGAAACTACTAAAACTCCCACCTCCTGGAAGCAAGAATGACAGAATAAAGATATACTAACGCTTGCAAAATTAGCATTTTTTGTTATCTTCTGACACTGGTTTTACCAGATGTAGCACTCCACTACCTCAATAGTATAGTTTGACTAGCGTGCTTGAAAGGTTAGTCAGAGCAAAGTACAGTAGAGCTCTGGCCCCGGGCTCACATTTTACAGCTGAATAAATTTAAAGACACATAAATCATACAAATTAAAACCTTAGAGGCTTCGTCCTTCATGGACATACCACATGCACCAATACATGAAGCATGGCTTGAAGATGGGCATAGAGTCATATCACAAGGTTGTCTGGATCATACAAGAGCAACAAAAGTTCAACAAGTGTGTTCTGACTGAGAAAGCAGAGACAAGGTGGTAACCACAGGGATCATTAACCATGACTGGCTAAAATATTAAAGTATTAAAGGGGTGGCCACTTTATCTACTTTTAAATTTTAACATGTGTTGGGAACAGGATTTTGGATACATTCACTATTATATAGATATGAAAGACTAGACTCCTCTTACACTTGCTACCGCAACTTTCCTGTCCATGCAATGGCTGCTGGTGATCCACTACTACTTAGAGCCAGCACAACAGGGGTCCATTTTTCCTTCAGCAGCTCTCCTGTATCAGCCTTATTATTCCCTGAGCAATTGTCTTTCTTGTAACTCACAGACAATGTAGAAGAGAGTGTGATTTCCCACTGTACAATCTTACCCAGTAATTGCAATCTTTCCTTTCCCCTCTGGAAATAGCTTTATGTCTGCTTTTCTTCATCTGCAGTCTGTGCGATCTGACCTCTGGAAACTGGAGTGCTTTACCCCATCTATTCCCACTCAGATCTGCCCCTTACTTCTAGCCTTATAAACACTTCCATAAACCGGTTTTGAGTCATCATGAAACCCAAAAGCTTAATGTGAAGCTTTTGGGCCCAAACGTAAAATGTCCAACAGCATCCCAACTGTCAAAGGTCATTATTAGTATTGGCTTTCTCATATGAGCCAAAAGGCTATCTTTAAGGTCTGTTTCACACATCATTTTTTGTCTTCAGTCAAAATCCGCTAAAATGGCAGATAGCGGATACGTTTGTGTACTGACCACAACGTTTGTCACCGGACCGTTATTTTAACGGATCTGTCAAAGGAAGAATTTTAAAGGAACCGCTGCGGCGAGAGAATTTTTCAGCCGCCAGAACAGAGTTTAGGGTTACATTTCCAGCTGAGTGAAGTCTTTCAGCCATGCGCAGTGAGAAGTGCGGATCCTGCCGCCCAAAAAAACGTTGCATGGTCCGTTCGGGCATGTCGGCGGACGTAAAAATTTTGGCGGATCCGCAAAAAAACGGATCCAACGGATGGCCATCCATCAAGATCCGCCGGTAATGCAACTCAATGGGAAAAAAAACGGATCCGCCAAGAAAAATGGCGGATCTGTTGTTTTTGAGAATCGGCGGATTTTGACTGATGGACACAAACGGATGTGTGAAACAGGCCTAACAGGGCAGTTTTTACACTGACCACTAGAGCTGTCTGACTCATGCTTTGTTCCAACAGGAATAATTCACTGGCCGGCTAAGGCCTCTTTCACACTTCAGTTTTTTACAATCAGTCACAATCCGCCAGGATTTGAAAAAAACGGATCCTCAATTTTCTTTTGAGGATCCGTTTTTTTCCCCATTGACTTCCAATAATGGTGGATTGTGACGGATTGCCGTTCGTTGCAACCGTTTTTCTCTCTCTCTCTCTCTCCCCTTTTCCAGGCTGCAATTCCTTTAAAATTCTTCATTTGTCGGATCTGTCAAAAAAAACGGACAGGTGGCATCAGTTGTCATCAGTACTAAAACGGATCCGCCATCCGTCCTGTTGGCGGATTTTGACTGATGAAAAAAACTGAAGTGTGAGAGGCCTTAGCACTAGCAGGATTACAATACATAGCTGATGACATTGGATCCACCAATCCCAAAAGATGAGAAATATTAATATAAAAATATATCTCTAATATATATAGGTGATTTTTGTTAATTATTCTAATTTACTGAGATAATGACTTTTGGATTTTCATTAGCTGTAAGCCATTATCAACATTACCAGAAATAACTCACTCTGTAAAGACTATATAATATATGAGCTTCAATCTTAGTATTGAAGTACTGAAATAAATTAACTTTTTGACGACATTCTGATTTTGTGAGACGTGTGTGTGTGTGTATATATGTGTGTGTGTGTGTGTGTGTAAGTATATATGTGTATTTTATACATAGCAAAAATTAAAAGACCACTGCAAAATTTTCCGTTTGTTGAATTTTTCTCTTTCGGCCATGTGCACACACTGAGTATTTGGTGAGTTTTTGCATAGTATGCTTTACCCAACTGTGTGCAAAGCATATAATCGGTAATGCGCATGCGCCGGTATTTTTCAGCGCTGTCTATGCCCCCGAAGTGTGTCCTGCATGTGAAGACTTCCGGGGTATAAACCGCGCTGAAAAATACCGGCGCATGCGCAGTACCGATTATATGCTTTGCCCACAGTTGGGCAAAAGCATACTGCGCAAGCGCCGGAGGCCTTTTCAATGCGCAAGCGTGGAAACACTACAGCATCTGTAATATTCACGGATGAAGATTACGTTCAGCAAGCCGAGGGGGGGGGGGGGGGGGGGAGAGAGAAGGCGAATAAGCCCCACCTATCGGACCGGACCGAGGCGATTTCCATACATCTCAACCGAGATAAAAAAGGTATTTATGCATCAAAGGTGCGGGGTCGGGGGAATCAAAAGTCCTAAGAGAATCCTTATGGGACACACAATTGGGTGACAGATTCCTTTAACCCCTTAAGCCCCAAGGGTGGTTTGCACGTTCATGACCAGGCCAATTTTTACAATTCTGACCACTGTCCCTTTATGAGGTAATAACTCTGAAACGCTTCCATGGATCCTGGCGATTCTGACATTGTTTTCTCGTGACATACTGTACTTCATGTTAGTGGTAAAATTTCATTCAAATAACTTGCGTTTGTGAAAAAAACATGAAAATTTGGCGAAAATTTTGAAAATTTCGCAATTTTCCAACTTTGAATTTTTATGCCCCTAAATCACAGAGATACAGCACACAAAAAACTTGATAAGTAACATTTCCCACATGTTTACTTTACATCAGCACAATTTTGGAACCAAACTTTTTTTTTGTTAGGAAGTTATAAGGGTTAAAAATTGACCAGCGATTTCTCATTTTTGCAACACCATTTTATTTTTACGGACCACATCACATTTGAAGCCACTTTGAGGGGTCTATATAATAGAAAATACACAAAAGTGACACCATTCTAAAAACTGCACCCATTAAGGTGCTCAAAACCACATTCAAGAAGTTTATTAACCCTTTAGGCGCATCACAGGAACTTTTTGAATATTTAAAAAAAAAAATGAACATTTAACTTTTTTTCCACAAAAAAAAATACTTCAGGTTCAATTTTTTTTTATTTTACCAAGGGTAACAGGAGAAATTGGACTGCAAGATTTATTGTGCAATCTGTCCTGAGTACGCTGATACTTTATATGTGGGGGGGACCACTGTTTCGGCGCATGGCAGACCTCAGAAGGGAAGGAGCGCCGTTTGACTTTTTCAATGCAAAACTGGCTGGAATTCAGATCGGACGCCATGTCACATTTGGAGAGCCCCTGATGTACTTAAACAGTGGAAACACCCCACAAGTGACCCCATTTTGGAAACTAGACCCCCAAGGAACTTATCTAGATATGTGGTGACAACTTTGAACGCACAAGGGCTTCACAGAAGTTTATAACGTACAGCGGTGCAATTAAAAAAATCATTTTTTCCACAAAAATGATCTTTTCACCCCCAATTTTTATTTTCCCAAGGGTAACAGGACCCTAAAAGTTATTACGCAATTTGTCCTGAGTACGCCGATACGCCACATGTGGGGGTAAACCACTATTTGGGCGCATGGCAGAGCTCGGAATGGAAGCAGCGCCATTTGACGTTTTTGGCTGGAATTGAGATCGGACACCATGTCGCGATTAGAAAACCCCTGATGTACCAAAACCATGGAAACCCCCCACAAATGACACCATTTTGGAAACCAGACCCCCCAAGGAACTTATCTAGATGTGTGGTGAGCACTTTGACCCCTCCAGTGCTTCACAGAAGTTTATAACGCCCGGGCGTGAAAATAATAAAAATTGTATTTTTTCCACCAAAATGATCTTTTAGTCACCAATTTTTTTTTATTTTCCCCAAGGGTACCAGGAGAAATTGGACCCCAAAAGTTGTTGTCCAATTTGTCCTGAGTACGCTGATACCCCATATGTGGGAGAAAACTACTGTATGGGCACACGTCGGGTCTCGGAAGGGAAGTAGTGACGTTTTGGAATGCAGACTTTGATGGAATGGTCTGTGGGTGTCATGTTGCTTTTGGAGAGCCCCTGATGTAGCTAAACAGTGGAAACCCCCCACAAGTGACCCCATTTTGGAAACTAGACCCCCTAAGGAACTTATCTAGTTGTGTGGTGAGCACTTTGAACCCCCAAGGACTTCACAGAAGTTTATAATGCCCGGGCATGAAAGTAAAAAAATCATTTTTTTCCACAAAAATTTTTGCCCCCAATTTTTTATTTTCCTAAGGGTAACAGGAGAAATTGGACCCCAAAAGTTGTTTTGCAATTTGTCCTGAGTAGGGTGATACTCCATATGTGGGGGTAAAACACTGTTTGGGCGCATGGCAGAACTTGGAAGGGAAGGACGACCATTTGACTTTTTCAACTCAGAATTGGCTGGAATGGAGATCAGACGCCATGTTGCATTTGGAGAGCACCTGATGTGCCCAAACAGTGGAAACCCCCAATTCTAACTCCAACCCGAACCCCAACACACCCCTAACCCTAATCTCAGGCCTAACCCTAGCCCTGGCCCTAACCCTAATGGGAAAATGGAAATAAATACATTTTCTTTTAATTGTATTATTTTTCCCTAACTAAGGGGGTGATAACGGGGGGTTTGATTTACTATTTATAACGGGGTTTTTATTTTTGGCAGCCGTCATACGCTAAAAGACGCTTTTTATTGTAAAAATAGTTTTTGCATCACCACATATTGAGAGCTATAATTTTTCCGTATTTTGACCCACCGAGTCATGTGAGGTCT
Source organism: Dendrobates tinctorius (assembly GCF_039654945.1). Lineage (NCBI taxonomy): Eukaryota > Metazoa > Chordata > Amphibia > Anura > Dendrobatidae > Dendrobates > Dendrobates tinctorius. Next base: position 3,034,839 of record NW_027361807.1, on the reverse strand, counting down.
TATTTTTTGCGGGACGAGTTGACGTTTTTATTGGTACCATTTTCAGGCACGTGACATTTTTTGATTGCTTTTTATTCCGATTTTTGGGACGCAGAATGAACAAAAAACAGCATTTCATGAATTTCTTTTGGGGGGGTGCATTTACACCTTTCCGCGTGCGGTAAAATTGATAAAGCCCTTTTATTCTTCGGGTCAGTACGGTTACAGCGATTCCTCATTTATGTTTTTTTATGTTTTGTTGGTTTTATGCAATGAAAACTATTTTATATAAAAAATAATTTTTGCATCGCTTTATTCTGCGAGCTATAACTTATTTTTTTGTTGATGCTGTATGGCACCTCGTTTTTTTGCGGGACCATGGATATTTATATGCGTCTTTTTGATCACGCGTTATTGCACTTTTTGTTCGGCGGTATAATAAATCATTATTCTTTGCTTAGTTTTTTATTTTTATTTAAGGTGTTCGCTAAAAGGGTTAACTAATGGGACAGTTTTATAGGGCAGGTCGTTACGGACGCAGCGATACCAAATATGTGTACTTTTGTTTTTTTTCTATTTCCAAAAAATGAATTTATTGGGGGAATATTTTTTTTTTTTTCTAATTTATTTGGCGATTTTTTTAAAATTATTTTAACACTCTTTTTTTTAAACTTTATTACATTGTCCCAGGTGGGACATCACTGTCCTGTGACAGATCAGCGATCTGTCACAGGCAGAGCAGCAGGCTTCCTCGTGCCTGCGCTTTACAGGCACTCAGGAAGCCGGCTCCCTGCAGGCCCCCGAAGGTCCCCGTCGCCATCTTGGATTCGGGGGGCCTGCAGGGAAGGAGCCCCCCCGCAGCAGCGCTGCACATTGCACTGCCGTGGGGGGCTCAGGGAAGCACGGAGGGAGCCCCCTCCCTGCCGATGCTTCCCTTTAATCCCCGGTACACCGCGATCGTGTTTGATCGCGGTGTGCAAGGGGTTAACGTGTCGGGGGCGTTCGGCGCGCACCTTCAAAAGTGCGCAGCGCACGCCAAAATCCTACTAGCGCACGGCCAGCGCACGATCTGCACACCCTATGCTAAAGATAGGGTGCGCAGATCGCAAGCGTCCATGTGCGATAGTAGGCGGCGATGACCGGATGGGGCGGGCAGGGAGCCAGCAGGGGGCGGGGCTTAGCGGCGCCGTGCGCTGCGTCGAATAAACACTAGTGTGAAACTAGCCTTAGATCTATTGGAGCAACAAAAGTGAACAAATTCATCTAAAATTTTTAAAAGTTGCCATAGAAAATGTGGTGATGCCTAGATCCAAATAGCACTAAGTAATAACGAACATGCAGGGTGAATATAACACGTACAATTTTGTGTTTTCTTGTGAAGGCATCCTGTGTAGAGCAGTCAGGATGAACTCTAAATCAAACAGTCCTTCCGAACAAAAGCAGGAAAAACAGGAGAGGAAACCAAAAGGTGCAAAGCAATGGAAAAAGGAGACTTTCTGATCTGTATATGAATCAGTGACATCCGTCTTCAATGGTAGCAGATAGGGGGTTTGTATCCGAATAGGTGTAGTGCAGACAAAACACTGCACTTCTGCTAGCATTATTTCAATTTTGTCTTCAGCTTCATGTGGTTATACATTTTTTGACATCTGTATTTTCTCTTCTTACAAATGCAAATTCTGGTTAAATTCAGATGAGGCACTATGGGAAGATTATTCTGACAGAACAGGATAGTATATATTATAAAACATGATGCAGAAATTTGGTCTAAACTTATGGGATACAGACAACACAAAATTAATGGCTAATCTCTACTACAACACAAAATTGTTATGTGGCTAATGTGTGATTAAAAAAAGCCATGAATTTTAACAAGCCCTTTCATGGAGTCTACTAGTCTAGTGGGTTGGAAAAAAGCACAATATGGGAATACCAAAATAGATGGGAATCTAGATCTCTCCAAATATTGTAATATAAAGCATGGGTGAGAAGTAAAACGTAACTTTTAATCAACTCAATAAAACAAAATTGGGTCACCCTTAGTGAAGTAAAACTAGAGGGAATATGTTACAGACATGAAACAATAAAACCCCCATAGGATAAACAGACTACTCTTGCAGTGGCCAGAGTGGAACCAATATGACACAAGGAATGGTGTTGTAGGTGTGATTATAAGCAATCCACATTGAAGAATACAACACCATTACCCTGGCTGCACATATGATAATTATCTAACACATTGATAGCACCACAATGTAAAAAAAATATGCAATTTGTCAGAATTAATAAAACAAGGAACAATCTCACCAGAAAAGAAACAGATGCGTGAGGAATCGGAGGTCCTGAATCAAGAATTCGCCACAGACTGAAGAATGGGGAAGACAATACCCTGTCAATCCCTATGGGGCTAGCAGTCATCTATCTCCAAACTCCCGCCCTGACAAGGGCAGTCCACAGCTACCCCTATGCTAAACATGCCCTGCACTCTCCTTCATAAGGTGTCCCAACGCGTTTCTTCCAAGCCAATTCATCAGGGGACTAGCTTGTCATAGGAGATAAAGTGCTATAATAGAGATATTTATTTAGTCCTTCCACTCTCTATGCTAAACTGCAGTTCGATGTGTTCGATCGCAGCATTTCGGGGGTTAAAGTGCCCGGTGTCAAGCTGTGAGAATCAGCCGACACCCGCCGCACACCACCCGTGTGAGCGGCCGATCACTATGACGTACTATACGAGGGGCGGCTGGTAAGTCTTTGGCTTTGTGATCCTTTTTTTTGTTTGTTTCTATGGTAACAAATGTTACATCACATGAGCCTTGTGTGTCTAATACACGCTTTCAAATTTTTGTGTTTTTAGCTTATGGTAAGTGTTCTACACACGCGGGATAACAAAATGGCAGAGCCTAATGGGATATTCACAGCAAATGAGAGCAGAGGAGTGATAAAATTCTTGTTTCTGCAAGGAAAGTCCGCAAAGGATATTCATGGTGATATGTCGCAGACATTGGGGGATCAACGCCCTTCATATTCTACAGTGAACTGGGTTGCCAAATTTAAAATGGGCCACTTCAGCACCAGCGATGAGGAACATCCTGGACGACCCAGAGCGGTTGTTGTGCCAGAGACCATCGATGCTGTGCGCAACCTCATACTGCAGAATCTGCAAATTTCAGCTGAAGACGGGGTTATACAGAGCCCATGAATATGGAAGACAACATAGCAACAAGTTTACTAGTTCCCTAGTAATAATCCCCTGCTGATCAAACTAATTTTATAAACTACATAAAGCAGCTCAGTAAGTGACATTACTGGAATCAGGGTCTCCGTTTCTGCATGATGCTGCTCTCAAATTGGGTGAAAAAAAATCTTGTGAAGGATTCCCTTCGAGGAATCTGTAAACTACCTTGGCTTGACGCTCAGCTGCTAAGCTGTTCTCTCCTATGCTTTACACTACAGCTTCATACACTACTCATTTGTGTTAAGAAGCCCAACAGAAATTCCACTAAATGAAGGAGATAATAAAATGTATATGTCAAACAACTCCACTGGCTTTTTTCATAAATTAATTTGCCAGTATACAGCTAAGAGAAATATAGGGCTCAATTACGATATTCAACTCTTTACACACCATTATTCTGGTGAAAAAAAGCATTGAAAATTCGCATAATTTTGGCACAACGCGGGACTGCACTAAAATGTGACTTTTGGCGTTCCCATGCTATTTTCACCCAGCTTCGACAAAGTGGGCAGAGAAACAGCATTCACCATGCCACAAATCTTAAGGCCCAGTCACACACAGCTAGCGAGATCGCTGATTTTGTGACGCATCAGCGATCTCTCCAGCAAGATCGCTGTGTGTGACGGGGATCAGCGACCGACCTCCCTGCCGGGTATCACTGATCGTGCTCGATCGGCCTGGGCCGTTTTTCGATCGCTGGTCTCCCAGGGTGCATCGCTGCGTGTGGCAGCGAGAGACCAGCGACGTTGGTTTCTAATGTAAACATCGGGTATCCAGGAGCCGCGGCTCCTGGATACCCACTGTGTACCTTGGAAACCGGCGTACAGCGTCGCTGGTCCTGATCGCTGGGGCAGTCTTGGGACAGCTCACCAGCGATCAGCCGAACGATGTCCCAGCGATCCCATCATGTCAGATTATTGGTGGGATCGCTGGGACATAGTTATGTGTAATGGGGCCTTTACTCCATCAAGCGCTGAAGGAGGATTTGAGGCGAGGCGCACACAGAGGTGGACACCACTCGTCCAGCGCTACGGATTCATGAAGAGGCAAAACTTCATGCATCAGGAGCATCTGACTCATCATCAAGACCAATGTGAACAGTGCCAGCCCTGAAGAATTGAGGACATACTGTCTTTTTGGCCTCTCTTTGGGTGTACCAGCCCATTTTTTTTTTTTGAACAGTTGAAGTTAACTACGTTATTCAGAAAATAGATGGTAACATGATCAGTGGGAGGAGGCCCAAATTGGTAGAATGTGGGAGGTTTAGCTCTGCTACAATATGGTGGCAGGCCACAAGTCCAACAGCAGTTCCATTCATTCTCTATGGGCCCTGCTGGAAAGAGCCAAACAGCGCTCAGCAGCCTCACTGGAAGTGAATCAAGCAGTGGTAGAGCACGCACATTGCTGCTCCATTTTATCACGGTTAATAATTACCCATTCTGACAATTGGTGTTGGTCCTAGCAGCCAAACCACCCACAATCACCACGCATTAAAGGGAATCTGTCACCAGGTTTTTGCTACCCCATGTGAGTGCAGAATGAATTTGGGGCAGAGACCCTGATTCCAGTGATGCATCACTTATTTTGCTGCTTGCTGGAGTTTTGATAAAATTGTTGATTTACCTGCTGCAGATCTTCCACTTCTCTTAAAGTTGAGCTCTGTATTACCCCGTCCATATCACTGATTGGCAGATTTCTGCCCATGTACAGTGTACACAAAGCTACCAATCGGTGATGGGGGTCAGGCTGTACAGAGCTTGTGAATATGGTTGGCTAGCAAATCGCAGACTTACTAGTCCTTAAGTTATAATCTCTTGCTAATAAAACAGTGAATGTAGCAAAATTACACTAAGCAGCCCAGGAACTGACACACAACTGGAATCAAGGTCTCTCTCTCTACATTATGATGCTCTCAGAGGTGGCAAAAACCTGGTGACAATTGATTTCTTAGTGGCACATTCAGTCATCATGATTTTTCTAATAAGTAAAAGCAGACTTTTATGCATCGGTATTTGGTCAGTGTGTCAGTTTTAACCATAAATATTTCATCAGTGAGTTTCACTCATGAGACAAGAAAAAAAAAAGTTAACTTCAAAGCTTCTCCTATCCATTCCAATGATAATCCCGGACAGCACAGTCCGCACATTGATGATGCCAATGGACTCTCTGGTTTTCATGGACCCGTATAGACTGCGCAATTTTGACCGTTGCTTGGCTTGAATCCAAAATAGACAGGTCTCTAACATTTTACCACCAATAAATGCGCAAAAAGACAAGGACATATGAACAGCCTAATAGAACACATACCCATTATGGTGTGTGATGAACATCTCTTTCAAGCATATGAATGGGCATAACGCAATTTGCTCTGGGTTTTTAAATGTATTTTGGGAAATAAAAAAAATATTAATTTTAAGCAATAACGCACAAACCAAAAACACAGTTTGATAAGTTTTTTAAAAATGTCACTGACCCCAAAAAAAAAAAAAAGGAGAATGTAACAAACCAAAACTTAATTTTATGTCGAACTAGCTAACTATGGTTAGTTATAACAAATTATAATGAGGTGTGTATATATATATATATATATATATATATATATATATATATATATATATATATATTTCATTTTTCCGAAGTTATGATTTTCATATGACTTTGCTTGAATCCTTGGTCCAAGTCATCTAAAAGATCCATGTAAAAAATTTTTAGCGAAATCGATTAATATTTAAAGGTTGCACACTTTGATCACTTATCTGAAAGTACTTAAATTCATGAAAATGTATCATCGACATCACACTAATGTGTATGTTGTGTTTCTATTATGTTTTGCAGGTAGTTAAACTGAAAATGAGTACTAGAAAGGGAATTTGGTTACTTGAAAAGGTGCCTGGTGGTGAATTTTTGGGAGCTTGACTCCCTTCCAAGGAACAAGTGCTTTCAGTTTTTATTTACCATCACAAGGAAATGAAAGAAACACTCTTGTGTGCTGCTAAATCCACAAGGATTGTTATGGCAAGGATGCAGGAAAGGTTTTCTTGTGAGGATTCTTCCATGAAGGCCATATTTGTGCAGGTGTCGCTGAACAGCAGAACAATGTACTACAACTCCAGAGTTTTCTGAGCACACAAATCTCCAAGGGTGCACAAACTTTTGCGTTGCAATTTATAATGAAAAAAAAAAGTGACAGTATTTTTTTCCGGACTAAAATACAAAGGAAATGTGTCGTCTTTAACTTTAGGCCTTTTAGGCTGGTTTCACATTAGCGCTTTTGTGCGCAGCGCATCGGGCGCACCAGTGCGCATGCGCACTGCGCACCTATATTTTACATGATGTGCGCATGGTCTTGCGCATATTTGCGCTTTCGTGCGCATGCGTTTTTTTGTCTTTTGCGCCAGGCGCGTCAGACGCAACATGTTGCATTTTTGGTTCCGCCCTGTCTCGTTAAAACAACGCATGCGCACAGAATGCGCAAAAACACCACATTGGAGCCTATGGGAGCGCAATACTTGCGCATGGTCTTGCGTTTTTATGCGCATGCGTTTTTTACATAAACATGACTGAAATTTGGTCTAGACAGTAAAAAAAAAAAATTGAACCAAGGTGATAAAATGGTGTGGGCACTGGGATTCCACAATACTTTAAGGATTGCTCACTAGTGGACACACAGCACAAGCTGCACCAATGTAAGTATGAAAAACCTAATGTCTGGCTGAAATTTCAATACATTTCTATGTACTTATGTCTCTTTTTTTTTTTATTGCAGCATGTCTTCATCTGGTGAAGAATATGTCCCCGGGACAGGGCAAGAGGCAGAAGAAGTGAGTACTATGCTTCCGTATGGATTTGAAAAAATAAACACATGTGATTAATTTTTTTGGTTTAATTTTCAGAGCTCATCCTCCATCACGCCACCACCACCGGAGGAACGGCAGGAGCAGCAAGGCCAAGTGCGGGCGGGTAGACGTGATGTAAGTACAGACGGACTGTTTTTTTTTTTTTTTTCACTTATTTTCTAGTCTGGTTTTTTTTTTTTTTTGGTATTTTTTAATTTTATTTTTTTTAAATTTTCATGGTTGTTTTTTTCGATGTTTGTTGTTTTTTTTCCATTTATTTCCATTTAAAACAAATAATTTTTTCATGGATTGTTTATCTAGGGCTCAAAGTGTGTATGTGTGTGTGTGTGTGTTTGTATGTTTGTTTGTTTGGGTATATGGGCACGGGACTATGGGATGGAGGATATACAGTGCCTACAAGTACTATTCAACCCCCTGCAGATTTAGCAGGTTTGATAAGATGCAAATAAGTTAGAGCCTTCAAACTTCACACAAGAGCAGGATTTATTACCATATGCATAAATCTTACAAACCAAAAAGTTATGTTGCTCAGTTAAATTTTAATAAATTTTAATCATACAAGTGTGGGTCAATTATTATTCAACCCCTAGGTTTAATATTTTGTGGAATAACCCTTGTTTGCAATTACAGCTAATAATCGTCTCTTATAAGACCTGATCAGGCCGGCACAGGTCTCTGGAGTTATCTTGGCCCACTCCTCCATGCAGATCTTCTCCAAGTTATCTAGGTTCTTTGGGTGTCTCATGTGGACTTTAATCTTGATCTCCTACCACAAGTTTTCAATTGGGTTAAGGTCAGGAGACTGACTAGGCCACTCCAACACCTTGATTTTTTGCCTCTTGAACCAGGCCTTGGTTTTCTTGGCTGTGTGCTTTGGGTCGTTGTCTTGTTGGAAGATGAAATGACGACCCATCTTAAGATCCTTGATGGAGGAGCGGAGGTTCTTGGCCAAAATCTCCAGGTAGGTCGTGCTATCCATCTTCCCATGGATGCGGACCAGATGGCCAGGCCCCTTGGCTGAGAAACAGCCCCACAGCATGATGCTGCCACCACCATGCTTGACTGTAGGGATGGTATTCTTGGGGTCGTATGCAGTCCCATCCAGTCTCCAAACGTCACGTGTGTGGTTGGCACCAAAGATCTCGATCTTGGTCTCATCAGACCAGAGAACCTTGAACCAGTCTGTCTCGAGTCCTCCAAGTGATCATGAGCAAACTGTAGACGAGCCTTGACATGACGCTTTGAAAGTAAAGGTACCTTACGGGCTCGTCTGGAACGGAGACCATTGCGGTGGAGTACGTTACTTATGGTATTGACTGAAACCAATGTCCCCACTGCCATGAGATCTTCCCGGAGCTCCTTCCTTGTTGTCCTTGGGTTAGCCTTGACTCTTCGGACAAGCCTGGCATCAGCACGGGAGGAAACTTTCAAAGGCTGTCCAGGCCGTGGAAGGCTAACAGTAGTTCCATAAGCCTTCCACTTCCAGATGATGCTCCCAACAGTGGAGACAGGTAGGCCCAACTCCTTGGAAAGGGTTTTGTACCCCTTGCCAGCCTTGTGACCCTCCACGATCTTGTCTCTGATGGCCTTGGAATGCTCCTTTGTCTTTCCCATGTTGACCATGTATGAGTGCTGTTCACAAGTTTGGCGAGGGTCTTAAATAGTCAGAAAAGGCTGGAAAAAGAGATAATTAATCCAAACATGTGAAGCTCATTGTTCTTTGTGCCTGAAATACTTCTTAATACTTTAGGGGAACCAAACAGAATTCTGGTGGTTTGAGGGGTTGAATAATAAATGACCCTCTGAATAAACTTTTCACAATTTAAAAAAAAATTAAACAAAGAAATAACATTCTTTTTTGCTGCAGTGCATTTCACACTTCCAGACTGATCTACAGTCCAAATGTCACAATGCCAAGGTAATTCCGAATGTGTAAACCTGCTAAATCTGCAGGGGGTTGAATACTACTTGTAGGCACTGTATATGATGGGTATATGGGCATGGGATAGAGGATATGTATGATGGTATATGGGCACGGGACTATGGGATGGCGAACATGTATCATGTGTATATGGGCACAGGCATATGAGATGGCGAATATGTATGATGGGTATATGGGCACAGGACTATGGGATGGAGGATATGTATGATGGAATATGGGCACGGGACTATGGGATGGAGGATATATATGATGGGTATATGGGCATGGGATGGAGGATATGTATGATGGTATATGGGCACGGGACTATGGGATGGCGAATATGTATGATGGGTATATGGGCACAGGCATATGGGATGGCGAATATGTATGATGGGTACAGGACTATGGGATGGAGGATATGTATGATGGAATATGGGCACGGGACTATGGGATGGAGGATAATTTTAAATTTATATAACTAACCACAGTTAGTTACTATGCCCGGGCAGCGCCGGGCTCTTCAGCTAGTTATCGATATTTTTTTTTTTTTAAATCTTTCAAAGATTAATGTTTGTCTTTCTTTTCTAGGCTCCACAGCGGGAGGAGGACCTCGCCCTGGACAACGACGAGCTCATCCGTCTAGTCCAGGAGCGAGTCCCGTTGTGGGACACCCGTCACCAACTGCACTCGGACAACGTGGTGATCCGGCGGCTCTGGAACGAGGTGGCCGCATCGCTGATGGATGGCTGGGACAATGCCTCTCCCCGGGTCCGCAAGGATTTTCGTAAGTATTTAAATGCAGTGTGATGCAGCAGTGATCTTGGCCGGGATCACCCAACTGTGTGTGATGCTATTAACTCCATGGAGTTTCTATCATCACACACAGTTGGATGATCACAGCCTCCAGTGCATAGTCTTACTTTTTTTCTTTTTTTTTTTTTTTCCATCACAGTGAACAAAGTCAGAACCCGTTGGCGCTCGATGAAGGACCGCTTCAACAGGGATATCCGTCAGGAGAATAAGGTTCGCAGTGGTGCTGCGGCAAGGACCGGCACGAAGTACCGATACCATCGTGCCTTGGCATTTTTAAGACCGGTCCTTGCCTCCCGAACGTAAGTATTTTCTAGTTGTATTGTGTTTTATTCTGTGCTTTTCTATTCCACAGGAGTTGGCGATTGTTAATTTATGGTAGTAATTTCTTTCTTTTCTTTTCACAGCACCTGGAGCAGCACCCTGCAACCTGATCCCGAAGCGGTCCTTCATCAAGCTGCCCCGGACCCCTCCCAGCCATCCATTAGCGAGGAAGCACCTTGCAGGTCTGCACCACAGTCATCTGGAGACCAGGAAGCTGGTCGCTCAGGTGTTCCCCTGTCCCAGGTCTCTGCCACTGGTTTTGCGGGCACTTCCCGCCAGCAGCGGCAGAGGACCTTGGACAGGCCTCTCATGCCCGAGTTCGTTGAATTGAGCTCGGTCTTTCAGAGTAGCCTCAAGGCACTCTCCGATAGACTTGAGAGTGGTTTCCTCCTTTTGGACCAACGCTACAAGTCTATCGAGGGTCGCCTTGAGCGCCTGGAAGTCGACCTCGCCAGACCAGCGCATCATTTTTATACCCAAATAGCTCGGGACACGGCGGAACACCTTACCCCTGACCTCCAGTTGACTGTCATGCAGGCCTGCAACAATGCTTTTATGCAGGCTATGCAGCAGAGTAGGATTATGCAGCAGTCAGTGGTGGCATTTCCACCGGTGCCACCACTGACTCGTTTTACAGCATTACCTACTTCTGCTGCATATCACTGCACAGCCACCACACTTCCAAGCCTCGCCGGACACCAATATACCGCCCCAAGTCCGAGTGCAGCTGGACACTTACCCGCCAACACCATGCCAAGCGCTGCTCCTGCCTGGCCCACCACTGCTGCCGCCACCACCACTGGATGGCCCGTCGTCACCACCCCTGCCTTGAGCGCCGCAACCACCACCACCAGCGGGAGGACCACCCCGGTATGGACCGCCACAGCCACCACGCCTGCATGGACCGCCACCACCACCACCACCACCTCGGAGCAGCATCAGCTGGGGGACCCGCATTCAATATTTACGGCCCCTGCCAGGACATCCACCACCTCCAGCATGCCACAGCTGGAACAAGATCCTGGCAGGCGGTCAACAAGTGCCAGGCGGTCCCCCAGCTCCAGCCAGTCCCCAGCCTCCAGGCGTTCCAGAGGCTCAAGGCAGTCCAGAGGCTCAAGGCGGTCCAGAGGCTCAAGGCGGTCCCCGGGGTCTAGCCAGTCCTCAGGCTCAAGCGAGGACAGCAGGAAGACGACGGGCCACCGTCCTAAAAAAACAAAGAGGAGGACTCTTACCCTCCCTCCTCCCTCACCTCCCACTTCACAACTTTCCTTGCCTCAGCTCCCTTCCCCCACTTCTTTGGTTCCTCCTTCCCCTAGAACCCCTTACTCCACCCAAAGCCGTTCCTCATCCCTCCACACCCCCCAGTTTCCAGCAACTAAAAAATAATTTAAATAAATGTTATATTTTTTTTTCAAAATAATGTTTGGTTATTGTGTCTTTCGCCGCCTGCACACACTGCGCCCTACACTATGGTTTGTTTTTCTTTACTTTACACCGGATGGTCAGCCATCCAACTCTGAAAGGGATACTATATTTCTTTTTTTTTTATATATATATATATATATATATATATATATAAAACAAAAATGAAATATAGTATCCCTTTCAGAGTTGGATGGCTGACCATCCGGTAGAAAGTAAAGAAAGGGAAACCACCAAAAAAAAAAAAAAATTTATATATATTTTTTTTATATATATATATATATATATATATATATATATATATATATATATATATATATATATATATATATATATATATATTTATATTTATATTTATATATATATATTTTTTTTTTTTATGGTGGTTTCCCTTTCTTCAATTTAACCTGGGCAGATGAGTAGTGGAGTTTATTAAGACACAGTACACTGGGTACAGGTATAAAAAACCATGTATTTTATTTTTAACAAACAACAAAACTATTAAACCATTTGATCCTGCCATGCTACACGACCAACATCGGATAAAAAGTAGTCCGCAAATTGGTCCCTCATTTGGGCAACTTCGACTGAGGACCGAAGAGGGTGCTGAGTAAAATCTGGCAAAGGGTTGGCAGCAGGCTCATCCATGTCAAAGTTCGGCCGCTCCTTTGCCATAACAAAATTGTGGAGAACCACGCATGCCTTCACGACCTCATCAACTGTTTCCATTTTGAGATTGATGGCGGTGCTGAGAATTCGCCATCTGGACACTAGAATGCCAAAGGCGCACTCTACAGTCCTGCGAGCCCTCGTAAGCCTGTAGTTGAAAATTTTCTTGCGGTGGTCCAAGTCACGGCTGGAGTACGGCTTCAGCAGGTTTGGGCACATCTGAAATGCCTCATCCCCAACCACTACAAATGGCAGTGGTGGAGTTTGGGTTTGGGGAAGAGGCCGTGCCAGTGGAAAATTGAAATGGTTGCCGTACAACCTCCAGCCCATATCAGAGTTCTTAAAAGTCTGTGAATCGTTGCCCCGTCCGAATGCCCCTATGTCCACCGCCACAAACCGGCAGTCTGCATCCGCAATGGCCATTAGGACTGTGGAAAAGTACTTCTTGTAGTTGTAGTACTCGGAGCCACTTCTTGCGGGTTTTGTGATGCGGATGTGCTTCCCGTCCACCGCTCCTAGGCAGTTCGGGAAATTGCAGACTGCCCAGAATTTCTCCGATATTTGAAGCCACTTTTCGGCAGTGGGCAATGGCAGAAACTCCGGACACAGAACATCCCACAGAGCCCTGCAGGTGTTGGCAACAATCCCAGATAAAGTTGAGATTCCCAGCCGGTACTGGAAATGCAGGGATGAAAGACTCTCTCCAGTTGCCAGGAACCTGCCAAACATAAAAAGAAAAAATAATTATATTTCTGTCTTGGGTATTACTAAAAACACTGAAAATAAAAAAGTACATGGCCTAACTATTTTGCATGTTTTTTTAATACAACATAGCAAAAAAACATTTTATAAAGGCTTGGGATTAGTACATGCCAGAAGAAAAACCATTATGCAAAAAAGCAATTTCACAAAAATAATGTTAAAAATCAATAGCCAAAAAAAACCTAATTTTTTGGACCAAAAAAAAAAAAAAATAAAAAGCCAAAAAAATTATGCAAACATAACAACATACATACCGTAAGGTGACAAGGAGCCTTTCTTCGGGAGGAATGGCACGCCGGAGCTGAGTGTCCCTTCTCCGGATGTTTCCTTCAACCATACCCAGCAAGTCAAGGAAGCTTTCCTGGGACATCCGTGTATAGTCAGCAAATTTCTCCGGGTTTTCCTGTAGCTCGCTGTACAGCGTGTGATATGCTCCACGGCTTGGCCGGAGTTCGATGATTGGATGCCTCCAAAACCTACGCCGCTGCCGTCTCTGCTGTCTCTCCCTCTCCCTTTCTTGCTGGCAACAAAAGACATACGCCTGAGACAGCGCAATGTCAAGATCCAGCTTGAAGCGGAAATTATCCAGACGCAAGTCCATCTTGACACCGGAAACAGCAGCAAAATCTGATGAATTCAGCAGTACAGGGTCTATAAAACATTCCAATGAAACACGCCCACTGGTGACCCATTGGTGGTCAAAGATTTTGCTATTGTGAAATGTCACACCTAAAAACGCATGCGCATAAAAAACGCAACCGCATGCAAAAACGCATGTAAAACGCAAGTAACACTGCGTTATTTTGACGCATCAGCGTGCGCATGAAGAAAAAAAAACGCACATTTGTTTTGCGTTTTTCTTTGCGTTTTTTATGCGCACGATGCGCTGCGCAAAAAAACGCTAATGTGAAACTAGCCTTAGAGATAATTTCATCTTCAACTTGCTTAACTGTTCACAATAACAGTAACTTTGACCAGGGGTGCCCAAACTTTTGCATGCCACTGTATATTTTTGTTGTTTTTTTTCATGCAAATCTTAAACTATAGCAACTTTACATAGACCAGAAAAATGACAATATATCACATTATCCCCTTATTGACACTTTTTATGCCACAAATTTTGCAGCACGTTTTTTACCTCTTACAAAATGTGACTTTAGAGACAAAATTTTGTGACAACTCAGCATGACAAAGATCATACTGCATATAGAAAATCCACAGCCTTCCCCACAGTCTGCACAAATGTCTCCGGCCACCTAGAAAAGGGGTTTCCTAATACCTGGGTTACTAGCCTTATGTTGTACTTGGGGAGGACTTCAGTGCAGAGCAATCTGAATATGGCCTCGGTGTCGAATAATCAATATTTCCCCTTTCTTTTCTTTCCTAAAACAGATTCATACTCTTGTTCCCATTTAGCAGCTTTTATTATCCTCTCCATATCTTTTCAATTTTCTTTTTCTTGAACAAGGATGCAGGAAATTATTTTTTTTTTTTATAATAATAATAATAATAATAATAATAAAAATAATACATTTTTAAAGAGCAGAAGTTAAACAGAAGTCCTTGTACACAAAGGGGGATTGCATTAGAGTCAGTGTGTCTCCGGCAGAATTACGGTTGAAAATGAAGGACAACGTGTGAAAATGGTGGACTACCTCAACAATGTCTTGAAAGATGGCAGTCATCCAAGAGAAGATTACAAAGAGCTATTACAACTATCACTTCTATATCTTGGAGGTTGGGATGAAAACGATTTCGAATTTAGGGTTCCAGGGGCTCTGACTGAAGCAAGGTGGATGGCAAAGGCCATATATGTACTCAAACTTGTGCTATTCACTACACAATTGCATATTTCTAATACCGAATTGAAAGGAATAAGAAAAGTAGCACGTTTTGTCTGTCTCATATATGTCCGCTTTTGGCACGAGGCAATAGTAAGACGATGGGCTCCAAAGAATGATTTGGAGATGCTACAACTTTTGCAATATTATCCAGATAAAGATGTCAGAGAACGTGCCCTCACAGTGGCTAAGAGACACATTTGGTATCTGTCAGAAACTAACAGGAGTGGCATTTTTAGATGAACGTATCGGTCAGGCTGAGAAGGAGAAGAGGTTTGAGAATTTAAGAATGAAACCTGAAAAGAAAAAGGAACTGAAACAGTTGGAAGGTAAAAACCTAATATTTGAAGGAAAAGACCTCCGCGATTTTGTTACAAGTAAAACAAAGACATTCTTTGAATTATTTGGGATCCACAACGCAGAAGAATATTGCAGTGATAGACTAAGAGCATTGATAATAATAATAATAATCTTTATTTTTATATAGCGCTAACATATTCTGCAGCGCTTTACAGTTTGCACACATTATCATCACTGTCCCCGATGGGGCTCACAATCTACGGTAAATTCCCTATTAGTATGTCTTTAGAATGTGGGAGGAAACCGGAGTGCCCGGAGGAAACCCACGCAAACACGGGGAGAACATACAAACTCCTTGCAGATGTTGTCTGACAACTGACAACTCCTTGCAGATGTTGTCAGCTAACCACTGAGCCACCGATTGATGGAGCTTCTTGGTGTATGTACCCACATAGGCTGAAAATTCCTGACTGAAAACCAGACTCCTTCCCAGGAAACGCACTTTTTTTATGCATTTTTTTTCCAGAGCACCCCCGGTCTCATAGAAAATAGTTAGAAATGTGGATTTTTCCACGAAATTAATGAGCATGCTGCGTTTTTTACCGCAATGCATTTTTTTCGCGGAAAAAACGCATCAATATGCACAAAAAGTGCAGAATTCATTAAAATGAATGGGATGCTTCTTTTAAGCGTTTTTTCCTGTAAAAAAGCTTAAAAACACGAAAAAAACGCTTACGTGTGCGCACAGCCTTTAGCCTGTTTCACACTTCAGTTTTCTGGCGTCAGTCAAATCCGTCAGTGTTGAAAAGAACGGATCCGGTGCAGATTGTAAAAAACGGATGCACTGGATCCTTTTTTTTACGGATCCGTCAAAGCAGCATTTGGTGGAATTTTAAAGGGACAGGATGAGAGAGAGAGAGCAAGAGAAAGACTTTTTCAGTGTCAGAATAGCTTTTGGGGTTAAATGAAGAGAAATTGTTCTGGGCACGCTCAGTTTGAAGAAACGGAATGCACCGACGGATTCTGTCATATGACGATGGCGACGGATCTGTCGCCCATAAGCGTCCATAGCAGACGACGGACTGTCAGCCTTTTCGACGGAGACAAAAAACGTTCCTATGGACGTTGTTTCTGGCCGACGGACACCTATTTTCTGACGGATCTGCTGCTTGACAGAAGAAACGGAAGACCATCCTTCAGAATCCGTTGCTAATACAAGTCTATGGGCTCATACTCACATGCGAGAAACTCGGATGAGTTTCGCACGTCAAAACCCGGCACTCGGATCGGAGTGTTTAGCTGCATATATTTCTATGCAGCTGAACGCTCCGATCCGAGTGCCGGCAGCAGTGCCGGGTGTTAACATGCAAGACTCGTCAGTTCCTCGCATGCGAGTATGAGCACTATGGGAAAAAAGAATCCACCAGGCAAATCCGTCGGATCTGTTTTTTTCTGCTAACGACGGATTTTGACTGACGCCAGAAAACTGAAGTGTGAAACAGGCCTAAGGTGGTGAATGACACCGCCAAAAGGGGCATGCCTCTGAGAAAGAAGTTTAATAATTCAATCAGCGATGAACAATAGAAACAGTTCTTGTTAAGAGTTGTCGAGTATCATAGAAAAGCCATCGCCAAGCGAACAAAAGAAGGAGTTGCATCTTTCACAGCACATTAGTGTAAATCATTTAATACGTATGATACTGCCTATCAATGTTACTGTTTATTGTCACTATTATTCTAAGTTTTTAATGGTTTGAATTTCTAATAAAAAATACTTAACATTGAAAAAACCTCTAAATATTGTTCGATCGTCTTGACATATGGCATATATACTTTTTACATTAGTGAGACTCGGGGCGTAAGCAAAGTCTGCAAAAATTTGACATTTTAATTTTTACCATACAAAATGAAACAGATAGAGTGTAGAGCCCCACGCACTCCGCATAGCCACATTCACTATAATATCCCACATCATCCCGTCAGCCAGAGCTACCAGACTACTACCACTAATATCCCACATCATCCCGTCACAGCCGCCGGACTACTCCCCCTAATATCCCATATCATCCCATCAGCCAGAGCCACCAGACTACTACCCCTAATATCCCACATCATCCCGTCAGCCAGAGCTACCGGACTACTACCAGTAATATCCCACATTATCCCGTCACAGCCGCTGGACTACTACCACTAATATCCCACATCATCCCGTCACAGCCGCTGGACTACTACCCTAAATATCCCATATCATCCCATCAGCCAGAGGCACCGGACAACTACCCCTAATATCCCACATCATCCCATCAGCCAGAGCCACCGGACAACTACCCCTAATATTCCACATCATCCCGTCAGCCTGGGGTCAGAACCAGTGCACTGAGTGGAACAGTCCTAACTTCCATACCAGGGACTGCTTTAAGAGAGGCCTGGCGTCAGAACCAGAGCGCTGAGTGGATTTGCCCTGACTTCCATACCAATGATACCTTTAATAGAAGTGTGGGGTGAGAATCAGAGCGGTGAGGGATTCACCCTAACTTCCATACCGGAGATCCCTTTAAGAGAGGCCTGGGGTCAGTTCAAAGCACAGAGTGGATTTGCCCTCACTTCCATACCGGGGTTCCCTTTAAGAGGAGCCTGGGATCAGAACCAGAGGCTGAGTATTTGCCCTGACTTGCATACCAATGATCCCTTTAATAGAACCCTGGGGTCAGAATCAGAGCGCTGAGGGATTTGCCCTAACTTCCATAAAGGAGATCCCTTTGAGAGAGCCTGGGGTCAGTACCAAAGCATTTCAAGGCAATTGCCCCGACTTCCACACCGGGGATCCCTTTAAGAGAGGCCTGGGGTCGGAACCAAAGCGCTGGATGGATTTGCCCTGACTTCCATACCGGAGATCCCTGTAAAAAAGGCCTGGGGTCTGTACCAAAGCACAGAGTGGATTTGCCCTAACTTCCATACCAATGATCCCTTTAAGAGACCCTGGGGTCAGAACCACAGAGCTGAGTGGAACGGTCCTAACTTCCATACCAGGGATCCCTTTAAGAGAGACCTGGGATCAAAACTAAAGGACTGGATGGATTTGCTCTGACTTCCATACCAATGATCCCTTTAAGAGGGAAGATGTGACTATGAGATGGCGGATGTGTAATGGGTATTATGGGCACAGGGGGGGGGGGGGGATGCATTTCTGTCATGTACTCACTGCTCCTTTCTGGGGGCAGACAATGGCTGGGAGCTTATGTTCCTGGGGATGCTAGTTTTCTCCCACCATGTCAGTGTCTGCTGAGGTGTTGTGGGAAAACTTGCTCATAGCAACCAATCACAGCTCAGCTTCTTTTAATCAGCTCTGGTGACATGAGAGATGCTTAGTGATTGGTTGCAAGGAAAACTGTTGCTCATAGCAACCAATCACAGCTCAGGTGAAATGAAAGATGCCTTGTGATTGGTTGGTGATACACACACACTTTTATATATAAAGATATTTTGTAATACACAATTCAAGGGAGCATCTAGCCACAGAATTTATAAGGATATGTGCTCACGACCCATAGTTACTGTGGGTTTGGCGTATTTATGCAGCGTCAAACTCGAGGCGATCAGATGTTACAGCTTAGTGGAAGGGATTTCAAGAAATCTCATACCCACTACGCGTCCACAGACGTCTGCGGATCACCTGCGGAGATGGACATGCGGCGCATGTTTCCAGACCACAATGTCAATTTCTCCTGCGGAGACGCGAGTCTGCTCAAGAGATATCACCAATAGAATGTATTGGACTCAGTGAACCTCCACGGTTCAGTGATCAAATGCGGATTTACCTGCGTTCAGTAGACGGCAGCACTTTGGACTCGAACATGTGCTGTGTCCAAAGCGCTGCTACTTCCGGATTGTGGGCACCGGCCTTACTCTCAAAACAGCTACAAAACCCCCCAAAAATGTAATATTTTAAGAAAATGTATCTTCTCTACTTACAGCCTTCCCGATAACAAGCCAAATGAGCGTTCTCCATTACTGACATTTAAACATTCTATGGATCAACAAATGAGCAGAACAATAAATTGTTGCCCGACCAAGGTACTTTAAATAATCTTTATTAACAGGATGCTCTCCCAACAGTATGAAAACTGTATGGACACCACATAATCCTATTAATGATTATTTGTTCCCTATACAGTTTACTTGAACGTGGGTAAAGTGTGCTGATTGACTTGTTCCATCATCATTCTGTGTTCATTAGAAGCAGAAAAAACATTTAGGCAGATCAAACTAAGAATGTATAGAATGGCCTCACTTCACTCTAGGATATGACTAAATTGGTACACTGCATGTGGTAACATTACCCAACCATTCAAAATAGGAATACTAGGTAGTAAAACGACTTTCCTAACACAAAGTAGTCAGGTCTGGGACTGGCATTCTTACTGGGGGCGACATTACCATGGAAGCAGGTGACGGACCGGGAGGGGGATGGAGAATTACAATTAATCCTCATTCTTCACAGAGCTTAACTTCTACATTCAGATCTGTTTACCAGTGTACTGGAGAATGAAAAAAACAGGCTAAACATCCTCATCAACTCACCAGGAGCAGACGTGTCAACTCACCAAGTCAACGTGTTATCGCCATTGGTGACAGGCCACAACAGCTGCTCCAGTACAGGTGCACAAAAATCTAACAGCGGAAAAATATAAAATCACCTTCCAATCCAGACAACTATGAAAAATAAGCCTGCCATTTTGCATGCCAGTCTTAATAAAGGCACCAGGTCCGTGAGGTATGTGCAATTCATTAAGAGGCATATACCACTTAAAGGGAACCTGTCATCTCGTTTTGCCACTATAAGATGTGGCCATTGCCTTTTGGGGCTTATCTACAGCATTCTATAATGCTGTAGATAAGCCCCCGATCCGACCTGCAAGAGAAGAAAAATAACTTATTATACTCACCCGGGGGTGGTCCTGTCCAATGGGTTTCGCAGGTCCGGGTACAGCGCCTCCCATCTTCATGTGATGTTGTCATCCAGCTTGCTTCGTGTCTCGCTCCTGCGCAGGTGTACTGATCTGCCCTGTTGAGGGCAGAGAAAAGTACTGCAGTGCGCAGACGCTGGGCCGCTCTGACCTTTCCCAGCTCCTGCACACTGCAGTACCTTTGCTCTGCCCTTAACAGGACAGAGAAGTGCGCAGGAGCGGGAAGTGATGATGCAAGCAGGAGGATGGTGTCGCAAGAAGATGGAGGACTCCGGACCCACAACACCCATTGGACCGGACCGCCCCCGGGTGAGTATAATAAAACGTATTTTTCAGGTCAGACCGGGGGCTTATCTACAGAATGCAAGCCCCGAAAGGCAGTGGCCGCATCTTATAGCGGCAACACGACAGGTTCCCCTTAATGAATTAGGCACATCTTACAACTGGGGTGCATCTCCACCAGATAGTTTACTCTAGTCTTGGACTGAAGCAAATTACTGGTGTAAATTGTGACGAATTTGCAAGGCAAGCTTTGCCACATTCCAGCCAAGCTCTGTCCACTTTGGCAGAGAATGAATCTTTTGGTGTTTTTGATGCCAAAGTGCTGTACACCAGAAAATTGGCAAAGAAAAAAAAAAAACCCTGGATAAATCAGGCCCAAAAAAATCTGAAACAGATGGGGCTTGATTACAACTGTTTTGCTAAAATGTCAAATCATATTAAATAATAATTTTATTTCTATAGAGCCGACATATTCCGCAGCACTTTACATTTCAGAGGGGGCTTGGACAGACAATAGACATTACAGCATAACAATAATCACATAGATCAAAACAGATACCAAGAGGAATGAGGATCCTGCTCGCAAGCTTACAATCTATGAGGAAAAAAGGTAGACACGAAAGGTGGGTGGTCACAATTGGTTTCGATGTTATGACCAGCTGTAATGTAGGAAATCGGGTGATCATGTAATGCTGCATGAACAGGTAAACAACCAGTATGTGTAACAGTACAGATACAGGAGGCTATTAAACGCCTAAAGGGTGTGAGAACATGATACGAGGAACCTGGTTATGGTAAAAATTTTGAATGAGCCACACAGGGATAATTAGGTTAATGAGTTGAGGCGATAGGCCAGTCTGAAGAAATGCGTTTTAAGGCACGCTTAAAACTGTGGGGATTGGGGATTAATCGAATTATCCTGGGTAGTGCATTCCAAAGAATTGGCGCAGCATGTGAAAAGTCTTGGAGACGGGAGTGGGAGGTTCTGATTGAGGATGTTAATCTCAGGTCGTTAGCAAAACGGAGGGCATGGGTAGGATGGTATACTGAGACAAGGGAGGAGATGTAGGGTGGTGCTGAGCCATGGAGAGCTTTGTGGGTGAGGGTAAAAAGTTTATACTGAATTCTGGAGTGGATGGGTAACCAGTGTAAGGACTGGCACAAGGTAGAGGCATCAGTATAATGAATGGTGAGGAATATGATCCTGGCTGTAGCATTCAAGACAGATTGGAGAGGGGAGAATTTGGTAAGGCCTGTTTCACACATCCGTCTGTTACCATCAGTCAAAATCCGTCGATTGGCAAAAAAAAAAAAAAAAAAAAAAAAACAGATCTACCATTGCGCTTGCATTACCGGTGGATATTGACGGATGGCCATCTGTTGGATGCGGGGTTTTTTGCGGATCCGCCGAAGTTTTGGCGTCCGCCGACATGCCTGGACGGACAATGCAACGTTTTTTCGGCCGGCCGGATCCGCATTTTACATTGCGCATGCCCGGAGGACTTGACTCAGCCGCAAATTTAACCCTAAACTCGGTTCTGGCGGCTGAAAAATTCTCTCTCTCTCTCCTCCTCAGACAGCTGTTCCTTTAAATTTCTTCCATCGCCGGATCCGTCAAAAAAACGGTCCGGTGGAACACGTTCATATCCGTACGCAGGCGGATCCGTTTTCCGCCATTTTGGCGGATTACAACTGACAGAAAAAACTGATGTGTGAAACAGGCCTAAGAGGGAGACCGATTAGTAGAGAGTTACAATAGTCCAGACGAGAATAAGAGAAACAGTAAGTTTTTGCAAAGTCGAAAGTAAGAAAAGGTCGAATTCTAGAAATGTTTTTGAGTTGCAGATGACAAGAGCGAGCCAGTGATCGTATGTGGGGGGTGAAGGAAAGCTCGGAATCAAGTATGACCCAAAGACAGCAGGCATGTTCAATATTTGCAATATTTTTTTTAGCTGCCTATCAAATACAAAAAACAATTATGACCTCCGCAGTAGGTTTATTAAATTTAGCGTAGGTCAAATAGAACGCACCAAGGAGCGCAGAAATTTCTTTTGCATAGATGTGCTCTCCGGTATCGGGGTCGTCCCAGTCCAATTTGCAATTACTAGGGAATCCACAGCAGAAAAGTTGGCACTCAGATTTGTACCGAAGACATGAGGCATATCTGAACAAGTTTAGTCCCATTGAATGGGGATAATATGGCAGCTTTTCTGTGCTAATTCCACAAAAGGGATGGCAACATGAGTCACATAGATGTTATTTTTACAGAGTAGCAGAGGCTTCATGGCGATTTTTTTTTTTTACGGCGCATGTGAACGGGTTACAAAAATCTTTCGCAAGCATTGGATACAGATCGTTAGTGGGATTTTTTGAAGAGGGTTAAAATACTGATCAAATTCTGCAAATATCAAATGGGTGTTAAGAAGTACAGCAGTAAATTGGAGGTCCAGCCCTGTGACTAAATCAAAATTCAACAGCTTCATAGCCATATATGAGGCTGTAGAGTCCCAGGTTAAGGAACCACAGAATGGTCCAGTTGCCGCGGTTCATTTTCAGACTGTGAATATTGGAGATGTGAAACCAACCTGCGAGATTAGTATATTACTAGCTATTAAACCTGTTCTACGCCCGGGTGTCGAGAATTTATATTGGTATATGGTCTCCATCCTGGTATGTGCTGCTACCATCTTGCGCTCCCATCCTGTCATATGCTGCTCCAATCCTGCGCCCCCATTCTGTGCCCTCATCCTGTTTTGTGCACCTCCATCTTGTCATCCTGTCATGTGGTGCTGACATCCTGTCATGTGCTGCCCCCATCCTGTCATGTGCAGTTCCATCTTGTCATCCTGTCATGTGCTGCTCTCATCCTGCGTGCCCATCATGCGCCCCCATCCTGCACCCCTAGTCTGTAATGTGCTGCTCCCATCCTAATCCCCCATCATGTAATGTGCTGCTCCCATCCTGCCCCCCATCCTGGTATGTCAATATCTGTCATATATTCAGTAGAAAGTGGCTGGCTTGCTCCCCTGACATATTTTATATACATATTCAGTAGAAAGTCTCTGGATTGCACCGCTGAGTGCTCTGCTAACGTTGTATATAGGGACTGACTGACTGACTGTCTGTATATGTATATATATATATATATATATATATATATATATATATATATATATATATATAAGTTCAAAATGTTTTTGTTTTTTTTTTAAATACATAGACTAGAGGCACTGTGTGGCGCAGAAATCTTGCGTTTTTCAAATGGGAGCGAATTGTGGGTGTCGGTTACATATTTAAATAAATCAGTGCTGTCATCTGTGTGGGCAGGGGTTTTAAAATGGTGGCGAAGTGTGGGCGTCAGTTACATATTTAAAAAAATCCGTGATGTGAGCAGAGGGGGCTGGGGACACTGTGGTGCCTGAATCTGCGCCTGCGCAGACCGCGCTGTCCAGCGCCTTTTTTTTGTTGGGTGGAAATGCCGTAATGTCAGGAGAGAGCGGGATCGGCGCCATTTTCTTGAAAACACACTGTAGTGTCTTCAATAAAATGGAGCAGGAAAGCACGGACGGCGCAGGCGCCGATTCCGGCGCCACAACCCGTCCTCTCCTGACAACACGATGAGACCCCGCGGCAATACCGGATCGGTAAGTTGTTGTGCCGTGATGTCAGGAGAGGGCGGGATTGTGCCGCCTGAATCGGTGCCTGCGCAGTCCGCGCTTTTCGGTGCCATTTTATTGAAGACACACTGCAGTATGTCTTCAACAAAATGGCGCTGGAAAGCGCGGACGCTGATCCTGGCGCTACAACCCGCCCTCTCCTGACACCACGGCGAGACCCCGCGGCAATACCGGATCGGTAACTTGTTGTGCCGGAGATCACGGTATGCGTTCAGTGCTTACGCATACCGCAATCTCCTGGGCCACACTCCTCACCCCCGGATGTGTTACTCTGTGGGGTCCAGACTGCGCAAGCGCGTTGCGCTTGCGCAGTCTATAAAGGTTTCGGACAGAGTGATGCTCCTAGCATTATATTATAGATAGTTTGCAATAACTGGATAATTCAGAATGTCTCATAACCTAGCACCAAACAGTTTTCATGGATGCCAGACTGCAGGAATCTGTCAGCAAGTTTTTGCTACCTCATCTCAGGGCAGCATGATGTAAGCAAAGAGAACATCCCCCCGAATCCCACGATGTATCACTTAGCTTGCTGTGTGCAGTAGTGATGAGCGAGCATGATCGTGTCCTAATCGAGTATTTTCGGCGTTATTCATCTACACAGTCTACAGACCTGGAGCTGCTTATCACAGGGGGGGGGTGGAGTCGGATTAGCATGCAAGCACTGCTGTAATCCAGACAATGACAATCACCAGGTGATAAAACTTTCAGTGTAAGCAAGCAACACCACACAGAGCCTAACTTAACACAGCAATGAAATCTGTGTTTTAACCCCTACTTCATGCTGTCCTCAGAATATATAGCAAAAACCTTCTGACAGATTCCTATTAAGGTGTATGGAAAAGTTACATAACCCCTTCCCGACCAGGCATTTTTTTTTTTGGCATTTTTGTTTTTGCTTCCCCGTCTTCCAAGAGCCATAATGCTTTTATTTTTCCATTAATGAAGCAGTCTGAGGACTTGCCTGTTGTTGGACAAGATGTCCTTGGAATTACACCATCTATTTTATGTGATGTAGTGGAAAATGGGGGCGAAATATCTAAGTATGATGAAAGAGAAAAGAAACTGCGGTTGCACATTTACTTTTTGGGCATTTTATTTGCAGCGATCATTGCACGGTACAAAATTACTTGGCAAAATAATTCTTCAGATCAATACGATTAGAGATTACAAGCAAGTGTAGCATTTGGGGGGGGTTAAGTGATGAAACAAGAAAATTTTGCGTGTTTCCATTTTCCGAAAACCGTAACGCTTTCAATCCTGACTTTATGGTGGTGTGAGGGCTTGTTTTCTTCGCACCCTGAGCCGAAGTTTTTATTGATATCATTTTGGGATAGATACAGTTTGCTCGCCTCTTATTGCCTTTTTTACATTATTGCAGCCATGAAAACGCATTTCTGGAGTTTTGATTCTTTTCTCATTTCATCGTTTACCAAACAGGTAAATTAGTTTTATATTTTGACAGATCTGACTTCTTTTGGATGTAGCGATACCAAAAGTGTATTTTTTTTAAATTTGTTAATGGGGAACAAAAGAGGGCGATGCAAACTTTTTTTATTTATTTTTTTAACTTTTTACTGTATTTGCTCCTCCCCTCAGGAGACTTGAACCTGTGATTGTCAATTGCTTGTGTTATGTACAGCAATGCTATAGCCGAACAGAGGCGGAGGATGGCTGAATAATACAGCCATCATCTGCCAGCAAAGATGTGGGTTTAGTTCATGAGTCCGCAACAAGGCTAGTGAGCCAGAATAGGACATAACTGTACGTCATATCAGTAAGTAGTTCTCCTGTGAAGAAAAGTTAATCACCTATCCACATTCTCACACTCGCTCCATTCTAACAGGGATAAAAATGGCCAATAATGCCAGTCAATGGGGGTTCCAATATTTGGAGCAATACTGATTTAAAAGTCATCAAATATTTGGCAAGTTAAGGATAACTTTTCTTCAGACCGGAATTATACCTAGTACATTACTGTGTTGCCCCAAAAATAAGACCGATCAAAAAAAAAAAAAAAAAAAAAAAGCACCGCCATGATTTGACAGGATTTTTGAAGTATGCTTAAAAGGGAACCTGTCATGTCCTTTTTAGCATGTAAACTATCCCCAGTGCTCGTTAGTGATGCAATGTGCATCACTAACACGTTAATTCTTTTTTCACTAAAGGCGGAGGACTAATCATGTACAAAAAGCTCTTTATATAGTCAGATCGCACCTGCTCATTTTTAGTTGTACGGGTGTTTCATTTGATTCAGGCACGGTTGGTGCCGCCCAAGCAAACTGAATGAAGTTCCTGGGGGTACGCCGACGTCACTCAAATACGCATTGAAAAATCCCACGCTAGTGTATTGTAGAGCTGCGCTTGCGCAGTGTCAGTCGGGGAGCCGTGACTCGTGCACACTGAAGCTGAGTGTAGTACTCGGTAAAACTGCATGTAGTCGCTCGTTACGGTGCAAGACCGGCCAGCCGTTCGTCAATGCACAAGCGTGCCTCCACAATACACTGCGCAAGCATGGGATTTTTCAAAGCGGATTTGAGTGACATTGGCACACTAACTGCAGTGAGTACAGGTTACATGCTAAAAAGGACAGGATAGGTTCCTTAAAATATAAGCCCTACTCCAAACATATGCCCTAGTTACAGATAGTGCTGGCGTTGGGGGGAGAGGGAAAACTAGACGTCTGCCCGCAGACCCCACTCTTAGGGCCCCCCAGTGTTTCTATTACGAGGTTAAGAGGAGACAGGTTTTCATGCACCGTATGACATTATTACATTTTAATAAATATTGATTTTTTTTTTTTGGGGGGGGGGGGGGGGGTCAAGACCAAATGTGGATTGTTGCTCATGGAAAAAAAATAACATCCCCTAAAAATAAGCCCTAACTCAAAAAATAATACAAGACCCTATCTTATTTTCAGAGAAACACGGTATATTAAACCAACATGTCACCTACAATATTAGCAGCCAGTGTTTGTGCTGTGGAAATATGCAACCAATTCCCGGTCCTCCTGTTTGGGGGTTGGTGATGGCGTGACACGATTTCGGTGTTCGTGGGCCAATAGTTTAGAATATCATAGGGACACCGGCATGAGAGGAAAAGGAAAAAAAAAAAATAACTTAGAAATTTACAATGAATGTCTCCAACCTATACCTTTAGCTGCCGAAGAACTAAAACACCAGGAAAGTCTTGACAGTAGCACACTGGGAATTTAGTGTTGCAAAGCAAAAGAAACTAGTCTGAGAAACACTGAATGAAGTGCAGTAATGTGTCCAACCATGAGTAGAAAGGACAGAAGGCAGAAGGATTGGATTCTCTTCTGCAAGCAGTGTCAGCAGCAGTACAGGTCCAAAACCGGAGGAACCGCAGGATATTAACGGTCTTTGATGGAAATGATACATCCTGTAACACTATTCTCATGCCAGCAAAACATCTGTGTGCAGCACTGCCTCATCACAGCTGTCTGCAAGGGACCCAAGGGGTTTAGATATAATGAAACTCTCCATATAGGCACATCAGCACAAAAGCCCATTATCAAATGAGGCAGGGAACCAAACCGAGGTAGTGATGAACCCATTCCATGGGAATCCCCTTCTGATAAAGATATGGCATATCCTAGTGCACTTTGGGATCGGTGGAGTTCTAGAGGTTCCCTGCAATCATAAGGAGACCACAGCGTGCTGTAGTGTTGCATGTGCTTTATTAGAATGCGGCAGTGTTGGAAGTTACCTGCAGTCAGATGGCCGAGGGCCCCCACATAAGAACCCAATCAGTCCCGCAGTCAACTGTTTATCAAGATCAGTGCAGGACCCGGGGCGAGACCCCCTCCTCCACTAATCATAAAATGACATTTCCAAATTATAACGCATCACTATTATCAGATGGGAAAACCATGCAGCTTTATTTCATGTAACAATCACTCTCTCCAGGAATAGAAGCATACATGAGACAGGAGCAGCCTGGCACGCGTACACTGAGGCCCTCTTCACACTGCACTTAGGACATGTACGAGGAGGGGTCTTTTCTTTCTTCCATGGTGCAATAGAGAAGAAGGTATCATGTGTAAGTGCCACACAGCATAGGCCGCTCCTGTATTCAGTGCAATCCAAAGAAATCTAAACCTGTCAAGCGCACACAAGCAGGACAATATTTTAGCAGGGTTGCAGCATAGAAACCATGGAAGAGTTACAGGAGCCTTGTTTGGTACACAATCACACATTGCTGCCATAGACATAAGATTAGTCTGTCACCACAAAGTATCCCCCTCCAAGATGAAACGTTCTACTGTGTATGATGATAGGTGGCTCCTGCAAATGGCCAATCAGCCTAAAAACAGTCCTTCTCATACAGGGGTTGGACAAAATAATGGAAACACCTAACGTTTTGGCATCATAATCTTCGAACATGTTATAAACATGCAAACCGTGACATATGGTAATGTTTTGTAGTTGATTATTTGTGTTATGTGTATGTAAATTAACTGTTTGTTTTGCAGAATTGTAAGAACATTGATGAGAAACGGATACCAATGGCAGACCTCTCGGATTTTCAAAGAGGCCAAATTGTTGGTGCTCGTATGGCAGGCGCTAGTGTAACAGAAAGTGCTCGAATGCTTGGCGTGTCAGAGGTACTGTCTCCAAAGTAATGACTGCGTTTGAAAGAGAAGGAAAAATGTCCGCAGCAAAGCACAGGTCCGGCCGAAAGTCGAAGTTGACTGAGAGAGACCGTCGGACTCTAAAGCGAATTGTGAGAGAGGATCGCAAGACCACGGCTCCGAAAATCACTGCTGAGCTCAATGAACACCTACAGAACCCAGTTTCCAAGAAAACTGTTCGTCGGGAGCTGCACAAATCTGGATTCCACGGAAGAACTGCAATTAGAAAACCGCTGCTCTCAATGACAAATGTTTCCAAGAGTTTAGAGTTGTGTAAAAACCTCCAGAATTGGTCCCTCGAGCAGTGGAAACATGTGATATTCTCAGACGAATCATCGTTTACCCTATTTCCGACCTCCGGCCGATAGATGCTACTAGGCTGTAGATGCGTCTTAGAGGTCGCACTTATATAGAAACGTCACTCAGAAGAGTCCAGACCACTACAGACTGCTTTCCGCCAAGGTTTTTCAGCCACTTTACATACTGTGCCACACAAAGTGATCAGATGACACTTAGACACAGGAACATAAGAGGCAGAGGACAATACACAGAACTGACATTTACCCTCGTAACACAGGGACTCCTCTTCCCATCAGGCGAGGACCCCTCTCTCCCCGATGCGCCCTCCGCTCCCACCTCAGTCCCACGTGGACCCCTCTCTCCCCAGTGCGCCCTCAGCTCCCACCTTAGTCATGCGGGGACCCCTCTCTCCCCAGTGCGCCCTCAGCTCCCATCACGCTGGGACCCCTCTTCTCCCCGGTGCGCCCTCAGCTCCCATCACGTAGAGACCCCTCTCTCCCCGGTGTACTCTCCGCTCCCATCACGCAGGGACCCCTCTCTCCCCGATGCGCCCTCCTCCGTCCCACGGGGACCCCTCCGCCCCCTCCTCCGTCCCGCAGGGACCCCTCTCTCCCCGAAGCGCCCTCCGCCCCCTCCTCCGTCCCGCGGGGACCCCTCTCTCCCCGGTGCGCCCTCCGCTCCCACCTCCGTCCCGCGGGGCCCCCTCTCTCCCCGGTGCGCCCTCCGCTCCCACCTCCGTCCCGCGGGGCCCCCTCTCTCCCCGGTGCGCCCTCCGCTCCCACCTCCGTCCCGCGGGGCCCCCTCTCTCCCCGGTGCGCCCTCCGCTCCCACCTCCGTCCCGCGGGGCCCCCTCTCTCCCCGGTGCGCCCTCCGCTCCCACCTCCGTCCCGCGGGGCCCCCTCTCTCCCCGGTGCGCCCTCCGCTCCCACCTCCGTCCCGCGGGGCCCCCTCTCTCCCCGGTGCGCCCTCCGCTCCCACCTCCGTCCCGCAGGGCCCCCTCTCTCCCCGGTGCGCCCTCCGCTCCCACCTCCGTCCCGCGGGGCCCCCTCTCTCCCCGGTGCGCCCTCCGCTCCCACCTCCGTCCCGCGGGGCCCCCTCTCTCCCCGGTGCGCCCTCCGCTCCCACCTCCGTCCCGCGGGGCCCCCTCTCTCCCCGATGCGCCCTCCGCTCCCACCTCCGTCCCGCGGGGCCCCCTCTCTCCCCGATGCGCCCTCCGCTCCCACCTCCGTCCCGCTGGGCCCCCTCTCTCCCCGGTGCGCCCTCCGCTCCCACCTCCGTCCTGCAGGGACCCCTCTCCCAAGTGCGTCCACCTCTCCCACTACCCAGGGCTCCCCCAATCCCATAACAGTGGGACCCCTGTGCACCCCCTCACACGGCTCCCACCATACACGGCGTCCTGTCACCAGGGGCTCCGCTCTGCTGTACCTCCCTCAGGATCGATTTACGGCTGGGAAGAAACCATTGCCGCCCACACACCGGAGCGGTAACCCCTTCCCCGCCGGGCCCGGCAGCACACAGCTCTCGCAGGCACTAGCCCCGGCGGCGCTGACAAACAATGGGGAGTGCGGCCAGTCAGTGAGGCCGGCGCCGCTCACAAGCCATCCTCCCTCCGGCGGCGGCTCCGTGAAGCCTCGGGACACTCACCCAGAACACTATGTTGAAGCCGAATAAGAAATACTTGACGCAGCAGCTCACTTCGGGTCCCTTGAAATGCTGGTGTTTGCCAGACATGGCTTGTACCGCCGACCGGGATCACACACGGGGAGCGCTAGTCACGAATGCAGGGGAGGCTTGCAGTGCTGCTGCGGGGAAGGCAGAATGTCGGCCTCGGGCTTCGCGCTGGCATCGGGAGGCTGCACGGAGCGCAGGGCAGCAGCAGACTATTGTTCCAG
Organism: Dendrobates tinctorius; assembly: GCF_039654945.1. Lineage (NCBI taxonomy): Eukaryota > Metazoa > Chordata > Amphibia > Anura > Dendrobatidae > Dendrobates > Dendrobates tinctorius. The sequence goes on along the minus strand of NW_027361807.1, from coordinate 3,003,945 downwards.
CGCTTCCTGGAGTCCCGGGCACGGGATGTCCATGTCTGCTCCTGCCGCCTCGTCCTGCTGGATGCAGTCAGTGCTCGCACGGCTCCTCCCACACAGGGGCGGGGCTGTCATTGTTGTGCTGAGCAGCGCCACCTCGTGCTAAGGCCGTGGCATGACTGCGCTGTAGGTCTCGGCTCACCTGTACACGGAGCCTCGGAGTGCGGGCGCCACCCTCCAATCCCCGTCCTGCTTGCCGAGTTTCCCGCCCTAGCTTTGGGTTACAATATGGGGCTGTGTGGTGAGGCCATGGTCTTCTCTGCAGCGCTGAGGACTAGCCCAGAAATGTGACTAGCGCTGTGTCCGCAGCACTGCACGAGTTTCTGCAGGTCCCAATCCCGGATGTTTCTTTTTCTGTGTGTTTTAATTAAACTTCAATATTATCCATCAGAAATTTTCTCATCCCCCCAAAAAAAATACAATTTGTAAACCTTCCCCCATTAGGCTATGTGCCCACGTAGTTTTTAGGTTGTGCGGATTTTGTTGGAAAATCTATCTGCGGATTAGCCTGCGGTTTCACACCTCATAATGGATGAGGTGTGAAACCGCAGCGGAAACCGCACAAAGAATTGACATGCTGCGGTGTTGTGAGTTCATTTTCCCCTTCACCATTGAGGTCTGATGAACTCCCTCTTCTGGTGAAGGAAGGTAGTGAGGCTGATTACCAAGCACCTGAGCGGGATGATGATGACTGGGTGACTGGAATTGCTGACTGGATATAAGGCCGCCGACGCCCTTCTGCCTTGCTGGTGATTTCTCAGAGAGATTCTAGGAGACTAGTCTGATTCCTGCTCCTTAAAAGCTAAGTTTTCTGCTCTGCTTTTTGCATTTGTGTTTTGGTTTTGTTTTGCCTTGTTTTTCTGGATTTCTGCCATTCCCTGCTGGGGTGAGCTGAATTCCTTTTTGCTCTGTCTTCAGAAAATACCTGAGTACTGATATAGTCTTTTGAAGCCTAGCGTCTTCAGGGCTTTTTTCCCTATCAGACTGTTGGCTCTTGTTTTTATAGGGTTTTGGCGGATTGCAGACAGCAGCTTTTCTATCCTGTCCTATTTAGTTAGCTTGGGCCCCATCATTTGCTCAGCCTATCTTTCTATCTGTGTGAGTGTTTTTTCATCTTGCTTCACCGTCATTGTATGTTGGGGGCTGCCTATTGCTTTGGGGTCTGCTCTGGGGCAGTTTAGATTTCCCTTTCTGTCTTTAGGCTATTTAGTTCTCCGGCTGTGATTGAGGGGTCTAGGGCACCGTAGGAACCCCCCACGGCTTCTGCTAGCTGTTGTTGATAGGTTCAGGGGTCTGCAATCCGATAGCTGTCAACTTCTCTGGTTTTCTGGACTTAGCTAGTATTTCTGTTTTTGCCTCCTACGGTGACTCATTCATAACACTGCGGATTGTAAGCCGCGGAAAAATCAGCAGCATGTGCACTGCGTTTTTTTTTTCCATAAGAAATAAAGGTACCGTACAACGCAGCAGAATCCGAAGCGTGTGCACATAGCCTTACACTGCTAAAATGGGGGCGCACACAGAGGGCAAGGGTTGTTGGAGGTCATTTCTCAGTGACCCATATGCTTGGGGTGAGATTGGTCCATGACAACTCAAAAGCGGGCACGTTGGGGCGCAGGGTCGTGTAGAAACACTCCGCAATGATGTATACATGGGAGCAGCCCTAGAAGTTGTAGTGGATACGTGCCCTGTGAATGAGGCGAAGTGGATGGGAACAGTCTGTGGAGCAGAAACGTCACATTTTTGATGAGAATTTGGAGTTTTCACTCAAGTCTTTGAGGTATTTCTGGAGCAGAAACCAAGTGTGCCCATAGCCTAAGCGTATGTGTCCACGCTACGTAGTGGCGGCACTTTGGACGCAGCGGAAACCCCGCTACGCCCAAAGCGCGGCCCCATTTTGTATGAGCGGTGATTCCGCATGTGTTCATTTATTCTACACCCGTGCAACAGATTGTGAAGGCTTTGTGCACTTGTTGCAGATTTGTTTGGGTTTTTTTTGGGTAGATTTGTGACAAAATTTAAAGCAATCCTGATGCCAGCAAAGTGAATGAGAGACCTGAGTATTTGTGACTTGCAGAGTTGGTGCAGAAAATAATGTGCAGCATGTCAAATCTCTGCGTTTCTACCCTGCATTTGTCACCACTGTCTTCACTCAAATCAATTAAAAATGGATGTTTTTGCTGCTGCGTTTTTCGTGCCAAGATATGCAGAAATTTTACTCAATGTGTGCACATACTCAAACATTTAATTAGGATTTGTTACCAGGTCAAAAGTTGCCATCTTTTCTGCTTATTTTATTCTCTCTGCACCCCTGAATATTTTTGTTTTACTATTATAAATCCGCCATACAGTTCCAGAGATATTGGCCATTTTTTGGTCTTTGCAATCGGGCATAGTTCACAAAGTAAGGCCGGTTTCACACATCAGTGTCTCCAGTACATGTAGTGACAGTTTTCTCACGTACCGGAGACACTGACACATGTAGACCCATTCATATGAATGAGCCCATGCAGATGTCAGCGGGTTTTCACGGGCCGTGTGCAAAACACAGAGACATGTCCGTTTTAACATGGACATGCGGCCCGCAACACGTGCTATAAACGGAGAACTGTTCAAACAGTCCTCTGTGCTCACAGACGGCCGCCGGGAAGAAGCACTACAGTAAGCGCTGTTCCTGGTGACTGGTGCTGACCGCGGCTGTAATTCTTCTCTCCTGCTCTGCCAGCAGGAGAGCAGGATGAATGAAAACCCAGCTTGGGGTCCCCCTCATTTTCATAACCAACCAGACGAAACTTACAGCTGGGGGCTGCATCCCTCAGCTGTCAGCTTCAGCCAGGTTGGTTGTGAAGAATAGAGGGGCCACCACGCTAGTTTTTTTAAAATTATTTATTTAAATAAAAACCCGACGTGGGGTCCCCCTTGTTTTTGACAACCAACCTGACTAAAGCTGACAGCTGAGGGCTGATATTCTCAGACTGGTAAGGGGCCATTGATCGTGGCCCCCCCAGCCTAAAAACAGCAGCCCCCAACTGCCCAGAAAAGGCGCCTCTATTAGATTATAAGGTGCCATTAAGCCCGAATTAGTAATGGAGAAGAATCAATAAGACACCGATCCATTACTAATCCTACAGTAAAGAAAGGGTTAAATAAACACAACAAGAATAAATTATTTTAATGAACGAATACAACACACATTTTTATTATCTTTATTACACTGGTAATTTCTTAGCGAAGCCCTCGTTCTTCTAAAAAAAGTTGAAAATAATAAAACAAATCTACACATTACCTGTCCAGCGCTCAGTCACGTCCCACGGCGTAAATCCATCTCAGGGATTAATACTTTTACAGTTGGAGCGCTGCTAATACAACCATATTAGTAGTTCGCACTGTTCTTAGGCACTGGTTGCTGATAGCTCATAATATTGTCCCCTGCTCTGCCTGTGACTAGCATAAGCAAAGGACAATGTTGAAAGTTGAAGTCAAGTGTAAAAATTAAAAAAATAAATTATACTCATCTTAATACCCTAAAGCCATTGTTCCCGGTAAACAAAAAAAAATATCCTTCATCTGTCCGAAGTTAAAAGAATCCTTAGTGTCCCACACCACAATCCTTCTGTGCGACATTTGCTCATCAACATGAGCAGTGGCTGGAGGCGACCGCTCACACTCAAGAGCTGGGGAGAATGTCTCACTGCAGCGAGAGCGAGCCTCACAGTGAACTGCAGTGATGTTAAAGAGCTCTGCGCTGCACCGTGAGACTTTCGCTCAAGGTGCTAGCTGTGATTCCACCGCAGTTACTCGTTCATGGGAACGCAGCCTCAGTAACCTGCGATAACCTTGAAGAGGTCACTGCTGGTCACAGTCGCTGCACTCGCAGCAGCTCATTCCTCAGTGATTTCCAGCCTGAACAGTCACATCTTGGCACATTCTTGGTTGAAAACTATTTATCCCCAGACATGGATTACGGCACGGGACAGCATGTCAGACAAATCAGAGATATGGTTGTTTATTTTATTACAGGAGACCAGGACTTCAATGGAATGGGTGTTAGGGGAGTTTTTTTTTTTTTTTAACTGGAAAGGAATGCTTTAGTAGAATGGATGTATGGGGAGTAGAACGATGTTTGTATTAAAAAATAACAAACAAAAGCACACTCTGTTTCAAATAAAGGACTTTATTCTGGCTGTGTGTTTATAGTATAACTATAGACTTAGTAAGTGATACAAAGTTGACATCAACCCCACAAATATGAACCCCACTTGCTATGGCCACAGGTCAAGTGGGAAGAGCTGGGCAAAGCTCCAGAATTGGTGCATCTAATGCGCTTTTTGTGTAGCAACTGTGGTCTGCCAATTTTAGGGTGGCGGTGCAATAGTCATGGTCGCTTACCAGCCTGAGAATACCAGCCCCTAGCTGTTTTCTTTGGCTTGGCTGGCAGTCAAAAATGAGGGGAACACCACGCCTTTTTAAAATAATTACAAAAACCAGCATGGGGACCCCTCTATTCTTGATAGCAAGCCTTGCTAAAGCTGACAGCTGAGGGTTGCAGCCTGCAGCTGTCAGTTTTGCCTGGTTATCAAAAATACAGTGTGCATATTTGACCATCACTCCATTTATTTGCCAACAGGTTCTCTGTGGCAAGCCAAGTTCATTTATGTATATTCATACGTGTGCTGCAGAAATCTCGGTACTTATTCCATACATTTGAAGCATGTGCATATGATTTCGTCAATCCTCATTAAGAGGCATTTGCCTGTCTAGAGAATTCTACAATTACCCAAACATTACTAACATTTAGAAGAGCAGCCTTAGGACATTTAATAAGATGGGGGTCAGGTGCAGAGAAGGATTACAAGTTACAGAAGAGTGAGGGGGCAGCCACTGAAACTCACAAGTCACTATTAGTCCAGTTTCACACGTTAGTATCTCCGGTACGTGTGGTGACAGTTTTCTCACGTATTGGAGCCACTGACACACGTAGACCCATTCCAATGAATGAGTCTATGCACAGGTCAGCGTATTTTCACAGACTGTTTGTCCGTGTGCAAAACACGCTGACATGTCAGTTTTCTCCCGGACCCACGGGACACAAAATGTCCCACACGCGGAGAACACACATTGATGTCCTCCGTGTGCACGGACAGCCGCCAGGGAAGAAGCGCTACTGTAAGCGCTGTTCCCCGGCAGCTGGTACTGAATACTGCTGTTATTATTCACCCCTGCTCTGCCGTAATCAGAGGAGACAGAATGAAAGCCAAACCAGACGTGGGGTCCCCCTATATTTTTTTAATCAACCCGGAAAAACTCACAGGTGCGGGCTGCTATGAGGCCATGAATATGGGGCCCCCCACCTAAAAACAGGACCCTGCAGCTGCCCAGAAGAGGCACATCTATTAGATGCACCTATTCTGGAGCTTTGCCTGGTTCTTCCCACTTGCCCTGTAGTGATGGCCTTCTATTGTAAGGTAACATTGTAGGGAAGGTGACCTGACGGACGGACAGATGTGTCAGAATAGAGAAAGGAAGGTTTGCACAGTTTGGACAGGTGTCAGTTACTACAGTGGGAAAACAGCTGAGAAAGTGTAGTGGACGTGCAGTACCTTGAGTTGACCATCAGAGGGCAAGGAGGAGTGTGAGCAAAGGACTTGACATCAGCTTAGGGTTTAGGAAACCGTTGGTCATGGGGGGGCGGAGTTACAGGGAACCTGGAATGATATAAATTGGACAGGAGGGTTCCAGAAAGTTCCAGTCCCCAGAGGGAGCTTCAGTGACAGGAAGACTACGACAGTTTGTGTACTGTGAGGAAAACCGAACCAGGGGGACTGAGGAGAGAGAAAGTCAGGGGGGTGTATTTGAATGCAGAGTTGGTGGGATTATCGTTTTTTGATCCCACCATTACAGACAATGAAAAGTTGTTAATGGCTAATAAATTGCTCAGTAGCACAGATGAACCATCAGAGCACGCTAACCTACATGAGTTGATAATTTTATATAGTTATCTAATCTATTCTAGAGCTTTTGTTAAAGTAGTTTTTGAAACGTCAGAATATAATGCTCGGCATTTGCTTACAACTTGCAGTACATATTGCTTTTGTTCTTCATCTTTTGTCAGAAGGTCGTTAAAGTCGGTTACTTCCTACCTCTTTTAATTTTTCTTTCCTAACTTTTGGATTTACAACCCTAGCGTGCTCTGATGGTTCATCTGTGCTACTGAGCAATTTATTAGCCATTAACAACTTTTCATTGTCTGTAATGGTGGGATAAAAAAACGATAATCCCACCAACTCTGCATTCAAATACCACAAATGGTTAGAAAATTTGGTCAGGGCTATTTCTGCAATGTTGTTGTCACATTCTTTATAGTCTAACAGACTATGCAAAATACCTAAATCTTAAAATACCTCAATTTGGATTTTTTCAAACTTTGAGCGACGAGCGGCACGGGTTAACGTCGTTTGATCGAGCTCAAATTTTGGCTATCTCAATATCTGGAAAGGGGAATCGTTTTGTGGGGTCCAGACGGACAAAATTCCGACATCGATTTTTTGCGGTCACCCTAGTGGACACCCTCAGTATTCTAGGAGCTCCACGGCTGTGGAGCCCCTCACGACTGACCGCTAGGAGGCGGAGTGAACTGTCAGGAGTTCGTAACACCGTTGTGCAAGTTATAAGGACAGTTGTATGTAGAGGAAATTTTCTTTTGTTGTTTATCTGTTGTTTTTATTTTCTTTCCTTCTCCATTCTGTGTTCCTTTTCTAGGAAAGTATACGTAGATATGTTTACCTGACAGAGCGGGGATACAAAGAAACGAGGGAGTGTCCATGTCCAAGGAAGGGGGGGGTGAAAGAAGATATGCAATGTTACATTGTTATATGTTGGTTTTAAAAGCAAAGGAAAATGAAAAAAAAATATAAAAAAATGGGGTACTTGTGATATTGTAAAGTTGTGTTGGTGTATAATATGCACAAGTAAATGCAACCGACCCTACACTATCAAGCCCAGCTTAGTAATGGAGAGGTGTCAATAAGACACCTGTCCATTACTAATCCTATAGTTGTGAAGGGGTTAAATAAACACAGCATCAATAAATTTTAATGAAATGGAACACCACACAGTTTTGCCATCTTTATTGTTCTCCTAATCCAAGTGACGCCCTCTATCTCCTGTAATAAAATTTAAAATAAACAACAAAGTACCATACCTGTCCAGTGTTCAGTCCCACAGCGTAATCCACATCTGGGGAATAATCAGTTTACAATCGGAGCAGTGCTAATGCAACCGCTCCAGCTGTAAACTACTGGCGAAAAAATAGAAACAAGAACTCGAGCACAGAAAACATGATATGACCAAATTCCTAGTCAATAATCCAGGATGGGAATTTAACCCTATGGAGCTCCTCTACACTGAGAAATACACAAACAACAATGGAGCCTATAACCACAAGTCTGCATATTTTCATTAGATACAAAGATATTTTATTAAATACAAAAAGGACTACAATTATTTACTTCATGTGTTAAGCATAAACAGAGAGCAGATGGTGAAGATCCAGGTGCACCGGTAAAACAACAGCGCACTGTGACATGGTCCAGCAAGAAACACCACCGTATAAAACGTACATATCATGGTAAAGTGCCATATAAGTGAAACCTCAATCATATGCAATGCCAGTGTCGTCTTAAACATGATAAAAAGGTCTATCCACAAAGTAGGGAACATAGGGGGGGGATAATAAAATCTGATGGTTAATTACCCATGCTGGACTCCATGCAGCAGTATGCGCCCCTACACGCGTTTCACGATAACTTCTTCGGGGGGGATGAGAAGACCGGGTATACTTTACACTAATATGGCACTTTACCATGATATGTACGTTTTATAGGGTCGTGTTTCTTGCTGGACCATGTCACAGTGCGCTGTAGTTTTACCGATGCACCTGAATCTTCACCATCTGCTCTCTGTTTATGCTTATCACATGAAGTAAATAATTGTAGTCCTTTTTGTATTTAATAAAATATCTTTATATCTAATGAAAATATGCAGACTTGTGGTTATGGGTTATAGGCTCCATTGTTGTTTGTGTATTTCTCGAAAAAATGAGAAGCAGCAGGCGCAGGGTCAGTGACGTCATAGAGTCTGTGCTCACTGCCATCCTGAACTCCTGGTTAGCTCAGGACCGTGGGAGAATGCAAGTGATGAGGTCACGGACATTCACAGCTCTGTCCGTGACCTCATCACTTGCATTCTCCCACAGTCCTGAGGTCACAGCAGGTCGCTGATCGTGGCAGAGTAGGGGAGAATGGATGAAAGCCGTGTTCAGCACCTGCCGCCGGGGAACAGCACTTACAGTATCGCTTCTTCCCTGGCAGCCGTCCGTGTGGTATTGATACGGCACATGGTTGCCACATGTAGTATACACAGCCACTGCTATCTCTGGTACCGGAAATATCAGGACGTGTGAAACCAGCCTTATGGAGTACTTATCCCCAATAGGATTGATTGGTCGGTCTCTGTGAGTACATGGCTATGCCCAGAAAACTTGAAAAGGAGTCAATTTGCTGCACATTTCACCACTACATAGTGTAAAATCTGCAGTATAAAGTTGACAGCCTGTGGGATTTCATATCTGCAGTACTGTTTAAATGTATACCATGGGTTTTCAGCAGATTATCCATAGGTATGTCGTGGGAGCATACGATTACTTCCATCTATTCTTAAATATAGTATCTCCAGAGGGTAAATAACCCAAAAAAACTTGATAACCTAGGAATGATAGTTTGTGGTGAGGACGAGCTGTACACATATGCACTTTCCTGATGTTGGGTGCGGTTTTGAGCACTATGTGAAGATTAGATGTTATCTCCCCTTTCTAGATTTATCAGCCAACCACCATGTTTCCCTATATCAGTGTGAATCCTGCCAATACCCTGTGGTTACCTCCTTAGAAATACTTTTCCATGTTTGAATGCAAAAACTGGTATTGAGAAGGCTTCCACATTTAGGAAAAAAAAAAACATTTATTAAAACAATCCTTTTGTGGGCACCAGTTTTATTGCTGGCCAGCAACATTAAACAATTACTTTTTCATCAGTTGTACTGCCACTAAAAATATAAAGCTTTGTATTGTATTAGAAATGCATTAATAAAATATAATATATATTTTACAATTTTTTTTGTAGTAAAGATGCACAATGGTAACTAGACTTGAGCGATTTTCTTCGGTTCCTCGCCTATTCAGAAAGCTATAGCGCTTGCCGAAAAAACTACAACGAGAACCCGACTTCCTGGATCCCACCAGCTGATCAGTGTCGCAGCTGTGTCACAGCACATGCATGGAGAGCCCAACACAGGCTCTCCATGCATGTGCTGTAACACAGCTGCGACACTGATCAGCCAATGCGATCCAGGAAACAGGGTTCCCGCTGTAGCTTTTTCAGCAAGCGCTATAGCTTTCCGAATAAGCGAGGAACCAAAGATCTTTGCTCAACTCTAATGGTAACATATTTAAGATTTTTTGGAACTGAAAAAAGAATGTTCAGTGAGAACTAGTGATTGTCAGCGATACCTGCTAATTAGGAAGGAGTCATGGATGTTACATCCAAGTTATAGACTGCCGTGTAAAGGGTGTGTGGGGGGGCAAGTTATGCCCTGTATCCCTTCACGTTCCTTCCTAATAAAGAGAGTACATTTTATGTGCAAAGTAATGCGTTATGTGATACTGTTTTATTGTGTATTAATACGGTTTAGTACAGTGGGGGGGGCCACTGTAGATTAGAAGAGATAAGGTTAGGATAAGAACTGGTTTCAGCCAGAGTAGTGACAGTTGAGACAATCCCTGTTTTCAGTCAGTTAGGCTGAGTTCACATTAGCGTTCGAGTCAGCAGCGTGGTACTGCGTACTTCTTTCCTTAAAGGGAATCTGTCACCTATTTTTGGGCCTATAAGCTGCCAGCACCGACATCAGGGGCTTATTTGTAGACAAACATTACAGAATGCTGTAGATAAGCCCCCCGATGTAACCTGAAAGAAAAACACCAAGGTTACTTACCGGTAGCTGGTTTTTCCGGATCCCATGACGGCACACATGAGAGGGGATCCGCCCAGCCAGGACAAGAACGCAACTGAAGATAAAAGGGCGGTACCTCTCCCTCGCTTCAGTTGGTTTACAGAACATGAGAGTCCCCCCGGGTTAGTGCACATGGTAAAACTATCACCACATTATATTTAACTAAAAAAGCACCCAAACTATAGTGTACACCAAAGGAGTGATAAGGGGGGGGGGATATACAGGTGCAGTCATGGGCTCCGGAAAAACCGGCTACTGGTAAGTAACCTTGGTGTTTTCCCGTCACCCATGACGGCACACATAAGAGAGACTTTTGTAGAATAAGACACCTTAGGGAGGGACCACCGCTTGTAGCACCCTTCTACCAAAGGTTAGGTCAGTAGAGGAAGATAGATCAAGTCGGTAGTGCTTAAAAAAGGTCAAAGGTGAGGACCAAGTAGCGGCTTTACAAATCTGCTCAATCGATACCTCAGCCTTCTCTGCCCAGTAGGTAGCCACGGCTCTGGTGGAGTGAGCCTTGATGCTTCTGGAACAGGAGCGCCACTTGCAGCGTAGGATAACATAATGGCCTCCCTGATCCATCTGGCAATGGTACTTTTAGCTACCCTGTACCCTTTTGTACTACCCTGAAAAGCTATAAAACAGGGATTGATCTTTCCTCCACTGACTAGTTATTGACATATATTGTTAATATGGCTCTCCTTACGTCCAATGTATGGAACTTTTGCTCCCCAGGGTTTCTAGGATTATTACAGAAAGATGGCAAGGAGATCTCGAGTCTTATGAAACTTTTGGACCACCTTGGGGAGGTAGGCCGGGTCTGGTCTTAGAACCACTCGGTCATCCAAGATCTGCATATATGGAGGGCATATAGACAGAGCTTGTAGGTCGCTCACTCTACGGGCCGATGTTAAGGCTACCAATAATACAATTTTAAGTGTGAGTAGTTTTGGTGAGAGCTCTTGTAATGGTTCAAAGGGATCTTTGGTTAAAGCTGCTAAGACTAGATTCAGGTCCCAGGGTGGTATCTTTGGGATAATGACCGGCCTCGACCTGCCACAGGACTTGATGAACCGGAACACCCACCTATTGGCTGCTAGGTTGCAGTTATATAGGGCCCTCAGTGCTGAGACTTGGACTTTGAGGGTGTTAGTGGCTAACCCGAGTTGCAGCCCCGACTGTAGGAATTCTAGGATAGGTCCCACTGGACCTACATCCCCTAAAGGTTCCCCCAGGAAGTCTAGGAACTTTCTCCACGTTCTACCGTAGATTTGGGATGTTATAGGTTTCCTAGTCTTCAACAGGGTGGAGACTAACCCTGGTGAGAATCCCTGGCAACTCAGTAGCGCCCTCTCAAATTTCAGGCTGCCAGATGGAAGCCCTTCACCTGAGAGTGGACCACTGGTCCCTGGGAAAGCAGATCAGGAACCTCCGGTAAGATCCATGGATCTGTCACTGACATGAGTCTCAGAAGGGAGAACCAAGGCCTCCTCGGCCAAAATGGAGCTATAAGAATTATTCTCGCTCGATACTCCCCGATTTTCCGGACTACTACGGGGATCATTGTTATCGGGGGGGGGGGGGGATGCATAGGCCAGGGCGAACTTCCAGGGTATTTGTAGGGCATCTACTGCGAAGGGACTTTCTCTTGAATTCAGTGAGCAGAACTTCCTGACCTTCCTGTTGTGTGAGGTGACGAACAGGTCTATTTCCGGCTTGCCCCAATCTAGAACTATTTGTTGGAAGATTTGGGGGTTTAGGGACCATTCCCTCTCTCTTAGGTGCCTGCAACTCAAGAAGTCTGCTTGTGTGTTTGACCCCCCTTTATATGCAGTGCCATGATGGATAACAGATGTTGTTCTGCTAAATGGAAAAGTAGATTTGATACTTCCATGAGGCCCCGAGATTTCATTCCCCCCGGTGGTTGATGTAAGCTACCACTGCACGACTGACCGTCATGACCCGAATGTGGCGACCCCGAAGCAAGGGGAGAAAATGTTTCACGGCTTTCTCTACTGCCCATAGTTCTTTTACATTTGAACTGTGACCCTTTTCTAGAGAGGACCAGGTTCCCTGTATCGAGTGGGACCTCAGGTGTGCTCCCCACCCTGTGGCACTTGCGTCGGTTGTAATGATGTCCTCAACTGGTTTCTGCCACAGGACACCGGCTGTTAGATGCTCTTCTACAGTCCACCAGAGTAGGGAATCTCTTACCTCAATAGAGAGACATAGTTTGCCCTCTAAACGCACTTTCAATTGTTTCTGTGCTGACAGAACTTCCCACTGCAGTTGTCTTAAGTGGTACTGTGCCCACGCTACCGCGGGTATGCATGATGTCAACGAGCCTAAAAGGGACATTGCGTTCCTCAGTGTCATAGCCGGCCTTTGTATTGCTGTGCGAGCTAGGCCCCTTATCTTGGTCACTTTGTTCTCTGGTAGGAGGCAGCACTGTCGCTCGGAGTCCAGTATTAACCCTAAGGATTGCACTTTTACTGGTGTTAATCTTGACTTGGGGGAGTTTACTATCCATCCTAGCCCTATTAAAGTTGATATCACTTCTTTCACTTGATGTGCGCAATGGGTCTCTTACCTCCCTACGACAAGAAAGTCGTCCAGGTATGGGACGATCACTATGTCTCGGTGTTAGCATGGGTGGTCAGAAGCTGGAATCTCCAGGAGTGGACCCTCTGGACCGTGGCACCGAGGGGTCCCGGGCGAGCTGCCAGGTGGAACCGACCCCTATACAGGGACCGTTCGGAGCAGACCCAGGGGTTCAAGTACCACGGTAGCCGGTACCGAGAGGGGCGGCTCAGGATGGACTGGAGTGGGAGTGTGGGACTGAAGTGTAGACTGTAAGGCTGGAACGTGGAGAGATGACTGGAGCAGAACACAGAAACAGGATTGGAGTAGGACTGTAGGAGTGTGGATAGCTGGATGGAACAGGAACACCGGAGGCAGGACTGGAGTAGGATGGAACAGGAACAGGACTGGAGTAGGACTGTAGGAGTGTGGATAGTTGAGTGGAGCAGGAACACCGGAGGCAGGGTTGGAGTAGGCTGGAACAGGAACAGGGCATGAGACGGAGGAAACCGGAACACTGGAGCAGGACTGAGAATACTACAGGGAACAAGGAAGACAGGCTGCGAGGCTGCTGCAGGAAACACTGAGGACAGCACCGAGAGGCTGCAGAGAGCACAGGAGGAAGCAGGGCCCAGTGTGCAAGGTAACACAATGATCAGGCGCCTCCCTCAGGGGGAAGTGGCCTGATATGGCCCCGTCTGGTCTGCCATTGGTCCGAAGGCGCTTCCGGGTCAGGGCACAGCCGGAGCACAAGAAGCAGAAGGGAGGCGCGGCTGCGGCCTATGGCGCATGCGCCTTGCATGCAGAGATGGTGTTGGCCGCGAGCCTGTCAGAGGTGACCGCCGTGGCAGTCAGGTGGCGAGAGGCTGCGGCGTGGGAGCGGAGGCCGGGTGAGTATGCAAAGACGGCGTGGGAGTGGAGGCCGGGTGAGTATGTCGGAGCTGTGTAACACTTGGGAACGAAGAAATGACATTACTTCGGCCATCACCTTGGTGAAAAGTCTGGGGGCTTTAGACAGGCTGAACCGAAGGGCTGCGTATTTGTAGTGTTTGACCTGACCTTGGACATAGAGAGCTACTCTCAAGTACTTTTGATACTCCTGATGGATTGGGATATGATAGGCATCTTTTAAGTCTATCACTGCCATGAGGCAGTGCTGGAACAGGATCTTTGTGGCCGTATTGACTCCATTTTGAAGGAGCAATTCTCTACCCACTGATTTGAGTCTCTTCAGGTTGACTATGGTCCTCCAAGAGCCGTCTGGTTTTTGTATTAAAAAAAAGGGGCGAGTAAAACCCCCTTTCTTCTTCTTGAACTGGGACTTCCTGTAGGACTTGTTTTTGCACTAGTCCCAAGACTTCTGTCTCCAGGGCCAGTTGTTGGTCTTGGGCTTTCCTTCGGGGTGTCATTACAAAGGTGCACCTGGGCGGACGGGTGAATTTTTAAAACCGTCCTTGATTATGCTTAGAACCCATGTACTGGGGGAGATATTTGCCCAGGCGGAAAGGAAGAGAGACAGCCTTCCCCCTACCTCCGACCTGATTTTTTGGAGGAAGTAGAGGGCCCTTTAAACATATAGCCCGATCCTCTCCTTTCTTTAAAGTCCCAATTTTTCCTGTCTCCCGGGGGACGACCCCTGTTACATCTTCTCCTCCAAAAGGGCTGCTTTTTGGGTTCTCCCGGAAATCAGGGAAAGCCTTTCTTCCTATCCCCCGCATGCTCCAAAATTTCCTCTATTTTTCTCCTGAAGAGGAATTGGCCATCACATGGAATGGAGCATAGTCTATGTTTCGATGGCAAATCCCCTGGGCACCCTTTAAGCCACAGGGCTCGTCTTGCCGCATTTGACAAGCTTGCCGCTCTAACTGTTTATCTCGCGGAATCTGCTGAGGTATCTGTGGCGCCCCTGAGGCTTCAGTCGCTACAGAGGTACTGCACCTTCTCCTAAGGTGTAGTGCCCCAACATCCAGGTAAGGTGGGAACTCCTGACCACACTCCACACCTGCATTCCACACACAGGATAGTTCAGTGGGGCCACCTAACAGCTTCAGGCTGGGGGTTAGCAGAGCACCCCTCGTGGAACCCTGCTTCATAAGACGAGATGTGCTGGGAGGCGGGTGAAGTGAGATGATATAAAAGAGTGGGAAGAGTGAGAGTTAGCAGTTGGTTGGTTAGTTGGAGAGAGAAGAGTGAAGATGGGTGTCTGAAGGACGTGCTGCAGCAGGTCCCAGTGATCTGGGCTGCTGGCACAAGAAAGAGATTGATAACCTAACCTTCCATAAGAGAGAGAGAGAACAGATCAGAACGAAGGAGAATAGGAGGACAGTGGTAAGCTGGTTGAAGAAAGAGAACCCTTCCAGTCCATAGCACAAAGGCCGGGGCCCGCTCCCAGAGGTTGATTGGATCTTTATGTCCGGCAACAGACACCGGAGGAGTAGTGAGCCACTAACGCCTTGCTCCCATCATAGACTTGGGACACAACAGCAACTGACTAGAGAGCCGGGACACAGTGAGGAGTCCCCGAAGCAGGCTACAGCTGTCTGTCATACAAGTAGAGACTAGGAACACCTAGAGAGAGGCATTCCAGGGTAACTAAGTACTGGTGTGCTTCGCACCTAAAGGCGCATTGGAGGAGTCGTTCAGTGAAGGTACATATTGGCGGAGTGTGGAAGGGAGAATCCCATCTGGCCTGGAGGTTGGCTGGGGCCCTGACCTGGAGAACACAGTATGAAGGCAGGCATGTGTGTGAACTGCAAACAGTGAGTAAAGCTTTGGAACCGCATACTCTGGTGTCCTCCAGTTATTCTAGCAGCGCTACATCCGGGTAACAACATCTATATCATTCTGCGCCTCTCCTCATCCATTGCACCTACACTGCCCTGGGACTACAGCTCCACCTGTGGGGAGCTGCACCACACTATCAGTCCCAGCGGATCTGCATGCAGCGTTGGCTCAACATCTTACTTGCCAAACACCACGGGTGGCATCACGAACTATCCAAATTATTACACCATTAACATCACCGCCATTGATATTGGGCGCCCAGGGCCACAGACCGGGTCACTGCTGCTGTGACACATTCCCGCCTTGACACTGGCCGGGTACCGAGTACCCCACAGCCCTGGGTGTGAGAGGGCAACCCATATCCGCTAGGAAAGCTGCTGCTCCATGTACCAGTGTCAGATTAGACAGTATTTCGTCCCTAGGCACTCTATCCCTGATCTGGTCCTCTATTTGTTGTAGCCAGACCATGAGGGCACGAGCGGTACAAGTACCAGCTATTGCTGGTTTTAGTCCACCTGCCGATGCTTCAGGAACCCATCTGCTTTTTTTATCAAGCAGGTCTTTCAGCACGCCAGAGTCCTCTAATGGTAAAGATACCTTTTTTGAGGATTTAGCTAAGGCACCATCAATTTTTGGGATTTTTCCCAGATTTCTGAGTCTTTTTGTTCAAATGGGTACCTCCTTTTCAATGTAGAAGGTAAGGCAGCCGACCTCTCAGGTTTTTTCAATTCCCTGTCACTTAAGGCCTTTATCTTATCATTTACAGGGAAGGCGCATTTTTTCCTTTCCTCCAGTCCACCAAACATAACATCCTCCAATGATTTAGGAGTCTTTTCCTCCTTAAGGCCCATTGTAGACCTGACAGCTTTGACCAGTTTTTCAATGTCCTCTGTTGGGAAACACAGACGGCCCCCTATATCGCTGTCCGAGGAGGATGCTGAGGACTGAGTCGAGAAGAGGAGGTGGACAGGGATCTTTCCCGACCTTTCTGCCCCAGCAAGGCCTGTGGTAAAAAGCCGCAAAAGGAATTCTGATTCAGTCTGTCTTTTTAAGGGCTGCCTTAAGGGAGCCCTTCACCTCCTCTTGTATTACAGCCCTAAGGCTAGTCACCAAATCAGGGGTTTCCTCCCATATGGTTTTGTTTATACAGTCAACGCAGAGGCCACTGATCTGCTAGCGGGTCTCTGCATAGGGCGCATTCTCTATTCTTTGTTTTGCCACTAGACTTCCTCGACCCCTAGTGATCAAACAGAAAAATGGAACCCCGTTACCCAGGGCCGGACTGGGACCAAAAAGCAACCCTGGCACAAAAAAAAGTTCACGAGCCCACATACAGTGAATGTCCTCACTACACACACACACACACACACACACACACTACAGATACCACACACACATTAATAATATTTATTTTTATATAGCGCTAACATTCTTACAATTTGCACACATTATCATCACTGTCCCTGATGGGGCTCACAATCTAAATTCCCTATCAGTATGTCTTTGGAATGTGTCTTTGGAATGCGGAGTACCCGGAGGAAACCCACGCAAACACAGTGAGAACATACAAACTCCTTGCAGATGTTGGTGGGATTCGAACCCAGGACCCCAGCGCTGCAAGGCTGCAGTGCTAACCACTGAGCCACCGTGCTACCCCATTACACACTCACACACTACAGATACTGCGCACACACACACACACACACACACACACACACACACACACACACACACACACACTCTCTCACTCTCTCTCTCTCTCTCTCTCTCTTCTGTGGTGCAGAAGAGGCTGATGTCCATATGCAGCTCCTCAGGTTCCAGTGCTCACAGCAGCTCTGTCCCGTCACCTCCCCCAATGCAGATCAGCGCAGAAGACGATGTCACCGTGCTGACTTGAGCTGCTTCCCTAGCTCTCCCTGGAAGCACAGTACTCACAGGCAGGTATTACCTTTAATTTTGCGTGCTGCTGGCTCTATCCACTGTTATCTGGCGCTGGTACTTTCCAGCATCAGACAGAGAGGCAGGAGTCCTGTGCATGCTGAGGCGGCGGCCTTTTCAAACTTCTGACAAGGTCCAGTGTGCAGCGTGAGCTCTCCTGCTTGCCTGCACTGAGGGCAGCAGCGGCGCACACAGTCACGGACATGGGGCACGCTCACGCACTGGCGCCGGCAGATGCGGCCCTTGTCAGCACATGCAATGAGAGGGAACGCGCACACAGGGCCTAGTCAAAAGGTTTTAAAGGGCCGGCGGCCCAGTTCCTAGTTCAGAGCCACCGGCCCACCGGAAATCTGCCTGGTTCGGCATATTTCCAATCCGGGCCTGCCGTTACCACAAGGGTGACATTCACGTAGATCACTCACCACCGCTGTCAATCAAGGGTACCGATCTCAGAGGCTCCTCAGATGTACTTGTGATGTTTTTTCTGGACGTCTCAGTCATACCGGTCGCGTTTACGACTGCCGCTCCCACCACTCGAGCGGCTGCTCCTGGTGTGCTGGCTGCTTGGCACGGCATCTAGCGAGAGCTCTTGCTGCTGCTGTCGCTCTTTTGCCCCACTTCCGTTGTGAAGTTCTGGGCATGAGTGTGTCTTCTGTGGTCATCCCTCTTTAGGATCGGGATCCACTGCACTCTCCGCCTCCTCCGGTGCCCATTCACAGCCCCTCCCCCTGCCAGACGCTGGGATGATCTTTTACCGGCTGGCTTTTTTTCATGGGCGCCGCCATCTTGGATCCGGTGTCACGCGGGCACCCCCATTCCCAGCGTGCCTTGTGCGTGACGTCAGAGGGGCGCAACCTGGAAACAGCCGCCCCTCCTGGATGCACTGGATGCCAGCAGAGCCAAGCAGCCAAAGGAAGAGCCCCAGGACCCCTAACCATGCTTCCCTAATGCCCGCTCGGACGCTGAGCACCAGGGGACCCGCGGACGGCGCTTCCACCCCCGACACCCAGCGCACAGGCTCTGCCTGCTCTTCCATGAGGGTGGGCAGATATGCAATCTTTGGACCGCGGTCTTCAGGACACGGGTCCCTGTCAGGACAGGAAACCCAACTGAAGCAAGGGAGAGTTAATGCCCTTTTATCTTCAGTAGGGTTCCTGTCCTGGCTGGGCGAATCCCCTCTCTCATGTGTGCCATCATGGGAGACAGGAAAAGGAGTTATATTCTACTCACCCAGGGGCGGTCTGGGTCTGGTTTTGGTCCGATGGGTGTCATGGTCCAGTCCGGCACCTCCCATCTTCTAACGGTGACGTCCTCTTTGCTTCCAGTCGTGGCTCCGGCACAGGCACACTGCTCTGCCCTGTTGAGGGCAGAGCAGAGTACTGCAGTGCGCAGGTGCTGGACCTCTTCATAGAAGAAGACGTCACTGCATGAAGATGTGAGGCGCCGGACCTGACTGTGACACTCCAGAGTCCGGTTGCCACAGTGACATCGCCTCCCTCTAAGGGGTGATCAGGGCTGCCACTAGGAATTTTCAGGGCCCCCCCTTGAGACTCTGCCCAGGCTCCACCCCAGCCCTGCCTCCACCCCTCAAACTGTCCACAGTCCCACCACCCTCTCTTGGAAAAACTCCACTTCTCACCAATCACACATTAACAGTTCCCATCACCAGATCACACATAGCCAGCAGCTTTTGTTTTGGCCAGAAGATTTTTTTAAGCCGCCATCACAACACTGTAGACACTTTTAGCCGAGCTCTACTCTACACTAGCCTATTAAATATTTGTTAAAATATGCAATACAATTTAGGTATTTTTCAATTTTTAAAATGACCAATAATATCATATACAAGGGACAAATACCACCGCACCATGTACAGACCACATAGTGGCCTATAATACCACATACAAGGAGCAAATACCAACACACCATGTCCAGACCACATATTACCACCACATACTGACTGAATACTACAATACTGATCAGTTATAAAAAAAAACAAAACAATAGTATCACCATAAGTGCCATTATACACAGGGGATCTGTACTTAGTATGCAGTGTCTGTGTACAGGTAATACAGTGATCAATAACATTAGACACAGGACCTCTGTATATAGTATACAGTGTATAGTGTCAGTGTATAGGTAACACTAACTCACCAGTGATATCTCTAGGTGAAGTCCTTCATCTTTGCTTTTCATCCAGCACAGATCGCCATCACTTCTTCCAGCCAGGACTAGTCTCTGCAGGAATAACAGTTCTCTAGAGCTCTGCTTGCAGAACACATTACTTATTTTTTTTCCCCCAACTTCTACATTACATCATATGAAAAAAGGCCACATAGTGTCACTCTACACAGTAACAGGACCACCCCCCATATAGACAGTAAACGTAAAAAATAAATACGTCACTGCAATAAGATTAGCCCCTATGGTAATAATATTCTCCATCCTGGCCCCCCCCGTGTGTCTCATTCCTGGTTTCAGCCATATGTTCTCCCATCCCACCCTCATGAGTATCCATTGTGTCCCATATGATCTCTCCATTTGTTTCCATCGTATCCATCCTGCCCAAAATCCCGCTCCATGTGTCTCCCATCCTGCCCGCTCCTGTGTCTCACTGTCACATTCTGCCCCGGGCCCCCAAATTGCCTCTTTTTTTTTTTTTTTAAAGTTCTTCTTAGCTGGCCGCCCTCCAGCAGCAAAGCTCCCTACATGCAGCTGAAGCGCGCACTTGCCAGCGACTGACAATGACAGATGCCGGCGACGTGCGCGCTGTGGCCGACGTCAGCTGCCAGCCTCCGATTGACTGGTGGCTGTTAACTATTGACGTGCGGGCCCGCATGTCAATAGCGTTCAACTTGCGCACCACTAAGGGCCCAGTTTAGCCTCCCGGTAGAGGCCCGGTGAGAAGATGAGACTGGGTCCGATGTGGGCCCCCTCTGCCCACTGGGTTCCATACACCAGTCAGGGCAGTAATGCCCTGATGGCAGCTCTGGGGGTGATGTCATACCTGGAGGCAGGAGAGGAGTCCCCATGCCAGGCAACGGTGTACATAATTCCTGCTGCAGGCTAGAAAGGGGATCTTCCTTATAAATTTTGGCCAGCAGGTGGGGTTAGCGAGTCAGTAAGAAGACAACAGAGAGTAAACAAGAGTTGTCATGGAAGCAAGAGCAGTTGGAGTCTGTGGGGAGCTAGACCATCTTTGCTGCGTCACCATCAGCCCCATTGGACCATTGCCGAACACCGCAGGTGGTGTCACGCTTAAACACCACAAAACGTTCCTCTATTTCTTACTGGATGCCCAGGGCCATAGACCGGGTCATTGCCACCGTGACATCCCCTTTAAAGAACCTTACCGGCCCGGTACCGGGTAACCTAAGGCCCTGTGGGGCACTCCACACCCATCGGACCGCCACTGGGTGAATATAAAGTAACCTGAAAGATAAGAAAAAAAAAAAGTTAAGGGCCTTTTACACATAGCGATATCGCTAGCGATATTGCTAAAGAGTCACTGATTTTGTGACGCAGCAGCGATATCGCTAGTGATTCGCTACATGTGACACTTACCTCCGACCGCCGTCCCCCCCGCTGGATATCGCTGATCGCGCGAGAACATCCTTTGCAGTTTTCTTCTCGCTGGAGTCCTGCTGGCACCGACGAGCGGCACATGGATGCAGGCGGAACACGTCATCATCGCTGCCGTCTGACAGGTAAGTAACGACCGCCGAGCATCGCTGGTGAGATCTGCCTGTTTGGCAGCTCACTAGCGACCATTTAGCGATGCACCAGCGATCCTGACTGGGTCATATCGTTGTCTGGATCGCTGGTGCATCGCTAAATGTAATGGGACCTTTATATCGGGGGCTTATCTACAGCATTCTGTAATGCTGTAGATAAGCCCCTGATGTCAGTGCCAGCAGCTTATAGGCCCAAAAAAGGTGACAGATTCCCTTTAAAGGGAATCTGTCACTTTTTTTGCCCCATTAGCTGCCAGCATAGACATCGGGGGCTTATCTACAGCATTCTGTAATGCTGTAGATAAGCCCCCAATGTAACCTGAAAGATAAGAAAAAAAAAGAGTTCTATTATACTCACTGAGGTGGGCGGTCCGGTGTCTCCCTTCTTTACGCGATACCGTCCTCTTCTCCCATCCTGAAATGGCTCCAGCGCAGGGGCAGAGCAGAATTCTGCAGTGCGCAGGTGCCACACCTCTCGACGCCTGCACACTGCAGGACTCTGCTCTGCCCTCAACAGGGCAGAGCAGTGCGCTTGTGCCAGAGCCATTACAGGACGGGAGAAGAGGACGTCATCGCATTTAGAGGGGAGGTGCCGGATGGGACGGCGACACCCATCGGACCGGACCGCCCACCTCCGTGAGTATAGTATAACATGTTTTTCTTCTCTTTCAGGTTACATCAGAGGCTTATCTACAGCATTACAGAATGCTGTAGATAAGCCCTGATGTCTGTGCCGGCAGCTGAAAGGTCAAAAAAAGGGTGACACATTCCCTTTAAGCTTCGCCTATTCCACATGCATCTTGCATATGCAGGGCCTTGCATTTTCATACTGCATTTTCTTGAGTTTGGCGGGCACTTCAAAACGACGCACGCAGGTGCATTCACATACAACACATGTCCCTGCGTACACAATGTTAAAGATAGGTACACATGATGCATGTGGAATTAGGTGGAGCTTAAGGAAAGAAGTCCGCAGCAGCATGCTGCAGACTCAAACGCTAATGTGAACCCAGCCTTAGAGTGTGAGATGAGATGAGGTGAGGTGAAGTGAGGTTGAGGAGGTAAAAACTGCAAGAGAAGTCCAGCGATCCAGGGCCTTGGGGGCTAGAAGCAAGGAAGAAATCGAAACTAGGTTCAGCAGAAAATCCCAAAATGTCCGAGACCTACAGTCTGGAAAAGGTTGGAAAGCACCATCCTTGATTTCACCCTCAGAGGGTGAAACAGGTGGAGAACCCCAGGCACAAACTATTGTGGCTAAACGGGACAATATGGTATGGAAATAAAGAATGAGAGGAGCACAAGGGACACCATAGAGGAAAGGAACTATGATTGTTGAGGAACACTGTGCAATGCCTGTCACTGGACTGGATAAGTTAGATAAAGTTATTTTGCTAAAAAAAAGACCTTGGATTGTCAATCACTGCGTGATGTCTGGAAACGAGACCCGGCAACATGAGAACGCTAACCTAAACGTGAGCGAGTTGCACTGCACACACAGCAGATGAGACTTTCTAAATTTCTTTGCGCAGTGCCAGGGTGTGTCGGAACAGCAGCTTCTCACCATGACTACCACCCTGGTGAACTTCATATCACTCATTTATAGCTTTCTTTTCAAATAAGTCCATATTCATCTAATGAATTTTGTATTTATTATGTTGTTAGTTAAGGGGTAAATCTATGCTTTAATATCTTTGGACAGTGTTGGCTTTAAATCGTTACACATGGTTCAATGTGTTTGACTATGACCGAAGGTGCGGCGTACATCAGAAACATCCGAAGTCTAAGCAATGGGGAGTACTTTTTTCACTTTTGAATGTATTTCTTATAAAGTAGCAGAACTTTTGCATTCTCAGTGGTTGTGCCATCAATTTTTTTGCCATTTCGCATGTAAATTTCTTTTAGATAGCCTGTGAAAAGTCTGAATTCTGTGGGCTGTAGGATTGGATACCATCCTGCTCAGGTAACTATTTCACAGTCTAAACAAGGAGTGTAACATACATAGAAATATGGAAGTAGAAGTTTGTCAAGTCAACAAAAAGAAAATTTGAATTTAATAACTTTCTGGAAAATGCTTTACTTGGTCTCACAGCACATATGTAGAGCAAACTTAAAACACAAATATTCTTTTTTTTTCTCTTACATACGATATGTCTAATGCCCTTCTTACATATCCACCAGGAATAAAGGTAGAAAGAAAACTGCTCCTAGACAAGTTATCTGTAGGATTTCTATACCACAAACTTATTCTTGGTAAGGGAGCTGCTCTTCGTAGCAGTGTCTGCATGTGCTTGATAACCGATGACCACTTTGGAGGACAGCCCCAGTCTCTCCTTATACACTCTACTGCAGAGGAAAAAAAAATATATATATATTCCGTAAATATTTTCTGCAGAACCTGAGGAAGTAATGCATTACAAAAGCCTCAAAGCCCTTACTCTACAGATCTGCAAAAGTACTAACACCTATCAGTTTTAGCTGTGCAAGTACCATAAATTGTCAGCGATGCCCAAGTGTACTGAAGAGGTATTGCCACCTGTCATCTAGCCTGAATGTCTGTTCTATTAACAAATTTCATGGCTAGTACAAATATTTACAGAAGAACATAAGAAAATAGATGACCAGTCCCCCTTGTGACGCAAATTTGGGCTATCCAAATGATTTGCAGTTGCCCCAGTCCAGAATATTTAGCCCAGTAATATCCAAGAGCTCCTGCACAGGGCCTTGCAGTGGTACCAATGTGTCTGCATTCTGAGGATGGGAGATGCACTGGAATACTATGGGGTAGTCACTGTGCCGAACACAGGACGCTGGTGGCATGAGGTGTCCTGGATAGTTAGAAGATGTGTCAGTATGATTTTACAGTGTGATCCAAGTGCAGCATGATGTAGGAACAGAGACCATCTTTTTCTGGGTGCAACTGTTGTGATTTAATAAATTTTCTCTTCTGTAAATCTAGCAGAGCTCAGAATGTCAAGCCCTGCATAACACCACCAATTATGAGCATTCTGTGTACAAGGTGTAGTGACACCTGCTGATTGGTAATGGAGGCAAGGTTGGGCTATCAGGCCCAAGGGCATCTTGTCCTGTAGCAATAATCTCCTGCTGATTAAACACACTGACTATTGAAACAGCAAGAGGGTCTCTGCACCTACATCATGGTGAGCTCAGGATTACAGAACAAAGACCTGGGGACAGATTCCCTTTAAAGGGCCTGTCACACTAAGCGATATCGCTAGCAATATCGCTGTAACGTCACTGGTTTTGTGACGTAGCAGCGATATCGCTACATGTGATACCTCCGACCGGCTCCCCCGCTGATCGCGCGAGAACGTCCTGGACCATTTCTCATCGTCAGCTTCCTGCTGGGCTTCCTGTGGCGCCGACGCGTGGACGCGGGCGGGAGGACATCAGAATCGCCTCGTCTGACAGGTAAGTAGCGACCCCCACTATGTCGCTGGTGAGATCTGCCTGTGTGGCAGCTCACTAGCGACCACTTAGCGATGCACCAACGATCCTGACCGCGTCATATCGCTGGTCGGGATCGCTGGTGCATCGCTATGTGTGATAGTACCTTTACAGTACACCAGAAGAGACGCCAGTCACTAATGGGATGGAATTAAGTTTGTTTTAGAACATTTTATTAAAAGCTTACTTATGGAGTTACTTTTAGGAGTCCTTCATGAAGCCTTTACCCTTCTGTGTTAACATGGGCTTGATTTACACACAAAGTGCATGTCCCCCCATAATTAATTCAATAGAATAAATGCAGCCTCTGTCAGTCTTACCCAATATATGTGACGGCCTCTCTGTTCTCAGCCTCCCTGGTCCAGATTGCAATCTTATCTCCTTTTGCCCGAATGTTAATGACTGCGCCACAGACCTCTTCGCTGTATTCATCAAAGGCTTCTCCAATCAGACACAGTAACTGGACACGGAGAAACTGGTTAATCTGGGTGCACACATTTGCAATGGAACAACAATACTAAACAAAATCTCTTGGAGTTGGGCAAAAAAGTGTAACTACACCCATGAGGGTTTTAAATTTGTAGATAAATCCTTATTCCAGAAGGAAATTATATGCAATATTTTGGGCTAAAGTAATTTATGCAATTGGATTAAACATTTTGCACCATTTATGACTGTTAATCTTTGATGTGTTCATAAGTCAGCTGAGAGCAGCACAGAAATAAAGTGGAGCGCACAGAGAAGGAAGCACCATCTCTGCCATTGAACTATCAAAATGAGCTCACTGAGGTTTTATCAAGTCCTTCTGCAAAAGACAACGCAATACAGAAAAGCTGTAGAAGACAGATGTGGCTACAATTTTTAATGAAACCCAATTGTAAAAAGGGTTAGCCCAAAATACAAACTTAAAATATAGATATGACCCAGAAAAGGTGGACAACCACCTTAATTCTCAAAAGTGCAGAGGATTTTGATGCAAATTTCATGGCAGTTATTGTGACCTCCACATGGATCTAAAGTTAGAGATTCATCGGCACAGTTATTGGCATACTGTTCCCCCTATGAAGAGCACCACTTAGTCCTTGGGTCAAGCTAGAGCTCCTGGTCTCTTAAAAAGGGACAGCTTATGCTAAACCCTTTTGACTTCAGCCAATACTCACTTGCCCCAATCTTCTTAAAAAGGGTTTTCCAGACCAAAAAAAAAAAAAAATAAATATAAAGGATAGGTCATTAAAAACCAATTCCTAAATACTTTTACGTTAACAAGTCAATCTCTCTATGGTAAATCACTGTAGAACTATATTGGCCACCACCTTATTACACTGACAAACTTCCTATTAAACGTGTCCCAACATTTCATGACAAGTTTCTGTACATAAAAACAAGGCAACTGCCATTTTAAAAATTCTATAATTGTTACATTCCCTAGACCAGCATCGGACTGGAGCACCTTGGGAAAATAAAAAAAAAAAAAAAAAAAAAAATCATTCTTGGGGCTCACTATGTAGCTACATAGAAATACAAGACCACCAATTGTGTGGTAAAACACGCTAATATCAGGGTACGTCTTTATGTAGCAGGGGTTAGGGTAGAATCAGAGGGGTAGCCCCCTCCGAGAATATCGGGTAGCCTCCCTCAAACTATAATGCAGCCCCCCTCTCAAAATAAAATTCAGCTCCCACAAAATATAATGCAACCCCCTCATAAGGTATAACGCAATCCCCACCATAGAATATAATTTAGCACCCTCATAGGGTATATTGCAGCCCCACCACAGAATATAGTGTAGTACCCCATAGAGTATACTGTAGCCCCCTCATAGGACATAATGTTGCCCCCCCTCATAGTATGATGTTGCCCCCCAGAATATAATGTAGTCCCCTGAGAGACTAATGCAGCCCTCCCATAGGGCATAATCCTGCCCCTCAGATTATAATTTAGTACCTTGAGAATAATGCAGTCCCCCACAGAATATAATGCAGCCCCTCTCCACTCCCACCATTGTCCTCATCACCACCTCCATCATTGCCTTCTCCCCCACCACCCCCATCATTCACCACCATCACTGCCCATTCCACCACCATTATTGTCCATTTCATCACCTCCATCATTGCCTCCCCCCACCGCCATCATTGCCTCCCCCTACCCCACACACACACACCACTGCATCACTCTCCCACTCACACACAAAGCACCACACCACACCGACACCCAGCACAGCTCACCTCTACGCAACACATTCTGGCAGCCTCTTCCTCACTAGCAGCTTTCTGTCAGACAGCGTGCTGGATGACGACATCGTCCAGCTGGGCTGTCTCAGACAGGAAGCTGGGATTTTCTGCAGGGTGTGTGGTGCAGTGGTGGGGTTTTACATGCAGGAAGCTTTTGGAGGCACAGAGGATACTTGCCGCGAAGCTCCACCCCTGCCGTGCCTCCTCCGGTCAGCTCCGCCTATGGACGATCGCACCAAAATGCAACACGTTGCATTTAGCGCAGGTCGGCGCACTGTCAAAAGGACGCATGCAGCGGCAAAAGCATACCTGCGCACAGCCTGTGCACCCAATGCTAAAGATAGGGAGCTGACCGGAGGAGGCCCGGCAGGGGGCAGATATTCATGGAGAGCGTCCGCTGCAACTGCAAATGCTAGTGTGAAACTAGCCCAACGCTGCCCGCTATTAAAGAGAAATGGTATTCACGCCTCTCCACACCCATAGGGGCATTGGGAAGCGTGAATATTAATTTCGCTTTAGCAGCGGGGACAGGATCCTGTCTCCAGCTGCTGCTATGCTGGCACAGGGCAGGCCCCCCTTGACTTGGGGGCCCCATAGCCACTGGATGAGGGCCCTTGGAGCAGTGGGGACCCTAGGCAGCTGCTGGCCAGTATGTCAGCAGGTGTCAGTGCCTGGGCCCACCGGAGAATCCTCCGGTTCCCGGTGGGCCAGTCCGAGCCTGCCCTAGACAAAAATCAGTTTAGCGAAGGGTGCAGACAGACGGACATGCTTCTCGTGTGAGGATCCTCAGACTGACCTGGCACCTCTCCTGACCTGAGCGTGATTATTTCTATGCAACTGTCACGATCAAGTCAAGAGTTGCTGGGCCATGTTATCTATAGCCAAATCAAGTGTTAGCTGGTCCCTTGGCAATTATATGCCGCAGCACATGGAGCCAGAAAACCCTAGAGCTCTGTACATATTATTTCATTGTTAACAGGGCAGCATTACTGGAGCACAAGGACTGCACAGTTTGCAGAGCTGTGGTTGCCCGTTTCTGCACCAGATGATTAGTTCAAAACTGAAGTGATGGGGGGGGGGGGGGGGGGGGACCCTACACCTCCAAACACAAATAGAACAAAAATATGATCTAGATCAGGGGTCTCAAACTGCATTCCTCAAGGGCCGCAAACCATGCGTGTTTTTGAGATTTCCTTAGCATTGCACAAGGTGCTGGAATCATTATCTGTGCAGGTGATTAAATTATCACCTGTGCAATACAAGGAAATCCTGAAAACATGACTTGTTGGTGGCCCTTGAGGAATGCAGTTTGTGACCTCTGATCTAGATAGATATTAATCTCAATTTTCACATTAAAAAAATTTGTAAAGACAGCAGGGACAATTTACACCTATTCCCATCAACACCAGAAAATAAAATATATTCAAACATTGAAAGTTTTCCCACCCAGGTCATGCGAAACGTGTAGAGCACCAGAAACCAGCTTTTTAGGCTAGCATCACATTTGCGTTGTGTAGCGCTGCAGATGGTAGCCTACTTCCTTCTGCCGTTAAGCCCCGCCCACTGCCACACTTCTTCCTTCAGCTCCGCCTACGTCCGCATGTGTCCTGCGCATCTATTTTTAACATCAGGTATGTAGGCCATGTGGATGTAGGCTGACGCATGGGTCGTTTTGACGTGCCCGGCGACCGCTACATGTTGAGTTTGGCTCATAATGACGCATGAGGATGCGTCAGCATACATCTGCATGGCCTGCGTACCCGATGTTAAAAATAGGTATGCAGGACTCATGCAGATGTAGGCGGAGCTGAAGGAAGAGGTGCGGCAGGGGACGGGGCTTTATGGAGGAAGAAAGAAATAAGTATGCTGCCATCCGCACTGCTACCCAATGCAAGTGTTACATGTTATGAGTTTTTTTTTTTTTTTTTTCCTGCACCCATTACTTACAGTCTCAAGCCAAAGGGCATCCAAGTCACTGTGTCGTTGCTGCTTGGATAGGGTGATGAGCCATCTTCCACCCCTCTTGTTTCTACTGTCTTCCCACATGGGTTCAATTCCATCCTGTAGGGAGGGAGGGGGGAGAAAGAGAAAAAAAAAAAAAAAAAAGGATTAGAGAGTGCTGAAACCTTTATCACAAAATGTATTAAGTGGCTCATCAGCTACACGCAGGAAATTTATATTGCAGATGATTTTAAATTGGACATTATAGACTTCGGAAGGTTGTGGCCTGGTGAGGGTTGACAATGATGAGATCTAGATTTATAGTTTGGCATGAACTACAGTGTAGTGACCAGAAAAACCATTACTAATATAGGATTGCATTTGTGTCAACGGTTTTCTGTTTTGCCTTGGGAAGAGGTAAATTACTTATTATGCTGCCCTCCTCCTGCCTTGTTTTGGTATTACAACTTGTAGTACTATTTCGCCCTCTTCTGCCTTAGTTTGGCATTACAACTTGTTTTTGATTGGAAAATAAGTGGCAGTTGGAGGTGGTGTGAGACTGAAAAAAACGGGTTGTTACGTGCGGTTTTGGTGGTGTGAGGAGGTAGGAAATTGAGGCTCCTCGTCTAGGACAAGCACCTTTTTCTTGGCGCGCCCCGTGTTTACAGCAACAAAGTGCTGAGACAAGCAAAGGAGTTGCAGAGCTGCGCAGAGTATCCGGATACTCCGATCCGATTAAAGTCACCTAATCCTCCCCCTTCATGCAGCACAGTGAGTTATATGAAAAGTTACTGACATCCTCCCAAGGCCGGGACCGAGAAAAGGCTTTGGCTAACACAATGTTTAAGGAAACTTGTATCTGTTTTCCATGACTGTTTTATGGACAAACATAAGAATTGTTTCAAGCCTTCAGTAAAATTCATCTTTCAAGTTTGCACGGGACCCCCGGTGTATACTTCTTTCCTCCGCGGCCTCATACCATGCAGGCATCGACATTACCCTCAGTCTCATATATCTGTAAACTCCCCCTTTTATAATTGCCACCTAACCTAGGGATTGTTAGAGCCAATGGAGTCACCGTGACTGAACCACCCTCCGAGATACTAGGCCTGTGGGTCGCCCTCACAGGGCTGTGGGGTACTCGGTACCGGGCCGGTGTCAGGGGAATGTGTCACAGCATCAGTGACTCGGTCCGTGGCCCTGGGCGTCCAAGTAATGGGGGAATGTAATGGTGTATTGGAATAGTTCGTGACTCCACCGGTGGTGTTCAGCAAGGGAGATGTTAAGCCGACGCTGCCGACTGATCCTCTGGGACAGATGGCAAGAAGCAGCAGTGATGGTATAGCCCTCCACAGGCAGGGCTAATGTCCCAGGGCAGTGTAGTTGTAATGGTTGTGGAAAGGCGCAGGCGGTGTGAGGAATGCTGTTACTCAGATGTAGCGGTGCTGACGGTGTTAGCGCACAAATGAATGGAGGACACCAGGGCTTGCAGTTCCAAAGCTTTACTCACAGTCCGTGGTACACACTGGTGCCTGCCTCCGTGCAGTGTCCTCCGGGGCAGAGACTCAACCTCCCGGGCAAATCAGGATTCTCCTCTCCAACATGTACCCCTCCTGAACGACTCCTCTATTGCGCCTTAAGGTGTGAAGAGCTCCAGTACTGTGGTACTCTGGAGTTCCTCCTGTCAGATGTTCCTAACAACTCTACTTGTATGGCAGACAGCTGTAGCCTCTTGGGGACTCCCTTCTCCGGAGTCCTGGCACTCTATTCAGTTGCTGTTGTGCCCCAAGTCTTAAATGGGAGTAGTGCATTTACAGCCAACTACTCCACCGGTGTCTGCTGCAGAACCATAAGTGTCCATACAACCTCGGGGACCAGGCAACGGCTTTGCGCTGAGAACCTATAGACAGGGTTCCTCTTCCAACCCACAATTCCTCTCTGTTCTCTCTACTCCTCTTTCCTATGGAAACTTAGGTTGCAGTTCTACATCCTTCTCCTTCTGTCCCTTTCCTGTGCCAGCTGGCTCAGATCACTGAGGCAGCTGCAGCACTCCTCCTCGGACCCGTCCTCAGACTCTCCTGACTGTCCATCTCTCGCCTGACCTCCCGCCAGACTGACCTGTAATGCCAAACCTTTTATATGGATCTCAACTCCACCCACCTCCCAGCACATCCAGTGTTCCATGCAGGGAACCACCAAGGGACTCCTAATGTCTAGGAGGAGAGAGACACCTCACTGTGGATGTGCAGAACTACCCTGTTGTGTGGGGTGAGAGTGTTGGAGTGTGGAAAGGAGTTCCCAACTTACCTAGTTAGTGGGGCACTACACCTTAGGAGAAGGTGCAGTACCTCTGTGGCGACTGAGCCTCAGGGGTGCCACACCTGCATCCCACAAGGCGGTGCTACAACAGCAGCTAACCACCAAGCAAGTCTAACATGGCATTTCACCATTTTGAACAGAGATCTGCCATTGGTGGGCATCTATCATGCTCATTCACGTTGGTCTGTCTGAGAGACACAAAGTCTAGCACATACAGCGCTGGCAAAAATTAAGAGACCACTTTTAAATGTTCAGATTGTCTGATTCTCTTTATAGGTATATTTGAGTAAAGTGTAAATTGTTCTTTTAGTCTATAAACTTGTGATATGTCTGAATTTCCAAGCAACACACACACACACACACACACACACACACACACACACAAAAACCCAGTGCTTTCAGACCTCAAATAATGCAAAGAAAACAAGTTCATAATCATTTAGAAACAATATGGTGGTCTCTTAATTTTTGCCAGAGCTATACATGTAAATAGCATGTGCTTTCAGGTGTTTCAGCAAAACACCTTGAAATTAACTGGACTGTTGTAAAAATTCTGGCAATAATTGTGTTGTGTGTGAACATGTTTGACACATCCAGGTACTTTTCTTTTGCAGGTCTTAAACACTGATGGATTATGCCTGGTGACAGAGAAAAATTGTAAAATCCTTAAAGATATCTCTGGAGACAGGATATATTACCCCACCATTGAAAATATGAGATTATGTGTAACTGGGGAAGTGAGAAAGATCTGACACCTCCACTTAAAATTCAAGTTGGAACTCCTGCTGTGATCAAGTAATTACAAGAGGGAATCTGCTGAGAGCCAGCTACCAAGTCTAGGATTCATATATTCAGACAAAGAAGTACACCTCCTGGGGCAGGTGCTTCTTCTGTTCAAAGGAATCTTAGGCCCCGTCACACACAGCGATCTCGCTAACGAGATCGCTGATTTTGTGACGCCACAGCGATCTCGCCAGAGATCGCTGTGTGCAACGGGGATCAGCGACCAACCCCCCTGCCGGTTATCGCTGATCATGCTCGATCGGCCTGGGCCGTTTTTCGATTGCTGTTCTCCTGCTGGCCAGCACGCATCATTGCGTGTGGCAGCGAGAGACCAGCGACCAGAGACGCTGGTTTCTAATGTAAACATCGGGTATCCAGAAGCTGCGGCTCCTGGATACCTGGTGTTTACCTTGGAAACCGGCGTACACGCTGGTTTCCAAGGTAAACAGCGGGTATAAAGGAGACGCGCGGCTCTTAGATACCCTATGTTTACCTTGGAAACCAGCGTGTACGCCAGTTTCCAAGGTAAACAACGGGTATCCAGGAGCTGTGGCTCCTGGATACCCGATGTTTACATTAGGAACCAGCGTCACTGGTCCTGATCGCTGGAGGGACTGTCTTGTGACAGCTCACCAGCAATCAGTCTAACGATGTCCCAGCGATCCCATCATGTCGGATCGTTGGGACATAGTTATGTGTAACGGGGCCTTTAGACACACTGAAGCAAATGATCAGCGATTAATATTGGGGTTAGTATAGATCTGATGATATTTAAGGGAGATATATTTTTGGCATTGTGATGAACCCAACGCATTCTCTCACATCAACGCAAGGCTGGCCCAGCACCTTCAACTTAATATTGGACAGATGGATGATGCCATGTTTCATCTCTATAGATAGCCAAAGATTAGTTGAGCTAGGAAACATTACAATATCATCTCATGCCTGGGACCTCCAGAGGCAAAGATCCCCTGAAAGTTGGGGGACTCAATCTTCTAAAGACCTCCCACATTTCACAACCAGCCGCAATTATGAGCTCACTAATGGAAGCTATGTGGACGACACCTTCAGATAAAAAAAAAAAAAATAAAAAATAAAATCAGCTTGGCTCTCCTTTGTCAGCTCTGGAAGGCACAGCACTGTTTGTCCATTGATTTAAGGACTGCTTCCCTCTGCTAAGCTCCAAGCCATTTTGGCGATAAAGGATTAGTACTTTTTCTCTTGTTACTTTTACTCCATGTGATTGTGTATATTGTATTGCTTTGTCACAATTTTGTAATAGGTTTGTATTTTCTTAAAAAAAAAAAAAAAAAAAAAAAAAGAGATAGAGAGAGAGAGATTAGATTATAATATATATATATCTCTATCATGAGTTGAAATCTGGTGTATATGTAGCACCCCTGAGGCTTCAGTCGCCACAGAGGTACTGCACCTTCTCCTAAGGTGTGGTGCTCCACCATCCAGGTAGGGTGGGAACTCCCTTTCACATTCCAACACCTGCACCCCACACACAGGATAGTTCAGCAGGGACCCATCCATGCTTTATGCTGGAAAGGTCATAGGGTGCCTTTTGTGGTCCCTGGCTTCGTAACACGAGAGGTGCTGGGGAGGCGGGTGGAGTTAGCTATAAAAGAGAGGGAATGTGTAGGATTTCAGGTCAGTCTGACGGGAGGAGTTCAGTTCTGAAGCTAGTTTTGAGTTCATTTTGAGTTCAGTTTAGAAAGAGTGCTGCAGCTGCCTCAGTGATCTGAGCCAGCTGGCACGGGAAAGAAGAAAAGGAGAAAAAGACGTAGACGGGAGACTACAGATTCCATGAGAGAGATAGAACAGATCAGAACGAAGGAGAATAGAAGGACGGTGGGAAGCTGGTTGAGAAAGAGAGAACCCTTCCAGTCCAGAGCACAAAGGCCAGGGCCCGGTCCCCGAGGTTGATTGGATCTTTATGTCCAGCAACAGACACCAGAGGAGTAGTGAGCCACTAACACCTTACTCCCATCATAGACTTGGGACTAGAGTTGAGCGATACCGTCCGATACTTCAAAGTATCGTATCGGATGGTATCGGCCGATCTTTAAAAAAAAGTATCGGTATCGCCGATTCCGATACCGGAAGTCCCATTCAAGTCAAATGGGACTTCCGGTATCGGAATAAGAAAAACCCTTTCCTGCCCTTGTACAGCCTCTCTGGGGTCTGTACGGGCCTTTCGGGGGGCTGTGCCGGCCTGCCAGGGGGGCTGTGCCGGCATCGTCCGATGGGACTACAAGTCCCATCGGGCGATGCCTGCTACCATGACAGTGATTGACACATTAGCCAATGATGGGACAGTAGTAGTCCCATCATCCGGCTAATGTGTTAAATGTAAAAAAAAAAAAAAAAAAAAAAAAAAAAAAAAAAATTACATACATGCTACATTCATACTACATGCATGCTACATTCATACTACATGCATGCTACATGCATGCTAGCTACATGCATGCTACATGCATGCTACATGCATGCTACATGCATGCTACATGCTACATACATACCACATGCTACATACATACCACATATATACTACATACATACAATACATACATAGACATACAGTACATATAACATAGAGTAACATACTTACCAATACTTGTCACATTGTTCCCCGAAGCCATTGTCTTTTCCGGAATAAATATTAACATAACAAACCACAAAAATACTCACCCACGATCCGAAGCAGTCCACGAGTGTGTCCCACGACGATCTTGGGTAGAGAACTGCAGCATCAGCTGATGCTGCCGTTCTCTACGGGCTGCAGGAATCCAATGACGGAAGGTAGGTATCCTTCCGCACTGTATTCCTCCGCCACTTAAAAAAAAAAAAAAGTCCCTAGTCTCACTTTATGCCATTGCTGTGTGGGAATTTCCCACGCAGCAATGGCATAAAGTGAGACTAGGGACTTTTTTTTTTTTTTTTTTTTTAAGTGGCGGAGGAATACAGTGCGGAAGGATACCTACCTTCCGTCATTGGATTCCTGCAGCCCGTAGAGAACGGCAGCATCAGCTGATGCTGCAGTTCTCTACCCAAGATCGTCGTGGGACACACTCGTGGACTGCTTCGGATCGTGGGTGAGTATTTTTGTGGTTTGTTATGTTAATATTTATTCCGGAAAAGACAATGGCTTCGGGGAACAATGTGACAAGTATTGGTAAGTATGTTACTCTATGTTATATGTACTGTATGTCTATGTATGTATTGTATGAATGTATTGTATGCATGTAGCATGCATGTAGCATGCATGTAGCATGCATGTAGCATTTTTTTTTTTTTTTTTTTTTAACATTTAACACATTAGCCGGATGATGGGACTACTACTGTCCCATCATTGGCTAATGTGTCAATCACTGTCATGGTAGCAGGCATCGCCCGATGGGACTTGTAGTCCCATCGGACGATGCTTGCACAGACCCCCGGACATCAGCACAGCCCCCCGGCAGGCCGGCACAGCCCCCCGGCAGGCCGGTACAGACCCCCACAGGGTGCACAGACCACCGGCAGGCCGGCACAGCCCCCCGGCAGGCCGGTACAGACCCCCACAGGGTGCACAGACCACCGGCAGGCCGGCACAGCCCCCCGGCAGGCCGGTACAGACCCCGGGCAGTCCACACAGCCCCCCGGCAGGCCCGAAATGACAGCGCATCATGATGCGCACACACCGCGCATCATGATGACGTCAGTCTGTCAATCAACTTTGAACTTCCGATTCCGATGCCGAATTCCGATATTGAAAAAATATCGGAAGTCGGTATCGGAATTCCGATACAGCAAGTATCGGCCGATACCCGATACTTGCGGTATCGGAATGCTCAACACTACTTGGGACACAACAGCAACTGGATAGTGAGCTGGGACGCAGAGAGGAGTCCCCGAAGCAGGCTACAGCTGTCTGTCATACAAGTGGAGACTAGGAACACCTAGAGGGAGGCATTCCAGGGTAGCTAAGTACTGGAGTGCTTCGCACATAAAGGCGCATTGGAGGAGTCGTTCAGTGAGGTACATATTGGCGGAGTGTGGAGGGGAGAATCCTATCCTGCTTGGAGGTTGACTGGGGCCCTGACCTGAAGAACACAGTGCGGAGGCAGGCAGTTGTGTGAACTGCAAACAGTGAGTAAAGCTTTGGAACTGCACACTCTGGCTGCCTCCAGTTATTCCAGCACCACTACACCTGGGTACCTGCACCTACACCAACTGCGCCTCCCGCCATTACTTCATCTACACTGCCCTGGGACTACAGCTCCGCATGTGGGGAGCTTTACCATCTAAGCTGCGCATACCATCAGTCCCAGAGGATCTGCCCGCAGCGTCGGCCTGACATCACACTTGCCGAGCACCACAGGTGGTGTCACGAACTATTCCAATAAACTTTAACACCATTAACATCACCACTATTGATATTGGGCACCCAGGGCCACGGACCGGGTCACCGCTGCTGTGACACATTCCCCCTGACACCGGCCCGGTACCGAGTACCCCGCTGCCCTGGGTGTGAGGGGCGACCCATATATACACTGTATGTTTACTCAACTCCCCAATATCCATCTGCAGCCTCGTCCATCAATAGTCAGCCAACTGCATAATGGTCTTGATGATTGGAGGCAGCAGAGTTGTGTCCCAGAATAAAAACTACCCTTACCTCATCAAGTCAAGGATAGATCGTGAGGATCTCCTTGTAAGGCCAGGATCACACAGCGTGCAGCTGCATGTATTGCTATGCAGCCGCACGCTCCTATCCAAGTGCCGGCGGCAGTGTCAGGTATTAACATGCAAGACTTGTATAAGTTTCTCGCATGTGTGATCCCAGCCTAAAATACATCACTTCCGTAAATATGACCTTACCTTAAAAATGGAGTAGTCACAGCCAGATGACAACTTGCTTGCAAGCTGGATATGTGTATGCAGCCTAAGATGGAAACCATAATGGTGATCAACAAATGTCTAACACTGGATGTCTTAGGACAAAAAGACATCTGAATCACAAAGGTTTTTTTTTTTTTTTAGTATTGGTTAAATGTTTCTGAAAATCAGAATACATACTATAAGGCCATGTTCACACATTGAGTATTTTGTGAGTTTTTTTAAAACTCAATATTTGTAAGCCAAAACCATGTAGTGTGTAATAAATTCAGAATTGTTGACTTCTCTCTATTATACTCTCCCTCTCATTGTTCCACTCCTGGTTTTGACTTACAGATACTGATATAGATGATTGAAATATCAACCACCACAACACTTACCAAATACTCAACATGTGGCCTAAATCTCTTGACTTGAAATAGGTGGTCTTACAGAAAAGTATGGTGTTGCCAAGCAGTATATAGAGACATGCAATGATTCCCATATTGCATAAATGTCAGAGGAAGCGATGGGTATCCAAATGAATCAAGGGAACAAACGAATGGCACTAAGGAGTCAAATCCATGCCCATATGGAAAAGGATCCTCTATGGCAAATAACTAGCAATGGTTAATTGGTGCTCAGCATCGAAACAGACATCAAATATAAAATGAAAAAGAGTAGATATGCGGCACTCACCCAATAGCTGTGAAAACATAGTCCTTCAACCATCATGGGTTTTAGACAGTTCATAGGACAAGCAGGTGAAGGAGGCATGTGGGGAAAAGAGATGGACAAAGGCCGTTTCACGTACTTGACGCTTCTACCGGTCCTGGAGCCACACTGCATTCTCACAGTGATAGGCAGTGAAGACACAGCTTGAACTGCAGTGACCTCAATGACTTTTCCCACGGTGTCGAAGTCACCGCAGTTCAGCCCAGCTGGAAATGCAGCCTTACTGACCGGCGGTAACTTTGATGATGTCACCGTTGGTCAACAATGCTGTGCTCGCTGAGCAGCTCATTCACCAGTGTTCATCAGCCTAGACGATTGCATCTTGCAGGTTAAAAACTGTTCATCCCCTAGACATGGATTATGACGTGGTACAGAACAACGGACAGGTGAGTGATATGGTTGTTTATTTTTGGCTTATTACAGGAGATTGAGGGCTTCAAAGGAATGGGCGTTACACTCACCTAACAGGGTTTGTGATTTTTAAATAAAAAAAAAGGACAAGTATGCTTTGTTTTCGTGTCAAATAAAAGGACTTAATACTTGCTGATTGTTTATTTACCATACAACTATAGAATTAGTAATCGATAGGAGTCTTCTAGATGCCTTTCCATTACTAATTCATGGGCTGGATGTCACCAGACAATACAAAGGTGACAACAACCCCACAAATATTTAACCTCACTTGCTATCGCTACAGGGCAAGTAGGAAGAGCCAGACAAAATGCCAAAATTGGTACATCTAATGAGCCTTTTCTGGGCAGCTGCAGGCTGCCATTTTTAGGCTAAAATGACCCCCCCCCCCCCCCCAATATCCATGACCCCTTAACAGCCTGAGAATACATGATCACAGCTGTGTGTTTTAGCTTGGCTGGTTGTCAAAAATGGGGTTACCCAACACTTGTATAAATAAAAAAAAAAAAAAAAAAAAAGAGTGAACCCCTCTATTTTTGATTACAAGCCTTGCTAAAGCTGACGGCTGAAAGTTGCAGTCCGCAGTTGTCAGATTTGCCTGGTTATCAAACATACAGGGGAACCCCATGTAATTTAGAAAAAAAAAAAAAAGTGTAACATTTTTTAATGTACCAATAAAATGATGCTAGCCACCTGGGTTCAATAGCTAGTCAATTTGCTAGAAGGAAATTTTCCCCATTTCATCTTTGATCCAATAGCATCATGATTTCCAGAGAAACCCTCACTGAGCAGGTATCTGGATGGGTAGAGGGTATTCTTAAACCACTGGTGAAGGATAAATCAAGCTACATTCAGGACACAACTGACCTATTGAATAAACTAGCAGCAATAGGTCCTCTACCAGAAGGAACCATCCTGGCCACCATGGATGTGGAATCTTTGCACTTTAATATCCCACACCAAGATTGTTTAAATGCCTGCAAATTCTTCATGGAAAACACAGGGACTGATGCTGATGCTGTGGTGAAACTTATAAAATTCATCCTCACCCACAATTACTTTGAATTTGACAACAGGATCTATCTACAGGAGACTGGCACAGCTATGGGAAGTAAAATGGCTCCACAGTATGCAAATCTTTTCATGGCCAAGCTTGAAAGCGACTTTTTGTCCTCATGCCCCATCACGCCCCTGGCCTACTACCGCTTCATTGATGATATTTTAATCATCTGGACGGAGTCTGAGCAACAGCTAAAGACGTTCCACGAACAGTTTAATCAATTTCATCCCACCATCAATTTAACACTCAACTACTCCAGTACTGAGATTAATTGTTTGGACACCATCATTAAGCTAAAAAAAAAAAAAACAATGAAAGAGAGACATCCCTGTATCAGAAGCCAATCGACCGTCCAACATACCTTAAATGGGACAGTTTCCATCCAAAGCACAAAGAAATTATTATCTATAGCCAAGCCATCAGATACAATCGTATATGTTCCAACCCCATGGATAGAGACAAACACCTTGGTCACCTCAAAAAGACCTTTTTGAATCAGGGTTACCATCCAAGAACAATTGAAAACCAAATTACAAGAGCCACCAGATTGTCAAGGAATCACCTGCTACATTACAAAGCTAAAGAAGAAAATAACCAAGTGCCTCTAGTAGTCACCTACAACCCAAATCTGGAGGTGCTAAGGGGAACTGCACAGAAATTACAACCTTTACTACAAAAAGATGCCCGATTAAAATCCATTTTTCCCGACCCCCCAAATCTAAGAAGCATCATTGTCAGAAGCTCCCTGTCCTCTCCAACAGCTGCAGGAACCTTTCCTTGCAACCAGAAAATGTAAAACTTGTCCATTTATAATGACCATGGACAAGATAAAGATCCTCAACTCACATCAGGACTACAAGATCCCAGGTACTTTCACCTGCATTACATCTAATGTGGTGTACTTAATTATTTGTACTAAATGTCCAACAGGGGGTCTGTATGTGGGGGAGACAGGGCAAAAGCTTAGAACAAGGATGAATGCTCATCGTCACACAATAAGAGAAAAAAGAATGGATCTACCTGTGGCAAAACATTTCTGTATCCCTGATCACACAGCAACGTGGATATGAAATTACTGGTATTGAAAGGTAACTTCAATTCTCAGAGAGACGAGTTTGGGAGTACAAATTTATGACGACCTTTGACACTCAGTGCTGGAATGAATGTGTCGCATGGATTTATGTCTTTTTACATCAATTAAGGAATTTCCTTTTAAAACCTTGTGGGGGCATCACAACACAGAACTAGACCCCAATCAGAGGACCATAAAACATCCGGACTCCTTATCTATGAACTGGTCCAATGTTTATATTTAGGTTTCTCCCTCTCCCATATTGATAGTTCTGCTTCACGTCACTTGTCTTATCTATTGCATTTTTTCTAGGGTGTATTGTGCATAAATATGTGACTTCAGATTTTGTATTAGTCTAGCCTGATGAAGAGACCTGAGTAGTCTCGAAAGCTTGCAACGTGTTACCATCTTTTCAGTTAGCCATTAAAAGGTATCAACTACTGAGGACTCTCAATCCTGAATATTTTTCTATCTACTGGCTAACACGGTACAAAGATATACATCTTTCCTGCAGAGAAACTTTAAAAATGCAAAATCAACTTTCACCAAATTCAGAGGCACAAGGGTGAGCACATCTTATCCAGGACCCGAGACAGTACATGACACAGCTTTACAGATCAAAGTTCTTGGTCACAGTTCAGAGAACGGACTCACAGCCTTATTCTTCCTTGCTGCTATGAATGCAGAAACAAGCGGAATCCGCAAAGTGAACATTTTATGGATACAAGTTTACTTTTATTTTACTGCCCATTTTCCAAATCAAGTTTTTAGGGAGTAAAAAGTAGAAGGCCTTAACTTACGCCCAAAAATCTTCTACTGTGTTGAATGTTGTAACAAGGCGTAGGTTACACTGCCAGGGCTGGCTTTTCACGTTTTTGAAGAACCAGAGTGCCCATCTAGAGAAGTAGTAAAATAGAAATTAATACTGCTTGAATTGCGAATGGACACGTCACAAAATAACAGCTGCATCCTTTGGCACAAACTAATAGGTGTCAGGATCCTGACAGCGCTGGCGTACAGCCCTCGCTGAGCAGGGACTCACCAGTGCTGTAGGGGGTCCCGGGGACAGTAACAGCTGGAAAGTACAGACACACAGGACCTGAACGCTGAAGTATTAGCAAGCAGGCACGGGACCTACGGTCATGTGACCACAAGAGGGCGGGGCGGGGCTTAACATCCTGCTTGCCAAGATGGAAGAACACTCACTCAGAGTCGGGCAAACCAGAGATCATACACAATACGGGCGAATGAGGTACAGGAGGGACAAGCAGATGGGAGGTCAGACGAAGCCAAAGGTCATACACAAGAGGGCAGTGCGGTACAAAAGGGACGAGCAGAGAGCAGTCGAGTCACAAGCAGAGGGTTATACACGAGAGGACGGTGCGGTACAAGAGGGTCAGGCAGATCTCGAAACAGGGACAGAACCAGATCACAACCAAACAAGCAACAAGTTATCAGGCACACGTATACAAGAGGTCACTTAACTCAGCCGAGGGCAGGAGTATCACTGACACCGGACCCAGGTCCAGTGAGCATTAAATAGCCGCCCTCTGCCAGAGAGAGGCAGAAACAATTAACCCCCTCTCTGACCAGGACGGGCCAAAGCGAAACCCCGTCCTGGATCATGACAATAGGTTTTAGTCTTCAAAGCAAGGTTATATCTGACCGGCTGGAGTCTAAACTGAATTATATCATCTCAGTTTGTTTTACTTGTAAAGCTCCCACCCTTGTAAAGAATGAATTCCTCAGCTGGGAGGATGAGGCGAGGTAAGGGAACTGGTGTAGCAATATCTACATTCAGAAAGCCTACATGGACAAATACTCTAAATTTTTTTAAAATGCCCATTTTTACAAAGAAACAATGTAGCATGGGGCGGTAGCCGTGGATGAGGTACCCCTCTTACACCCTGGCACATTACATAAAGGTGGAGGTCCTGGCTGTGTGTGCGCGCGCTATGGGAGTCTCTACGCCATGGCAGGCCACATGTAACCGATGACTTTGGTTGGCAAAGACACCTGGAAGCAGCTTATAGGCAAGGGGGGGGGGGGTATTAAAATAATTCTAAAAGTGTTATCTTTGGCATCCAAAAGAAGTATAAAGAGAAAAGTTTTCACTTCCAGAATAAGCACACACACACACACACACACACACACACACACCATTAGAGGAGCAGCATCTGTACAGTGTACAGAAAACTAAAAAATTGTGAATTGACCAGTGCTGCCGATTGGAAGAGATCCGTGGCGTGTCGATTTATGATGGCAGTGTGAGTTTCACCCTTGGCTCTGCCTCCCAGCACCTACTGAAGGAGGTCCACAGTAAATATAACTTACCCCAAAAAGGGTTGTTTCACAACAGATTACCCTTTTGGAACAAACTGATTACTGCAGGTTTAGTTTGCTAGCATTTCATAGAATTTTCTTGCAAAATTGCAGAAGAATTAAAAAAAAAAAAAAAAAAAACCATCTGACTGGTAGATGGAAATGCTCCCCAACTTATACCAGTCATTTGTTCTCAAAGCACGAACATGCTGGGTCTGCCAGTGAGTCAGGTAGCTCATGAAGGGAGGATTGTCCTTAAATATAGGGAACCCTGCTCTGATGTTTACACCAAAGGCTGCTAAATCTTATTTTATTTAAATCTTCTAATTCCATGTTTATTATGAAAATGGTCAAGACCACCCCCCACCACCACCTTTCCGCCAAAATAACACCTCCCCACCCCCATCAGATAGCCAGGCTGTATTAAATTTTTCATTTGTGGTAGAACAGCAGTTGCAAAAGATTTAGTCTAAACTGTACATCGCATTACCTGCTCTGTAAAGGATGTGTTGCCACTGGTTCAAGAGCAGCCATTTTTTTCTTTTTCTTTTCATCTCGTCGAGGAATACCTTTGAAGGTTAACTGGAAGAAAAACTACAATATAATATGGGGGACTACCACAATACAGTGCACAACTCAATATGTGCAGTTCCAGTTATCTACAAGTTATTTTTTGATAAAGGTCCACATCAGATTAAACAGGGAAGAGAAAAAAAAAAAAAAAAAAGAAAAAACACACGCAACTTCCCTCCATATTAACAGACCTATGAAAGACACTACACTGACCAAAGCAGACTGGTATCAGTCAAACCAGAGTAGCCATAATTTCCTAGTCATAGGTACAACTATTTGTTTTATTTGGCAAAATGTTGCAAACAGGAAACAAAAAACTCCTCTACAGCCCAGGTGACCAGAGCCCAATGCACAGGTCACATAGCTGGATAAGTTCTCAAAGAAAATGCAGAATGAAATCAAAGTCATAAAACTTGTACAGTAGAGGCCTCATGCACAGATCTTCAATTCAATATCCCTTAAAGGAAATTA
This sequence comes from Dendrobates tinctorius, assembly GCF_039654945.1. Taxonomy (NCBI): domain Eukaryota; kingdom Metazoa; phylum Chordata; class Amphibia; order Anura; family Dendrobatidae; genus Dendrobates; species Dendrobates tinctorius. Next base: position 2,960,556 of record NW_027361807.1, on the reverse strand, counting down.
TATATTTTTTTTTTTAAAAACACATTCACGACTTCCACCAGGAACTTGGCACCTTTGATTACCTGATCACTGGATTCCTCTCATCAAAAAGTCTGCTCTTCTGAATCTCAAAATGTCACTATTAAATGTGTTCAGCACCGGTCAACACATTTAGCTAAAGGCACCACAGCTGAAACCCCTCCCACCTGCAGGCAACCAATGAAATTGCTGGGCTTCAACTGACAAAGACCATCATTTGTCCCCCAACAAGAGCCAGAGACATAAGGGGGTATTCGGACTTTGTTTTTTCTTATAAAATGTACCCAAGCACTAAGGCAGTTAATTGCAACTTACCTGCCTGTTCTGCACAGTGTGGTTCTTCCCCAGTACAGAGCCGTCACAAACAACTCCTGCTGGGGATAAGCCGGATTACTTACCGGTAATGCTCTTTTAATGAGTCCACGACAGCACCCACTTGGAGAGAGGGATCCGCCCATAGGAACAGGAAACCTACAGAGATAAAAAGAGGGCGGTCCGCCTCTCTTCCTCAGTTGGATTTCAGAGTACCCGGAGGACCGCCAATTAGTAGGCCATTATTCAATATTCTAAATTTATTAACTTTACAACTAAGAAGGTGTATATACATTATGTTAACTTCTAGGGAGGGTTAGTGAACGGGTGCTGTCATGGACTCATTAAAAGAGCATTACCGGTAAGTAATCCAGCTTTTTACACTTCGCCACGACAGCACCCACTTGGAGACTTTCAGAGACCTTCACCTGGGAGGGACCACCGTGCCGAGGATCGCTCTACCAAAGGCTAGGTCAGATTAGCATGATAAATCAAGCCTATAGTGGTTATAAAGGGTGTAGACCAAGTTGCAGCCTTACATATAGACTCGATTGCGACGTCTCCCCTCTCCGCCCAAGAGGAAGCCATAGCTCTGGCGGAATGTGCCCTGATACCCTCCGGAGGATCTTCATTGCTCTCAGAGTATGCTAGACCAATCGCGTCTCTGATCCACCGACACAGAGTACCCCTTGTGACCTCATATCCTTTCTTTTGGCCCTGGAAGGAAACAAATAGAGCCCTACTCTTCCTCCAGCTGCTAGACCTCTCAATGTATTGTAATACTGCTCTTCTAATGTCTAGTGTATGGAACTTTACTTCCTCTGGAGTAGAAGGGTTACTAAAAAAATGAAGGGAGGTGGATCTCTTGTGATCTATGAAACTTCCCTGCTACCTTTGGTAAGTATGAGGAGTCTGGTTTTAATATTAGCTGATCCTGGAATGTCAACAGAAAAGGGGGTTCTATTGAAAGTGCTTGTATGTCGCTAACTCTTCTGGCTGAGGTTAGTGCAACTAGCAGTACTGTTTTAAGAGATAGGTGCTTAAGGGATATTGAGTCTAACGGTTCAAAAGGCGGACGTGTTAGGGCCTCCAGCACCAGATTCAAGTCCCAAGGAGGAACTCTGGGTATGTGTACCAGTTCGCTCCGCTCACAGGCCGAGATGAATCTAGCTATCCATCTATTGCCTGCCACATTATAACTATAGAGGGCCCCTAGAGCCGACACGTGGACTTTTAGTGCATTAACCGATAGTCCTAAATCTTTCCCTTTCTGTAGAAACTCTAGGATTGCTGTTATAGGAATTTCTCTGGAATCAGGAGCTGTGTGAAACTCCAAGAATTTTCTCCATACCCTGGTGTAAATTTTTGTCGTAGCCAATTTTCTACTTTGCAAGAGAGTATTGACTAACCCCTCTGAGAATCCTCTTGCTCTCAACATTTCCCTTTCAAGTTCCAAGCCGTCAAGTGGAGATTGTCCACTTGAGGATGGAAGAATGGCCCCTGAGAGAGGAGCTTGGGGGTTGAAGGAAGCACCCAAGGGTCTGTCACTGACATTGCTTGCAGGCATGAAAACCATGGCCTCCTGGGCCAGAATGGCACTATTAAGATTATTTGTGCTTCTTTTGTCCTGATCACCTGTGGTAGTATGATTGGGGGAAATGCATATGCCAGTTTGAACCGCCATGGGACTTGGAGGGCATCCAGAATTTCCGGATTGTCTGCCACTTTTAAAGAGGCGAATCTTCGCACCTACCTGTTCTCCCTGGTGGCGAAGAGATCTATCTGGGGAAGACCCCATAACGACAATGCGTGTGAATATTTGTTGGCTCAGGCACCACTCTCCTTGCCGAAGTGTATGGCGGCTTAGAAAGTCTGCCTCTGAATTGTCTCTCCCTCTTATGTGGAGGGCCGAGAGAGACAAAAAATGTTTTTCGGCTAAAGACAAGATCTCTCTTGCGGAAGACATTAATGCGACTGATCGAGTCCCACCTTGCCTGTTCAGATATGCGACCACTGTGGTGTTGTCTGACAGGATCCTCACGTTTTCTCCTTGTAACTGCGGAAGAAAATGATATAATGCATGACTAACTGCCTTTCGTTCTTTCAAGTTTGATGAATCCTGATTCTCACTTATATCCCATAGGCCTTGGGCGAAGGTACTTCCCATATGAGCTCCCCATCCTGTGGGGCTGGCATCAGTAGTAATTATACGGGAGGGTGTTATTACCCATGGTACTCCTCCCGATAGCTTATCCTCCTCTTGCCACCATGCTAGGGAGGTTAGGACCGTCTGAGATGAAGTGATTTTTTTCCCCAAATTTCCACGGTCCTGAGTTTCCTTTAAGAGAATTTGATGCTGTAATTCTCTCGTGTGGAATTGAGCCCACCGAACTGCTGGGATGCAGGAAGTAAGGGACCCTAGGAGGGACATTGCTTCCCTTAAGGATATGTGTGGCTTGTCTATTGCTGACCTGACCTTCGTTTTAATTGCTGTAATTTTTACTTGTGGCAGCAGACATTTTTGGCTTATGGTGTCTAGTTGGAGACCCAGGAAGGACCGAACTGACTGTGGCTCGATTCTGGACTTCTTGAAGTTTATTATCCAACCAAGAGCTTGTAGGGATAAGATTGCATCAGCAACTCGCTTATTACATTGTCTAGCTGAGTTCCCTATTATCAAAAAATCATCCAAATAGGGAACTATCAGTGTGTCCTTTTGTCGTAAGAAAGCCATTACTTCCAGCATCACCTTTGTAAAGACTCTTGGTGCGATGGAAAGGCCGAATGGCATGGCTGTGAACTGGAGGTGTTGTATGGTGCCCTCGAGGAAGACTGCCACTCAGGTATTTCTGGAATCTGTAATGGATGGGAAGATAATAGGCATCCTTCAGATCCAGGCCTGCCATCATACAATTGGGAAAAAGGAGCTTAATTGCCGATCTAATGGACTTCATTTTAAATTTATGATTTACTACAAATGAATTTAGTTTCCTCAGGTTAATTATCGTCCTGAATGAGCCATCTGGTTTAGGTATCAGAAAGAGAGGGGAGTAAAATCCTCTCCCTTCCTGTCCTTTAGGTACCTGGACCAAAACTTTTTTGTCCAGCAGACTGACAATTTCATTCTCTAAGGCCCGCTGTTGGACTGGTGAGCTGAGGGATGTTACAATGACTGAGTTACGGGGTACATGATGGAACTAATTTTAATCCTTCCCTAATAATGCCTAGGACCCAAGGGCTGGCCGTGATTTTTTCCCATTCCTGAAGAAAAAATTTTAGTCTCCCCCCCTACTGGAGGGAATGGTCCCTTAGTTCCGATCTCTGTGGAAGGAGGATCCTCTAAACATAGCACCTTTGTCTTTTTCCTTCCTTCGTGGCCCAGCGATTTTGATTCTCTGCTGGTCTTCCCCTGCCAAATGGTCATCTCCTAAACGCCCTCCTATAAAATGGGAGAGAGGGGTTAGGGATCCCTTTTTTCATCTCTTTTGCAAGGATTTCGTCTAAGGTTTTCCCAAACAAAAACTCACCCTCACAAGGTATGGCACATAGCTTTGCCTTGGATTGGGTGTCACTTTTCCAGCTCTTAAGCCACAGGCTACGTCTGGCGTTATTAAGCAAGCCTGCTGTTCCGGCTGCCATGCGTAGGGAATCGGCCAAAGCATCTGCCACATATGCCGCTGCGCCACGAATTAGTGGTATAGCAGCTCGTAGCTTGTCTCTGGAGACTTTTTGTTCTATTTGCTGGTCTAGTTGATCAATCCAGACCAGCATAGAGCGAGCTGTGCACGTACTGGCTATTGCCGGTTTAAATGTGCCCGTAGCTGCCTCCCATGCCCTCTTTAGTGAGGCATCAGCTTTCCGGTCCAGTGGGTGTTTTAGAATCCCGGCGTCTTCCACTGGTAAGGCTGACTGTTTTGATGCTGAGGCCACTGCCGCGTCGACTTTCGGGACCTTAGACCATGATGACAAGGGGTACCTTCTTTTTGATGCTGAGGGAAGATAACCTCACTGGTCCTGCTTCTCCCATTCCTTTTTAACCAAGGCCGTATACACTGTAGCTGGTATAATGGTAAAAGTTCTCCTCTTACTATCTGTTAGCCCTGCAAACATAATTTCCTGTTGTGAGTTCATTTTCCCCTTCACCATTGAGGTCTGATGAACTCCCTCTTCTGGTGAAGGAAGGTAGTGAGGCTGATTACAAAGCACCTGAGCAGAATGATGATGACTGGAATTGCTGACTGGATATAAGGCAGCTGACACCCTTCTGCCTTGTGGGTGATTTCTCTGAGGGATTCTAGGAGACCAGTCTGATTCCTGCTCCTCGAAAGCTAAGTTTTCTGCTCTGCTTTTTGCATTTGTGTTTTGGTTTTGTTTTGCCTTGTTTTTCTGGATTTCTGCCTTCCACTGCTGGGTGAGCTGAATTCCTTTTTGCTCTGTCTTCAGAAAATACCTGAGTACTGATATAGTCTTTTTGAAGCCTAGCGTCTTCAGGGCTTTTTTCCCTATCAGTCTGTTAGCTCTTGTTTTGAGAGGGTTTTGGCGGATTGCAGACAGCAGCTTTTCTATTCTGCCCTATTTAGTTAGCTTGGGCCCCATCATTTGCTCAGCCTATCTTTCTATCTGTGTGAGTGTTTTTTCATCTTGCTTCACCGTCATTATATGTTGGGGGCTGCTCTGGGGCAGTTTAGATTTCCCTTTCTGTCTTTAGACTATGTAGTTCTCTGGCTGTGATCGAGGGGTCTAGGGCACCGTAGGAACCCCCCACGGCTACTGCTAGTTGTTAGGTTCAGTGGTCTGCAATCCGATAGCCGCCAACTTCTCTGGTTTTCTGGACTTAGCTAGTATTTCTGTTTTTGCCTCCTACGGTGACTCATTCATAACAATTTCCTGTGTCGTTTGCAGCTCCTTAGCCTCTGTGCATCCCATGGTGTTCCTCACCGATTTAACCAAGTTGTCCATGTTATCTAAAGGAAAACATGAACACCCCTCAATATCAGAGGAAGATGGCAAAAAAGAACTAGTAGCGATGAGTGAACATTATCAGATAAGCTGTTATCTGAGCATGCTCAGGTGCTAACTGAGCGTCTTCGGCATGCAGGAATAATATGTTGTCCTCGTGGCTGAATGTTTTGTGGCTATTAGACAGCTGCTACACATGCAGGGTTTGCCCAACACACAAAGAAACTCCACATTCACTTGGGGCATGGGAACAGCTCCATAGACCATCATGTACAAGTGCCATCCATGAGAAATACAGACAGCACTCTTACAAGAATAATGGACATCTGAATGAACCCTTTGGGTATGTTCACAATGGGCATTTTTGTTGCAGCAAAACCTGATCTCTTTGCAGGAAAGAAGCTGCGGCAAAAACGCATGTTTTGGTGCATTTTTTTATGCATCTTTGGTGCCAACTTTGTCTCTGTGTATGCTAATAAACTTGAGTGCCCCCAAAGGGAGGAGAAAAAAAAAAAAAAAAAAAAAAAAAAAAAAAGTTATGGTCACCCTATAATTAAATAACCATTAAAGGCTATGCAGACAGCTGCGGGCTGATATTAATAGCCTACGAAGGGGCCATGGGTACTCCTCCCCCCAGGCTTAAAACATCAGTCCTCAACTGACCCAGAAAAGGCGCATCTATTAGACGTGCCAATTCTGGCACTTAGCCTCACTCTTCCCTTTTACCCTGTAGCCAGGGCAGGGCCACCATCAGGGCATTACTGCCCTGACTGGCATATGGGGCCCGGTGGGCAGAGGGTGCCCGCATCAGGCCCGGTCTCCTCTGCTCACCGGGCCCTATGGCACACTAAACCGGGACCTCGGTGCTGCGGCAGATGATCGCTATTGATATGCGGACCCGCGCGTCAATAGTTAACAGCCAATCGGAGGGCTTCGGTGTAATTAGGCGAGTATAGCAGTGATTGTCATTTTTAAATAAAAAAATTAGAGCCGGGTTTTGTTTGATTTGTGTCTTTATTTACAATACCACTATAGGATTAGAGATGGATAGGTGTCTTATAGATGCCTCTCCATTACTAATCTGTGGGCTTGATGTCACCTGATAATACAAAGGTGACAACCCCACTTGCCACCGCTACAGGTCAAGTGGAAAGAGCCAGGCAAAGTGCCAGAATTGGCACATCTAATAGATGTGCCTTTTATGGGCAGCAGCAGGCTGTTATTTTTAGGCTGAGTGGGCCTATATCAATAGCCCCTTACCAGCCTGAGAATACACCAGCCCCCAGCTGTCTGCTTTAGCAAGACTGGTTGTAAAAAAAAAAAAAAAAAAAAAAAAAAAAAAAATTATGGGGGTGCCTCATGCAGTTTTTTTTAAATTATTTCTTTAAATAATTGAAACAAACAGCGTGGTTACCTCTCTATTCTTGATAACCAGCCTTGCTGAAGCTGACAGCTGAGGGTTGCAGACCCCAGCTGAGAGAGCTTTACCTGGCTAGTTATCAAAAATACAGGGGAACCCACGTAGTTTAAAAAAAAAAAAAATTCTTTATTTATAACACAGGAGCGGCTGATTAATACTCCCATCCACTGCTCCTGCTTTCACTGTAATTAGCAGTAGCAGGTGTTGGATGATGGGATCAGTAGTCCCATCAGCTGACGCCAGTGACCAGAAGTAAACTGAATACCGCCGATCAAAGCTGGACGCTGACGTTAACTTTTGACAGCATGGGAACTGTGGCTCTGACCGGCAGGGATAATTTCCCCGCCGGTCATAAGTGGTGTTTGCCGCGCTGTCATGCATATGACAGCATGTCAAACACTGTATTCAAGTGAATGGGGTTCTGGCCCACTGTTCAGGGTCTCTCTTAGATGACAGGCTGTATGGACCCATCATGCAGCCTGCCATCTAGATGTAGCAGAGCTGACTGGGGTCACATCCTGTGATCTTTGACTTTTCTGCAGCAAATATGCTGAAAAAAAAAAAAAAAAAAAAAAGTCAACCTGCGTATTTGCAGCATTTTTTTCACCTTCCATTCTAGTAAATGGGTGAAAAATGCTGCAAAAACGCTGAATGTAGTGACATGCTCCGTGCCAAAAAACGCTGCAAAGCACAAAATCCTGATGACAAAACCAGTGTATGTGCATGAGATTTCTGAAATTTCATAGGCTTGGCTGGTACTGTAAAAACAGCTGAAAATTAGCATTAAAAAAAAAAAAAAAAGAGCAAAAATGCCCAGTGTGAACATACCCTAGTACGGTGCTTCTTGCGAAGCAGTAGTTTGTCAAAATCTCCAGACGGGAACCTCAATGGAGCCATTGTTAACAATGTATAGGCTCCATAGGTGAGGGGGCCACTTATACCCCCAAAGCAGGTGGAATTCTGTATTTTGATGATCTATTGTACTGAAGAAGGCCCTCTTCTATGTCCGCTACTGCATACGACATTCGGGAGTCTTACTGCAGTGTTCAAAATAAAGGAAAGAAGTTGACTAAAAAGTTGCTCTATACATGGAAGTCACACAGATTGGACATTGAGGCTATTTGCACATGCTTCGGATTGGTCTGGATTTGTATTTGCGGAACCGGAGGTAAAATGACCTTTTACCTGCTGATTGGCCAGCGGTTTTCCCCTGCGGTTTATCACCTCTACAATGGAGGAGATGGTAAACCGCAGCAGAATCCGCAGAAAAGTAGTGACATGTCATTTCTTTCTGCGGATTCAAAACCGCAGCATGTGCACAGCAGATTGTAGATCACAGACTTACATGCTACTGTACACTGTCTGCAGAACTGCTGCAGACCCGCAGTGGCCAAAATTGCAGTGGATCCGCATCAAAAACCGCAGCGTGTTCACATAGCCTCAGGTCTTGGATAGTTTGATCACAGTGTAGCAGAATGTAGAGAGTAATGTCAGCTGTGATTCATTAAGTTACAAGAAAAAAAAAAAAAATAGCATAGAAGCGTCAGTGTTTTGAATTAGAGCTTCATCAGTGTCAGTTTGGATCAGTGATTTTCAGAAAGAAATTACAAAGCTTCTTCCTATGCAATATTGTTAATCACAGATAGCACACTAATACCATCCTCGTTCAGTCCATAGTTTCTGTAATGTATAATAATTAGATCTGTCTCTTTAAGCAAGCCAGACTTATGGGACTTGGGGGGTGGAGACAAGAGGGATGAGAAGGGAAGTTTCAGTTTCACTTCTGGTAGCATGGGAATGCAACTGTTATGCCGTGTGCTGCAGGACGAAGAATAAAACATATCTAAAGTTTAATACCTTGAATTCTTCATAACGTGTGGATATTACAACTGGCGACGAGGATGGGATATAATCACCTACTGCTGTGAGTACAGACTATATTTTACCGCTTCACACGCCAGCACCACTGAGAGACTCTATCATGGCTGACTACTTGCACACATTCCCACAATTTGATATGACTGATGTCATTTCTCTCCCATAACTGGAGAAAATGGCTAAACAGATTTAAGAATTTCCTAGAAGCCATGGACATAAAGGAGGATAAAAGAAAGCTTTGCTCCTGCATTGTGCAGACACAGGAGTCTGACATATACAGTACGTTACCTGCAGCAGAAACAGACACATACAGCTACTGCACTAAAGCTCTCACTGGTTACTTCAACCCCAAACAGAACATCAGATATGAAAGATATAAATTCAGGATTGCCAAGCAGCTTCCAGAAGAGTCCATAGACACTTATGTCACACGACTGAAAGAGTTAGCACATGGATGTGCCTTTACAGATGTAGATGATGAAATCCTAACTCAAATAATTGTCACCTGCTCGTCTAATAACCTAAGGCGTAAGGCTCTGCAGCAGGATATCTCTCTACATGATTTGCTCAAAATGGCCCGTGCTATAGAAATAGCAGATCATCAGGCTACCGTAATGGAGAATGGGGATAAATTACATGTGCATAATCTCAAACAGAAAAATTTACCAGACAAACAAGCCCAGAAACAGAAGAAATGTTATAGATGTGGACAGGATTTCCCTCACCACCAGAACAAATGTCCAGCTATGGGACAAACCTGCAGTAAATGTGGAAAAGGGAATCATTTTGCAGCTGTTTGCAAATCAGCGCACTACAAGCCTCCGCTGCCTATGACAAAATCTGCAGATGTAAAAGTGATAAATCAGGACACAGAAGAAATGTCTGCGACTGAGAACTATGTGTTCACTACCTCTGTCACTGGTTCAGTACAGTCTCCCTGTGTTACACTCTCAATCTGCAACACTGACATTACCTTTACAATAGATACAGGAGCTTCAGTGGATATCATAGATGGCACTACATATGAACAATTGAAAACAAGGCCAGTCTTACAAGTGCAGACTAAAATCTTTCCTTATGGATCTAAAACACCTCTAGCTATAATGGGACAATTTGATGCTGAAATTAGATATAAAGAAAACAGGCAGAAAACCACTTTCCACACATTACAAGGATCGGGAGGCTGTCTTCTCAGCTATCACACTGCCTTGGAGCTAGGGCTCATCCAGATTATTCATACCATAACTGACCCTGCGGATATGGATGTACAAACTATGGTGAACAGCTTTCCCTCCCTATTTAGTGGTTTGGGAAAACTAAAGGACTCTCAAGTACACCTTCATGTGGATGACGATGTTCGTCCAGTAGCCCAACCTCACAGGCGTATTCCATTTCACCTGAGACAGAAGGTAGAAAAGGAACTCCAATTGCTCATGGATGAGGAAGTTATTGAAACTGTTACTGGCCCCACTCCGTGGGTCTCTCCACTTGTGGTAGTTCCAAAACCAAAGACTCCTGATCAAGTGAGACTGTGTGTTGACATGCGCCTGCCCAACACCGCTATCCAGAGGGAAAGACATATCTCACCTACGATTGATGACATTATTCATTTATTAAATGGAGCCACCGTCTTCTCAAAGCTCGACCTCAATAAGGGATATCATCAATTAGAACTGAGTCAAGAGTCCCGATACTTGACCACATTTTCCACCCATGTGGGCCTCAGAAGATACAAAAGATTGACTTTTGGAGTCTGCTCAGCAGCAGAAATTTTTTAGGATGCAATAAGGAGTGTCATTCAACACATCCCAAATGCCTTTAATTACAGTGATGACATATTGGTTTTTGGTAAAACTCAAGCTGAGCATAATCGTGCTCTATATGCTATCTTCGAATGTCTGCTTTCTGCTGGACTCACTTTAAACAAAGAGAAGTGCGAGTTTGACAAGGGTTCATTAGAATTCTATGGTCACATCTCGGCAAAAGGAGTACAACCAGACCCCAAGAAAGCGGAAGCTATCAGAACAGCCTCAATTCCACAGGATGCCAGTGAAGTGCGTTCTTTCCTTGGAATGGCAAGTTACTGTGCTAGATATATTCCGAATTTTTCAACAATCAGCAATCCACTACGGGAACTTACAAAACAAAGTTGTATTTTTCAATGGTCTCAAGACTGTCAGGCCTCTTTTGAAACAATTAAAAATGAACTCTGCTCGACAACCACTATGGCTTATTTTGATCCAGCTCTTCGAACTGAACTGATTGTGGACGCTAGTCCCGTGGGACTGGGTGCTATTCTAGCGCAGTACAAGGATAACAATCAAAATCCTCACATCATTTCTTATGCAAGTAAGAGCTTAAACACTGAAAGAAAATATTCTCAACCTGAAAAAGAAAGCTTGGCTGTTGTCTGGGGATGTGAACACTTTCACTTATTTCTCTATGGAGCTCCCTTCACCATTGTCACAGATCATCAAGCACTTTACAATTTTTGGAAATCCCAGAGCTAAAATGCCTGCACGAATTGAACGATGGGGCCTACGTCTACAGGACTACAACTATAAAATTGTTCACAAACCTGGAAAATACAGCAATCCGGCTGATTATCTTTCAAGACATCCTACTAATGATGATATACCTGTGCATTCCTCCATTGAAGAATACCTATGTTTTGTTACAGATCATGCCGTGCCAAAAGCACTCTCTCTTGATCAATTTATAAATGAAACAACAACAGACAAGACACTCTGTGCCCTAATACAAGTCATCCAAAATCGAAGGTGGCATGAAATTCAAAAGGAAAAATTTCCTGATTCTGAGATTGATCTGAAAGAGTTAAAACTATTCTCAAACGTACGTGAGGAATCAGTCACTGAAGAACACCTCATTCTTCGAGGTACCAAACTAGTTGTACCTAAGACTTTGCGTAACTTAGTCATACAGATAGCACATGAAGGTCATTTAGGAATTGTTGGCACAAAGAAGTTACTCAGAGAAAAAGTGTGGTTCCCAAATATGGATCACTTGGTGGAAGAAAAGATTAGACGCTGTTCTACTTGTCAATTAATCACTCCATCATCAACCTTAGAGCCATTACAAATGTCTCCGTTACCCACTGCTGTCTGGGAGGAAGTGGCAGTCGATATATATGGACCATTGCCAAATGGCCAATACATTCTCGTAACAATTGATGAATATTCTCGATACCCTGTCATTTCATTTATCTCTTCAACATCTGCTAATAATGTCATACCAGAGCTGGACGACATTTTCTCGGCATATGGTATTCCAAGAGTGGTCAAAACAGACAATGGACCTCCATTCAATGGACATGTGTTTACACAATTTTCTGAATACTTGGGATTCAATCACAGGAAAATCACACCTTGCTGGCCGCAAGCCAATGGAATTGTGGAACGTTTTATGCGCACTCTGGGGAAACGTATCAAGGCAGCGAGTCTGGAGCACATCCCACTGAAACAGTCATTATACAAATTCATGCGTAATTACCGCAATACGCCACACTCCACTACTAATGCTGCTCCAGCTCATTTAATGTTCAGCAGAACCCTGCGTATACGTCTCCCTGATGTGACCAGCCATCCCCGACCGAGTGACTCCTCAGTGAGATCCACAGATTTCTCCAACAAACAAGCCATGAAACGTTATGCAGACAGAAGGCGAAGGACACAGTCAAGTGCCATCGAAAGAGGGGATGTCGTGGTGGTACGTCAAAGACCAACCAACAAGACCTCACCTGTATATGGTCCTGCAAAATATTATGTTACTAAAAGGAAAGGCAGCATGATCACAGCTGAACAAGATGGACACTCTATAACGCGAAATTCTTCATATTTTAAAGTCATACCGCAGAATGATGACAATGAACTCTCTTTGGTGGAAGATTTGGTATCCGATGGTGGAGAGGACCAACAAGAGGTAGCTGGTCCATCAATAATGAACCCTCTCAATGAGCCCAGACGTTATCCTACACGAGAGAGAAGAGCTCCATCGAGGCTTATTGAAGAAGTGTAATTACAGTTTTTTTTTGTTTTTTTTTTTGTTTGTTTGTTTCTCTGGTTTTGAAGTTGAACAAATAAGACAAAACGGACATATGATTTCTTTGGACGTTTTCATGTTGTTGCATTTATCAGTAATATGGGTTATTTATAGGAAAAAAAAAAAAAAAAAAAAAGGGGATGATGTAATGTATAATAATTAGATCTGTCTCTTTAAGCAAGCCAGACTTATGGGACTTGGGGGGTGGAGACAAGAGGGATGAGAAGGGAAGTTTCACTTCTGGTAGCATGGGAATGCAACTGTTATGCTGTGTGCTGGAGGACGAAGAATAAAACATATCTAAAGTTTAATACCTTGAATTCTTCATAACGTGTGGATATTACAACTTCCACAGATGCAGAAACTTGCAGTGGGGGGAAAAAAAAAAAAAAAAAAAAAAAACCCCACACACCACTCACATGGATGTGTGAATAGTCCCATAAAACTATCATGGGTTATTTCTATGAAAACTATGGATAGAACATGTACACAAGGTTACACGAGGATTTTTTCCAATTGAAGTGCACTAGATGCAGAAAATCCAGTCAAATGTATATTAGTTTCCACTGCAGAAAAAAAAAAAAAACAAAAAAAAACAAAAAAAAAAAACACAAACTAAAGACACACCATAAAAGCTCAGCCATGCATTTAAGCCACACATGAGTATATGAATGAAGTTTCTCAAAACCAAACACCAGGAGGCAAACACAAGTTGCTGCATTTTAACCCCTTAGTGACAGAGCCAATTTTTCAAATTCTGACCAATATCACTAAGGCTGTGTTCACACGATGCAGATTTGCAGCGTTTCCGCAGCGGATTTTACCGCGCAGAAACGTTGCATATCCGCATTGTGATGTACAGTACCTTTAAAATGAATGAAAAAAAAAACCGCTGTGCAGGCGCTGCGGATTTTTCCGCGCGGTTTTCCTGCGGTACAAAATCCGCAGCATGTTACTTCTTTTGTGCGGTTTTCTATCTCCCCTGTCACCAAATCCGCAGGGGAAAGACCGCAATGGAAAACCGCATGAAAAATGGAAGAAATCCGCAGGAAAAATGCAGGTCATTTGACCTGCGGTTTTCTTCCATTCTGCGCGGAAAAATCCGCAGGGCTCAAAACTCCGTCTGCACTCAGCCTAAATGTGGTGATAACTCTGGAACGCTTCAACAAATCCCACTGATTCTGAGTGGTTTTTTTGTGGCACATTATAATTTACGATAATGGTAAATTTAGGTTGACTTGTGTTAATTTATAAAAAAATATCAGAAACTTGACAAAAATGTAAAAAAAAAAAAAAAAAAAAATTATTTCAGCTTTCAAGCTTTGAATGATTATCCGTTTAATCCAGATAGTCATACTACACAAAAACATTAATAAATAACATTTCCCACATGTCTGCCTTACATCAGCACCATTTTTAAAACGCTAATTTATTTTGTTAGGCTTTTAGGAGGTTTGAAAATGTAGCAGTAATTTTTCATTTTTTCAAGGAAAGTTACAAAATTTATTTTATGAGGGACTTATCCAGGTTTGAAGCGACTTTGGGGGAGCTATATATTGGAAAACCCCAAACATGATACCATTTTTAAAACAGCACCCCCTGACATACTGAAAACTGCTGTCAGGTAGTTTATTAACCCTTCAGGTGATTTTCAGGAATTAATGCAAAGTGGTATAGCAGGAATGAAAAAGTGTTTGTTTACCACCTAAATGTCGCTAACTTCTGAACTGAACGCTATATCCGGGAGACTCTAAGGCCGCTATTTGGCCATGAAGTGCTATGGCAAAAATCAGCACCACACAATCATAATCTCAGTGTGTCAATTAGATTCCCACAATCTTTTAACCATTATTCCGATGTAGTCACTTTTGACAGCAGCAACTAAGGGGTTAAACATATGGACGGTGCCATCACTGATCGTTTATGATACAGCAAGTTGTCAGCTATAGTGGACAGCCGACAGCTGCTGAATTGTCACCTGTGTGGGGATAATATTCCATTATATCTCAGGTCAGTAAAAAGACATACTGGCTGTCATTAAGGGGTTAAACATGGCATACCAAAGACACAAAAAGGCAGCATCAAATAGTGTATGGTAAGCATATGTAAACTTTTCTCTTCAAAAATTTGGGAATTCTGTGAAAAAAAGAAGAATTGTGGTTGTTAAGAAAAGACCATGTGTGTACATACCCTAATGAACTAAGCTCGATCTTCAAATTAACTTCAGACAGAAGCCAGGTCACATTCAGGCTATGTGCCCACGCTAGCGTTTTTAAACGCTCAGGAAAAGGATCCCCTTCCCAGAAAACGCGCGTCTTTTTCCATGCGTTTTTTGCGCAATTTTTGACACGCGATTTCTGGGATCATTGGGGATGTCTAAAAACGCTCAGCAATGCGGGAATTAATGAGCATGCTGCGTTTTCAGCCACTAAGCGATTCCTGAGCGGTTAAAAACGCATGCATTGGCACAAAAAGCCAAAAATGCATGCTAATTAATTTGATGCATCTTTTAAGCGTTTCTGCAGCGTCTGAGCCGTGGGCACACAGCCGCATCGTGGGCACACAGCCTCACACAGTCTGTATTTGGTCTGTTTTTTTTTTTTTGTTTTTTTTATCTCAGTTGGTGTGTGTGTGTGTGTGTGTGTGTAAGCCAAAACCAGGAGTGGGGAAAAGAAAAAAAAAAAACCACACAGAGGAAAAGTATAATAGAAACCCATCACCACCTCCTGGTTTTGGCTTACACATACTGAGGTAAAAAAAACTCACCAAATACTGATCGTGTGCACACGGCCTAAGATACACGTCACCACTTCTGGATTTATCACCCACTCCTGGTTATGGCTTACACATACTGAGGTAAATAGTCACCATATACTGATCGTGTGCACACGGCCTAAGAGAAACACATCACCACTTCTGTATTTATCACCCACTCCTGGTTTTTGCTTACTCATACTGAGGTAAAATACTGAGGTAAAATAGTCACCAAATACTGATCGTGTGCACACGGCCTGAGAGAAACACGTCACCACTTCTGGATTTATCACCCACTCCTGGTTTTGGCTTATACATACTGAGGTAAAATACTGAGGTAAAATAGTCACCAAATACTGATCGTGTGCACACGGCCTAAGAGAAACACGTCACCACTTCTGGATTTATCACCCACTCCTGGTTTTGGCTTACACATACTGAGGTAAAAAAAACTCACCAAATACTGATCGTGTGCACACGGCCTAAGATACACGTCACCACTTCTGGATTTATCACCCACTCCTGGTTATGGCTTACACATACTGAGGTAAATAGTCACCATATACTGATCGTGTGCACACGGCCTAAGAGAAACACATCACCACTTCTGTATTTATCACCCACTCCTGGTTTTTGCTTACTCATACTGAGGTAAAATAGTCACCAAATACTGATCGTGTGCACACGGCCTGAGAGAAACACGTCACCACTTCTGGATTTATCACCCACTCCTGGTTTTGGCTTATACATACTGAGGTAAAATACTGAGGTAAAATAGTCACCAAATACTGATCGTGTGCACACGGCCTAAGAGAAACACGTCACCACTTCTGGATTTATCACCCACTCCTGGTTTTGGCTTATACATACTGAGGTAAAGTACTTACAATGTGAATGGGTTTGCTGGGAGTCAATAATGAGACTACCTACAAACACTGCTTTTACACTTTTTTTTTTCCTCTCTGCACACTAAGTTAAGGTAACTTAAAATATCTTGAAAATTTGCTGTATAAAAAGCCACAAAAAATAACCTCTGAGTGTGAAGGCCTTGTTCTAGGAACATGTTATCATATGCCATATTAATTAATGATTTAAAACCACATGCAGTAAGCCAATGTGCCTGTTTCTTCCCATGAGCACTTACTCTTTCAGCTGTTGCCATGTTTGATTACCACAGGACATCCTGAGCCCTTCTATCCCACTTTTTAAATGGAGCACAATTACATCTTAAAGTTGCAGGACACTTCCTATAAGGAGTCATTCACAAGTCTGGGTTTAAACACGTATGTGAGAAAATTGTACCTGCGTCATCAGTATAAGATCCATGTGTCCAGTTTTTACCATCAGTGTGTCAGTGTTTTCCAGTATGGATAAATTAATAAATTACAAAGCTTCTCCTATACTTTGCAATGTTGAATATGTGTATTTTATTGTTGAATCTATTTTATTGAAAGAACAAATAAGCAGAGGAAACATACAAAATGAAGAAAATATGCAAGTTATACACCTTTCTGAACATCGTTACATCATAAACAGTTACTTATACATCTATCACATCTATTCAAGATGAAATCTTGTAATTTCTCGGTAAAATGTGTATTAACCCCTTCATGACCAAGCCTATTTTGACCTTAATGACCAGGCCATTTTTTGCAATTCTGACCAGTGTCCCTTTATGAGGTAATAACTCAGGAACGCTTCAACGCATCCTAGCGATTCTGAGATTGTTTTTTCTTGACATATTGGGCTTCATGTTAGTGGTAAATTTAGGTCAATAATTTTTGCGTTTATTTGTGAAAAAATCAGAAATTTGGCGAAAATTTAGAAAATATCGCAATTTTCAAATTTTGAATTTTTTTTCTGTTAAACCAGAGAGGTATGTGACAAAAAATAGTTACTAAATAACATTTCCCACATGTCTATTTTACATCAGCACAATTTTGGAAACAAAATATTTTTTTGTTAGGAAGTTATAAGGGTTAAAAGTTGACCAGCGATTTCTCATTTTTACAATAAAATTTACAAAACCATTTTTTTTAGGGACCACCTCACATTTGAAGTCACTTTGAGGGGTCTATATGGCAGAAAATACCCAAAAGTGACACCATTCTAAAAACTGCACCCCTCAAGCTTCACAAAAGTTTATAACGCAGTGCCATGAAAATAAAAAATATTTTTTTTTCCTCAAAAAATTATTTTTTAGTGTGCAATTTTTTATTTTCACAAGGGTACGAGGATAAATTAGACCCCAAAAGTTGTTGTCCAGTTTGTCCTGAGTACGCTGGTACCCCATATGTGGGGGGGAACCACTGTTTGGGCACATGTCGGGGCTCGGAAGGGAAGTAGTGACATTTTGAGATGCTGACTTTGATGGAATGGTCTGCGGGCATCATGCTACATTTGCAGAGCCCCTGATGTATCTAAACTGTGGAACCCCCCACAAGTGACCCCATTTTGGAGACTAGACCCCCCAAGGAACTTATCTAGATGTATGGTGAGCACCTTGAACCCCCAAGCACTTCACAAAAGTTTATAACGCAGAGCCGTGAAAATAAAAAAAATTTTTTTCCTCAAAAAAAATGATTTTTAGCCAGCAATTTTTTTTTCACAGGGGTAGCAGGATAAATTGGACCCCAAAAGTTGTTGTCCAGTTTGTCCTGAGTACACTGGTACCCCATATGTAGGTGGGGACCACTGTTTGGGTACACGTCGGGGCTCGGAAGGGAAATAGTGACAATATGAAATGCTGACTTTGATGGAATGGTCTGCGGGCACCATGTAACATTTGAAGAGCCCCTGATGTACATAAACTGTGGAACCCCCCCACAAGTGACCCCATTTTGGAAACTAGACCCCCCAAGGAACTTATCTAGATGTGTGGTGAGCACCTTGAACCCCCAAGCGTGTCACAGAAGTTTATAACGCAGAGCCGTGAAAATTAAAAATAATTTTTTTTCCTCAAAAAAAAGATTTTCCGCCAGCAATTTTTTATTTTCACAGGGGTAGCAGGATATATTGGACCCCAAAAGTTGTTGTACAGTTTGTCCTGAGTACGCTGGTACCCCATATATGGGGGGAACCATTGTTTGGGCACACATAAGGGCTCGGAATGGAAGTAGTGACGTTTTGAAATGCAGACTTTGATGGAATGGTCTGCGGTCGTCGTTACGTTTGCAGAGCCCCTGATGTGCCTAAACAATAGAAACCCCCACAAGTGACCCCATTTTGGAAACTAGACCTCCCAAGGAACTTATCTAGATGCCTGGTGAGCACTTTGAACTCCCTAGTGCTTCACAGAAGTTTATAACACAGAGACGTGAAAATAATAAAAAAAAAAATTTCCACAAAAATATTTTTTTAGCCCCCAATTTTTTATTTTCCCAAGGGTACCAGGAGAAATTAGACCCACAAAGTTGTTGTGCAATTTTTCCTGAGTACGCTGATACCCCATATGTTGGGGTAAACCACTGTTTGGGCACACGTCGGGGCTTGGAAGGGAGGGAGCACCGTTTAACTTTTTGAACGCAAAATTGGCTGGAATCAATGGTTGCACCATGTCGCGTTTGGAGACCCCCTGATGTGCCTAAACAGTGGAAACCCCTCAATTCTAACTTCCACCCTAACCCCAACACACCCCTAACCACAGCCCTAACCCCAACACATCCCTAACCCTAATCCCAACCCTAACCCCAACACACCCCTAATCCCAACCCTAACCACACCCATAACCCTAATCCCAACCCTAACCCTAATTCTAACCCTCTTTCCAACCCTAACCCTAACCCTGTTTCCAACCCTAACCCTAATGGAAAAATAAAAATAATTTCTTTATTTTATTAGGTGATCTTGCCTATGGGGGTGATAAATGGGGGGTTTATTTACATTTCATTCTATTTTGATCACTGTGAAAGTGATCAAAATGAATGAATAAAAATTGGAGCCGGCGGGCGCACTGCGCATGCGCCCGCCATTTTCCAATATGGCGGCGCCCATGGTCCGGGACCGCGGGACTCCGGGAGCCATAACGGCACTCGGTGAGTACCGGGAGGTGGGATTGGGGGCAATCGGAAGCCGGGGGGAGCGGAGGGAAAGCGGGGGAGATGATGACAGCGGTGGCACATCGCCGCTGTCATTCAGTGGCGGGGGGCAGATCGCCCCCGTTAACGGGTGGGGGGGTCGGATCGCTGTCACCAGCCATGTCCGATGCTACAGCAGCGTCGGACATGGCTGGATTGTAATATTTCATCAATTTTAATTGATGAAATATTACTATCGCTCTGATTGGCTGTTTTACTTTTAACAGCCAATCAGAGTGATCGTAGTCATGTGGGGGGCGAAGTCACGCCCCCTATGCTGAAGAACAAAGCCCCCAGTATCTGCGGGTCGGGTGACCTTTCAGTGACCTAGGTCACCCGACCCGCAGGGGGCCTTTAAAGTCATGATGCCACATAGGCATCACTGGTCAGATTTGCACCAGTTTTCATGACGCCTATGTGGTGTCATTGGTCATGAAGGGGTTAATGGTTTGCATACCCCTGTTCCTGACCCACTCTGACTGAGTGACTAACATTAGGTATTGGTTCACCCATCTGCATAGAACGTACCAAATATTTGCTCCTTAATTCTTATTATCACGCGTGGGTAGGTTCATTAAACGTTGTTTGTACTTATTCAGAATATGTTTTACATATTTCAGTAGGGGTGTAATATGTAGGAAAAGAGAATGTAGAGAGAGAAGAAAGAAAACATAAGAACATTTAGAATAGAACTTTTAGGAGTAGTAGGGAGGGGATGGGAGAGAAAAGAGGGGGGGAGGGATTAGCGGTCCCCAAATCACGAACCAGACCCTAAGAAGCCACCTCAACCAACTGCGATAACCCGGCTGTTTCTTCAAACAAGATCCAGGGATGCCAGACTCGGGTCAGGCAGGTGTTGTTCCCCTCCAACTCAGCCACCAGTTCCTCCATCCGAAAGATATCTGCAAATTCCGCCACCCATTCCACCATAGTTGGTGGCGTTGCCACTCTCCAGTGGCGTGGAATTATCATACGTGCTGCAGTAATACAAAACCTTAAAAGGCTCCGTTTCTGAGCTGATATGGAACCTGGAGGGATCGGGAGGATAGCAGCCTGCGGAGAAGGGGGCACAACATCTCCGGTAATTTTTTGATAAGCCAAGAACACTTCCTTCCAGAAGGGTTGGATCACAGCGCTGTCATGTCGGACACTGTTCACACCAGGGTGTCCGGCAGACAGCGGTAATACCCTGTTGGGTATTCTGTTCCAGTCGGGATAGGGTTAACCAGGTTGTCATGCTGGCTGAGGGCTGGGCCACGCCCTTGGTCTTTAAATAGTTCATCCTGACTATGGGCGTCGCCGACTATAGCTTTAGCCTAGTGCTAGCAATACCGGTCAGCAGTGGTGGTGTTGGAGCGTCTGATATCTGGTGCAGTAAATCCCTCAGTGGTTCTTTCTCCAATCTGTTATATATATATTTGGTTGCCCTTGCACATTATTGTATTTCCTTGTGTATTAACTGTGTGGTGTTTCTTTTACCCCTGTCCATACGTATTTGTGGGGTCTGGTGTCTGGTCCCCTCACTGGGTGGAGGGTGGTGGGTTCAGCTTAGGGCTGGACAGGAGACAGGGACAGGGTGGAGGCTCAGGCAGGCACACCTTCAGTGTAAACCCTGGGTAGAGGGAAAGACAGGGTTCCCCTAGTCTGAGGGACATCGCAGGGGTCCCGGGGTTTTTGCCTAAAGTAACCTAGGCATACCATGACATTATAGTCGGCCCAAATAATAAAGTGAGAGGGAAAAAAAAAAAAAAGGTATAGATAGGGAATATAGGGGTTACTTACTATGGATCCTATACTTTCCCTAACCAAGCAGCTGGAGGCTCTATCCATACAGGTCACTGAACTCAGGGGGGCGGTCCAGCAACAAGGCCTGTCAGCTCCTGCAGTACCTGCTGAGGCTGCAGCCAGGGCAGCTGAGCCCAAGTTTCCCCTTCCTGAACGATTTGCTGGTGATCGTGGTAAGTTCACGGTGTTTCGTGAATCATGCAAATTGTATTTCCGTATGCGTCCACATTCCTCAGGTAATGAGGCTCAACGCGTGGGCTTGGTGATTTCTTTGCTGAGTGGTGACCCACAGGCCTGGGCCTTTTCACTCCCTTCAGACTCACCGGCATTTGAATCTGTAGATTTTTTTTTCTCTGCTCTGGGTTTGATCTATGACGATCCGGATAGATTAAACTTAGCAGAGTCTAAGATACGCTCACTGCTACAGGGTGATCGATCAGCTGAGGATTACTGCACGGAATTCCGGCGCTGGGCGGTGGACACGCAGTGGAATGACCCTGCGCTTAGAAGTCAATTTTTGCATGGGGTTTCTGGAAGGGTTAAACAGACTCTCCTAATGTACGAGACTCCCGCCTCTCTGGAGGCTGCGATGGCACTTGTAGTACGCATAGACCGACGTCTCCGTCAGGGGGCGCTGGTTTCGTTGCCTCCGGGAGGTGGGGGAGTGGTCGGTGAGGTTGCCGCGGGTGAATCCGTGGAACCCATGCAGATCGCTGGTATAGCACAGTCACCGAGTAACAAGCCTAAACGTTCTTGGCACAGAAGGCAGGGGCTCTGTTTTTTTTGTGGCAAAGGAGGACATTTTATTAACGCTTGCCCCCTGGTACCTAAGAAGGGCGCGCCGGCGGAAAACTGATAGGCTCAGAGGGTTTGGAGGAGTCTAGTCTGAGCCTTTGTGTATCCTCCGTCATGGTTTCCCAGTGTATGCTCCCTGCTAGGGTGGTACTTGGGGGGCAAATGCTCTCTATTACAGTATTTATTGATAGTGGCTCAGCTGCCAATCTCATTGATGAGAGGTTCGCGCATACAGCGGGATTTCCGGTGGAGAAATTGCCGAACCCCATCCGGGTGGTTACCATCAATGCTTCCCCGTTGTCTCAAGGGGAGATCACAGAGTGTGTGTTGGATATACAACTCCACATCGGAGTATTACACTCAGAGCGGGTAACTTGTAAGGTGCTTAGTAACTTACCGGCTCAGATGGTTCTGGGCTTTCCATGGTTGTCAATGCATAATCCTGTTATTGATTGGAAGACCCAGGACATAATTCAGTGGAGCAGGGAGTGTCAGGAGAGGTGCCTGGCTACATGTATTTCCGCTTTGACCCCCAGTATCCCGGAGCCGTTGCTGGATTATGCGGATGTATTTTCTGAGAAGGGTTGTTCGGAACTACCACCGCATCGCCCCTATGACTGTGCTATTAGGTTGAAACCAGGGGCCAAGTTACCTAAAGCTAGAATGTTTAATATCTCAGGTCCCGAGAGGCTAGCTCTCAAGGAATACATTGCGGATAGCCTGAGCAAGGGTCATATTAGACCTTCCTTTTCTCCTCTGGCTGCTGGCTTCTTCTTTGTTAAAAAGAAGGATGGCGGTTTACGCCCGTGTCTGGATTTCAGAGAACTCAACCAGATTACGGTCCGTGATCCTTACCCTATGCCACTTATACCCGATTTATTCAACCAAGTGGTTGGTGCCAGGTGGTTCTCCAAACTGGACCTCAGGGGGGCGTACAATCTTATAAGAGTCCGTCAGGGGGATGAGTGGAAGACAGCGTTCAATACCCCTGAGGGTCACTTTGAGAGGTTGGTAATGCCGTTTGGGTTGACTATGGCACCGGCGGTCTTTCAACACTTCATTAATGATGTCTTCTCTCAGTTGTTGGGGAGGTTCGTTATAATTTATCTTGACGACATCCTCATTTTCTCTCGCGACTATGATACACATATAGAGCATGTTAGACAGGTTCTGCAGTTGCTCAGAGAGAACAGGCTCTATGTCAAGCTTGAAAAATGTGTGTTTTTCGTACAGGAGCTACGGTTCTTGGGTTATATAATCTCCGCCTCAGGTTTTAAGATGGACACCGCAAAGGTGCAGGCGGTACTACATTGGGATCGGCCTGATAATCTTAAGGCGCTTCAGCGATTTCTTGGCTTCTCCAATTACTATAGGAAATTTATTAAGAACTTCTCTATGATTGCCAAACCACTGACTGACATGACTAAGAAGGGTACCGACTTTTCTGACTGGTCTGAGCCTGCGGTACAGGCGTTTGAATTCCTCAAGAATAGTTTTGCCTCAGCGCCCATTCTGGTGCAGCCCGATGTCTCCTTACCGTTTGTCGTGGAGGTGGATGCGTCGGAGGTTGGAGTGGGGGCTGTACTGTCTCGGGGCCCTTCTTGGGCCAAGTTGCATCCGTGTGCCTTCTTCTCCAAGAAGCTGTCGCCTGCGGAGCGTAATTATGATATTGGCAACAGGGAACTATTGGCCATCAAATTGGCATTTGAGGAGTGGCGACACTTCTTGGAGGGGGCTGTTCATCAGATTACTGTGATAACCGACCATAAGAATTTGCTTTATTTAGAATCTGCTAAGCGCCTGTCCTCCAGACAGGCTCGCTGGGCATTATTCTTCACCCGGTTCAACTTCATTGTTACCTATCGACCTGGGTCGAAGAATGTTAAGGCAGACGCTTTATCCAGGTGTTTTCCTGGTGGAGAGTTATGTGAAGAGCCGGTGCCTATTCTCCAAAAGGGTGTGGTGGTATCTGCCATCACGACAGAGATTGAGGCAGAGATTGCGGATGCTCAGGAGGTGGTACCGCCGGGGTTGCCTGCTAATAAATCTTTTGTGCCGCTACATCTACGCTCTAGAGTGTTGGGCGAACATCACGACACGGTACTGGCAGGTCATCCAGGGGTTAAGAGCACTCTGGAACTGGTATTGCGTCGTTTTTGGTGGCCTAAAATCCGGCAGGATGTGGCCTCATATGTGGCTGCCTGTACCACGTGCGCACGGGCCAAGACTCCTCGTTCCCGTCCCGCTGGTAGCTTGCAGCCTCTCGGGGTGCCCAGTAAGCCATGGACTGAGATTTCCATGGATTTTATTACTGACTTGCCCGCCTCGGCAGGGAACTCGGTCATTTTGGTAATTGTTGATAGGTTCTCCAAAATGTCACATTTCGTTGCTTTACCGTCTTTGCCCAATGCTAAGACTCTTGCTCAGATATTTATTCGCGAGGTGGTCAGACTTCATGGTGTCCCGTCTGACATTGTGTCTGATCGAGGTACGCAGTTTGTGGCAAAGTTTTGGAGAGCTTTTTGTTCTCGCCTTGGAATCAAATTATCTCATTCATCGGCTTTCCACCCTCAGTCGAATGGACAGACTGAGCGGATGAACCAAAACCTGGAGCAATACTTGCGCTGCTTTATTTCTGACAATCAGGAAGAGTGGTCAGCGTTTCTTCCTCTGGCAGAATTCGCAATAAACAACCATTGCCAGGAATCGTCTGGGGAATCTCCTTTTTTTTGTGTGTATGGTCTACATCCTCAATTTTGCACCTTGCGTCAGGGGTGCTCAGTTGGCGTCCCTGAGGAGGACCAGTTGGGAGCTCAATTGTCGTCTGTTTGGAGGAGAGTCAAGCAGCGCTTGTTGAAGGTGGGTTCCAGGTACAAACGGGTGGCTGACTGCAGACGTGTGCCAGGTCCGGACCTGTGTGTGGGTGATTGGGTGTGGTTATCTACTAGGAACATTAAGCTCAAGATACCATCACTTATGTTGGGTCCCAGGTTCATTGGCCCATTTAGAATCTCCGCAGTGATCAACCCCGTGGCATTTCGTTTGGAGTTGCCGGCTGTGTATAAGATTCATAATGTATTTCACAAAGCATTGCTAAAGAAGGTCGTGGGTTTGGTGGATGGTTCCCCCGGGCCACCACCTCCCGTCTTGGTGGATGGCGCGTTGGAATTTGTGGTGTCCAAAGTGGTGGACTCTAGGGTTGTGCATCGCACTCTACAGTACCTGGTCCACTGGCGTGGCTATGGTCCTGAGGAGAGGACATGGGTGCCGGCCTCTGACATTCATGCTGATCGACTGGTTACTATGTTCCATCGTCGCCATCCGGACAAGCCAGGTCCTCGACATGGTGAGGTTCCGGAGGTCCCTCGTAGAAGGCGGGGTACTGTCATGTCGGACACTGTTCACACCAGGGTGTCCGGCAGACAGCGGTAATACCCTGTTGGGTATTCTGTTCCAGTCGGGATAGGGTTAATCAGGTTGTCATGCTGGCTGAGGGCTGGGCCACGCCCTTGGTCTTTAAATAGTTCATCCTGACTATGGGCGTCGCCGACTATAGCTTTAGCCTAGTGCCTAGTGCTAGCAATACCGGTCAGCAGTGGTGGTGTTGGAGCGTCTGATATCTGGTGCAGTATATCCCTCAGTGGTTCTTTCTCCAATCTGTTATATATATATTTGGTTGCCCTTGCACATTATTGTATTTCCTTGTGTATTAACTGTGTGGTGTTTCTTTTACCCCTGTCCATACGTATTTGTGGGGTCTGGTGTCTGGTCCCCTCACTGGGTGGAGGGTGGTGGGTTCAGCTTAGGGCTGGACAGGAGACAGGGACAGGGTGGAGGCTCAGGCAGGCACACCTTCAGTGTAAACCCTGGGTAGAGGGACAGACAGGGTTCCCCTAGTCTGAGGGACATCGCAGGGGTCCCGGGGTTTTTTCCTAAAGTAACCTAGGCATACCATGACAAGCGCATTGCCACCATATATGGTATAGTGTGCCCCTCTCGGTTCCACATCGCCAACAGGTATCCTCCACTGTCGGAAAAATAGACTTTAATCTAACGGGGGACAGATACCATCTGGTCAGTATCTTAAAATTTTTCTCCTGTGCGCTCCCAGCGGGGGACATTTTAAATGTAAATAGGTAGGCTTTGCTGAGGTCCTCTTCTGAGAATTTACATCCCATCTCCTCCTCCCATGCCCGGATATAACTTGGAGTCACCTCCGAGTTCTCAACCCGGAGCTCCCTATATAAACGAGAGATCAAGTGAGAAGGAGGGTCTTGTTGCTGCAATAAGTTTTCCAATCCTGTCATGGGAGGGCGGGAATCGCGGTCCGCCATATGTCTCTGGATAAACGACATCAGCTGATTATATTCCATCCAGGAGAGCTCCTCATTGGGAAAATGTTCACGTAGAGTCCCCAAGGACGGAATATTTCCTCCCACCAGTATCTGTCCCATACATAAGTCTGAGCTAATATGCCAGCCTAAGAAACGATCCCTGTAACGCCCTGGGGGGAAGTCCGGGTTACCGAAGAGTGGTGTCAACGGATTCAGGGCGCTAATCAATTTCTTCTTAATCTTTATACGATTCCAAAGTCGTAATGTCTCTTGTGCCAAAAATCCAGTCGAACCCACGGAACTGCCCGTAGTAGGATCACAACATCGGATCCAAGGCAGGTGTCGCAAGGGAACATCAAAGGATGTCTGTTCCAATTGCACCCATTGTTTAGAGCTGTAGCTATACTGCCAGTCAAACAGTCGTATCAGTATGGAAGCCCTATGGTAGAGTTCTAAGTCAGAGAGACCTGCCCCACCTCTGGACTTTGGATTTGTCAGACTGGTGTATTTTAAGCGAGGCTTAGAAGCCTGCCAAATAAAGCGGATCAGCGCGGACCTGATGGTTTGGAAGAATGTCCTTGGCGGTATGATCGGGATCGCCTGAAATAAGTATAAAAATCTAGGAAGAACATCCATCTTGAAGGAGTTCATCCTACCAAACCATAAGATGTTTTTTCTTCCATATTCTCTTAATCGCTTCAATGTCGAGTCTAGAAGGGGCAAGTAGTTAAGTTTTTAAAGGTTGGTCATGTTGGTAGGAATTTGTACGCCCAAATATTGAATAGCTCCGTTTTTCCACCGAAAGGGGAAATTCTCCATTATTCTCATAAGTTCTGTTTGTCCCAAGGATATATTAAGAGCTTCAGTTTTCTGAAAATTAATTTTAAAATTACTGACTGCACCGTACCTCTTAAACTCCTCCATCAATGACGGGAGGGAAATGTGCGGCTGAGATACGTACAGTAGGAGGTCATCCGCATAAAGAGAGACCTTATAATGAACCCGGTCCACCCATAGGCCGTGCACATTGGGGTTCTTCCTAATTGCCATCGCTAAGTGTTCCATAACCACTGTATATAGAAGGGGCGAGAGAGGGCATCCCTGTCGTGTACCATTCCCGATAGGTATAGGGTCTGACAAAGCGCCATTGATCCTAATTCTCGCCGAGGGGCTGGAATACAGGGCCGCGATCTTTTGTATAAAGCGATTCCCCAGGCCCATCTGTCGTAAGGCCGAAAACATAAATCCCCAATGTACCCGGTCAAAGGCTTTCTCCGCGTCAATCGACCACAGTACCATCGGTTTATGTTCTCATTTTGCATGTGCAGTCAGAATGAGAGTCTTGTTTATCCCATCCCTCGCCTCCCTTCCCCGCACAAACCCCACCAGGTCTGAGTGTACAACCAAAGGCAGAAGAGGAGCCAACCGGTTCGCCAAAATTTTTGCGTAAAGTTTTACGTCTATATTAATGAGTGATATCAGACGGTAGTTGGTCACTACCGTAGGATCTTTTCCCGGCTTCGGGATCACTGTGATAAAAGCCTCCAGGGATTGTGGTACAAATGAAACATCGCCTGTAATGGAGTTAAAAACTTGTGTCATAATGGGACTAAGTAGCTCTCGAAATATCTTATAAAAGTGAGGGGAGAAACCGTCTGGTCCCGGGCACTTGCCCGCCGGGGTATTCCGAATAGCCTCATCAATCTCTTCCGCTGTGAAGTCAGTTTCTAGTGGTTCTGTCAGGTCTGTATTCAATATCGGAAAGGCGGTTTCATTTACACTCACTGGCCACTTTATTAGGTACACCTGTCCAACTGTGTGTTAAGACTTAATTTCTAATCAGCCAATCACATGGCGGCAACTCAGTGCATTTAGGCATGTAGACATGGTCAAGACAATCTCCTGCAGTTCAAACCGAGCATCAGTATGGGGAAGAAAGGTGATTTGAGTGCCTTTGAACGTGGCATGATTGTTGGTGCCAGAAGGGCTGGTCTGAGTATTTCAGAAACTGCTGATCTACTGGGATTTTCACGCACAACCATCTCTAGGGTTTACAGAGAATGGTCCGAAAAAGAAAAAAAATCCAGTGAGCGGCAGTTCTGTGGCCGGAAATGCCTTGTTGATGCCAGAGGTCAGAGGAGAATGGGCAGACTGGTTTGAGCTGATAGAAAGGCAACAGTGACTCAAATTGCCACCCGTTACAACCAAGGTAGGCAGAAGAGCATCTCTGAACGCACAGTGCGTCGAACTTTGAGGCAGATGGGCTACAGCAGCAGAAGACCACACCGGGTACCACTCCTCTCAGCTAAGAACAGGAAACTGAGGCTACAATTTGCACAAGCTCATCGAAATTGGACAGTAGAAGATTGGAAAAACGTTGCCTGGTCAGATGAGTCTCGATTTCTGCTGCGACATTCGGATGGTAGGGTCAGAATTTGGCGTAAACAACATGAAAGCATGGATCCATCCTGCCTTGTATCAACGGTTCAGGCTGGTGGTGGTGGTGTCATGGTGTGGGGAATTTTTTCTTGGCACTCTTTGGGCCCCTTGGTACCAATTGAGCATCGTTGCAACGCCACAGCCTACCTGAGTATTGTTGCTGACCATGTCCATCCCTTTATGACCACAATGTACCCAACATCTGATGGCTACTTTCAGCAGGATAATGCGCCATGTCATAAAGCTCGAATCATCTCAGATTGGTTTCTTGAACATGACAATGAGTTCACTGTACTCAAATGGCCTCCTCAGTCACCAGATCTCAGTCCAATAGAGCATCTTTGGGATGTGGTGGAACGGGAGATTCGCATCAGGGATGTGCAGCCGACAAATCTGCGCCAACTGTGTGATGCCATCATGTCAATATGGTCCAAAATCTCTGAGGAATGCTTCCAGCACCTTGTTGAATCTCTGCCACGAAGAATTGAGGCAGTTCTGAAGGCAAAAGGGGGTCCAACCCGTTACTAGCATGGTGTACCTAATAAAGTGGCCAGTGAGTGTATATAGGGCTCAATTTGTGGTTGGGGGTCCAGAGGCGGTCGAGAGGGATCCCCCCCGTTTATATGGTACAGTGAGTGGTATTAGCGCCGCATGATGTCTAGAATTTCGGTTGGGTTCGACGTCGCTTGACCGCGGTGCTTCTGAAGAGATGGTATGTATGTATGTAGTCTGACTGCGCGGATGTAGAAATCTAGCCAGCAGACGTCCACATTTATTAGGTTGACCGTATAGAAGGCTTTTAAACTGATTTCTATGAATACGGGACTTTTCGTTTAACAGGACTTCAGGTCGTCTCTATATTTGATCAAGGCTATCTGTGTCTCCGCTCTTAATTCATTCTTATGAGTCGTTTCCAGACGTAATATTTTTTCGGTAAGATCCCTAATTTCCTTGCTTTTTATGTGCTTCAGACGGGAACCGTGCTTAATAAATATCCCTCTAAGGACACATTTAAGAGTTTCCCATTTGATAGGCATGGCGGTGTCGTCATGTGCGTGGTCTTGTAGGAATGTCGATATGGTGGTTTTAACGTCAGCCACACAGGTGGTCTTTGAGAAGATTATCGTTCAGTCTCCACGTCCACTGTCGCCTCCCTGAATCAGGGGTGCTAATGTCCAGAAAGACTGGGGCATGATCTGACCATAAGAAGCTTCCGATAGACGGTTTCGGATTCCAAGCCAACGCGCAGTGGCTAAGAAGAAAAAAGTCTATTCTGCTGTACGAGTTATGTGGCGTGGAGAAGAACGTATAATCTTTCACATTGGGATTAAGAAGCCGTCAGACATCGGTGAGGTGCAGGTCATGAAGGTCTCTCTTCAGAGAGGCCATTTGTCTAATAGAAAGGTAAGACCTTTCCGCTGTTGAGTCCAATGTCGGGTTAAGAGTCAGGTTAAAATCTTCCCCTAAAATAACAACCCCTTCAGCGAAGTCAGCCACAGTCTTCAAAAAGGACCTGACAGCTCAAATTTAATCCCGGCCGGGAGCGTACCAACCCGCTATAGTGTAAGTTGTTGAAAAAATCTGGATCTTCAAGATCACATATCTTCCCTCTGTGTCAATCAGTGTGTCTAGTATAGTATGTTGGAGGGACTTGTGGAGTGAAATGGAAACACCTCGAGATCGTGAATCCGGGTTGGCGCTGTGGAACCACGACGTGTAGTATCGATTGGGTATATTAGGAATATGTCCGATCTTAAAGTGTGTCTCTTGTACTATCAATACATTTACTTTTTTCTTATGCATACCATACAGAATATTTGACCGCTTCTGTGGTGTATTAAAGCCCCTGACATTTAAGGAGCCCAATGTAATCTTTTGTGTGACAGTCTTACCAGGCATCGCGTTTGCAATCTAAGTTCGAGATAGTAGGCCTCTTCCAATTGGATGGGTCCGCTCCGGGATTCAACGACCGCTGTAGGGAGGGAGGGGGGAGGCTGGTAGGGTAGGGCTAGGTTGAACACAGAGAGTAACAAAGTCAGAAGTTAGAAAGAGCAAAAGGTAATAGTAGAATTAACAATGCGGGTGTGAATACACTCACAGCCAAAACAACGTAGAACCGGTTGGAGGTATACACTAATTACTGTCTGCCTCGCTGGCAAACAGCGCCTCCAAGGGGGGTAAGTGTACGGCGGGAAAAGAAATGGAGACCCGTCCCCCCTGGTCACCAACCCCGTAATGAAATAACATTCACTGGCCCTTGAACAAGGTTATCAACCCCTTGAGATTATAAGTATCATTTTTAACGAACCCTTGAAACTGGGACACATCATGTTTCGTGTTCAGGTCCAATAACATTAAGGACCATGTAACCAACATATCTAGAGTGCCATAAACTACTGTAAATCCTTTTTCCCACTGAGTAGAGCCCAGTGCTCGGCAAGACCTTTACATATCAATAAGTGCTCAGCATGCAAATACATCCATCCAAGAGTAAATCGGAGGAGCAAGCGGCGGGGGGGAGAAGAAGGAAGAAAGGAGGGAAGAGGCAAAAGAGCAAACACCGTCCAATCACGTCATCTGAGTTAACCCTCCCCTCTGCGTGACCGATGAAGTCAAACCCTCAACTCCACCTCTCATCCACCCCTCCAAAGATCCCCCCCGAGTCTTCAGGCTTCGCCGTCAGTTATTATCTCTTTCCTCCTCCGGATGCATCTGTCCACGTCCGTGGGGTTGCCTTCCGGGTTGGCGCTGTCATTGAGGAAATTGCCCCCCTCGAGCATCATCCATTCTGTAGAAGAATGGTAGAGGTGGCCAATCATGGATGTCCACCTCATGTAGGTCTAGGGCGGCCGAAAATGCTGGAATTCCGCTGGGGTGGCTCAGATGATGTACTCTGCCCCTCCTCTGCACCCGGAGGCAGAAAGGGAATCCCCAGGTATTAGAAAGATCTTGTTGCCGCAGCTCCTCTAAAAGAGGGCGAAGGGGGGGCGTGGCCTGAGCTATGAAGGTGTGAGGATGTGTTGGCTTGGGGCTCCTGCTTAGTCACCTACTAGAAGCTACTCTAAAGCGACAGAAATCCTTCTATCAAGAATTTCTATCTTGATTTGGACTCTGGACGTCATCTGGATCATTTTGATGCCAAGAACAGCAAGATTGTGCAAGAAGTAACAGAGGTGCGGCTGCTGAGGAGAAGAAGAGCTGCTTTCCCGCGCTGAGCAGAGCAGGGGAATCCCTGAGGTCAGCAGAAGACGGAGAAGCAGTGGTGGATTTTACAATCACCTGGAGGTTCACGTCTGGTCTGCCTACTGTTGCTTGCTTACCGAGGAGTGGAGAGGTATCGGTCTTCATAGGGGCTGAAGTGAAAGAGGAAGAATCACCGGAGGTTAGCTACTTGGAAATCCTTTGGCGACCGAGGACTGCGGGAGCTGGAGAGTGGCTGGCGGCTGCTGCTGATTACCTTTACCCGCCGTGGTTTTTTAATTACTCCACACTCCTGCAAAGTCAGATCGGAAGGAGGCCGGTTTCTTAAGATCCAGAAGCCCCTCCTGAACACTTCAAGACTGGGCACGCCAAGATCCCTCAAAGATTTCAGGAGATATAAGGCAAAATCTTTGGCGGGGCCAGGAAGTGCAGGAGCAGGAGCGGGATTGACTGCCGCTGTTGTGTATTCAGACCCGCCGCGGTTTTAAGGACTCTGCACGTCCCTACGACTTCTGATCTGTGGAGATCCTCGTCTCTAGGGTTTGGGAGGTCCCACAGAGTAGATAGAGACCTGACACAACTAAATCCATGAAGAATTGGAGGTTTAAAATCATCGGCGGTGCAGGGGAGAGCAGGAGCTTGATTGACAGCTGAGGAGGGAACGAGTGAGACGCTGAAAGAAGAAGAGAATTATCGTGGCACATTGGTGCTGAAGTGGAGAAGGAAGAGTGGTGAGATCTTTAAAGAGAACTTTGTATTAGAGATCGGGGTTGCAGGACTTTGAACGGGTCTTCAGCGGCGGCCGCATTCAGATTTGCCGCGGTCATTAAAGTACTGTGTCATCTTGCGGTCTCGATCTGGGGGAGCTTGTTCAGTGAGATTTGGGGATACATTTGGAGTGCTTTTGACCCTGTCACGCCGAGATCTATTAGATTTCAACTAGGGTCCTTGGCAGAGATACCGGGGAGGGGGAGTGATTGACAGCGGCTGCCAACACTTAGATCTGACGCGGTTTTTGAATTTCTGTGTGTCCTTGTGGTCCAGATTTGCAGATATCCTCTTCCTCTGGGTCCAGGTGGTCCTGGGGAGTGGAGGAGAATTTAGTACATTACAGTTTATAAAAGTCTTTATTTAGATTGGTGGAAGTTTCTAAGTAATGTGTGTAAAGTCTTGGAGGAATTTTTGAGATATTTGCAGGTACTGATACAGAAGAACAGCCCTTATATATTCATTTTGGTTTTATCACCAGCAGGATATATATATAATATATTTTTTGACCATTTAGCTTCTAGTACAGGCTCTATATACTATACCTTATTTTTGGCAAATTAATCAATAATACAGGGTGTACATATTTTATCTTATTTGTGGTTATATAGATAACAGCGCAGGTCATATAAATTATATTTTGTTCTTGGCTATCTAATTAGCAGGCTAGGTCATACATTCTACATTTTTGCTACTAAATTAACAATATAAGTCGTATATATTAAATCTTAATTTAGATTACTTAAAGTATAGGACATATATATTGTATCTTGTTCCTAGCTACTCAATTAGCAACACAGGTTGCATGTGTTATATCTTTTCTTGACAATATAATTAGTAATAATTTTGACTCGCATAGATTATTGGAGGCATAGGGGAGAGCTCTACAGAGGTATAATTCTGAGGCTATAATTAGTGAACTTTGCGCTCCCGGGGCCTCTGCTGATCTGGTTGAGGAGACAGGGGGAAGAATATTTCATATGACAACCACTCTTGTCAGTAAATTTTGAGAAGGAGGAAGATATAAAAGAAAGTACATTACTATAATTGTCTTTAAGGTTCTATCTTTTTTTTTAAAAAAAAGTTCGCGCTATAACACATTAAAACCTTTGTTGAAGGCACTGGCAAGCAAATCTAGTATTGTTTGACCAACCCTGTTTTACTAGTATTATAAAGTGTAATTTCTTATTGCCTTTATTCTTTAACTGCCCCATAAAGAAAGCAAAGTCTATTATAGACTCAGGTAGATTATTAAAAAGAATAAAGAATCTATAAACTTAGTATAGATACAGCTAGGGCAATTGTTTAATTACTAGTAGTAAGGATACTTATTTTCTTAAAGGCCAGAACTAATATCTTATATACTAAGCCAATTTTATTGACAAGATGGAAGGGGGGGGGACTAAGTTTAAACCAACTTTTAATGTTAATGAGAATTTCTCAAATAAAACTCAAAAAGGAAAACAGCTTCCAAATAGATCTTATGCTAAACCATCAGAGGACTCCCCTAATCTATTAAGCCCTATTAAATCGAGATCTCCATTAAAGAGAGATTCACAAATTAGTCAATTACCCACAACACCTCCAAATAAACCTTCAAAAAAAGAAATAGAAGGTAAGGACCCAAACCCTAATCCTCATACACAGAAATCCTTAACTAAAGAGACCAATCTCGATGCAATGGACACTTCTAAGTCCACAAAAAAGAAAAAGCCTTAATTCTAGAGATGATGAAAAAAGATCGATTACAGCTGAAGCTGAGGATAACTCAGAGTATTCTTCACCTGATAGCAGTCCCAACAGACAACGTTCCAAAAAAGAGCGATCTTCACTCCCGCAGATTTCAAAGCAAGGGTTTGCCCCTATTGACCCAGATAAACTTCTAGCCTCTGAGAAAGGAGTAACAGAGGGTTTTATGGCCAGATTTTGTAAAATGTTCAATGAATCTATTGCTCTGGGTTTTGAAACTCAGAACAAGACACTGAGTGAAATAAGTAAAAATTTTACCCAGAGAATGGAAAAGAGTGAGAACAGAATCATGGTTGTTGAGAACAAAACGGATGCCTTGATTAAACAGAACTCTGAATTAAAAACAGAAATACAGACATTGAAAACTAAATTGATGGATGTGGAAGATAGGAGTAGGAGGAGCAATCTTAAATTAAGAGGCATTCCTGAGAATATCCTACAGGATGAGCTCTCCAACTATACAAAGGCTATATTTAAAAAAGCCTTGCCTGATCTTCCAGATTTCAAATTCAGGATTGATAGAATTCATCGCCTTCCCCGTCCTAGTGGTCTTTCTGCTGATAAGCCGAGGGATACCATACTCCATATGCATTATTATGAAACAAAGGAAAAAATTCTTTACCATATTAGGGATAATGGAAACTTTCCAGATCCTTATACCAACAAAAAAGTTTTTGGGGATTTTTCCAAAGCAACCATGGATTTTAGGAAATCCTTTAGAGAAGTAAATGCAAAAATAAAAGATCTTGGCATTTCATATAGATGGGGATATCTGGCTAAACTTCTGGTGTGGTATAGGGGGAAGACAATACCTTTTTTCACACCAGAAGAAGCAATGCTCTTTGTCCAATCATTCCAGGATGGCATCGGTTGAATTTACTACTAATAATTCTTGGGTTTTTTTCTCTGAATTTTAGTAATTCTTAAACATGAGAAGGAGTAATAGATATATTAGGTGTATGGGTAGGAGTTTAACCACTTTTTTTTATAACCCCAAATTAGGTGAGAATCCTTCTAGGTTGGATTCCTCCAGGGGAACTCATTTGAGTTTTTTTTTTTATTTTTTCTTTTCTTTTCTTTTCTGAAGTTCTTATTGGCTATATATATTTACTGTAACTTTATTTTGTGTATAGTATTTGTAGTATTGTACTAAAGGCCTTACTTGGATTTGTTCTACTTTCTGTGTTATTGTGACATAAATATGAAACTAAAAATTTTCTCTTTTAATGTTAGGGGTTTAAATATTCCCTATAAGAGACATACACTTTGGAGAGAAATCGAATACAGTAAAGCTGACATTGTGTGCTTGCAAGAGGTCAAGTTTACTAGGCAAAACCACCCGTACTTTCAAAATAAGAACTTTCCACATTTGTTTCAGTCCCTGAAAGAAAAAAAGAAAGCTGGTGTTATTACGCTGATAAAAAAACAATATTCCATTTGAATTAATAGAAGAAATCATAGACCCACAAGGGAGGTATCATATTCTTATATGCCAACTGAACCACAAACTTTGCACAATAATCAATGTGTATGCCCCAAATAAAAAGACTATATCATACTTGAATCGGTTAATGGACAGGATCAATAAAGTTAAAAAAGGGATGCTTATACTCACAGGAGACTTTAATATAGTTCCTGATAGTAAAATGGACTCTACGTCCTTGGTACGATACAAAGCCCCATCCCTTCAAAATTGGTTAATTACCAACGAACTTTTTGACATCTACCGCTGTCTAAACACTTCTTCACGTGAATATACACATTACTCTGACACGCATAAAACATCATCGAGAATAGACTTAATGTTAACAGACGTTTTTGCTATCTCCAAATTTAAGAGGATTAATATTCTTGGCAAATCTATTTCGGACCATCTACCCATTTTGGCGGAGTTTGATTTGGGAGCTTATTCAGAAAA
Source organism: Dendrobates tinctorius (assembly GCF_039654945.1). Taxonomy (NCBI): domain Eukaryota; kingdom Metazoa; phylum Chordata; class Amphibia; order Anura; family Dendrobatidae; genus Dendrobates; species Dendrobates tinctorius. The sequence goes on along the minus strand of NW_027361807.1, from coordinate 2,924,091 downwards.
TACGTTTCTTTGGAAGGCTGACTCTACCCTATTTAAAAATCCCGAATATAAAGCGATAATTTCAGATACAATTTCCAATTATTTTAAAGAAAACAAAGTTGGTGATATAAATCCATTTATTCTCTGGAACGCCCACAAGGCGGTTTTGAGAGGACATTTGATCCAACTTTCATCCAGATCAAAAAAAGCTAAAAGACAGAAAATTATGAATATACAATCTCAAATAAAACTGAAAGTAGACTCTCAAAACAGTTTGTCGGTTCCATCCTCAGATGTTCACCTGGAAATCTTGAAATTAAGGCAAGATCTGAAAACAGCAATTATTTCAGAGTATGACGCACTTATCAGGAATTCGAAATTTAAATTCTACTCTTCCATTAACAAGCCAACAGCGTACATGATGAAAAGATTTAAGCAAGAAAGAATTAATAAGAGGATAACTAAAATTAAATCCAACAATGGAGATATTAAAACTCATCCTCTGGATATCGCTAATGCGTTTGCAGAATTCTATCAAGGCTTATATAATTTAGCTTCTGATTCTGATATACCACAACCTGATGTTAAATTGATAGATACTTTTTTAGATAACTTAGATCTTCCGCGAATTGACCCATTAGAATTAGACCATATAAATAGGCCCATCTCCACAGGAGAAATACTTGATGCGATTAAAACACTTAAAATCCAAAAATCACCGGGGCCTGACGGAATTACCAATGAATACTACAAGACCTTTCAGCACATTCTAGCTCCTTATTTGGAAGACATATTCAATTTGGCTACCTGTCAGGGCTCCTTTCCAAAGGAAATGTTAGAAGCTACTATAGTGATGATACCCAAGGGAAAAGGAGATCCTGACAGGGTCCAAAGCTACAGACCTATTTCTCTTATAAATGGAGATGCAAAGCTATACTCAAAAATATGGGCTGAAAGACTTAAAAAGGTTCTTCCTTCATTGGTAAAAGACGATCAGATTGGCTTTGTCGAAGGCCGTCAAGCGGCAGATGGAACTAGAAGGATTCTGAATATAATCAATGCTACTAAATTTTCTACTGAACCTTCAGTTCTGGTTACACTTGATGCTGAAAAAGCCTTTGATAGGCTTGACTGGATTTATCTACAAAAAGCATTATTGAAATTTGGATTCAATAATAAATTCATACTCTCAATTATCGCCTTATACTCAGACCCTTGTGCAAGAGTATATACAAATAACCATTTATCAAAGCTTTTTCCTATTCTAAATGGCACTAGGCAGGGGTGCCCACTTTCACCACTTTTGTTTGTATTGGCTATAGAGCCCCTAGCTGAAAAAATTAGATCTAATCCTAATATTCATGGCCTTGAGATTTCGCAACGCTCTTTTAAAATTAGCCTATTTGCGGACGATATCGTACTGACACTTTTAAACCCAGAGATCTCCATAACAGCATTAACATTGGATCTAAAATTATTTTCAAATATATCTTATTTTAAAGTTAATCACTCAAAATCAAAGATCTTGCCTTTTAATTTAAACTCTCAAGAGATAGAACGCTTAGAAATCCTTTCAAGATTTTCATGTAAGGAAGAACAAGTGGGATATTTGGGGATAATATTGACAAACAAATTTCAGTCAACAATTTTAACTAACCTTAACAAACTATTCCAACATATCACCACAGATTTTGCAAATTTCAAACGTATTAATTTATCCTTATTTGGGAAAATACTAGCTGTAAAATCTTTTATTTTGCCTAAAGTGTTGTATCTGTTTAGGACACTCCCTGTTCGTATTCCCCCAATTCAATTATCAAAAATCCAGAATTTAGTAAATTCTTTTATTTGGGATGGCAAAAAGCCAAGAATTGCGTCAAATATTCTTTATAAAAGCAAAAAAAATGGTGGCCTAGGTCTACCGAATGTCACAGCATATCACCAAGCCACACTGATTAAAGCTAGTGTTAATTGGTTTAGACAAAATATATCACCTGCGTGGATTGTCTTAGAAAAAAACCTAAGTAACAATGACTTACTTCACAATACCTTTTATAATAATATTCTTGGTGCTAGGCCAAGATTACCCTCCCATCCTATATTCCAAGCTATACTTTTGGCTTGGAAAGATTTTCTTAGACCAGGAAGGAATTGGAGCAAAATGAGGCAAATATATAATGTTCCACTAACTTTATTGTCAGCCTACTATAGGTTCTCAATTCCAGAAATTTGGCTTACACGCAATATTAAAAAAATAGGAGATTTGTATAATGGTACTTTCCTTACCTTTAGCGAAATTAAAGCAAAGTTCAATCTTCCATCCTCAGAATTCATTTTTTTTACTATTCTAAAGGATTATATTAAAAAGTTTCTTCAAATTAAACCATTAAATTTGGATATTTTGTCCTTATTTTTGGGAAATATAGAGAAGAAAAGCGTTTGGACTTTAAAGAATATATATAAAACCTTTAATAAAGACTTGTTTATAGTAAAGAGTGCATACATGAAACGTTGGGAGTCCGAATTGAACATCAGACCTTCACTAGAACAATGGCAAGACGCTCTTAAACTCTCTTACACTTTGACTATCTCGATGTTGTTGCAAGAATCTTACTACAAAATATATGCCAGATGGTATTATACTCCATCGAGACTCTTTTTTATAAATCAAGGTAATTCTAACCTGCGTTGGAGAGGGTGTGGACTGGTTGGAAATATATATCATATATTCTGGGGATGCCCAAATATAAAGAATTTATGGAATGAGGTTTCTGTCCATGTAAATACGTTCTTGGGAAGGAGATTGGTTGGTTATATCTCCTAGTATGGCTCTTCTTCTTTTAGAGCTGGAACATTTGGATACTTCAACTTCACTTATGTTGGCACATATTTTATCAGTAGTGAAAAATTCTATAGCAGCACACTGGAGGAAAACTGATCCACCAAAATTCAAAGATATATTTCATAATCTTTTGATACATAGTGCATTAGAAAGGCGTTTTGCATTACATAATAATTTTTTGGATAAATATAATAGAAAGTGGGAGGTATGGAACAAACTTTTTGTCACACAAACTTAGTCTTATTGTTTCCAATGAATCCAAGTGAGACTTTGCTTTAAACTTTAAATTTTAAATTATAAGATTTAGTCTTTAGACTTTAGCTTTAGTATTAGTTTTACATTATAATTTTATAGACCACAGGTACTACATTATTGTGTTATATAATGGTTTTAATGTTTGATTTACTATGTAAGCTGATAAATGAATCAACAATTTATATGCTTATGGAAGAAGTGGTCATAAACATTACTTACTCTATGAGTTTTCTATTGTATTCTTTCCCTTTTCCCTTTTTTTCCTTCTGTACCCCATTTTCTTTTCCCTTTCCTTTTTCCCTATGTTTATTAATATTTGAAAAACCTAATAAAAATTATTGGAAAATAAAAGAGGGCGAAGGGCTCTACGTCTCTGCAATGTCCATCTGGAGAGGTCTGGTAGGAGCTGTATATGGGTATCCAGGTGTTTGATGGGTCCTGCTCTCCTGGCCGCTCCCATGACTGCGTCCTTAAGTTGGTATTTATGGACCCGACATATCACATCTCTCGGTGGGTCTTGTTTGCCAGGACGTGGGCCCAGAGCCCTGTGAGCGTGATCTAACTCCAGTGGGGTATCTTGGGGTCTATCCAAGACCGAGTTGAAGATGCTTCTTAAAGTGGCATTCAGCTTCTGAGGAGGGATAGATTCGGGTAGATCCCGTATTCGTATATTATTCCTGCGTACTCTGTTTTCAGAGTCATCCAGCATCTCCGACAGGGTCTGTAGCTGTCTAGCCTGGGTAGCCGTGATGGCCTCTTGAGCCTCTACCCTTGCATTCAGGGAGGTCAGAAGCTGGTCATGGGATTCAACTTTCTCTCCACATTGTTGGATGTCATCCTTAAGTATGGACAGTTCCGCTTTATAAGAAGATTCCAGGCAAGCAATATATTGTTCCATATCTTGTTTCGTCGGGATGTCCTTTATCTTATTGTACAATAATGCTAAATCAACTCCTGCGTGTGCCTCAGATAGTCCCACTGGGATAGGGGTCACAGGTCCACCTTGTAGTGCTGTACATGTGGTTAATTGAGTGGTAGGTGGGGGAGTTGTGCCATGCAATAGGTTTTCCTGAGGGGCACTTCTTATGGGGTGGTCAAGCTGCCCTCTCATCTTGGGGTCTGTTTCTCCCTGAGGTGTATCGTCCCTCATAGTGGCACTGTTACTGTCTGGGGGATTAGTGCCATTTCTCTGGGACTGTGGCGCTGGGTGTTTCAGGGTGGCACTTCTCAGGACCGCGCCGGTTGCTGCGCTGCTATGTTTCTTCTGCCCGGCTGCGGGGTCTCCCTGCAAGCCGCATGGTGCCAAGGGCCTAGTGGTGCTTCCGCCTCCGTGGGGGGCCCGCTCCATTCCCTCCACAGCCGCCACACTCTCCCCGCTGGATCCTGGGGAGATCTCCCCGTCCACCTCTCTCCCTCCATGTCACTCCCCCACCTCCGGTACCTTGTTTCCCGCCGATGGCGGGGCTGATTGTCTCCTGTGCGACGCTTCCATCATGGCGCCTGCACCTGCCGCCTTCTTCTTCCCTGCTCCTGTGAAGTAGCGGGAAATAGTATGGGGGACCTTTTCTGATGCTGTGGAGCCTGCAGGCGCACTCCCTCGGCTTCTCCTTGTGGACATTGGGGTTCTGGACATCGGGGTGAGTCGCTTGTTGGGTTGGTTCCCAGTATAGGAGCGGGAGCTCTCCAGGCTGCGTCCTCACTCCTCGCCCGCCATGCCACGCCCCCCGAATATGTGTATTTTATAGACCCCTAGATTTGTATTGGCCCTTTTCATCCGGGCTGTCAGAAAAGAGAGATATCTGTGGGGTTTTTTTGTGCAGACACATTCTGTGGAAAAACATGGACATGACAATAGCGCCATAGATTATAATGGGTATGGGTTGTATCTGTGAAAAATGGATACAAGACATATGTATGAATGAGACCTAATGCCTGGTGCAATATATCAGTAAAGATGAAAACGCCACCAAAAAAATGAGTGCAATTCATCTGCAACTTGCTGTTTTGTCACAAATTTAGATTTTCAAATCTGCAATGAAAAATACAATCCAAGACAGTTGCACAAAACTTACTGTGGCCTGCGATGGTGTTTTGTGACCAAATATTTGTTTCCCAAATTCCAGTCTTCACAGCCCCCAAACACATCATGTTTTCAAGATTTCCTTAGTATTACACAGGTGATGGAATTATTATCAAGGCATCAGAAATGGCAACAGGTTTTCTCACCTGCTTAAGGCTATGTGCCCACGTATGCAGAAAATTTCTGCATAAAAACCGGACTCCTTCCCAGAAAACGCGCGTTGTTTTTCCACGCAAAAAACGTGCATTTTTTATGCGTTTTTTTCCGCGTGTCCCCAGTTTCATAGAAAATAGCTAAAAACGTGAAATTTTTCGCAAAATTAATCAGCATGCTGCGTTTTTTACCACGATGCATTTTTTTCGTGGAAAAAAGCGCATCAATATGCACAAAAAGTGCAGAATGCATTAAAATGAATGGGATGCTTCTTTTAAGCGATTTTTAAGCATTTTTGCATGTAAAAATGCTTAAAAACGCAATAAAAATGCTTACGTGTGCACACAGCATCATACTATGTGAAATCCTGCAAACCCGATCTGTTGGGGGCCACGAGGACTGGTATTTGGGAAACATTGGTATAGACTATAATGGAGTCTGTGGCCTCCCCATTAAAAACAACATGTGCGTGAAAAACGGACATCTGAATGAGGCTTTAAAGTGCACCTGCCACTTGTTTTAGCCACTATAAGATACGGCCACAGCCTTTCAGGGCTTATCTATAACATTCTATAATGCTATAGATAAGCCTCGATCCAATCTGAGAGATAAGAAAAATAAGTTTTATTATACTCTCCCGGGGGGGGGGGGGGGGCAATCCAGTGCGGTCCTCTCTGATGGGTATTGCAGGTCCAGGGTGTTGCAGGTCCTGGTCTGGTGCCTCCCATCTTCTTGCGACGCTGCCCTTCTGCTTGCTTCCTCACTCCCAGCATTGTGCTCCTGCGCAGATGTACTTATCTGCCCTGTTGAGGGCAGCGTAAAGTACTGCAGTGCGCAGGCGCTGGGCCTCTCTGACCTTTCTCGATGCCTGTGTAAGGGACACAAAGGAGTGTCCGTAAGTGTACAGATATATACGTGTACATATATGTAAGGGGGTAAGATATGATGTCTCTTATGCCTCCCTTCCCTCTGTTTGTTTTCCAGTTCTTAATGTTTACAAATGTGGTTTATGATAATTGCCTGCGGTACTGCTACATATGTAACTGTGTATTTGTGGTGCCCCTGAGGGTTCAGTCGCCACAGAGGTACTGCACCTCCTCCTGAGGTGTGGTACAAAACCATTCAGGTAAGGTGGAGACACCTGACCACACTCCAACACCTGCATCCCACACAACATAGTAGTGTAGCAAAGCACCTTTGGTGGCTCCCTACTTGGAACACGAAGACTGCTGGGAGGTGGGTAGAGCTTAGTCTGCACAAGAGAGTGGGAGATGATTAGGACGAGGTCAGTCCGACTAGGGGGTCTGACTAGGTCAGTCTGTTAGAGAAGATCCCCTGAGAGAGATGGATTGAAGGAAGTGCTGCAGCAGACCTCAGTGACCTGGGTCTGCTGGCACAGGAAAGAGATATTCAGAATGCCTAGTTCTCCATAAGAAAGATAGCTTTGTATGGAGTGTAAGGAGAAGAAGAGAACTAAGGACTAGGGTTAGAGCAGAGTCCTTCCTTAAGTTCTAAGCGCAAGGCCGGGGTCCGGTCCCCGAGGTTGTATGGATACTAATGGTCCTACAGCAGACACCAGAGGAATAGAAGTTGTCACCACTTTATTCCCACACAAGACTTGGGGGCACAACAGCAACATGAGTGAGCCGGGACTTAGTAGCATGTAGTCCCCGAAGCAGGCTACAGCTGTCTGCCGTACAAGTAGAGTTCTAAGAACATCTGAAAGGAGGAACTCCAGTGTAACTCAGTACTGTGAGTACTTCAAATAGGCGCTAGAAAGGAGATGTTCAGAAAAGGCACATGTTGGCGGAGTGTTGGAACGGAGTACTTCATCTTGCCTGGAAGTTGGCTGAGCTCCTGACCTGGAGGACACGGCATGGATGCAGGCACCTGTACGCACAACAGACTGTGAGTAAAGCTTTGGAACTACATGCCCTGGTGTCCTCCACTTATTCCTGCACCAACACACTAAGCACTGCTACATCGCTGTGCCTGACCCTGCACCTTCTACGTCTCCTCCCTATCTCCTCACCTACACTGCCCTGGGACCACTGCCCTACCTGTGGAGGACCACAACATCATTGCTGCACCACACCATCTGTCCCAGAGGATCTGTCTGCAGCGTCGGCTTAACACCTTCATTGCCGAACACCACAGGTGGCATCACGAATCATTCACTCATAAACTTTAATCATCATCCACACGTTCAAACATCCTCCCTTTTACAATGGACGCTCAGGGCCACGGACCGTGTCACAGCTGCCGTGACATCTCCCATTGAAACCAACGGGTCCGAGTACCCTGCTGCCCTGGGTGTGAGGGCGATCCATTTTTGGCGTCATGAGCAGGATGACGAAGCCCGGTGCCACCGGGTTCTGTGTGCCGAAGATTTATTGGACTTAATTGCTGAGAATGTGCAAAATAACCAAATTGATAGACAGTAAAATGGGCTCTCAAAATGGCCGCTGGCGCAGTGAAGAAGGGCGTGACAATATGGGTGGTCCTAAGAAAAGAGCACGAACTGTCCCGGGCCTCCCCTGCCTAAACTTCTATGCTACAGAAACATGGCCCACCCCCAGAGGGGTTCGTATACTGGCCTGGTATGGAGGAGTAGGAAGAAGACGCCGCCCCCAGAAGGAGGAGTGAAGTCCTGAGGCGGGAAAGGAGCCCGGGAAGGAGGAAGAACGCCAGGACGCCATGATGGAAGAAGGACGGAGGCCAGGAGAAAGTGGTGGAGAAAAACAACTCTCCCCCAGGCAGCACCTGCGGCACATACGACTGCTGCGATACCCTTTGCAGCGCCCGCCACCACCTCCAAACCGGTACTGCCACTGGATGCGGCCTGCAAGGAGGAGATACATGAGGGCCCCGGAGAAGCCTGTGGGACGGGGGTTGTATCCCTGCCTGGACCTGGCGCAGCCGCACAGGTCCCCATCGGAGGCCTCGGCAAGCACCAATCCTGTGCCAGCTGGGATCCAGCTACCGCCCGTTCACCAAGCAGCTCTAAAGGTTGCATCTGCCACAATTCACCACCCTGTACCCGCACCGGAGCCAGAACATCACCGGGAGGTACCAGGTATGATCACCACCCCTGCCATGATCCTGGTGCTGGGAACTGCACCTGTGGAACGAAATGGTCCAGTGCTTGCTCAGGTCTTAAGTGGCAGCACCCAAGTTTCACCAGCTGTCAAGCCAAAAAGCAGAGCAGCAGAGATACCACCCAAAGCTGAGGAACAACATCCATTGGTACAAGTTTTTACCCCTGCTGTACCACAGGCAGCAGTTCCACCAGCTGCCACCCCATCAACACAGGCAGCCACCAACCTAACTCCTTGGGAGAAGGAATACCTGCAATTTGTAGATCAACAGAAAGAGGAAAGCCTGAAGTTCTCCCCTGGAAGCAGCCAAAGAAACCAGCTTCCACCACCCCAGGAGGAGACCAACAATAAAGAACATGCCCACAAATTAATAACTAATTGTTACCCAGGAGGGTATTAGCACCGTTGTGCCTTCTTGTTTATCATGTTTTTTTTTGTTGTTTTTTTTGTTTCTTCAAGTTTTTGCCTAGTTACGTTGGCAGCATTTATATTGAACTGCAGAGATCATGGACAATGAGTGATCCACAAACTGTCTTGTAAATAGTTGCGCCTCTTAAGGTGCCCTCTCTTGGTTTTACTTACTGTAGGTCTTCTATAGATAAGAACTACCTCAACTCGGAGTATTGCTTCAACCCAAGGACACTGCAAGAAATCCCGGCTGGGAGCGGTGTCCAGCACTTTCAAGAATTATTGTTGTTTTGATGTGAAGTATTATATAATGTGCCTTATAAAAATGTTGATAGCAATAGAACAGATTTTATATAGAAATTGGTTGATAGTAATATCTAGATATCTGATTAAGAGTAAATAGTGAATATTTTCCTTATGGTAATGCTTTAATAAAGATGTGAAATTTAAATAAAGAATGTTATGCAGGTGACGAACCAGGCATCAGCGGTTGTCACCCATAATCTAGCAGAGACAGTGAAAATGTGAAAGACGTAGAAGAATATGTGTAGATGATAATACTTGTACTGGTACCATAGCACTTTAAATGAGGTAATATAGCTTTTAATAAATTAAGTATAGATAGTTAGTTAAATTGTTTGCAATGTTCAAGAGTCAGTACCTCCCAAATTGGGAAGTTTAGATAAGTATTGTTTATTAAGCATTCAAAAATGTTTGTATCTTCCTTATTTTGTTTCATCTTTGTTTTCACTTGCAGCCCGCGGACGTGCTGTGTTTAACGGGGGGCGTATGTGGCGCCCCTGAGGGTTCAGTCGCCACAGAGGTACTGCACCTCCTCCTGAGGTGTGGTACCCCACCATTCAGGTAAGGTGGAGACACCTGACCACACTCCAACACCTGCATCTCACACAACATAGTAGTGTAGCAAAGCACCTTTGGTGGCTCCCTGCTTGGAATACGAAGAGTGCTGGGAGGTGGGTGGAGCTTAGTCTGCACAAGAGAGCAGGAGATGATTAGGACTAGGTCAGTCCAACTAGGGGGTCTGACTAGGTCAGTCTGTGAGAGAAGATCCCCTGAGAGGGATGGATTGAAGGAAGTGCTGCAGCAGACCTCAGTGACCTGGGTCTGCTGGCACAGGAAAGAGATATTAAGAAAGCCTAATTCTCCATAAGAAAGATAGCTTTGTATGGAACGTAAGGAGAAGAAGAGAACTAAGGACTAGGGTTAGAGCAAAGCCCTTCCTCAAGTTCTAATCGCAAGGCCGGGGTCCGGTCCCCGAGGTGGTATGGATACTAATGGTCCTACAGCAGACACCAGAGGAATAGAAGTTGTCACCACTTTATTCCCACACCAGACTTGGGGGCACAACAGAAATGTGAGTGAGCCGGGACTTAGTAGCAAGGAGTCCCCGAAGCAGGCTACAGCTGTCTGCCGTACAAGTAGAGTTCTAAGAACATCTGAAAGGAGGAACTGCAGTGTAACTCAGTACTGTGAGTACTTCAAATAGGCGCTAGAAAGGAGACGTTCAGAAAAGGCACATGTTGGTGGAGTGTTGGAATGGAGTACTTCATCTTGCCTGGAAGTTGGCTGAGCTCCTGACCTAGAGGACACGGCATGGATGCAGGCACCTGTATGCACAACAGACTGTGAGTAAAGCTTTGGAACTACATACCCTGGTGTCCTCCACTTATTCCTGCACCAACACACTCAGCACTGCTACATCGCTGTGCCTGACCCTGCACCTTCTACGTCTCCTCCCTATCTCACCTACTGTACACTGCCCTGGGACCACTGCCCTACCTGTGGAGTACCACAACATCATTGCTGCACCACACCATCTGTCCCAGAGGATCTGTCTGCACCGTCGGCTTAACATCTTCATTGCCGAACACCACAGGTGGCGTCACGACTCATTCACTCATAAACTTTAATCATCATCCACACATTCAAACATCCTCCCTTTTACAATGGACGCCCATGGCCACGGACCTGGTCACAGCTGCCGTGACATCTCCCACTGAAACCAACGGGCCCGGCTCCGAGTACCCCGCCACCCTGGTTGCGAGGGCGATCCATATTAAGTTAGTGCATCCTTTATTGCGACATTAGAGGAGGGCATTCTTAGTATATAGTTTCCCCATAGGCTGGGTAGCTGTAGTTATAATGGTGGCTACTATGTGGGGGTATACTAGTGGGGCCTGATAATAGGTTCATAGAGGGTTAAGTGTAGGAGGGGCTGCTGAGAGTTAGGCTATGTGCCTACATTGCAGAAATGCTGCGGAAATGTCAGCAGCATTTCCGCAACTCCCTGCCACGGGGAAAACGCATGCGGAATTTGCATGCATTTTCCCGAAAAACACAAGCATTTTGCAAGCATTTTTAGCTTGCAGAATGCTTGCGCTTTTCCAAGCGATTTGAAGCATTGCTTGGAAAAATGGTTGACAGGTTGGTCACACTTGTCAAGCATAGTCCCGCCCCTCATTGGCCCTGCAGGCAACTTCCGTTTCCAAGGATGCCTTGCGACAATGACCTCTGATGACGTAGCATCACGTGAGACCGCTACGTCACCAGAGGTCATTCGTGCAATGCATCCCTGAGAACGGAAGATGCTGGCAGCGTGGCTGAGAGGGGCGGGAGGACTCCGGGGGCCGACAGAGGGTAAGTATATCCCTATATTCTATTTTTTACAGGAATATGGTACCCAGGGCATGGAGGAGAGTCTCCTCTCCTCCAGACCCTGGGTACCATCCGTACATGAAGCACTCACTTTACGCATGGTGGGCATAGCCACATGCCTAACGTGAGTGTTTCAATGCAATCCTATGGTGGCAGAATCGCTGCAATTCCGCAGAAATAATGGACAACCTGCGGATTTTACCGCTATGCGATTCCGCAGTGGTAAAATCCGCAGCATGGGCATAGCAACTGCGGAATCCCATAGGATTGCATGGGAATGCGTTTTATTCGCGTTTTTAAGTGTTTCTACTGTGGCGGAAATGCATGAAAAACGCAAAGTGGGCACACAGCCTTAAGGTTAGTGATGAAGAGTGGTTTAGTGAGACGGGACCAGGGCACCCAAGAGTCCATATGGGCTATAAGCCTCGACAGCTTGGCAGTCACGTAACGTTAAGTCGTTATTGTCCACGTTATCCACGGCCACTGCAGGTCTTAGCAGGGGGTCAGAGCAGAAAAGGAAGATATGGCATCTTACCGCCTGGGCAGAAGTTGGCTGGACAAAGGAAGTGAAAGGAGTTGGCATTTCGACGAGATCGGTACAGACGGGCCGGATGCTTCACCGGGGTCACCAAACGCAGTGATTGATGAATTCATGTCTGGGGTGAAACAGGCTGAAGGAAATTTCATTATAGTCAGGTCAGACCTGGAAGGAACTGGGAAGCAGTCTAGTACGGTCCGGTTCGCGCATGTACTGCACAGAAGTGACAACAAGCAAGGGAAAGATCAGGAAGCAAGCAAATGTTATGATGCACCAACTGTGGATGTAATGTGCAAAATCCTAAGTAAAGAAAGTGCTAAAGTTGTCTCAGACTGTGTCTCCATCGATGGGGGTCGCCTAGGAGAGGGACCATTATGGCCAGGGAAGTGCCCGGGTGAAGATGGATCTGGAGACGCAGGTATGCCGAAGAGCATAGTGTTATTTCATGTAGAGGAAGGGCTGGGCACAGCTGCCACCAGAGCATAGGTCACGATTATGGACCTGGCCCTTCCTTACATATATTTATTTAAAATGTCAGATGAAATGTTATGTACCCTTTCCCTTTAACGTTATTCGTATTTACTGTACATGCCATGTAAATGTCTATTTATTGTATCTGTTATATGTATTTAACATTGGACACTGTTATATAGATAGGGAAAGTGTACTACCCTAGCTTACCCACTAGATGGGGTTAGAGATAGTTAAAGTAGGAGGAGGGGCTAACAGCTGTTAAGCCCGTGAGTATCTGGAATTTGAATCAGTTGGGGGGGAGCGCCCTGACAGGGCTGTTGGCTCAGTAACGATAAAGTCAAGAGCCCAGTCACGCAGAATTCGGGCCAGTATCTCATCAGGGAGTAACACCAGGAGAAGTGCTGACAGTGCTGAATTAGTGGGTCTGCAGTGCCAGAAGAAGACTAAGCAGTACGGGCAGGTCACTCAGAATGTGGCGGCTTATTTCATCTATGGATATTCTTGAGACCGGGGCTAAACGGTTAAGAGGTTCCCCTACTGGAGTAAGACTGAGCAGACTTAATGCTGAAAGACCAGAGAGCATGGTCCGTCCCGGAAGCGAGCTTAGTGGGAAAGACAGGGACAGAGAAGAAATTGTCTATTGCTAACCCTGATGCTGGAGTGAATATGTATGCGCTGTGTAAAGGAAACAGTAAAGTTGATTGTTCAAGTTTTGAACAGGACTGTGACTCTGTTTGTTCCACATCATCTGAGGAGAATGTGCAGTGCATAAAAGAAAGGCTATGTGCCCACGTAAGCAGAATTTTCCTGACCAAAACCTGACTCCTCCGCAGGAAATTCGCAATTTTTTAGTGTATTTTGTGCTGATTTTTCACGTTTTTTTCCCAGAGCCTCCTAATACATTGATATAGTGGCAAATCCACAGATTTTCAGCAAAATTAATGAACAAACTGCGTTTTTTTCCGCAATGCATTTTTTTGCGGAAAAAAACGCATCATGGGCACAAAAATTGCGGAATGCATTAAAATATTGAGATGCTTCATGTATGCGTTTTTTAAGCATTTTTGCAGCTGAAAAATGCAGCAAAAATGCAAAAAAAAAAAAAACGCGAAAAAATCCTGAACGTGGGCACATAATCAAAGCCCTGAGGAGGAGCTGGAGAAAATGACAGGTATGCTGACAGAGAACTGTCATGTCTATGTGAGGGGAGGCCAGGGCTCCATTGCCCCAGAGTCCTCGGCCACGACTACGGTCCTGGCTGAATCTTACACCTGCGCACTGAAGTACTTTGCTCTGCCCTCAACAGGGCAGAGAAGTATGCCTGCGCAGGAGTGCGATGCTGGGGAGTGATGAAGCAAGCAGGAGGGCGGCGTCACAAGAAGATGGGAGGTGCCGGACCCGGACTTGCGACATCCATTAGGCCGGACCGCCCCCCCCCCCCAGGGTGAGTATAATAAAACTTATTTTTCTTATCTTTCTGGTTGGACTGGGGGATTATCCACAGCATTATAGAATGCTGTAGATAAGCCCTGAAAGGCAGCGGCCACATCTTATAGTGACCAAAATAGCTGGCAGATTCCCTTTAATCTGTCCATTATTCATGTATTATTAAACCAGTGTTTCTCCCGGATAGAACATGTGCACATTATAATCTATAGTGCTAGCCGTATTTCCTATTTTGTTTTGCGGACCGTGTGTTTGGCAAAAACAAAACCTTTTTCGCCGCCCCATGCCGGATACCGAAAGCCTGAAGTGTGAAAGCGGCCTTAGTGTGGCCAAGGATAGGGGCGTAATGAGCGCAGTCGTAGAGCCCATTGATGGCAGTTTCACCTGGATGCATTTTAAAAATGTGAATAAAATTGTATCGAAATTGTGTGAAAAATGCAGTAAAATTCTGTGTAAATACAGACTATATGTTTGCATCATAAAATGCTTACAACCTCTGCTCAGTTTATTAAAGGGACACTATCTTCAGACAGTGGGATATCTTTTAACATTATTAAGGACTTTCTTTTTATTTGTGGCAAAATGTGTACAAATCCAAATAAATAATAAAATACTGAAGTTTTGCATGTGCTGACATCTAGTGGTGAAACAGGTAAACTGCTTACAGCTATATTAGAAAAAAAAAAGCCTGTCAACAGGGCTGCAATCAGGGCAACACACTGCTGTTAGCGCCCCAGTCAAATGAGACTAAAAAGCTCCACCATGTCTAACGATGAAACAATAAATACAGGGGTGAGCTATTTCACACAGCACACTTTATGTGCTAACCATTATTTTTTCAGATAGATATCAGACCCATTATAAAGAATGTGCCTTTTCACATTCCCAACTTTGATCTGTATTGTGGATCATACTTCCATTGTAAGTCAATCACCTCATTCAAAAAACGGATAACACACTAATGGTTATTAGGAGCGAAGACATTTTTCTCTTAATTTGAGGAAAAACAGATGCAACAAGGATTGTAAATATTGACACGCTGATCAAAAGTGGGTCCAAGACACTGAGCCGTCATTGATCGGTAATTGCAAAGTGAGCTGCCAGCAACGGATCTTGATGATTTACGTGCCCCAATGCATTCAGTGTGGCAGAACACTTCTCAGACAACTATTAATACATGTCTTTGCTACCATCAATGAGGTTAAGTTCGTGTGTCTCTGTGTGTAGAGCTCAATACTGAATATATAGACATGTTTTCACCATTTTGGTTTCATTTTTTCATCATGTGCATATCATTAATATATCTCTAGATCCTGTGGTTTTCATAACTCCACTGCTTTTCCTTCTTGGTGTTACAATTGCAGTGTTGAGGAGTGTAGGGAATTGTCATGTCGGACCCTATTCACACCACAGCGTCCGGCAGGCAGAGGTAGTTCCACCTCCGTCCACTCAAGCCGGCGCCGCTGAGGCTATAGTGGACGGAGGTGGAACTACCTCTGCCTGCCGGACGCTGTGGTGTGAATAGCGTCCGACATGACAGGAATATGACTATAGTGTTTGGGTCTGTAGATCCACTGCGGTTCTGGAGATTGCAGTACAAAGCACAGATCGTGAAATGCAGGGGTATGAATATGGGATGTCATCTGAGTGCAGTGCGATTACCGCGGACACTGAGCATGGAGAAGATGGAGAAATTACTTTCTCTGTATACTCTGCATCTGTGATACAATTCTTTCATGCGAGAGAATCGGATCAAACGCTAACAATACCATAATCGGCTGATTTCTCTATCTTCAGAAAATTGACGACTGTCTAGAATGAGATGTGTGTACGCAGAGGCGGGGCAGTGCTTTTATCTTAAATATTTTGGAGCCAGTGGTCAGTGATGAATATTGGAATTTGCAATGATCTAATATTTAGGGGAGATACCATATTTTTCAGACTATACGAAGCACCTGACCATAAGATACACCAAGGTTTTAGAGGAGGAAATTAGGGAAAAAAATGAAGCAAAAAATGTGGTCAATTTTGTACTTTAATATCCCCTATCCTGGTATATAGGGTCCCCTCATCCCCATCCTGATACACATGCCCCCCTCATCCCTCTCCTGATACACATGCCCCCCTCATCCCTATCCTGGTATGCATGGCTCCCTCATCCCTATCCTGGTAGGCATGCCTCCTCATCCCTATCCTGGTATGCCTGGCCCCCATCTCATCCTAGTATGCATGGCACCATTCTTAACCTGGTATTATTGCCCCCGCCCCATCTTGGCATGCATGGCCCCATCAGAAAACATAAAAAAAACAAACATTACACTTACCTTCCCGACGCTCCCTTGCAGCATCCTTCTCCATTTCCAGCAGCTGCTTTATGCTTGTAAGCAACGCATGGCAGGGACGTCATGTGCTGCTTGCAAGCCTAAGGGTAGTTGCCGGAATACTCACTGTTCTGCATACCGGGATTATGTGCACGCAGAGCAGTGAGTACTCATTGCTCTTCAGTAGCACGCACAGTGTCAGCCAGAGCCTTCCTGCAGCTGCCGGCAGGCTGTCACGTGTGCTGCTACTAAAGGGAATGAATATTCACCGCATTCCATGCCCATGGGAGTGGAATGCTGTGAATATTCATTTCTCTTTATCGGTGGGCTCAGGAGTTAGCTGCAGCTGCCAGCTCCTGCCTCCGTGACCCGCTGCTCTGCCGGTGCCGCTCCCCCACCTCCCTACCACAGCCAGGGCCGGTACTTCTGGACTATAAGACGAACCCCCCATTTTCCTCCACATTTTTGGAGGAAAAATGTGCATCTTATAGTCCGAAAAATACGGTGTATTTTTGGCATTGCAGTAAAGGGACGAAGAGAACACATTGACTCGCATCACCATAAGGCCATTCTAACTTAATGATGATCTGTTTGGTGGTGCTTTCCAGGCAATGTTTTATCTCTGTACACAGATATAATTGTGATAAGAAGCATGACTACAATATCTACCACCTGGGACCTTCAGGGGCAAGGATATCCAGTAAGCTGAGGATCACATGAAATTCTGAAGGACCTAGCATATTCAACATTCCTCCCTTTTCCTTGTTGCAGCTGTGCTCACCAGCGGACTTGTCACCTGCCTGTTTCTTTGATTATAGAACAAGGGAGACACGTCACTCCAAAATTCATGTTGGAGGGGTGCACAGAAAGGGATACCAGTCCCAATAATATATAAAAGAAGAGCCCTTTTCTCACAGCGGATCATCTGCCTTACTGTCTGGTGCGACTAACACTGGTACCCCGGTTTTCATGATATATATGATCGCCATAATAGGTGGGCTCACCTTTTCTTTACATGAGAGGACACACTGGGCATCTTTGAAAGTTTATATGGTCTGAGGAAGGTCCAGATTGAGACCGAAATGTTACATTGTTATAAACCTTGTGGATTTCTACATTGTGAATAAAGAATTTACAATTTTTTCTGCAAAGGGAGTGCCGGATCCTCTTCTATATGTTTCTTTGATTGGACTCAGTGTCATTTGATCGAATTTGTGGATCTGTCACAATCCATTTTTGGATCTGTGGCAGATCTGGATTCTCACATATAAACTTTTTTCCTTTATGGCCATCAGGGGTTAATGTCTGTTTTTCCCCCTGGTGTCCGCTGGTGTAGTTACATTGCTGCTGAATTTGCTGATGCAGGTGGTGACCACTCCCACCGTCCCTTAAAACGTTACCTTATGCATCAAATGACCGTCTGTGCTGTGTTAGAGTTCATGCTACAGCGACCGAATTGGAGGAAGGAGCTTGCTGGGAGTGGTGGTACCTCAGCTGTTTATGGTGTATCTGGTGTTGTGATCCTGCTTTGTGGTGCTTTACAACTGAAAGCCAAGTGTGGTATTTTTGCAACCCTGTTCCTTTTACTGTCTGTCTATCCTTGTGCTGCATTAGTGTAGCGGCGGGACCAGTGTCCTCACTTGCCAATTCCCTACTTAGGGATTGGTGCAGGGCAGGCAAGGGCTAAGGTATCCTGCTCGGTGACAGGTTGAAAAAACCTCCATAGGGACGTTAGTAAGAGCAGGGTACATCCTCCGGTGAGTGCAGGTGGTGTCCATTTCCCCGTTCCCTAACTCAAGGCCCACCGTTGTAATTGTGTCCCTGGTGTTCCCTTGTTTTTTCACTGTTTGGTGACCGACCAATCGTTGGGTCGTGTCGCACTGGTAAGTCACTCCATGACATTAACACCGACCTTCCCATTTTTTCTGGTTAGCCATGGCCCAGATGCAGGTCTTTGCTCAACTGCTCCAGACACTCACTGATGAGCTTAAGGTGTTGCTTGGTGAGGTGGTGCAGCAGCTGCAGCAGTTAACGGGGATCTGGGCCTCAGCTCAGTTGCAGGCTCTACCAGTACCCAAAATCTCTCTCCCTGACCAGTTCTCTGGAGGGAGAGAGAAATTTTGGGTTTTTAAGGAGGCCTGCAAGCTATATTTCAGGTTCCGCCCTTGTTCATCAGGGAGCGAGGAACAACGGGTGTGAATCATCGTTTCTCTTCTTAAGGGTGATCCCCCAATCCTGGGCCTTCTCCCTGCTGGCCGATTCACCATCTCTACGGTCAGTTGACAAGATTCACGGCTTTGGCGATGGTGTATTGGGATACAGATGGCGTCTCTCTGGCGGAATCCCGACTCCGTAAAATCAAGCAGGGGGGCAGGACGGCTAAGGAGTACTGGTCAGAACTCAGGAGGTGGACCATTGAGATGCAGTGGAATGACCCTGCCCTTAGGAGCCACTTTAATCATGGT
Organism: Dendrobates tinctorius; assembly: GCF_039654945.1. NCBI lineage: Eukaryota > Metazoa > Chordata > Amphibia > Anura > Dendrobatidae > Dendrobates > Dendrobates tinctorius. The sequence goes on along the minus strand of NW_027361807.1, from coordinate 2,905,356 downwards.
CTGTCCCCTAGGTTGCAGGATACTCTAGTGCAGTACGTGGCCCCCAGGTCGTTGGAGGCCACCATGTCCCTTGCCATCTGGGTTGATAGACGCTTGAGGGAGAGACATACACCAAATGTGCCCCCTGCAGTCCTTGTTAAGGAGGAGGACACACTGGTGCTCACGGACGAACTCATGCAGGTGGAAGAAGTTAGTTCTCAAACAGTGTCACCTGCGGTTCGTTGTGGTGTGGGGGCATGTTTTTACTGTGGGCAGATTTTTCATTTCATCGGTGTCTGCCCAGCTCACGCCAAAATATCTGTACCATCTAACAAGCCGCGTCCCCCTGGTCGTGTGGATGGAGGCAACCAGGGAGTGTATATTTCCTCCATTTTTTCTCCTCAGTGTACCTTACCTGCTGAAGTGGTGTTTGGGGGGTAACTGAGAGAGCATACCGGTGCTTGTGGACAGTGGAGGAGGTGTCAATCTGGTGCATGCTCACTTTGTCCAGACCCATGGCCTGAGGTGTAGGATGCTAGCAATACCCCTGAGCGTCCAGGCCATTGACTCTGTCCCACTTAGCCAGGGGAGGTTGACCCAAGTCGTGGATGATATAGATCTGCGTATAGGGACTCATCATGAGGAGTCCCTGTCGTGTTATGTCTTGGGGGGAATGCCATCACCCATCGTTTCAGGCCTCCCTTGGTTGAAAAGACACAACCCGGTCATAGATTGGCGGTCCAGGGAAGTAGTCAGCTGGGATCAGTCGCGTGAGGGCTGCTTCCCGAGGGCTACTGTCTCTGCTGTCTTTCTACAACCATCCCCTTCTTCTCCAGTTGGGGCAGCAGAGGTGCTAACAGGAAGTAGGGGCAAGTCTCAACCCTCACCACAAGCTAACCCTGAGAGTCGGAGTCCTCTTAGGAGGAGGTGTCAGAGGAGGGTGATGGTTCCATTTGAGCATTGTGGGGGTGTGAGTGTGACAATACAGGGGGACGCCTCTGTTGTTGGTTCTGTGAAGAGTTAACCATCTTGTAGCAAATGTGAGCGTGGCAATAAATGTTCAGGTCCGGACCTATGTATGAATGAGTATGTATGGGTGTCCACCAAAAACATCCAGTGGAAGTGTGCTGCTGGGGCCTGGAGTTCTCGGGTGATTGGGCTGTATCGGGTGTTGGCCATTCTCGGCCCGGGACTTATCAGCTGGAGTTAACCCCACTAATGCCCGTACACAACTCCATTCCCCAGGTCGGTGCTCTGGAGATTTGTGGCACCTTCGGAGCATACGTTATTGTCACTTCCATCAGTCCGTGTTTGCCAGAGACCTGAGGGTCAGGTGATTGCCGAGGTGAACTCTGGTGGATCGAGGCGTCCTCACCGTAGGTTGCTTTCAGGTGAGGTCTGGTACTGACCAGAGGCCCCTCATTGAGGGAGGGGTATTGTCACGATGCATTTTTGGATCTGTGACAGGTCTGGATTCTCACATATAAACTTTTTTCCTTTCTGGCAATCAGGGGTTAATGTCTGTTTTTTCCTTCTGGTGGCCACTGGTGTAACTACATTGCTGCTGAATTTGCTGATGCAAGTGGTGACCACTCCCACCGTCCTTTAAAAGGTTACTTTATGCATCAGCTGACCGTCAGTGTTAGAGTTTATGCTACAGCGACCGAATTGGATGAAGGAGCTTGCTGGGAGCCATGGTACCTCAGCTGTTTATGGAGTATCTGGTGATGTGATCCTGCTGTGCGGTGCTTTACAGCAGAAAGCTAAGTGTAGTATTTTTGTTACCCTGTTCCTTTTACTGTCTGTCTATCCTTACTAGAGTTGAGCGAAACGGGTCGAAAAATTTCAAAACTCGCCGACTTTTGGCAAAGTCGGGTTTCATGAAACGAAACCCGACCCTAGGATGAGGTCGGCCACGAGGTCGGCGACTTACGCGCCAAAGTCGCGTTTCAAAAGTTTGTTTTGCGCTCTTTTTCAGCCAATCAGGATCCACGGACACTGTGGGCAACGTGATGACATAGGCAGGGGTCACCACCATCTTTCAGAAGGGCATGCAAGTGATTGGCTTGCTTTGGTGGGCGTCACAGGGGGTATAAAAGGGCGTGCACGCCGACCGCCATCTTACTTCTGCCGATCTCAGTATAGGGAGAGGTTGCTGCTGATTCTGTAGGGAGAGTGTTAGGCAGGGAAGAAGACAAAAAAACTGCTTCTGCTGCTAGCGATTTGGCCTGCACAACACACCAGTCACTGTGTGTGCAGTGCAAGGGGAGGCTATATAGTGGTGTATCAGTGGTGTTGGTTGTTGGGCTGCCTTCTAAGGCTTCCTGACATTCCTGCATTGCTGTTTACCCACTGCTCCGCAAACTGCTTTTTTAAAAGCAATCCCAATTTTTTTTTTGTCCTGCTGAGAAGAAAAAAAACCTGCTTCTGCTGCTAGCGATTTGGCCTGTACAACACACCAGTCACTGTGTGTGCAGTGCAAGGGGAGGCTATATAGTGGTGTATCAGTGGTGTTGGTTGTTGGGCTGCCTTCTAAGGCTTCCTGACATTCCTGCATTGCTGTTTACCCACTGCTCCGCAAACTGCTTTTTTAAAAGCAATCCCAATTTTTTTTTTTTGTACTGCTGAGAAGAAAAAAAAACTGCTTCTGCTGCTAGCGATTTGGCCTGCACAACACACCAGTCACTGTGTGTGCAGTGCAAGGGGAGGCTATATTGTGGTGTATCAGTGGTGTTGGTTGTTGGGCTGCCTTTTAAGGCTTCCTGACAGGCTGGCATTGCTGTTTACCCACTGCTCTGCAAACTGCTTTTTTAAAAGCAATCCAATCTCCCTTATCCTCTAGTCACTTTTGTCACAGCTGTGCCATCGAGCCTGTGACATAGCGCTCAGATATCAGTGGGCCTCACACAATCCAAAAGTGTCCAGTGTCCAAAAGTGTCTGCAGAAATTCAAAATTTCCCTTATCCTCTCGTCACTTTTGTCACAGCTGTGCCATCGAGCCTGTGACATAGCGCTCAGATATCAGTGGCCCTCACACAATCCAAAAGTGTCCAGTGTCCACAAGTGTCTGCAGAAATTCAAAATCTCCCTTATCCTCTAGTCACTTTGGTCACAGCTGTGCCATCGAGCCTGTCACATAGCGCTCAGATATTCATTGGGCCTCACACAATCCAAAAGTGTCCAGTGTCCACAAGTGTGTGCAGAAATTCAAAATCTCCCTTATCCTCTAGTCACTTTGGTCACAGCTGTGCCATCGAGCCTGTCACATAGCGCTCAGATATTCATTGGGCCTCACACAATCCAAAAGTGTCCAGTGTCCACAAGTGTGTGCAGAAATTCAAAATCTCCCTTATCCTCTAGTCACTTTGGTCACAGCTGTGCCATCGAGCCTGTCACATAGCGCTCAGATATTCATTGGGTCTCACACAATCCAAAAGTGTCCAGTGTCCACAAGTGTGTGCAGAAATTCAAAATGTCCCTTATCCTCTAGTCACTTTTGTCACAGCTGTGCCATCGAGCCTGTCACATAGCGCTCAGATATTCATTGGGTCTCACACAATCCAAAAGTGTCCAGTGTCCACAAGTGTCTGCAGAAATTCAAAATCTCCCTTATCCTCTAGTCACTTTGGTCACAGCTGTGCCATCGAGCCTGTCACATAGCGCTCAGATATTCATTGGGCCTCACACAATCCAAAAGTGTCCAGTGTCCACAAGTGTGTGCAGAAATTCAAAATCTCCCTTATCCTCTAGTCACTTTGGTCACAGCTGTGCCATCGAGCCTGTCACATAGCGCTCAGATATTCATTGGGCCTCACACAATCCAAAAGTGTCCAGTGTCCACAAGTGTGTGCAGAAATTCAAAATCTCCCTTATCCTCTCGTCACTTTTGTCACAGCTGTGCCATCGAGCCTGTGATATAGCGCTCAGATATCAGTGGCCCTCACACAACCCAAAAGTGTCCAGTGTCCACAAGTGTCTGCAGAAATTCAAAATCTCCCTTATCCTCTAGTCACTTTGGTCACAGCTGTGCCATCGAGCCTGTCACATAGCGCTCAGATATTCATTGGGCCTCACACAATCCAAAAGTGTCCAGTGTCCACAAGTGTGTGCAGAAATTCAAAATCTAACTTATCCTCTAGTCACTTTGGTCACAGCTGTGCCATAGAGCCTGTCACATAGCGCTCAGATATTCATTGGGCCTCACACAATCCAAAAGTGTCCAGTGTCCACAAGTGTGTGCAGAAATTCAAAATCTCCCTTATCCTCTAGTCACTTTGGTCACAGCTGTGCCATTGAGCCTGTCACATAGCGCTCAGATATTCATTGGGCCTCACACAATCCAAAAGTGTCCAGTGTCCACAAGTGTGTGCAGAAATTCAAAATCTCCCTTATCCTCTAGTCACTTTGGTCACAGCTGTGCCATCGAGCCTGTCACATAGCGCTCAGATATTCATTGGGCCTCACACAATCCAAAAGTGTCCAGTGTCCACAAGTGTGTGCAGAAATTCAAAATCTCCCTTATCCTCTCGTCACTTTTGTCACAGCTGTGCCATCGAGCCTGTGACATAGCGCTCAGATATCAGTGGCCCTCACACAACCCAAAAGGGTCCAGTGTCCACAAGTGTCTGCAGAAATTCAAAATCTCCCTTATCCTGTGCCATCGAGCCTGTCACATAGCGCTCAGATATTCATTGGGTCTCACACAATCCAAAAGTGTCCAGTGTCCACAAGTGTCTGCAGAAATTCAAAATCTCCCTTATCCTCTAGTCACTTTGGTCACAGCTGTGCCATCGAGCCTGTCACATAGCGCTCAGATATTCATTGGGCCTCACACAATCCAAAACTGTCCAGTGTCCACAAGTGTGTGCAGAAATTCAAAATCTCCCTTATCCTCTCGTCACTTTTGTCACAGTTGTGCCATCAAGCCTGTGACATAGCCCTCAGATATCAGTGGCCCTCACACAACCCAAAAGTGTCCAGTGTCCACAAGTGTCTGCAGAAATTCAAAATCTGCCTTATCCTCTCGTCACTTTTGTCACAGCTGTGCCATCGAGCCTGTGACATAGCGCTCCGATATCAGTGGGCCTCACACAATCCAAAAGTGTCCAGTGTCCACAAGTGTGTGCAGAAATTCAAAATCTCCCTTATCCTCTAGTCACTTTGGTCACAGCTGTGCCATCGAGCCTGTCACATAGCGCTCAGATATTCATTGGGCCTCACACAATCCAAAAGTGTCCAGTGTCCACAAGTGTGTGCAGAAATTCAAAATCTCCCTTATCCTCTAGTCACTTTGGTCACAGCTGTGCCATCGAGCCTGTCACATAGCGCTCAGATATTCATTGGGCCTCACACAATCCAAAAGTGTCCAGTGTCCACAAGTGTGTGCAGAAATTCAAAATCTCCCTTATCCTCTCGTCACTTTTGTCACAGCTGTGCCATCGAGCCTGTGACATAGCGCTCAGATATCAGTGGCCCTCACACAATCCAAAAGTGTCCAGTGTCCACAAGTGTCTGCAGAAATTCAAAATCTCCCTTATCCTCTCGTCACTTTTGTCACAGCTGTGCCATCGAGCCTGTGACATAGCGCTCAGATATCAGTGGGCCTCACACAATCCAAAAGTGTCCAGTGTCCACTAGTGTCTGCAGAAATTCAAAATCTCCCTTATCCTCTCGCCACTTTTGTCACAGCTGTGCCATCGAGCCTGTGACAAAGCGCTCAGATATCAGTGGCCCTCATACAATCCAAAAGTGTCCAGTGTCCACAAGTGTCTGCAGAAATTCAAAATCTCCCTTATCCTCTCGTCACTTTTGTCACAGCTGTGCCATCGAGCCTGTGACATAGCGCTCAGATATCAGTGGGCCTCACACAATCCAAAAGTGTCCAGTGTCCACAAGTGTCTGCAGAAATTCAAAATCTCCCCTGTCCTATAGACACCTTGTACCTTGTTTTACATTACTATATAGTTTGTTGGATTTTGTCTACATTTCTACCAAAAATGAGGAAGGCTGGTGGAAGAGGCCGTGGAATTGGGCGGGGGTTGGCAGCTGGTAATGATGGTGTTGGTGGTGGATCTGATGGTAGTGGCAAGAGCAAAATAGGACCGAATGCAGGAGGTGTTGAGCCTGCGTCATCGTCTGGCTACATAAGGCCTTGAACGCTTAGTTTTCTAGGAGTTGGCAAACCGCTTTTAAAATAGAATAAATAGGCAGAAGACATAATAATGTGGAGGCCAGATAATCAATGATTACACGGCCATAGAAAATGATCACTAATATATATAGTATATCATGATCCACATATTAAGACTAACCAGTGTAGGGAAAACTGCACATTCAATAGAAACCACCCAAAAGAAAAAGCAGTCAGAATTCCATAAAATACAAATTTTATTAGAAAATATTTAAAAGAATTATATACGGACATACAGTGCATGGTTAGGGAAAGACAGAAAATATAACGTCATCATGGTCAAAAAGGAATAACCACACTGCACGCATTACACCAGGAAAAAGAGTAGTATTGGATGTACATAGATTCCCAATAATCGGCCAGGGAAGAAGTAGCAAGGAGTGTACAAAGACATCACCATATGGCCAGTTAGGAAAATGTCCTTTTGAATAAAAGACTTCCCTGTCCTAAAGAACACACTACATACAAACCTGATGCTATGTAAGGCATCAGAAATAAAAGCTAATAGTTATATTGTAATACCTGGAAGAAGTGGTGGCAGTGGGGTCAATCCGGTCCCCGACGCGCATTTCGGAGCCAAAGGACTCCTTCCTCAGGGGGCGTTAAGTGAAATGTGACCACCAGGGTTTAAATAGCGCGCAGCCCGCTTGAGGCTGTCTGCGCACATGAGAAGCCCGCCCCGCGCCGACCGGATCCATGCCGTGACGTTACCGGAAACACGCGGGCCCACGTGATCCAGCACGTCAGGCAGGGGACCCAGGCGGCCGTGCGACGGACGCCACGCATGCGCACAGACAGCGTCGGGCGGGAGCCGCCACATATGTTAAGGGCAACAGTATGGGCAAAGGAAAAATACAAGGGGAAAATGAATAATGGTTGTGTGTGTATACATATGGCATGCCGCACATGCGCTGTAAGATATCAGTGCAAAGAGAATGGTAAAATAGCAAAAAGCATGACGCAGCATGCGAAAATCAACACATGGGTGTCATGGCAACATCAATCACATACACGATATAATAAAGATCGTGGAAATTGAGGTTCACCAGCATGGCACACATTAGAATGCGCAGTGCATATCCATAACAGTGTGTGTATAAATGCCAACCAAGTAGCAAAAACAACACACACAAAAAATCACTGTACAATACAATGCCAGCAATGGGCGCCCCATAAAATACATATACACATATGCACACATATACACGTATACACGTGTGCATATATACACACACATACGGGGGAATGTACAGTGGAAAATTGTAAAAGAAACACACAATTACAACCAATACAAAAAATGCAGAAAGAATTAATACAAAAAATGGTACAAAAGGTAATACAGAAAATGACATAAAGGGATACATACAGTCATGGCCAAAAGTATTGACACCCCTGCAATCCTGTCAGATAATATTCAGTTTCTTCCTGAAAATGATTGCAAACACAAATTCTTTGGTATTATTATCTTCATTTAATTTGTCTTAAATGAAAAAACGCAAAAGAGAATGAAGCAAAAAGCAAAACATTGATCATTTCACACAAAACTCCAAAAATGGGCCGGACAAAAGTATTGGCACCCTCAGCCTAATACTTGGTTCCACAACCTTTAGCCAAAATAACTGCGATCAACCGCTTCCGGTAACCATCAATGAGTTTCTTACAATGCTCTGCTGGAATTTTAGACCATTCTTCTTTGGCAAACTACTCCAGGTCCCTGATATTTGAAGGGTGCCTTCTCCAAACTGCCATTTTTAGATCTCTCCACAGATGTTCTATGGGATTCAGGTCTGGACTCATTGCTGGCCACCTTAGAAGTCTCCAGTGCTTTCTCTCAAACCATTTTCTAGTGCTTTTTGAAGTGTGTTTTGGGTTATTGTCCTGCTGGAAGACCCATGACCTCTGAGGTAGACCCAGCTTTCTCACACTGGGCCCTAAATTATGCTGCAAAATTTGTTGGTAGTCTTCTGACTTCATAATGCCATTCACACGGTCAAGCAGTCCAGTGCCAGAGGCAGCAAAGCAACCCCAAAACATCAGGGAATCTCCGCCATGTTTGACTGTAGGGACCATGTACTTTTCTTTGAATGCCTCTTTTTTCTCCTGTAAACTCTATGTTGATGCTTTTGCCCTAAAAGCTCTACTTTTGTCTCATCTGACCAAAGAACATTCTTCCAAAATGTTTTAGGCTTTTTCAGGTAAGTTTTGGCAAACTCCAGCCTGGCTTTTTTATGTCTCGGGGTAAGAAGTGGAGTCTTCCTGGGTCTCCTACCATACAGTCCCTTTTCATTCAGATGCCGACGGATAGTACGGGTTGACACCGTTGTACCCTCGGACTGCAGGGCAGCTTGAACTTGTTTGGATGTTAGTGGAGGTTCTTTATCCAACATCCGCACAATCTTGCGTTGAAATCTCTTGTCAATTTTTCTTTTCCGGCCACATCTAGGGAGGTTAGCCACAGTGCCATGGGCTTTAAACTTCTTGATGACACTGCGCACGGTAGACACAGGAACACTCAGGTCTTTGGAGATGGACTTGTAGCCTTGAGATTGCTCATGCTTCCTCACAATTTGGTTTCTCAAGTCCTCAGACAGTTCTTTGGTCTTCTTTCTTTTCTCCATGCTCAATGTGGTACACACAAGGACACAGGACAGAGGTTGAGTCAACTTTAATCCATGTCAACTGGCTGCAAGTGTGATTTAGTTATTGCCAACACCTGTTAGGTGCCACAGGTAAGTTATAGGTGCTGCTAATTACACAAATTAGAGAAGCATCACATGATTTTTCGAACAGTGCCAATACTTTTGTCCACCCTCTTTGTTATGTTTGGTGTGGAATTATATCCAATTTGGCTTTAGGACAATTCTTTTTGTGTTTTTTCATTTAAGACAAATTAAATGAAGATAATAATACCAAAGAATTTGTGTTTGCAATCATTTTCAGGAAGAAACTGAGTATTATCTGACAGAATTGCAGGGGTGTCAATACTTTTGGCCATGACTGTATATACCAAAAGGTATTATCCAGCTGATAAATCTATCAGAGATAGATAATCCCACAAAATAGATGTAACCATAAAAAATGCCAGAGACGTCATCGTGGATCAATCCATCAGACGGCTTGTATGATTCCAAAAGAACCTCGAACCCTTCATGATACAAAGGCAATACGTCATGTTCAATTCACTAAAAAGGAATATATACAAAAAAGTACATATGAGTAAAAGCACAAGACCACAAAGCGCATATTAGGATACGTTAGCTGAATTACAAGTATGGGGCATATGAAATATTCTCATTTAATCCACGTGGATGGATGGTACCTAACGTCCAAATCCATCTAGTTTCTGACCTAGCCAGCCTATTAGACAATTTACCACCCCTTATATTGATGTTAAGAGCATCAATGCCCCTAATTCTTAAAAGTGTGGCATTGCACTGATGCAATTCCTTAAAATGCCTAGGTAACGTCTTCAGGCTTGAATCATCAATACAGGTGGCAGCTGCCAATATACCTAGGACATGTTCCCTAGTACGTACCTTCAATTGTCGTGTGGTCATGCCCACATAAATGAGCCCACAAGGACAGGTAGCATAGTATATCACGTACCGAGTGGTACATGATATACGTTGCTTAATGGAAAAAATCTTGGTGCCATCTGAATTAGAAAATGAAGTGCTACGTTCAATATTAGGGCAGGCTATACATCTGCCACAGGGGAAGCAACCATGTCTAATCGGATGATCATCCAAAAAGGTATGTACTGGATGGTCAACATAATGACTGGCCACCAATTGATCACGTAGGTTTCTAGCCCTTCTATATGAGATGGATGGATAATCCGGGAGAAGTTTGTTCAGAATGGGATCCACCATAAGGATAGGCCAAGCCTTTCTCAATGCATCCCACATCATTCCATGTTGGGGATGGAAAGAGGTAATGAATCTCACAACATCATTACCCTTAGATGTATTACGATCCCTGTAGAGCAGCTCATTACGAGTTGAAAATTTGGCATGTTGATAAGCCTTTTTTACACTCCGCTTGCTGTAGCCACGCGCTAAGAATCGAGATCTTAATTCATTGGCGCGATTCTCAAAATCCGTATTAGTGGAACAGATACGGCGGAGTCGTAGGAACTGTCCCACAGGGATAGCTTTGATAAGATGATGCGGATGACAGGATGAGGCATGGAGCAAGGAATTGGTAGATGTCTCCTTACGATAGATATCAGTTTGAATGATTCCTTTTATATCCTTTTTAATAGAGACATCTAAAAAATTGATTTTTTCAGGATCCCAAGTCAATGCCAGCTTGATATTAAGATCATTGCCATTCAAAGTGGAAATAAATTGCAGAAGGTCGATGGAGCTGCCCTGAAAGATAAAGAAGATATCGTCGATGTAACGCGCCCAAAACGGGACACGCTCAATCAACCCCTGTTTATCAGACAGGAAGAGATCCCTCTCCCACAGCCCCAGGAAGAGGTTGGCATAGGACGGCGCAAAGGCCGCACCCATGGCAGTCCCCTGGAGCTGTAGGTAGAAGGACCTCTTAAACACAAAAAAATTGTGTGTGAGAGTGAACTCTAAAAGCTCCAGGATGAGGTCCCTAAGTCCCATAGGGATGGTAGAGGTAGATAAATAGAATCGTACAGCACGTAAGCCGTCGATATGCTTGATGTTAGTATATAGGGACTCAACATCAACCGAAGCAAGAAGAGAATCATTCTCTAAACAGAGTCCATCGACCTTCCGCAACAGATCTCCAGTGTCCTTAAGGAAGGAGGGTAGACTGGATACTAGCGGCTGAAGATGATGGTCAATCCATTTGTTGATATTCTCAAGGAAATTCCCACGACCGGATATAATAGGTCTGCCCGGTGGTGATCTGATGTCCTTATGTATTTTAGGCAAGAGGTACAGTGTGGCTATAGTAGGTTCTTTTACGGTAAGTGCCGAAGCCAGCTCTTTGGTGACAATGCCGTCAATAACGGCCCTGTTAATAATCAAATCCAATTTGGCAGAAAAAGCAGAGAGAGGATTATAGGTAAGTTTTTTATAGCATACTGAATTGTTTAATTGGCGAAATGCCTCCCTCTCATACATTGCCATTGGCCAAATTACCACATTGCCACCTTTGTCAGCTGGCTTCAGCACTACATCTGGAAGATTTTTAAGATATCTAAGCCGCACCCTTTCATCCCTAGTCAAATTGTCACCCCGACTATATTTGGGGATCTTCCTAAACTCATCAGTCACCACGCGCACAAAAAGGTCTATGCTAGGGCATGATGTAAATGGGGGGAATTTCACTGATCTTGGACGAATGTATGGGGGAATCTTACCTCCCTCGCCATCATGTTCAGCCGCCAGCACCTCCAAGGTTTTTATGGCCTCCTGCTCCTCTTCTGTAGGAAAAAGACACTGGAGATCATCATTGAAGAAATACCTTTTGAAGAGCAACGATCTAGCAAACAGGTTGAGATCCTTTACAGCTGTAAAGGTATCAAAACCAGAAGTGGGTGAAAAAGTAAAGCCTCTTTCCAATAAAGACAAATCAGCCCTCATGAGAACGTGTTGACTAAGATTAATCACCTTATTATCCTTATGATATGGTTCAGATTGATTCTTAAAATGTCTTTTATAAGGATGGAACGAGTGGTCCCGTAACTTGCGGGGCCCACCAATATCATAGGATGAGGCCGAAATTTGAGATCCATCAGATTGCCCACATACGGAGGTAACTGAAGTACTGGAGACTGAACGATGTAATTTGGAATTATTGCTATTTCTCCATAGGTAGACTTTTTTCATCTGATAATCTTTGACGTCCCTGTTGAATTTGGTTAGTTGGTTATGCTGAATCTTTTTAACAACCATGTCCATAGATTTCTCTAGATCAGTTTCAAATGATTGAATTTTGTCAGAAGAACAGCCCTTGCGAACCTCCTCTTGACAGGAATCAATGGATTTATCGAGCATCTCTATGTTACCAGAGTAGAAATTAACCAAAAGTTGCAAAAAGGTTAGAGAACACAAATTAGATGCTTCCTCCCACTTTGTGATAAATATGTCATCCTCAATGGGAAAAGTGGGCATGACTTTGACTCTCAAACCTCTAGGAATCATTTGGTTTGCTATATATTTCTCCAGGAATAATCTGTTCCACCACAGTCTAGAGCGTTTAAGGAGTAATGTTTTCATATGTTGCAATTTAGCATCCCAACTTGAATCGACCATCTGTGGAGCACTGCTCCCCCCAGAACCAAACACCTGGTCCACTTGATCGAGCCAGACTTTGTCTCTTGCTCGATAGTCCATCCCGTCCACAACCAGAATACCTGTGCATAACACAGCGAAAATATAATAGAATAAATAGGCAGAAGACATAATAATGTGGAGGCCAGATAATCAATGATTACACGGCCATAGAAAATGATCACTAATATATATAGTATATCATGATCCACATATTAAGACTAACCAGTGTAGGGAAAACTGCACATTCAATAGAAACCACCCAAAAGAAAAAGCAGTCAGAATTCCATAAAATACAAATTTTATTAGAAAATATTTAAAAGAATTATATACGGACATACAGTGCATGGTTAGGGAAAGACAGAAAATATAACGTCATCATGGTCAAAAAGGAATAACCACACTGCACGCATTACACCAGGAAAAAGAGTAGTATTGGATGTACATAGATTCCCAATAATCGGCCAGGGAAGAAGTAGCAAGGAGTGTACAAAGACATCACCATATGGCCAGTTAGGAAAATGTCCTTTTGAATAAAAGACTTCCCTGTCCTAAAGAACACACTACATACAAACCTGATGCTATGTAAGGCATCAGAAATAAAAGCTAATAGCTATATTGTAATACCTGGAAGCAGTGGTGGCAGTGGGGTCATTCCGGTCCCCGACGCGCGTTTCGGAGCCAAAGGACTTTTAAAGCCAGAGTATCAGGAAAAAGTTTTGTCTTACATTGCTGACTCAGCCTCCAGCTGTATCGCCTCCTCTTCTTCAGTTGTAAAAAGTAAAAGCACTGAGTCGTCATTGGAGGCTCATGTTCATGAACCACACCTTTCCTTGTGTCCTTCACCCCAACCAAGATTGAAGGATGACGCAGGCCATACTACTGATTACTCCATGGAGCTGTTTTCACATACCATGCCTGGATTATCAAGTCAAATGGTGAATTACCCAGGCCAAGATGAATCTGACATGGAGTGCACTGATGCACAGCCGCTGATGGATGATTCTGCTGGTACATTCACTCAGAGCACTACATTGTCCTCGCAGTGTACAGAGCCAGATTCTGACCCTGATGAGACTCAGGTGCCCCTTCCCGCACACTATACCACCATACACGGTGACACAGAGGAAGTTGCACATGACATAGAAGAGGAGGTGATGGATGACCCAGTTGTTGACCCAGATTGGCATCCATTGGGGGAAGAGGGTGCTGCTTCCAATAGCTCAGATGAGGAGCATCCACAGCAGACATCGACATCGCAACAGCTGTTATCTGGCAGGCCCGGAGCACTCCAAAGACAGGTTCCAAACATCAAAAGAGTTGCTGGACAGCTTGTCCAGAGGGTCAAAAGATCACAGCGTGCTAGGCCGCAAAATGTCTGCCAAAGTAGGAAGAGTGCAGTGTGGCACTTTTTTGACCAAAATCCTCATGATCAGGCCAAGGTTATCTGTAAGAAGTGCGCAAAGACCTTTAGCCGAGGGAAAAATCTGAAAAATTTGAATACCAGTTGCATGCTTAGACATTTAACCAGCATGCACTTGCAAGCGTGGACACAACACCAAACCTCAAGTGCCACATGTGCAACTGATCACAACGAAGGTAGTCAGCAACGCTACATTGTTTCCCCCACTGTAAGCCCACCGGTTAGCACAGCAGCAAATGTTGAGGTGTCGTTGCAAGGCCACAGCAGTCAGGGAATCCCACTGTTATATCAACGAAAGACTGATTCTAGGCCATCAGAAAGAACACCAACTCCATCACCATCATCAACCCTCTCTCAGTCCGCCCTGTCCACCGCTACTTCCACCATATGCAGCTCTCAAGTCCAGCTCACCCTCCCAGACACTATGAGTAGGTCAAGAAAGTACTCAGTCTCTCATCCGCGTACACTGGGTTTGAACGCCCACATTGCCAAACTAATCTCGTTTGAGATGATGCCCTTTAGGTTGGTGGAAAGCACAGCTTTCCGCGAACTCATGGCCTATGCAGTACCACGCTATGACCTACCCAGTCGCCACTTCTTCTCTCGCAAAGCCATCCCAGCCCTCCACCATCATGTGAAAGACCGCATTGTCCATGCACTCAAGCAGTCAGTGAGCGGAAAGGTGCACCTCACAACTGATGCATGGTCCAGTCGGCATGGCCAGGGCCGTTACGTGTCCATCACTGCGCACTGGGTTAATGTGGTGGATGCAGGGTCCACAGGGAACAGCGGTGGTGGGACAGTGCTGCCTAGCCCACGGTATAGGAAACAGTTGGCTGTAGGCGTTCGACCCTCCTCCTCCTCCTCCTCCAGAAGCGAAAGCTCGTCCACAGAGCGCAGTCGTACGAGCACTCCATCTGCAGCTGCCACTGTTGCACACGATGTGTCCCCCTATCAAGCAGCTAGTGGAAAGCGTCAGCAGGCTGTGTTGCAGATGATGTGTTTGGGCGACAGACACACCGCCGAGGTGCTGGCCGAGTACTTGAGGCGACAAACTGAGTCATGGCTGGGCAGTGTACATCTTGAGGCAGGCAAGGTAGTTAGTGATAACGGCCGTAATTTTGTGGCAGCCATAGCCCTTTCAAAACTCAGCCATATACCTTGCTTGGCTCACACCTTGAACCTGGTGGTGCAGTGCTTCCTCAAAAATTATCCGGAGTTAACAGCCCTGCTCCAGAAGGTGCGAAGACTGTGCGCGCACATCCGCCGGTCGCCTGTACACTCCGTTCGTATGCAGAAGCTGCAGCGATTGCTCCACCTTCCCAACCACCGCCTCATTATCGACATTGCAGCAAGGTGGAACTCCACCCTGCACATGGTGGAGCGGCTGTGCGAGCAGCGGCAGGCCATAATGCATTTGTGAGAGGATACACGGCCAGGCACTTTGAGAGCAGACATGGAGTTGACAGGTGTGCAGTGGTCGAAGCTGAAAGACCTCTGTAAAGTCCTTCAGTGTTTTGAGGAATGCACACGGCTGGTAAGCGCAGACGACGCCATCCTAAGCATGAGCATCCCACTTATGCGTCTGCTCATGCAAACTTTGACGCACCTTAAGGAGCAGGCGTCTGCAGCCAATGTTGATGAGGAGGAAGAGGAGGAGGGAATCCTTGATGACATTCAGCCATTGTCTGCTCAGGGACCTCTCCTGGACGAGGTGGAGGAAGAAGAGGAGGAGGAGGAGGATGATGGGGATGATTACTTAGGGGAGGAGGATGCATCTCGTGGGGCAAGTGAAAATGTTGGCGTGGCAAGGTCTGGTACAGGGTTTGTGCGTGACTGGAGGGATGTGGATTTGCCAGAAAGTGTTCCTCCAACCAGCACTCGCAGTGCATCATTGACACCGGGAACATTGGCCCACATGTCAGATTATGCCTTGCAGATCCTAAAAAGGGACCCACGCATTGCCAAAATGATGAACGATGATGACTACTGGTTGGCCAGCATCCTGGATCCACGCTATAAAGGCAAATTACAAAACATCATGCCACAGGAGAACCTTGACCTAATATTGGCTAATAAACAAGCAACTCTGGTAAATCGGTTGCTTGAGGCATTCCCAGCACACAGCAGCGGTGATGGTTCTCACACGAGCTGTACGGGCCGGGGGCAGCTTGGCAGAGGTGTTCGTGGTGCACACAGCAGAAGTGGCGTTGGAGACAGGGGTTTCATGACAATGTTGTGGACTGATTTTTCAAGTACCGCTCACACAACTGGTAATACTGCATCGATGGAAAGTGACAGGAGACAGCAGTTGTCAACTATGGTTACAAACTACTTTTCCTCCCATATCGATGTTCTCCCACACAGGTCATTCCCCTTTGACTATTGGGCCGCTAAACTGGACACCTGGCCTGAATTGGCACAATATGCCTTACAGGAGCTCGCTTGCCAGCTGCAAGTGTGCTATCGGAAAGAGTCTTCAGTGCAGCTGGATCAATCCTGACAGAAAAAAGGACCCGTCTGTCAACCCAAAATGTGGATGATCTAACCTTCATTAAAATGAACCACGCATGGGTTTCCAAGGATTTTGTCCCACCTTCCCCTGATGACACATAGGGTGACAGAAAAATGGCTTGCTTTGGTCTACCTCTTCCTGGGACTTGACCTATTTCACCTTTTGCATCAGCTGAATGTCCAACATCAACATATGCCACTTTCTAAAACTCCATAACTGTGCTGCCTCCCCCCCCCCATGGCCGGGGTCACCACCTAGCGCACGACACCGTGCGAGTGCCGTTGCCCTGGACAGGTGGGTAGGCCGACTCTTGGGCGCGGGCACTGGCACAGGGTCCTTCATAGTGCAATCAAGTGTCTCTGACGGTGGTGGTGCACACCCGCCGTCAGACACACCGCCATACTATGAGGGGCCCAGTGCCAGTACCGACGCCCACGAGTGGGCCCCCCTTGCTTGGGCAGGGCCCCAGCATTTGCAATCTTTACCTCTCCCTGCTCCTCCGCTGTGTAGTCTGGGCCGTCAAATCCATACTGTGCCTGACACCGTCTGAGCCTGCCTCCTGATGTATAGACATATATTTTGAATGTGTACGCTATCCATACATGTTATCTGGGGATACGGTACCCTTTCTAACCTTTGTGCAATCACGTGCAATCCATACTGGGCCTAACACCGTCTGAGCCTGCCTCCTGATGTATAGACATATATTTTGAATGTGTACGCTATCCATACATGTTATCCGGGGAAACGGTACCCTTTCTAACCTTTGTGCAATCACGTGCAATCCATACTGGGCCTAACACCGTCTGAGCCTGCCTCCTGATGTATAGACATATATTTTGAATGTGTACGCTATCCATACATGTTATCTGGGGATACCGTACCCTTTCTAACCTTTGTGCAATCACGTGCAATCCATACTGGGCCTAACACCGTCTGAGCCTGCCTCCTGATGTATAGACATATATTTTGAATGTGTACGCTATCCATACATGTTATCCGGGGAAACGGTACCCTTTCTATCCTTTGTGCAATCACGTGCAATCCATACTGGGCCTAACACCGTCTTCCTGCCTCCTGATGTATAGACATATATTTTGAATGTGTACGCTATCCATACATGTTATCTGGGGATACGGTACCCTTTCTAACCTTTGTGCAATCACGTGCAATCCATACTGGGCCTAACACCGTCTGAGCCTGCCTCCTGATGTATAGACATATATTTTGAATGTGTACGCTATCCATACATGTTATCCGGGGAAACGGTACCCTTTCTAACCTTTGTGCAATCACTTGCAAGCCATACTGGGCCTTATACCGTCTGAGCCTGCCTCCTGATGTATAGACATATATTTTGAATGTGTACGCTATCCATACATGTTATCCGGGGAAACGGTACCCTTTCTAACCTTTGTGCAATCACGTGCAATCCATACTGGGCCTAACACCGTCTGAGCCTGCCTCCTGATGTATAGACATATATTTTGAATGTGTACGCTATCCATACATGTTATCTGGGGATACGGTACCCTTTCTAACCTTTGTGCAATCACTTGCAAGCCATACTGGGCCTTACACCGTCTGAGCCTGCCTCCTGATGTATAGACATATATTTTGAATGTGTACGCTATCCATACATGTTATCCGGGGATACGGTACCCTTTCTAACCTTTGTGCAATCACGTGCAATCCATACTGGGCCTAACACCGTCTGAGCCTGCCTCCTGATGTATAGACATATATTTTGAATGTGTACGCTATCCATACATGTTATCTGGGGATACGGTACCCTTTCTCACCTTTGTGCAATCACGTGTAATCCATACTGGGCGTGAGAACGGCTGGCGAGCTGTTAAGCAAGCTACAGCACCTGTGGTTTGCACACGTAAGTTTTTCATTTTTTCAGGAATGACGGTTAGGCCTAATTCCGGAACTGCGGTTGACCTGCACTTACTGGGAAATCATTGTTCGCGGGTAATAATTGTAATCAGTGATCCCCATCACTAACGTTGTTCAGCGGGTTATCTGCACCTGTAAGCGACAAACGCTGGCCTTTTCAGTGTAGCACACATGCAGCCACGGACATGTAAGGGCATGACACACCAGTTATTGGCCAATCTCATGTGCCAGAGCCTCACGTGTCCCTCTAGTAAGCCGGACTCGGACCGCGGGGCATGACGGAGTCTCGTTCGTTAACGGAATTAAGCTTGCAATGTGTGCATCTGTTCTGTAGCTGGCATGGTTGAGGTTTCCCCAGGTGGAGTCGAATTTAACCGTAGGCTCCACTCCTGGTGGTGCCCTTCTGGACATTCCTTTAAGGTTCAGCTTTGCAACCATACTGCCCACGTAAAACAAACACTTTGCCTTCATGAACGCTGTTTGGAGGGTCATGACTCGTGGGAATAACGCCGCCCAATCAGTTAACCTGCTAGAGAGATCGTTCGTTGCTCCCAAGCATGACATCACACTCCCTAGGAAGAAGGTAATGCCACTGTGGCGACCGTACTCCTGGGGGCGACACAAGTGCACTGAAGCCCAGCCACTGCTCGATGAATCTGCTGGTACATTGACCCAGACCACTACATTCCCCTCGCATGCTACACGACCTGAATCTGACCCTGATGAAACTCAGGTTACCCTTCCCATATACAGTTCCATCTTACACGGTGACAAAGAGGAAGCTGCAGATGAAAGTGCAGGTTCGGCCCACCCGCCATCAGACACACCACCGTACTATCAGGGGCCCTGTGCCAGTGCCGTCGCCAACGAGTGGGCCCCCCCTGCTTGCTCAGGATCACAGCACTTGCAAAGTTGAAATACTGTGCAGTGAGATGGAAGATGGGGACGACGAGGAGTCCAGACAAGTACAGGGATTCCCTAGCGAGGAGACTTATTTGATTGTTTTCAATGTTGGGACAGCAATTTTTGGGGAGCACTATACTCTGGAGAATGATAGATGGGGCCCACCATACACTGGAACATTCCAAAGGTGGACATCAGACACTGGAGCAGCATTTACAGGGCCCATTATACACTAGAGCATTAGAAATGGGGCCCATTATGTTTGGAGCATTATTTGGGCCCATAAGACAGTGGAGCTTCATCCATGGGGACCAACATATACTGTAGCATTATGTGGAGCTCATCATATACTGTTTCAAACATTATATGGGACCAATGATTTTGTATGGAGAAATAGATGGGCCTCGTCATGAGATGTAAAAAGTGAGGTATTTTTCATTGTACTATACCGCTATTTCTCTGCCGTATCGGAGCATGATGAGTTGTGGTATGTGTTAAAGGGGCGCTCTTTCGCCCAGGGCACATGAAAACCTGCAGCCAGCCCTCCCCCCACAACTTTAGCCAAATAACCCCCATTTTTCAGTGCGTAACTTGTATTATGAAGTTAATTAAGGTTGACAAGCTTAAGTAAGAAGAATTGATGCTTTTGGCATTCAAATGGGCACTGTAGGTGTGTTTCCTGTCCTCCTCTCTCTGCCGACTTTTATTCCCCATTGACTTACATTGGGTTTCGTGTTTCGGGACGACCCCGACTTTTCCCTATAATCGGACGATCTTGCTCGACCCGACTTTTGGAAAAGTCGGGTTTCACGAAACGAAACGCGACCCTAAAAAACCAAAAGTTGCTCAACTCTAATCCTTACCTTGTGTTGTATTAGTGCAGTGGTGGGACCAGTGTCCTCATTTGCCAATTCCCTACTTAGGGATAGGTGCAGGGCAAGCGAGGGCTAAGGTATCTTGCTTGGTGACAGGTTGAAAGAACCTGTATAGGGACCCTAGTAAGAGCAGGGCACATCCTCCGGAGAGTGCAGGAGATATCCATTTCCCTGTTCTCTATCGCAGGGCCCACCGTTGTAATTGTGTCCCCGGTGTTCCCTTGTTTGTTTACTGTTTGGTGACCGACCAGTCATTGGGTCGTGTCGCACTGGTCAGTCACTCCGTGACAGGATCATATGGAAAGCTCCCATACCTCTCTCCCACATCCAACTATCAGCCCTCATGTGGGCTTATCAAGGTAGGCATAGTATTGAGCTAATAAAAATGAAAGTTTGGGTCTTTTGTCTTTGTTCATTCTGGAAGACTTAAGTTCACTGTGAGAGTCCTAAAGAAAAAAATCCAACGGAGGGCGATGGTTGCTAGAAAGTAACTTTTATTCCAGATAGATAAAAAATAGTTAACCTGACATATTAAGTCCAGCACTGTTTTAGCACTGGATCACACTTCTAGGAAAAGATCAACGCATTTCTGCATGTGTCTTATTCATGATCTGAATCATGAATAAGACGCATGTCAAACGTGTGTTTTTTTTTTTTCTTTTGGCCTTTTTGTTGTGGCTGCCTCACCCTCATCCCTGCATGGCGTTGGCTTGCAACTGGGAGGAAACACACTTGTGCTGGTAAGCTGACTTGTCCTATATTTTTTTCTTCACTGTGAGAGTGTTCTATTTTCCCAATTGGAATGCTTACCTCCGCTAAGCTCTGAGCCATTTCCCTAAATCAGATTTTGTCATTTTGTTGTATTCCTTTTTATTTCATGTAATTGTATATATTGTATTGTATTTTGCTCCCATTTTGTGTCATCTTTGTGTATTGTTATAAACACTGCCTACTTTTCTCAATTAAACATATAAAATTTAATAGCTGTTTCTCTTGCTCTGTAAACCGCATCCCTGAAGCCATACACTATCTGTAAAAGGAGTCCATTATGCCTGTATATACTATTGGTGGTGGCAGCTAGTAGGGGTTCCTTTTTTTGTTACTGTGGCCCTCACAGTGACTTTACCAGGGTATATATATATTTCATGTGTTGAGATCAGTGTAGTTGCGGCCTTGTCCATCCCTCTTCAACCAATTGCTTTATTGCCCTGATAGGAGGCAGTGGAATTGAGTTCCTTTGACAACTGGTGGCAGTGGTGAGATATGTGTGCCCCCCCGGCTATTATCCTTGACAGTTTTCTTTAAAATAGCAATCACGGAGAGGAACTCACTGGCCCCTTCCTAGGCCATTAATATCAGCCTGCAGCTGTCTTCCTAGCCTTTGCTGGTTAGATTTTATAGGGGGACCCTATGTCAATTGTTTCTTTCTGGGGTCCCCCTGCAAACTAGCTGGTAGAGGAGCTATATTAATAGCCTGGAACCTTTATGGCTATAGGCTCCATCTCAGAATATTAACATCAGCCTGCAGCCATCAGCTTTCCCTCTTTCCTATCCTTTATTACATAGCATACCCTCTTGTTATGTATTGCCACATTCCTTATAAGATACCATGCCCTTCTTGTTATGCATAGCCCCATCCTTTATAAGATACTATCTAGTGAGAAGCGAACTTGCTCACCACTACTCTTTACTCTCCCAAGTATCACTGTGCTCGGTGTACTCTGAGAGCACCAAGTTTTTCCGGGATTACTCGGCGGGAACTCGGGTCTCCACCCAGCATTTTTGGCGGACTTTAAAGACCCAGTCACGGTGCAGGGATTGTCTGCCACACCATGAAACGTCGCAGCCATTTTTGTTGTGGTCGTGCAGTGATTGAGTGGCCGCACAGCATCATCAGGGATATAAGGACCGGTCGCCGCCTTGCTCGGTGCATTCAGCTCCGGTTTGAGAGAGTGTAGGGAGAGCGGCTGCTGAGATAGGGTCAGAATTGGGCATTTCTTAGTTAGTGTGGGGTCTACCATCCTAAATATTCACATCCAGCTAAACCAGCAGTCCTTCTAAGGACTAATTTCGAAGTATATAGGTTCCAGTGTTAGGCAGGCAGGGTAGTGTACGGCACTGTATGTGTGTATGCAGAGCATTGTATACATCAAGAGGGTCCATTCCCTTCCTGTGTTCTGGTGCTCCTGCTGCTACCTGTGGGATATATTAGCTGTATATAGCTAGCCCCAGGTGTAATTAGAATACAGGCCACACATTTTTTGGTGTGGTATCTCCGTGCAGCTCATATCTGTGCGTGATCAAAGTTTGGCTGCTTTATTTTTTTGGGATGGCTGTCACTTTTGGTTAAATAAAGCAGTATTTAGCCAAAAAAAAAGTCCACATATTTATTGTAGTGGTATATGCGTGGCGGCTCATATCTGTGTGTGCTCAAAGTTTTGCCAGTTTACGGCGCTTTTCTTTATTTTTACTGGGTGAAACAACTTATATACAGCACTAGGTTGCATTCTTTTAAAAAACAGGCCACATTTTACAGTGGGGTCTATCTCTAACACGCCTCATACATCCATGTGCCAAAAATTGAGGCATTTTAGGCCTACATTCCCTTTTTTGGCCAGTCTGTCACTCTTGTTATATACACATAGTGCCTGGGCTTACAAACATTTCCCCATGGGGGGTACATTTTTAAAAAATATACTATGGGCATCATAGACACCCTTGCCAAAAATTGGACTGCCTATAGTAGCACAGAACATGTTAACCCTGGTGTTTTAGTGAGGAGAATGAAGAGACATAATGATAAAGCATACTGAAATCAACTAAATAAATAAAAAATGTGAATCCACCTATGAAAGAAAATAACAAAAGGGAGGGGCGAACACAGGTTCATAGATATGAAGCCATAATGTGTCCAACGAAGATATGTTTGTCCCTAGCAACAGCTCAGAGACAAGTCTATAAATTAAAATATAATAGTATTTCAATCTTTTTCTATTGGAGAGCTATACACTAGGTCCTAAGAGGATGGTGCAGAGATAGTAAAACTGGAAAATATAAGAATAAATGGGAAGAATATGCATACATCTCATTTTTATGACAGTTCCCCCCTGGGGGAGTAACATTTGTTTTGGTTTCAAATTTGTCAAGGGCATCATATAAACACCCTTGCACAAAAAAATGGGTGACTTTTGCATCACGGAATACGTTCACACTGGTGTTCTACTGGTTGTGGATGATGAGGATAAGGAGGAGAATAACACCAAACAGACCAAATCAGGAAGTGGAAACCCATGTTTGGTTGTGAAGAGGTACATGAGAATACACCTCCACAAAAAAGACAATGTATTTGAGGTTATATTTCACTGCTTTCATGCGGTGGTGTACAGAAGTCTGTCCCAATCCAGGCCTTGTTCATTTTTATAAAAGTCAGCCTGTCAGCATTGTCAGTTGACAGGCAGATGGGCTTATCTGTTCTAATTTCACAAGCGGCACTAAAACCCCCCTCTGACAGAACACTAGCAGCAGGGAAGGCCAAGACCTCCAAGGCGTAGAGAAGCCCGTTCATGCCACGGGTCCAGCTTGGATACCTAATAATTAAAAGGCACAGAGGAATCACGGAGGACGTTTGTATGATTTACAAGGTACTACATCAGCATATTCCCAATCATTGCACTTCTTGTGCCAGTGGAGCGCCCCGCAGGGCCTTGGGTTACTCGGTATCGGCCGGTCAGGTCCATTAAAGGGGATGTGTCACGGCGGCAGTGACCTGGCCTGTGGCCCTGGGCGACTAGTAAAGATGGATATTTAATGAAGGATGGTGGATGACAATGGGGGGGAAGATGATGGGAAAATGGTAGGAAAAATGGAATTGTGACGCCACCCGTGGTATTCGGCAAGAGTAGCCGATGCTGCAATGCAGATCCTCTGGGATGGTGTTAGGGCAGCAGAGATGGTTAAGCTCTCCATGGGTAGAGCTGTGTCCCAGGGCAGTTAAGGTGGTAACAGGTGAGTTGGTGACTGTGATGGTGCATGCGGTATGGAGCAGGTGAGATGCAAATTACACAAAGGACACCGCGGGGTGCAGTTTCAGTGTTTTACTCACAATTCCTGTATACACGGTGACCCGCTTGGTACTGTGTCCTCCGGGTGAGGGGTCCAGCAAACTCCCAGGTAGATTAGAAACACCTTTTCAGGACTCCCCTTGATGTTCACCTTTCTAGGCCACCTCTCTGCGCTGATGCCCTGACTGAACTGGTGTGTGTTGGGTGTGAGTGTTGGAGTCCTGGGTGGTGCTCCCTCCTTACCTGAGGGTGGGATACCACATCTCTGGATGAGGTGCAGTACCTCTGTGGCGACTGGACCCTCAGGGGCACCACACCAGCACCCCTTGCCTCTGTGCCGGCACGATAGGAGGGTCTGAGAAAAGGGTCCCGAACATTGCCATTGTTCCCCTGCCTGAGCTGCATTGTACTTCTGTCTCTGTCGCTTGGACTCCTTGGATTTGCAACAAACTCAGACGTTTGCTGCCAGCGTTCTCACATGGGAATCTTGTACAGTAATTCCGCTACAAGGGCCCTCTGGTACAGTAACATTTTTGTACACCTCTCTGCCTCTGGAAGAAGAGATTGAAAGTTCTCCTTGTAGCAGGCCCGGATTGGCAATATAACCAACCGGGCATTTTCCCGCTGGGCCGCTGTCATGTGGGCCGCGGGCGGCAGCGCCCGAACATCTGGCCGCTTGCCAGCTGCTGCGGCCACTGTTGCTCCTGCCGCCGGCCCTCTGCGGGCATGGCGGTGATAGATTCAAGTTCCTCCCGCACTGCAGGGAGATAAGCCGCCACGCCCCCCCACGCACCCCATCCTCACCGTAGCATGAGACCCCTGCCCCCCCGCAGCCACTCAGAGCGTCGCACTCGCTTGCCTGCTCGCTCTGTTCGCAGGACCTGTGATGAGGTCACAGGAGGGGAGGAGTCAGGGGGTCACATGATCAGGAGCCTTTGTCCAGACCCCCGATCATATCACCCCTGACTCCGCCTCTCCTGTGACCTCATCACAGGTCCTGTGCGCTCAGCCTTGCCTCTACCGTCTGCAAGACTCTGCTTTGCTGTTGTCATGGTGCTGGTTGAGGTAAGTATGTGTGGGGTCAGGATTTACAGTGTGGATGTAGCAGAGCTGTGTGTACGAGGTGTACAGAGCGGAGCCGTGTGTGTACGAGGTGTACGGAGGGGAGCCGTGTGTGTACGAGGTGTACGGAGCGGAGCCGTGTGTGTACGAGGTGTACGGAGCGGAGCCTCGTGTGTACGAGGTGTACGGAGCGGAGCCTCGTGTGTACGAGGTGTACGGAGCGGAGCCGCGTGTGTACGAGGTGTACGGAGCGGAGCCGCGTGTGTACGAGGTGTACGGAGCGGAGCCGTGTGTGTACGAGGTGTACGGAGCGGAGCCGTGTGTGTACGAGGTGTACGGAGCGGAGCCGTGTGTGTACGAGGTGTACGGAGCGGAGCCGTGTGTGTACGAGGTGTACGGAGCGGAGCCGTGTGTGTACGAGGTGTACGGAGCGGAGCCACGCGTGTACGGAGCGGAGCCGTGTGTACGAGGTGTACGGAGCGGAGCCGTGTGTACGAGGTGTACGGAGCGGAGCCGTGTGTACGAGGTGTACGGAGAGGAGCCGTGTGTGTACGAGGTGTACGGAGCGGAGCCGTGTGAACGAGGTGTACGGAGCGGAGCCGTGTGTACGAGGTGTACGGAGCGGAGCCGTGTGTACGAGGTGTACGGAGCGGAGCCGTGTGTACGAGGCGTACGGAGCGGAGCCGTGTGTACGAGGTGTATGGAGAGGAGCCGTGTGTGTACGAGGTGTACGGAGCGGAGCCGTGTGTACGAGGTGTACGGAGAGGAGCCGTGTGTGTACGAGGTGTACGGAGCGGAGCCGTGTGTATGAGGTGTACGGAGAAGAGCCACGCGTGTACGGAGCAGAGCCGTGTGTACGAGGTGTACGGAGCGGAGCCGTGTGTATGAGGTGTACGGAGCAGAGCCACACGTGTACGGAGCAGAGCCGTGTGTACGAGGTGTACGGAGCGGAGCAGTGTGTACGAGGTGTACGGAGAGGAGCCGTGTGTACGAGGTGTACGGAGAGGAGCCGTGTGTACGAGGTGTACGGAGAGGAGCCGTGTGTACGAGGTGTACGGAGCGGAGCCGTGTGTACGAGGTGTATGGAGAGGAGCCGCGTGTGTACGAGGTGTACGGAGAGGAGCCGCGTGTGTACGAGGTGTACGGAGAGGAGCCGTGTGTATGAGGTGTACGGAGCGGAGCCGTGTGTGTGTACGAGGTGGAGCCGCGCGTGTATGAGGTGTACGGAGAGGAGCCGTGTGTGTATGAGGTGTACGGAGAGGAGCCGTGTGTACGAGGTGGACGGAGCGGAGCCGCGCGTGTACGAGGTGTACGGAGAGGAGCCACGCGTGTACGAGGTGTACGGAGAGGAGCCACGCGTGTACAAGGTGGACGGAGTGGAACCGTGTGTGTATGGAGTGGAGCCATATGTGTACGGGATGTACGGAGCGAAGCCAAGTGTGTACAAAGCATACAAAGCGGGCTTTTCCCACGGACACAGGAGTACACGGCGGAGCCCCGAGGAGCATTTTAAAACACACACATGACGTTCCACCTGAAGTGATGTGCGCTGACGTGCGCTGATGTGAGCTGACCGGAAATGAGATACAGTAATTTCTTGAGGAGATTGTGACGGAACCAGGAATGCTTCAGATCCATCACCGTGTCCTCCTCCGACAGCGCAGACAGCAGGATCACCTTGGAATCGGGGATGCCGGCCATGTGAGTGGATCATGTGATTGGATCATGATAGACCGGTCCTGCACCGGGAGGCTCAGGTGGGCACTACAATGGGAGTCGGGCTGCTATAGTATCTTTGTAGAATCTTTCTTTATTTCTTTCTCTCTTTTTCTTTCTTTCTCTGTTCTTTCATTCTCTCTCTGTTCTTTCTTTCTCTCTCTAATCTTTCTTTTTTCTCTCTCTGTTCTTTTTTTCCCCTCTTTCTTTCTTTTTCTTTCCTCTCTTTCTCTCTGTTCTTTCTTTCTTTTCTTTACTTCTTTCTTTCTCTCTCTGTTCTTTCTCTGTCTCTCTCTGTTCTTTCTTTCTTTCCCCTCTTTCTTTCTCTCTCTGTTCTTTCTCTGTCTCTCACTGTTCTTTCTTTGTCTCTCACTGTTCTTTCTTTCTTTCCCCTTTCTTTCTCGCTCTCTCTGTTTTCTTTTTTCTCTCTCTCTCTGTTTTCTCTCTTCCTTAGTGCCAGTCAGTGTGCCCATAATGCCAGCCACTGTACCCTCAGTACCAGTCAGTGTGATCAGCAGTGCTAAATGGGTGCGATTAGGTGTGGACATGGGTGTGACTAGTTGTGAAATGGGTGTGGTTGGGCATGGCCAAAATTTACAGCGGCGCGTGCAGTCTTTGTCCGTCTTTCCCTTCTTCAAAAGTTGGGAGGTATGATAGGGGCGGCTATGACCAGGGGGTCTGGTTGCCCAATAGAGAGCAGTTCTGCCAGGAATTCTGTAATCATGCATACAAAAGGGGACAGAGATTTGGGAGGAGTACTGTACCTAAAAGCAATAAATAGGACTGAGCTGAAATACTGGGCACAGCTGTGACTACATGTTATATAGTCGTGTTAATCTCCTCTCACTTCTTGTAAACTACAACTGTACAAAGATATTATATAGTCACCATGTGACTAGTGGGCCTGTGTAACTTCAAATGCCAGGGCTGAATTTTAGTCCCAGTCCGGCCCTGCCTTGTAGCGTGGGCCTAGTAGTGTCACCAACCAGTAATGAGTGTCAGCGAAAATGTTTATAATGCGAGGGTCACAGGCAACGCAGCCCAACATAAAGTCAGCCAAATGCATCCCAGACTGCTAACAGGAAACACTTCCGTGTGCTCACCAACAGGACGACTGACCATGCTCTCCTCCTCCTTGTCCTCAGTCCTACACCACTTATAACGAACCTCAGTAAGATCATAGTACAAACATCATTGTAAACACCTTCTTGTAAATACACCCCTGTAGTTTTGCGCTCCCCCACCACATTTTAGATTGTAAGTTGTCACGAGCAGTATTGTTTTGTTTGGTTTAAATTATTGTTATCATTGTTACTTAGTGTAGATTGTAAGCTGTTATGAGCAGGGTAGTTTTATTTGTGTTAAATTATTGGATTATTGCTATCGTTGTTATTTAGGACTGTTGTGCTTGAAACTGTTAAACTGTAAATATGCTTTGGTATCCAAGAGAAAAGGATCGCACTCTGCGGGATAATGATGAATGTTTATTGACACTGAATTACATGTCACGTCGGGGATGTGAAGGAGAGTGTGTCAAATGGCTGACTACGGCCGTTTCACGCTACTCGAGCGCTTCCACTGGACCCGTGGAAGCGCTCGAGTAGCGTGAAACGGCCGTAGTCAGCCATTTGACACACTCTCCTTCACATCCCCGACGTGACATGTAATTCAGTGTCAATAAACATTCATCATTATCCCGCAGAGTGCGATCCTTTTCTCTTGGATACCACTATCGTTTTGCTATGAGGTCAAGCACCTGGGAATCCTGGATGTGAGCTCTCCGCCTGCTGCCAGCTACGGATCTCAGTACGGTAATAGCGGTGCCGCCCGCTTTCTTGCATTGACTGTAAGTATGCTTTCGCTCTATAATAACTTTCAATATTCAAATTAGAACATAGATAAGCAGGATAGAGACGTTAGTTATGTTGTCATTGATGCTCACCCTCTTGGTGGATTTCTCAAATTTTTTGAGGATGGTACACATGTCAGTAGGGATGAGCTTTCCGATATTGAAATATCGGAAATTGGCCCGATATTTGCGATATCGGAATTCCGATTTCCGATTCCGATATTTTTTTCATATCGGAAATCCCATAATCCTTCAGCCTCTGAGCGCTCCGTGGAGCCAATCAGGAGCTGAAGAATTGCTGACAACATTGTGTAACTCCCCTAAGCTTGGTAGGAGGCGTCCAAACTTGCTAGCTAGGGGCTGCGCTGCGATTGGCTGGCTGGATGGTGTGATCAGGCAGTATGAAAGGCTGCGCCTGCCATTTTAGCCTCACTCTACTGTGAAAGCAGATAGGAATAGGTTGCTGTTGGAGATAGGGAGAGATCTCGGATCTTATAGCGATACAAATTGTTTTTCAGCGACTGTAGCAGCCCCTGTGTGTTACAGAAGCAGTCTTTTTCCTAACTGACCCCGCTCAGTTTCATTTTTTGTGCTGTGCAGGCTCTCAGTGAGGTGCTTAGTGAGACAGTGCAGAGCACATTCACTGCAGCTGCTGCAGCTCCTCTTGCTGCAGCACTGTGTGGTGTGTGTCTCACTGCCTTTTCTTTTCATCCCTTAAATCCCCTTCCCCTATTTTTCCCTAAAAGTTAAACACTATATAGGGATTGGCTGTGAGGGACCCAAACAACCTCTGTGGCTGGTGCCACACAGCATCTGGCCCAGTCCCGGAGAATCCTTTTTTTTTTGTATCACAGCAATGTCATTTACTGCGCTGTGACATCCGACCGTAACGTGTACACTAATACCACAAACACACGTTACTCTTTGTGTAGGCCACACTAGATTCAAATAAAGTCTAGCAGACACACCATCATAATACAGTGCCATTAGTGTTTCTTATACCTGTTTGTAGTCCTACAGGAATAAGCACACTAATTCCTAAAAATTACTTTCTTGCCATTCTGAATCCATCGATAGAGATGAAGAAGGCAGGGAGTAAGGGACGTCCCCGCGGCGGCCGCGGAAGAGGTGCATCAGCAGCTAGACATGGTGCACATCCAGAGCAAGCAGCAGGCCCAAGTCACTCAGCACCTACTTTCACCCGGCAGCAGTCATTTATTCGCAGCTTGTTAAGAGCGCAGGGCCATAGGCTGATAAGAGAGGATCAAGTAGAAATTGTTGTTGGTTGGATAGCAGCTGAGGAATCCACCTCAATGAGCACAGCATCCTCCCAGGACCTCTCCACCACATCGGGTCAGGCCACTGAAGAGCAGCACCCATCTGCTTCTTCACCGCCCACTAAATTGCCCAGACATTCAGAGGGCCAGGAGCCAACCTTAATCCTCTTCTCAGAATCTGTTGGCTTGGAATCAGTGTGCCATCCAGACAGCACTCCTGCAGCTGAATAAGAGGTAGTGTGCACAGATGCGCAACCACTGTGTCCGTCTGAGGAAGAAATGGAGGGTGGGCCAGTGCCCACAGTGACCAGACCCCAGTCAGCAGATGATGATGATGAAACTCAGCTGCCAGTTTCTGCTGACGAAAGTGTACTGGATGACGAGGTCCTTGACCCATCATGGCATGCTGAGGGACAGCAAGCAAGTGGGGATAGCTCAGAGGAAGAGCTTGCAGGTGTGGCGCAGAGGAGAGGAAGAGGGAAAAATTGGTTGTCGGCTCCCTCAATTTCAGCACCCATTAGGAGCAGGGCTCTTTTAAAGAACACAAGGGGTGCGCCCAAGAGTTGTGGTGCATGGGCCTTTTTCGACCAAGTTGCAGATAACGTTACAGTAGTCAGATGCAAGCTTTGTCGACAAACTGTGCGGAGAGGGAAGAACATCAGCAACCTTAATACCACCAATATGTTGACGCATGTCAGGAAGAGGCACCCTGTGGAGTGGCAGCATCACACCCAAGATGGTTCGCCACCTGCAGCTGGTTCCCCACCTTCCACCTCTTCAGCCACAGCGGCCACCTCTTACTCCAGCTCGCAAACAGCTGCTCCCACTTCCTCGCTAGAATGCTAGGGTGCATCTGCAGGCAGTGTTGTGCGGCAGCACACTGTCTGTACTTCGTCAGCATCAGCATCCCAATCGCTGGCATCCTCACACTCCCAATCCAGTGTGCAGCCATCTGTCCCACAGGTGTGGGAGAAAAGGCGCCCGTCCTCGGCAAACCACCCACGAGCACAGGGCATGAATTCTCACATTGCCAAACTGCTTGCAGTGGAAATGCTATCATTCTGGCTGGTGAGCAAGCCAGCCTTTATCGATATGTTAGGGTTTGCAATCCCACAATACAGCGTTCCCATCCGCTTCTACTTCAGCAGGCAAGCCGTCCCCACCCTGCAACAGCATGTGGAGCGTAAAATTAAGCATGCGCTACAAAATGCAGTTAGTAGCAAGGTCTACCTGACCACCGACGCGTGGACCAGTCAGCATGGCCAGGGACGCTACATTTCCATCACCGCCCATTGGGTAAATGTAGTTGAGCCTGGAACTGAAGTAGACAGTGCAAGTGCGCGAGTCCTGCCAACTCCACGGATTGCAGGCCTCTCCTCCGTACAAATTGACTCCTCCTCATACTCCTCGTCAGACTCGCCTGCACCCAGACGTACCACAACAACCGATTTCAGCACTGCATCGGCCAAACATCAACAGGCCATGTTGAAATTAGTTTATCTGGGTGATGTTAGCCACACCACAACCGAGCTGTGGAACACGCTCAAGGAGCAAAGCGACATGTGGTTTGCGCCGCTCAACCTCCAGCCAGGTATGGTGGTGTGTGACAATGGCCGAAACCTGGTCGCGGCTCTGGGCCTAGGTGGTCTGACTCACATTCCATGCCTTGCCCATGTCCTTGGTGGTGCAGAGTTTCCTTAGGAACTATCCTGACCTTGAGGAGCAGCTGCACAAAGTCAGATATGAGTGCTCTCATTTGCAGCGTTCAAGCATGGCTGCATCGCGCCTTTCAGCCATGCAGCGCAGATTGGGCCTGCCCGAGCACCGCATCATTGTTGACCTCCCCACCAGGTGGAATTCGACTTTGCATATGCTGTGGAGGTTGTGTGAGCAGCAATCTGCAATTATGGAGTTGCAGCTGCAGCAGGCGCAAAGTAGGCGACACACATCTCAGCCCTCCCACTTTACAACCACAGAGTGGGCATCCATGAAGGACATATGCACCATTTTGAAGTGCTTCGAGGACTCCACTCTGATGGTGAACGCTGATGCTGCCCTACTCAGCCTGACTATTCCCCTTATATGCCTTATAGAATCATCACTTAAAGGACTAAGGGATGAGGTTTCTCTGGAGGAGGAGGAGTATGATGAGACACTTGGACCAACCAGGCAATCTTCATCGGCTCGGTTGGTACAAAGCTATGGGGGTGCCTCACAAAGATCCAGGCAGGACACAGCAAGTGAGGAGGATGAGGAGGACTATGAGGATGAGCCAGAGGAGGAAAGTACACAGCGCTCTACTAGAAGTCACCAGATAGAGCGTGGATGGGGTGATGCAGAGCAGCCAGAGCACATTCCTCCAGCTGGTGACAGCGATGCATGGCCAGTTGGCAGTCTTCAGCACATGAGTGACTTCATGCTGCAGTGTCTGAGAAATGACCCACGCGTGGCTCGTATTCTCCACACAAATGACTACTGGGTGACCACCCTCTTAGATCCACGTTACGGGACAGCCTTCAAAGCCTAATTACACCGTTGAACCGGGCACGTAAAATGCAGGAGTACCAAGATGCACTTGTTAATTCACTCATGTACTCTTTTCCACCGCATAGCAGTGATGCGCGTGTACTAGCAGGCACCTCAGTGCATCCTGGGCCCAGCGGGTCTCATAGACTAAGGGATCACTCTTTTCATCCGTACAAAAGACGCCTTGCGAATCAATCAGATATCAATCGGAGAGATAATAAGGTGATTAACTTAAGTAATTACAATCTCACTGAGGTGGACCTGTCCTTGTTGGGGAGAGGTCTTACCTTCTCACCCACTTCCAACTTTGACACCTTTTCGGCGGTAAAAGATCTAAATCTGTTTGCTAGATCCTTATTGTTTAAAAGACATTTTTTTAATAATGATCTACACCATCTTTTCCCCACAGAGGAAGAACAGGAGGCAATAAGAACTCTTGAGGAACTAGCGGCTGAACATGATGATGATCATGGTAAGATTCCTGCATCCATTCGACCATGTTTGACAAGGTTTCCCCCCCTCACATCGTGTCCAAGCATTGATCTATTTGTACGGGTGGTAACTGAGGATTTTGGAAAAATCCCTAAGTTTGGCAGAGGTGATAATTTGACTGGTGAAGAGAGGATGAGGTTAAATTACCTTAAAAATTTGACGGATGTTGTGTTGAAGCCGGCTGATAAAGGTGGTAATGTGGTGATCTGGCCGACACAAATGTATGAGAGGGAGGTATTTCGGCAGCTGGATAATCCAGTTTGCTATAGAAAACTCACCTATAACCCCCTCTCGGCATTTGTTGCCAAATTAGATACTATTCTTGATAAAGCCATGTCAAATGGCATTATCACCAAACAGCTGGCTTCATCACTCACCGTCAAAGAACCCACTATTTCTACATTCTACCTCCTGCCCAAAATTCATAAGAACATCAAGAACATCAAGAACATCAACTGTCCACCCGGTAGACCTATAGTATCGGGGAGGGGGAACTTTCTCGAAAATGTTAATAAATGGATCGACCATCTTCTTCAGCCGCTGGTTACCAGCTTACCCTCCTTCCTCAAAGACACAGGT
Source organism: Dendrobates tinctorius (assembly GCF_039654945.1). NCBI lineage: Eukaryota > Metazoa > Chordata > Amphibia > Anura > Dendrobatidae > Dendrobates > Dendrobates tinctorius. The sequence continues at coordinate 2,871,750 of NW_027361807.1, read as the reverse complement.
GATCTATTGCGTAAGGTCGACGGACTATGTCTGGAGAGTGACACTCTTCTGGCTTCAGTGGATGTTGAGTCCCTATATACGAGTATTAGACATCTGGATGGCCTGCGGGCAGTCCAGTTTTTTCTTAGTACATCTACGATCCCGTTGGGACTTAGAGACCTCATCCTGGAGCTATTAGAGTTCACTCTCACGCACAATTTTTTTGTGTTCAAGGGGTCGTTCTACCTGCAGCTCCAGGGGACTGCCATGGGGGCGGCCTTTGCGCCATCCTATGCCAACCTCTTCCTGGGGCTGTGGGAGAGGGACCTCTTCTTGTCTGATGGACAGGGGTCGATTGACCGTGTTCCATTTTGGGCGCGCTATATCGACGATATCTTGTTTATCTGGCAGGGTAGTTCCGTCGACCTTATGGAATTTGTGTCTACCTTGAATTTCAATGATTACAACATCAAACTTACCTTGACATGGGATTCATTCAAAATTAACTTTCTTGATGTCACTATCAAGAAAGATGCGGATGGGGTCATTCAGACAGATATTTACCGCAAAGAAACAGCTACCAATTCTCTCCTCCATGCCTCCTCTTGCCATCCGCATCATCTCATTAAGGCTATTCCTGTGGGTCAGTTCTTACGGTTACGTCGAATTTGCTCTTCAGATAGTGATTTTCATATGAGAGCTAAGGACTTACAAGCACGATTCTTGTCACGCGGATACAGTAAACGCTGTGTCAAGAAAGCCTATCAACGTGCGAGATATTCGACTCGTAATGATCTTCTCTACAGGAACACCTTATTTAAGAAACGTAAAAATGAGAACACTGTGAGGTTTATTACCTCTTTCCATCCGTTACATGAGATGGTCCGCACGGCAATGAGGAAGGCATGGCCGATTTTGCAGGCTGATCCTATCTTAGCATTTTTTCCGCCGGGGCCCTGGATCCCCTACACGCACTGGGCCAGCGGACCCCCAAGACAGCGTTGGCCACAGCACCCGCTGGAGCGCCGCAGTAATGTACTTAATTGCACACAGGGCTGCCACTAGGAATTTCGGGGCCCCATACTGGTAAAATTTTCAGGGCCCCCTTGAGACTCCGCCCAGGCTCCACCCCTGCCTCGCCTCCACCCCTCGAACTGTCCAAAGCCCCACTGCTCTCTCTTGGAAAAACTCCACTTCTCACCAATCACACATTAACAGTTCCCATCACCAGATCACACATATAGCCGGCAGCTTTTGTTTTGGCCAAAATATTTTTTAAGACGCCATCATAACACGGTAGACTCTTTTGGCCGAGCCCTACTCTACTGTAACATATTAAATATTTGTTAAAATATGTGATACAATTTAGGTTTTTTTTATTTTTCAATTATTAAAATGACCAATAATATCACATACAAGGGAAAAATACCACCGCACCATGTCCAGACCACATAGTGACCTATAATACCACACACAAGGAACAAATACCGCCAGACCATGACCAGACCACATATTACCACCACAGTGACCGAATAATATCACATACAAGGAACACCACCGCACCATGACCAGACCACATATTACCAGCACAGTGACTGAATACTACAATACTGATCAGTAATAAAAAAAACACGATACTATCGCCATAAGTGCCATTATACACAGGAGATCTGTACATAGTATGCAGTGTCTGTGTACAGGTAATACAGTGATCAATGACATTATACACAGGGCCTCCATACAGTGTATAGTGTCAGTGTACAGGTAACACACTAACTCACCAGTGACGTCTCTAGGTGAAGCCCTTAATCTTTGTTTTTCATCTTTCATCCAGCACAGATCGCCATCACGTCTTCCAGCCAGGGCTCGTCTCTGCAGGAAATAACACTTTACTTATTTTTCCCAACTTCTACATTACATCACATGAAGTAAAAAAAAGCGAAATAGTGTCACTCTACACAGTAACAGGACCGCCCCCCCCCATTTAAAACAGTATACTCAAAAAATAAAATAAATACATCACTGCAGTAATAATATCCCTTAATTAGACCCTGTGGTAATAATATCCCCATCCTGACCCCCGTGTGTCTCATTCCTGGCTTCAGCCCATTCTCCCATCCCGCCCTCATAAGTATCCATTCTGCCCCACATGATCTCCCCATCCTGCCCCATCTGTCTCCACCGTATCCATCCTGCCCCATGATCCTGCACGATCTGTCGCCAACCCTGCCCCATCTATCTCCAATCCTGCCCCCAGTGTCTCCAGTCATGCCCCATGTCTTTGATTCTGCCCCCTGTGTCTCCAATCATGCCCTGTATCTCATTGTGCCCCTTCCTGTGTCTCACTGTCACATTCTGCCCCTGTGCCTCACATTCTGCCCCCTCCTGTGTCTCACTGTCACATTCTGCCCCGTGTCCATTCAGTCCCCTCCTGTGTCTCACCGTCACATTCTGCCCCTATCGTGTCCAGCATTGTGCCCCATCATGTCCAGCATTCTGCCCCCATCGTCTCCAGCAATCTTCCCCATCATGTCCAGCAATCTGCCCCATCGTGCCCAGCATTCTGCCCCAATCATGACCAGCAATCTGCCCCATCGTGTCCAGCAATCTGCCCCATCGTGCCTAGCAATCTGCCCCATCGTGCCCAGCAATCTGCCCCATCGTGCCCAGCATTCTGCCCCCATCATGACCAGCAATCTGCCATATCGTGCCCAGCATTCTGCCCCCATCATGACCAGCAATCTGCCCCATCGTGTCCAGCAATCTGCCCCATCGTGTTAGGAATCTGGTTTCTGACACGTCTATACAGGAACCCATATACTCACATGCTGCAGTCTCTTGTCCATCTGCTGCAGCAGAAGGGATTGCTGAGGAGATGGTCTCACAACAACTGTCTCCAGAGGCTAAGTCCTTTATTCCATCTATTGGGCATGCTCACGGGACAAGTTCCTATTGGACTTCGGGAGTCAGGTGCTCAGGTCCCGCTCCGGATCCTATTGGCTCTTCCTGGACTCCTGGAGATTTCCGGAAGGTCCCGTGTGCTATAAAAAGTGCGCATGGCCGTTCCGCCATGCGCTAGTGTAGCAAATTATGCTGTGTGTGTGGTGATGGATGCATGGACTGGTGACTGTCTTATTATGAAACCCCTTCCCTTGGTTATTACGAATGGTGACCGTGTGTCGGTCTTAGTCAGTTACAGCGCCAGCGCGCCATTGGCATCCCTGCCTCAGCAGCCTAGCGTCCATATTGCGCTTGCCTGATAGCAGCGTTTTCTTAGCGGTTGCGTTCCTGCCGTGCTGCTGTAGCAGCACAGTGTACGTTTGCAGTTGCAACGTCTCTGTCACAGACGTATATGGTAGGTCTAGACGGCGTTGGTGCCGTCAGTTCACGCCTCTCCTGTGACCAGTTACCGCGTCTGTGTAGCTGAGCCTCTGTAAGTTAAACAGACTCAGCACTTTTGCATTTCTGTTTATCCTGGCAGCTCTGTGAGCTAAACTGAGCTTGCCTAGTGCACCAGGGTGACGTTAACCCCGTGCACTCTACCGCCTTATATTCTGCCATCTCCTAGCAGCGGTCTTACCATCTGCCGCACGGTGGACCCCGGGTGGCGAAGGCACTTTATTCATAATTTTTATTTAGTGCCTTCCGCCACTCCTAACACATCGTCACCAGCAATCTGCCCCATCGTGTCCAGCAATCTGCCCCATCGTGCCCAGCATTCTGCCTCATCATGACCAGCAATCTGCCCCATCGTGCCTAGCATTCTGCCCCATGTCCAGCATTCTGGCCCAGGCCCCCACCCAGCATTCTGCCCCCATCTCACAGTCTGCCCCAGGCCCCCCGGATTGCCGCTCTCAAAAAAAAAAAAAATTCTTGTTACCTGGCCGTCCCTCTACCAGTCCCACGTGGCACACACTGACCGAATGAGGATGTGGAGCAGAGCAGTGTGTGATGTCAGGTGAGGGCGGTGCTGTGGCTGGACCATTGTGCAGGGGGGATTGCAAAGCTGGCTGGACCATGGTGCGGGGGGGGGGGCCCGGCAGGCGCTGGGTATTCATTGAAAATAAAGCTGCAGAGCAGACGCCTGAATAAAATGTAGGGGGGCCCTAGCGCGGTCCGGGCTGCCAGCGTGGTCGGGAGCTGGGGACCCGGGCCCCTATATGGGCCGGGCCCCAAAGCAACCGCTTCGGCTGCTACCCTGGTAGTTACGCCCCTGATTGTGGTGTTTTCCACAGAACCATATTAGCTTCAGCACAGCCTGTTTCCGCTTTGATTAGGCAGTGCTGCAGTGCTTCCAGCTTGTGACTGATGTGCTACCTTTTTGAGCTGGAGGCTGAAGAGGTGACGAAGTGAGGCATTGCTCTATGTTCCCGAAGTGCCGACGCTGTGGAAAAATGTAGCAGACAGACCCGGTGAACTAGAGGCATGGGGGCAGCTTAAGACAAATGGGGCAAGACATCAAAGACTTTTGGCGCGGACAAGCAGCGCATAGGAGGCTGAGTAGCATGCTCCGTCCTTACAGCAGTGGTGCTGCAAAGGACAGTTCCCATTGTCTACCACCACTGAAAGTGGTACTGCCATTTACAAAGGCACCCTTTGGCAATTAACCGCCAGAGAGCGAGGTGCCGTTTGAATCTTGACCGTGAGTACAGCGCACGTGCGCAGTAGAGAGAGTCAGTTCATTCCATGTGTTCAGCGTGGATAACCAATAATTAAAAGGCACAGAGGAATGACAGAGGACGTTGGTACGGTCAGCAAGGTACTCTGTTGTGAGCTCATCTGTTCATTCACCTTTTGTGTCCGAGGATCTCCCTCTTCTGGTGAAGGAAGGTAGTGAGGCTGATTTGGATGAAAGAAACCAAACACCTGATCAGGTGGATTGTGACTGGGTAACAGGAACTTCAGACTGGATATAAGGCAGCCGACGCCCTTCTGAGTGGCTGGTGATTTCTCTGCTGAATTCTTGGAGACCAGTCTGATTCCTGCTTCCCAAAGATAAGTTTTTGCTCTGCTATTGAACTTATTAGTTATGGTTTTGTTTACCTTGTTTTGGAGTTCAGCCATCCCCGGCTGGGGGTGTGCTGGATTCTTATTCCTTGATCAGTGTTCACTTTTGCTCTGCTTTCAGAATATTCTGAGTGCTGATATAGGGTTTGAAGTCTAGTGACTTCAGGGTCCTTTTTGCTTATCAGTTGTCTTGGTAATATTTTTAGCAGGGTTTTCTCGGAGTGCAGACCTCTGTCCTGTCCTTTTTAGTTAGCTTGGGCCCCATCGTTTGCTCATCCTATCTTTCTATCTGTGTTAGTGTTTTCATCTTGCTTCACCATCATTATATATTGGGGGCTGCCTATTGCTTTGGGGTCTGCTCTGGGGCAGTCAGTTTTTCCCTTTTCTCTCTTTAGGCTTATTTAGATCTCCGGCTGTGACGAGGTGTCTAGGATCACCGTAGGAACAATCCATGGCTACTGCTAGTTGTGTGATAGGATTAGGGGTCTGCAATCTGCTAGTTTCCAACCTCTCTGATTTTCTGGGCTGAGCTTGCATTTTTGTTTTTTCCTCCACGGTGACTCTATCATAACAGTACTCCCTCAGCATTTTCAAAAACTTGCACTCCATGTGAGAGTCTCCTGCGCCTCAGGCACAGGGCAATGGGAAGGTCTGAGAAAACTCTCCCCCAGATTTGCCAGTGTTCCACTGCCTCTGCTGGATTGGAGTTGTGTGTCTCTCACCTGTACTCCTTGATTGGCCAATGAACTGTGACCTCTGCTACTAACGTTTTCATATGGGAATATTTTTACTAATTCTGAAAGATGGGCCCTTTGGTCCTCCAACACTTTAGTACACCTGTCTGGCTCTGGAATAAGGGATATAGAGTTCTCCTTGTAGCGTGGGTCTAGAAGTGTCACCAATCAGTATTGCCCTTCACCCAAAATTTTGAGAATGTGATGGTGATGTGAAAGACAGCGTAACATAAACTCAGCCATGCGTGCAAGACTGCTAACAGTAAAATACTTCTGTGTCCTCACCAAGAGGATGACTGACCATGCTCTCCTCCTCCTCCTTGTCCTCAGTCCTCCATGACTTTCGACTAACCTCAGTAATAGCATTGTAAAAACATCATTGTAAATACATTTTTGTACATACACCCCTGTTGTTTTTATCTCCCCCACCTCATTGTAGATTGTTAGTTGTCACGAGAAGATTTTTTTGTATAATTCTTGCATTGTATTTTTTTGTATTATTCTTGCATTGTTATCGGTGTACTTAGTGTAGATTGTAAGCTGTCATGAGCAGGGTCATTTTATTTTGGTTTAATTATTGTATTATTGCTATTGTTGCTACTTAGGACTGTTATGTTTGAAAATGTTAAACTGAAAATATGTTTGCGCTATAGAAATAACAATAAATTTTACTATTCGAACACAGAGAAGCAGGATGGAGACGTTAATTATGGCGTCCTTGCCGCTCACCATCTTGGTGGGTTCCTCAAAGTTTGGGAGGATGGTCCTTATATCTGACATCCATGTCCACTCTTGAGATCTTATGTGTGAAGTCAGAACTGTATAACGACAACTTTGTTGATGTTGGTAGACTAGTCACCAACTGCCCTCTTCTGCTCACAAATCCTTTTCAACATCTACAGTTTAGAGTTCCAATGCCTGGGGACATCACACACCAGTCAGTGAGCCAGAAGCTGCAAGCGCTGCTGAAACACGGCAAGGGCGGATGAAGCTGTAGATGACTTTCTAAAATGGTACACAGAGTGTTGTACTTTTCCTACGGATCTGGCAGCTCCATGTTGCTTTTCAGAAAACATTGAACAATGAGGTTAAGTGCATGAGCCAGGCATGGCACGTGTGTGAGCTCGTCTCACCACAGAGCAGCCACCAGGTTCCAGCCATTGTCACACACAACCATGCCTGACTGTTGGTTCAGCGGTGTGAGCCACAGATCTGCCTGCTCTTTCAGAGCTGTCCACAACTCTTCATCATTATGCTGTTTGTCACCTAAGCATATTAGCTTCACAGCAGCCTGTTGCCTGTTATGAATGGGTCACCGAGGAGAAAAAAGCAACTCAAGCTAAGTCACAGAAAACCAGAGAGGATGGTAACTATGCAGATTGCAGATCCCTGATCTTACCACACAACTAGCAGTAGCCGTGGAGCGTGCCTACGATGTTCTTAGACGCCTCGTCACGGCCGGAGGACTAAATAAGCCTAAAGCAAGAAAAGGGAAAACTAACTGCCCCAGAGCAGACCCCAAAGGAATAGATAGCCCCCACACATGTATTGACGGTGAAACAAGATGAAGGCACAAACACAGGCAGGAAAATAGGCTGCACAAATGATGGGGCCCAAACTAACTAGACAGGAAAGGAAAGGAAGGACACTGTCTGCAACCTGCAAAAAACCCTACAAAAATAATGTCCAACACTTCTGACAGCAAAATTAACCCTGAAGTCACAAGACTTCTCCCACTATATCAGCACTCTGAAATATTCTGAGACAGAGCAAAAAGAGACCGAACTAGTAAGGGACAAAAAGCCAATTGGCAAACTACTGATAAATAAGAGTGAAAATTCAACACAGCCCCCAGCAGGGGCTGGCTGACCACACCAAAAAACTGAATAGACCAACAAAATCAAGTGTGAACATTAGCATAAAAACTTAGCTTTAGATGACTGGAACAAAGCTGAAAACCTAGAGCTGACAAGCCAGAAGGAATCACCAGCAACTGAATAGGGCGTTGTGTTATGAATGAGTCACCGAAGGAGGAAAAAATAAAAATACAAGCTAAAGGCCCCGTCACACTAAGCGATCTCGGTAGTGAGATCGCTGCTGAGTCACAACTTTTGTGACGTAACAGCGATCTCACCAGCGAGATCGCTGTGTGTGACAGCGATCAGCGAGCGGCCCCCTGCCGGTATCGCTGGAAGAAACCTCTGGACATTTCTTTGGTCGCTGGTCTCCCGCTGGCCAGCACGCATCGCTGTGTGTGACATGCGGGAGACCAGCGATCAGATGTAAAAAATAATAAAAAAATAAAAAATATAGTTATTCTCACCTTCCGACGTCCCGTTCAGCCATCCTGCCTCTCTCCACGCTCCGGTCCCAGTGATCCTTTGCACGAATGACCGCGAGACTTTGTTATCCCTCGAGACCGTGACATCTCGCGGTCATTCTCGCAAAGGATCACTGGGACCGGAGCGTGGAGAGAGGCAGGATGGCTGAATGGGACGTCGGAAGGTGAGAATAACTATATTTTTTATTTTGATTCTATTTTTTACAGGGATGGCATCAGCGATGCCGGGCGCTCGGCATCGCTGTGTTGATCGCTGGTGAAGCTGTCTGTGTGACAGCTCACCAGTGATCACATAGCGACTTACTAGCGATCCTGACACCTTGATATCGGTGTCGGGATCACTGGTAAGTCGCTTAGTGTGACGGGGCCTTAAGTCCAGAACACCGGAGAGGTTGGTAGCTATCGGATTGCAGACCCCTGATTCTATTCACACAACTAACAGTAGCCGTGGGGGGTTCCTATGGTGCCCTAGACCCCTCGTTCACAGCCGGAGAACTAAATAAGCCTAAAGAAAGAAAGGGGAAATCTAATCTGCCCCAGAGCAGACCCCAAAGCAAAAGACAGCCCCCAACATGTATTGTCGGTGAAAAGCAGATGAAAACACAAACACAGACAGACAGGTTGAGCAAACGATGGGGCCCAACTAACTAAATAGGAAAGGACAGAAAAGATGCTGGCTGCAATCCACAAAAATTCTGCCAAAATAATGTCCAACACGTCTGATAGAAAAAAGGCCCTGAAGTCACTAGACTTCAAAATCACTATATCAGCACTCAGGTATATTCTGTAGACTGAGCAAAAGATCAACTTGACCAGAGACAAAAATGGAGCTCAGCCTGTACCAACAAGGTCAGGCAGAACACAAACACTAAGTAAACAGACACAATCTCATGGAAAAATAAGAGAGCAAAAACTTAGCTTTCAGAAGACAGGTACTGAACTGGTTTGCAACAGCTCAGAGCAGAAAGGATCACCAGCACCCCTGTAGGGCGTCGGCTGCCTTATATCCTCTCAGTGATTCCGGGTGTCCAATCAGGCTCCACCTGTTCAGATGACAGGTTCTTCCCAACCCAATCAATTTCACTACCTCTCCTCACCAGCAGAGGGAGTTCATCAGACATCAACGGTGAAGGGGAAAATGAACTCACAACAGCGTCGGCTGTCTTAAATCCAATCTGAAACTCCTGAGATCCAATCGTTATCCTCATTCTCAGGTGGCAGATCTCCACCGATCAAATCAGCCTCTCTACCTCCTGTTACCACCAGAGGGAGTCTGGAAGGAGAACTCACAACTGGTGAACCAGAGAATGACCTCACAACAGTACCCCCCCTTGAGGAGGGGTCACCGAACCCTCATCCACGCCACCAGGCCGATCAGGATGGGCCCGGTGAAAAGCACGAACCAATCTATTGGTATGAATATCGGAGGCAGAGACCCAAGAATTATCCTCCTGACCATAACCCTTCCATTTGACCAAATACTGGCGTCTCCGTCTAACCAAACGAGAATCCAATATTTTCTCTACCTCATATTCCACATTGCCTTCAACCAACACAGGGTCAGGAGGTGCTGCCATAGGAACCACTGGCTCAACAAACCTCTTCAACGGAGATTTCTGAAATACGTTATGGATCTTAAACGTAACTGGAAGAGCCAATCGAAACGTAACAGGATTAAGAATTTCCAAAATCTTATAAGGACCAATAAATCTTGGCTTAAATTTAGGAGATGCAACCGTCATAGGAATATTCTTAGACGATAACTAAACCATATCACCCACTTTAAACCGGGGACCAATGGTCCTATGCCGTTGGAAAATCGCTGGGCCTTTTCCTGAGAGAGTCACAACTTATCCACCACTTGGTCCCATATCTGCTGCATTCTCTTAACCACAGTGTCCACACCTGGGCAGGATGAAGATTCCACTTGCCCTGAAGAGAATCGAGGATGAAACCCAAAATTACAGAAAAAGGGTGACATCAAAGTGGCAGAACTAGCTCTATTGTTCAGTGCGAATTCGCCCAAGGGCAAAAATGAGACCCAATCATCCTGATCAGCAGATATAAAACATCTCAAATAAGACTCCAAGGTCTGGTTTGTTCTTTCAGTCTGTCCATTGGTCTGGGGATGAAATGCGGAGGAGAAGGATAACTGAATTCCCAGATTGGAACAAAAGGCTTTCCAGAATCTGGAAGCAAACTGGACTCCTCGGTCGGACACAATATTCTCAGGAATCCCATGTAACCGAACCACCTGTTGTAAAAACAAGGGCACCGACTCTGCGGAAGATGGCAACTTTGGGAGTGGTACAAGATGGACCATCTTCGAAAATCTATCACAAATCACCCAGATAACAGTCATTCTCTGAGAGACAGGAAGATCAGAAATAAAATCCATTGAGATATGGGTCCATGGCCTCTTGGGCACCGGCAAGGGCATCAGCAACCCACTAGAACGAGAACAGGGTTTAGACCGAGAACAAGTCCCACAGGACTCTATAAAATTCCTGACGTCACGAGATAAGGCAGGCCACCAAAAGGACCGACTCACCAAATCTCTGGTACCAAAAATACCTGAATGACCAGCCAATGCGGAGCAATGAATTTCAGACATCACTCTCTTTCTCCACTGGTCAGAACATACAATTTTCCCATAGGGCAACGCTCAAGTTTATCCTCCTGAAATTTCTCCAGGGCGCGTCTCAAATCGGGCAAAATGGCAGAAAGAACTACCCCCTCACCTAGGATGGTAGTAGGCTCGGTCACACTAAGAGAATCGGCAAAGAAACTCCTAGAAAGGGTGTCTGCCTTAACATTCTTAGTGCCTGGAAGAAAAGAGACCACAAAATTAAAACGCGTGAAAAACAAGGCCCATCTAGCCTGTCTAGGACTCAAGCGTTTTGCCGACTCCAGATAAATCAAATTCTTGTGATCGGTGAGGACCACAACTTGATGTCTTCCTCCCTCCAACCAATGTCTCCACTCCTCAAATGCCCACTTCATGGCCAACAATTCCCGATTCCCCAAGTCATAGTTGCGCTCAGATGGGGAGAAAAGAAGGCACAGGGATTCATCTTAGAAGTCACAGGGTCTTTTTGGGACAAAACAGCTCCTGCACCAATCTCAGAAGCATCTACCTCCACCTGAAATTGAAGTGAGACATCAGGTTGCCGTAAAACTGGAGCTGAAGTAAATCTCTGCTTAAGCTCCTGAAATGCTGAGATAGCTTCAGGAGACCAATTCAGCACATCAGCGCCGTTCTTGGTCAGATCAGTCAGTGGTTTGACAATACCAGAAAAATTGCCTATAAATTTACGATAGAAATTCGCAAAACCCAAAAACTTCTGGAGAGCCTTCAAAGAAGTAGGCTGAACCCAATAATAAATGGCCTGTACCTTGGCCGGGTCCATTTCAATAGTGGATGGAGATAAATCCCAAAAATGAAATCCTCTGTACACCAAAGAGGCATTTCGATCCCTTAACAAACAGGGAATTCTCCCTCAAAATCGGGAACACAGTCCGGACGTGTTCCACATGAGAATCCCAATCACTAGAAAAGATCAAAACATCATCCAGATACATGATCAAAAACTTATCCACAAGGTCATGGAAAATATCATTCATAAAGGACTGGAAGACAGAAGGGGCATTAGTGAGCCCAAAAGGCATCACCAGGTACTCAAAATGTCCCCCCGGAGTATTAAACGCCGTCTTCCATTCATCCCCGTGCTTGATGCGAATAAGATTATACGCCCCCCTGAGGTCAAGCTTAGCAAACCAGCAGGCACTCTTAACTTTGGAGAATAAATCAGACATCAGAGGTAACGGGTACTGATATTTAACCGTCATCTTGTTAAGGGAATGATAATCAATACACGGTCTTAATGAACCATCTTTCTTGGCCACAAAAAAAACCCAGCACCTAAAGGTGACAAGGATGGTCTAATATGACCCTTCTCCAATGACTCCTTAATATAGGATCGCATAGCATCATGTTCGGGTACTGATAAGTTGAAAAGCCGACCCTTGGGAAATTTACACCCAAGCATCAACTTAATTGCACAGTCATAACTCCTATGAGGAGGCAAAGACGCAGACTTGCTCTCACTAAATACATCAGAAAAATCGGCTAGATAATCAGGAATATCATGAGACTGAGGAGAGGTGGAGAAAACAGGAGCGTCCCTAAGAACACACTGACAACCCCCACTCACCACAGACCCAGATTTCCAATCCAAAACTGGATTATGAGTTTGCAACAAAGGAAAACCGAGAACAATAGTATCATGCAGATTATGCAGCATCAAAAATTTACAATTTTCTTAGTGGTCTGGGGCAACTCGCATTGTTACCTGGGTCAAAAACTGAGGTTTATTCTCCGCCAAAGGAGTAGCATCAATACCCCTCAAAGGAATAGGCGTCCGCAGCGGCGTCATGGAAAAACCACAATGTTTAGCAAAGTCCAAATCCATCAGATTCAACGCTGCTCCTGAATTCACAAAAGCCTTCGTGGAAAACGTGGATAAGGAGCAGATCAGACTAATTGCCAAAAGAAACTTAGGTTGTATACTGCCCACAGCAAATGTGTGTGCAAAATGTTTCTCTCATTTTGGGCAGACAGAAATAATATGATAGGCATCTCCACAGAAAAAACACAGCTTATTACGCCTTCTAAACTCCTGACGTTGCGCCCTAGACAAAACCCCATCGCATTGCATAGGTTCAGACGTTTGTTCAAAAGGTGGCAGCGCCTCCCATGTAGTTTTACGTTCACATAAACGCCGATCAACTTGAATGGCTAATGACATAGAATTATCCAGACAAGAGGGAACAGGAAATCCCACCATAACATCTTTTACGGTCTCTGATAAACCCTTCCGAAAGAGAGCTTAATCTCCATTAGGAAAAAGAAAAAAAAATCCTCCTACGGCCCCAGAGAAAAAAGAGGAAAAAATATAAAAATAAAAAAAAAATTCTGACACCTTTTTTTTATTTAACAACTTTTTCCTGCTTTTGAGTACCCTAGAATTTGCGGTATGGCTGGTGATTCTGTTATGAATGGATCACCGAGGAGAAAAAAACAAAACAAGCTAAGTCACGGAAAACCAGAGAGGTTGGTAACTATGCAGATTGCAGATCCCTGATCTTACCACAAAACATTGAACAATGAGATTAAGTGCATGAGCCAGGCATGGCACGTGTGTGAGCTCGCCTCACCACAGAGCAGCCACCAGGTTCCAACCATTGTCACACACAACCATGCCTGACTGTTGGTTCAGCGGTGTGAGCCACAGATCTGCCTGCTCTTTCAGAGCTGTCCACAACTCTTCATCATTATGCTGTTTGTCACCTAAGCATATTAGCTTCACCGCAGCCTGTTGCCTGTTATGAATGGGTCACCGAGGAGAAAAAAGCAACACAAGCTAAGTCACAGAAAACCAGAGAGGTTGGTAACTATATGTTAGGTACTCCTGGGGTGGACCCGCTAGACCGTGGCAACGAACCTCCCAGGGGTGAGCTGACCAGGTGGACCACCCCCTATACAGGCATTGTTTGGGGCAAGACCGCGGGTAACTATTACCACAGCAGCTGGTACCCAGGGAATGTATAGAGAGGCCGGCCACGGGCCGGGGATGCTGGCGGGGACCTCCTCTGGAGCAGGAAGACGGATGGCGGTCAGGTCAGGGACACAGGCGAGACGGGGACAGCAGGCACGATCAGAAGGACACTGGTGCGGGAACAGGACTGGACGGGACACGACCACGGAACTCCCGATCCTAGGAGAGAGGACAGTGGAAAAGGCAGGTGAGCTACAGACAGACAGGACGCAGGAGCGTACATAGGAGAACGGGCCAGAATCACTAATGAAGCAAAGTGATAATCAGGCACCGCCAGCAGGAAGAGGCGGCCTGATATAGGAGAAGTATCAGAGGCCTTCCGGGTCGTGACCTCTCAGTGCAGGAGAGGAAGGCGCGCGTCTTCAGAAGAAACAGGAGGCGCGTGTGCGCCCGGGCATAGTGTGTGCACGCGCCCGCCGAGGTGGAGGGGCAGGAGCGTGCACCCGGCGCGGTCCAGAAGACCGGACGGACGCGGTCGCCGGGTGGAGGAGAGGAGCCGGGAGGGACCACGGAGAAGCCCGAGGCAGCCGACGCCGCGGCGAGGAGGCCACCGGCGAGCGGGTAAGCTGCGGTCGGGGAGAAGGGATAGGAGGAGTGCGCGGCTGCTGCCGCGTGACAGTACCCCCCCTTATGCTCCCCCCTCCGCAGACCGGAAAAAATTTAGCCAAGATTCGAGGAGCCTGGATATTCTCCTGGGGCTCCCAGGACCTCTCCTCGGGGCCGAAGCCCTTCCAATCAACCAAAAAAAAGGTTCTTCCCTTTTGCCTCCTCATGGCCAAAATATCTTTAACCTCAAACTCATCGTCTGCGGAGACAGGCGGAGGCGAGTGAGGAGCCGTGGAACGGAAACGATTGAGGATGACTGGTTTTAGAAGAGACACATGAAAAGCATTAGGGATGCGGAGAGAGGCGGGAAGCCGTAGTTTGTAGGAGACGTCGTTAATGCAGAACAAGACCTCAAAAGGTCCAATATAGCGGGGACCCAGTTTATGGGAAGGGATCTTGAGGCAAATAAACTTGGAGTCCAGCCAAACTTTATCACCTGGGTGATATGGCGGGGCATCCAGGCGCCTTTTGTCTGCGTGTCTTTTTACCCTGTCACAAGCCAACTCGAGAGTGGCCTTGGTCTCCTGCCAGATCCTGCAGAATTCACCGGTCAGAAGATCAGCCGCCGGTACACCTGAGGCAGGAGGAACCGGAAGAGGTACACCTGGATGTTGCCCGTAGACGACAAAGAAAGGAGATTTGCCAGAAGACTCGCTGATGTGGTTGTTATAGGCAAACTCAGCCCACGGGAGTAATTCAGACCAGTTGTACTGGTGGACATTAGAAAAGTGACGGAGGTAGTTCACCAAATTCTGATTCGTCCGTTCCGCCTGACCGTTGGACTGTGGATGGTAAGATGAGAAGTCAAGAGTGACATCCTTCGATCTGCATAGGGCTCTCCAGAAACGAGAGGTGAATTGGACTCCTCTGTCAGAAACAATATGTTGGGGCAGTCCATGAAGGCGGAAGACATGCTGAACGAAAATCTTCGCCACGGCTGGTGCCGATGGCAACCCGGGAAGAGAGATGAAATGTGCCATCTTTGAGAACCTATCTACCACCACTAGGATGACAGTACAGTTGGCAGACTGGGGTAGATCGGTAATAATGTCCATGGCAATGTGTTGCCACGGGGACAAGGGTACTGGAAGCGGGTGTAAAAGGCCAGAAGGCAGCTGCCTAGGCACCTTGATCTTGGCACAGGAGAGGCAGGAAGCGACAAAATCCCGGACATCCCGGGGAAGAGTCGGCCACCAGTAATAGCGGGACACCAGGACAAGTGTCTTTTTAAGCCCGACATGACCAGCCACCTTGGAAGCATGTTCCCAGTGTAGGATTCATCTTCGGTCCTTTTCCGGCACAAAAGTCTTGCCAGGTGGAGGTGAAAAGAGAGAAAGCGGTGCCACCGTGATGAGCCTGGATGGATCCAAGATATGCGTGGGTTCCTCTTCGACATCTGTAGAAAGAGAGGACCTGGACAAAGCGTCAGCTTTGAGGTTTTTATTGCCTGGACGAAAATGCAGATCAAAATCGAATCCACCGAAGAACAGAGACCACCTGGCCTGTCGTGGGTTGAGTCTCTGTGCAGACCGAATGTAAGCCAGATCTTTATGGTCTGTGAAGATCGTAAAGGGATGTACGGCGCCCTCCAATAAGTACCTCCACTCCTCCAGAGCTAACTTGATGGCAAGCAGTTCTCGGTCTCCGATGGAATAATTCCGCTCGGGAGTGGAGAAGGACTTGGAAAAGAAACCGCACGTAACAAGCCTACCAGAGGGAAACTTTTGAGATAAAACTGCTCCAGCTCCGGTTGCAGACGCATCCACTTCGAGGACGAAAGGCTTGTTGACTAGAGTTGAGCGACTTTTGGTTTTTTAGGGTCGCGTTTCGTTTCGTGAAACCCAACTTTTCTAAAAGTCGGGTCGAGCAAGATCGTCCGATTATAGGGAAAAGTCGGGGTCGTCCCGAAACACGAAACCCAATGTAAGTCAATGGGGAATAAAAGTCGGCAGTGAGAGGAGGACAGGAAACACACCTACAGTGCCCATTTGAATGCCAAAAGCATCAATTCTTCTTACTTAAGCTTGTCAACCTTAATTAACTTCATAATACAAGTTTCGCACTGAAAAATGGGGGTTATTTGGCTAAAGTTGTGGGGGGGAGGGCTGGCTGCAGGTTTTCATGTGCCCTGGGCGAAAGAGCGCCCCTTTAACACATACCACAACTCATCATGCTCCGATACGGCAGAGAAATAGCGGTATAGTACAATGAAAAATACCTCACTTTTTACATCTCATGACGAGGCCCATCTATTTCTCCATACAGAATCATTGGTCCCATATAATGTTTGAAACAGTATATGATGAGCTCCACATAATGCTACAGTATATGTTGGTCCCCATGGATGAAGCTCCACTGTCTTATGGGCCCAAATAATGCTCCAAACATAATGGGCCCCATTTCTAATGCTCTAGTGTATAATGGGCCCTGTAAATGCTGCACCAGTGTCTGATGTCCACCTTTGGAATGTTCCAGTGTATGGTGGGCCCCATCTATCATTCTCCAGAGTATAGTGCTCCCCAAAAATTGCTGTCCCAACATTGAAAAAATCAAATAAGTCTCCTCGCTAGGGAATCCCTGTACTTCTCTGGATTCCTCGTCGTCCCCATCTTCCATCTCACTGCACAGTATTTCAACTTTGCAAGTGCTGTGATCCTGGGCAAGCAGGGGGGGCCCACTCATTGGCGACGGCACTGGCACAGGGCCCATGATAGTACGGTGGTGTGTCTGATGGCGGGTGGGCCGAACCTGCACTTTCATCTGCAGCTTCCTCTTTGTCACCGTGTAAGATGGAACTGTATATGGGAAGGGTAACCTGAGTTTCATCAGGGTCAGATTCAGGTCGTGTAGCGTGCGAGGGGAATGTAGTGGTCTGGGTCAATGTACCAGCAGATTCATCGAGCAGTGGCTGGGCATCAGTGCACTTGTGTCGCCCCCAGGAGTACGGTCGCCACAGTGGCATTACCTTCTTCCTAGGGAGTGTGATGTCATGCTTGGGAGCAACGAAGGATCTCTCTAGCAGGTTAACTGATTGGGCGGCATTATTCCCACGAGTCATGACCCTCCAAACAGCGTTCATGAAGGCAAAGTGTTTGTTTTACGTGGGCAGTATGGTTGCAAAGCTGAACCTTAAAGGAATGTCCAGAAGGGCACCACCAGGAGTGGAGCCTACGGTTAAATTCGACTCCACCTGGGAAACCTCAACCATGCCAGCTACAGAACAGATGCACACATTGCAAGCTTAATTCCGTTAACGAACGAGACTCCGTCATGCCCCGCGGTCCGAGTCCGGCTTACTAGAGGGACACGTGAGGCTCTGGCACATGAGATTGGCCAATAACTGGTGTGTCATGCCCTTACATGTCCGTGGCTGCATGTGTGCTACACTGAAAAGGCCAGCGTTTGTCGCTTACGGGTGCAGATAACCCGCTGAACAACGTTAGTGATGGGGATCACTGATTACAATTATTACCCGCGAACGATGATTTCCCAGTAAGTGCAGGTCAACCGCAGTTCCGGAATTAGGCCTAACTGTCATTCCTGAAAAAATTAAAAACTTACGTGTGCAAACCACAGGTGCTGTAGCTTTCTTAACAGCTCGCCAGCCGTTCTCAGGCCCAGTATGGATTACACATGATTGCACAAAGATGAGAAAGGGTACCGTATCCCCAGATAACATGTACGGATAGCGTACACATTCAAAATATATGTCTATACATCAGGAGGCAGGCTCAGATGGTGTTAGGCCCAGTATGGATTGCACGTGATTGCACAAAGGTTAGAAAGGGTACCGTATCCCCAGATAACATGTATGGATAGCGTACACATTCAAAATATATGTCTCAGGAGGCAGGCTCAGACGGTGTTAGGCCCAGTATGGATTGCACGTGATTGCACAAAGGTTAGAAAGGGTACCGTATCCCCGGATAACATGTATGGATAGCGTACACATTCAAAATCTATGTCTATACATCAGGAGGCAGGCTCAGACGGTGTTAGGCCCAGTATGGATTGCACGTGATTGCACAAAAGGTGGGTACCGTATCCCCAGATAACATGTATGGATAGTGTACACATTCAAAATATATGTCTCAGGAGGCAGGCTCAGACGGTGTTAGGCCCAGTATGGATTGCACGTGATTGCACAAAGGTTAGAAAGGGTACCGTATCCCCAGATAACATGTATGGATAGCGTACACATTCAAAATATATGTCTCAGGAGGCAGGCTCAGATGGTGTTAGGCCCAGTATGGATTGCACGTGATTGAACAAAGGTTAGAAAGGGTACCGTATCCCGGGATAACATGTATGGATAGCGTACACATTCAAAATCTATGTCTATACATCAGGAGGCAGGCTCAGACGGTGTTAGGCCCAGTATGGATTGCACGTGATTGCACAAAGGTTAGAAAGGGTACCGTATCCCCAGATAACATGTATGGATAGCGTACACATTCAAAATATATGTCTCAGGAGGCAGGCTCAGACGGTGTCAGGCCCAGTATGGATTGCACGTGATTGCACAAAGGTTTGAAAGGGTACCGTTTCCCCGGATAACATGTATGGATAGCGTACACATTCAAAATATATGTCTCAGGAGGCAGGCTCAGACGGTGTCAGGCACAGTATGGATTTGACGGCCCAGATTACACAGCGGAGGAGCAGGGAGAGGTAAAGATTGCAAATGCTGGGGCCCTGCCCAAGCAAGGGGGGCCCACTCGTGGGCGTCGGTACTGGCACTGGGCCCCTCATAGTACAGCGGTGTGTCTGACGGCGGGTGTGCACCACCACCGTCAGAGACACTTGATTGCACTATGAGGGACCCTGTGCCAGTGCCCGCGCCCAAGAGTCGGCCTACCCACCTGTCCAGGGCAACGGCACTCGCACGGTGTCGTGCGCTAGGTGGTGACCCCGGCCATGGGGGGGGAGGCAGCACAGTTAGGGAGTTTTAGAAAGTGGCATATGTTGATGTTGGACATTCAGCTGATGCAAAAGGCGAAATAGGTGAAGTCCCAGGAAGAGGTGGACCAAAGCAAGCCATTTTTCTGTCACCCTATGTGTCATCAGGGGAAGGTGGGACAAAATCCTTGGAAACCCATGCATGGTTCATTTTAATGAAGGTTAGATCATCCACATTTTGGGTTGACAGACGGGTCCTTTTTTCTGTCAGGATTGATCCAGCTGCACTGAAGACTCTTTCCGATAGCACACTTGCAGCTGGGCAAGCGAGCTCCTGTAAGGCATATTGTGCCAATTCAGGCCAGGTGTCCAGTTTAGCGGCCCAATAGTCAAAGGGGAATGACCTGTGTGGGAGAACATCGATATGGGAGGAAAAGTAGTTTGTTACAATAGTTGACAACTGCTGTCTCCTTTCACTTTCCATCGATGCAGTATTACCAGTTGTGTGAGCGGTATTTGAAAAATCAGTCCACAACATTGTCATGAAACCCCTGTCTCCAACGCCACTTCTGCTGTGTGCACCACGAACACCTCTGCCAAGCTGCCCCCGGCCCGTACAGCTCGTGTGAGAACCATCACCGCTGCTGTGTGCTGGGAATGCCTCAAGCAACCGATTTACCAGAGTTGCTTGTTTATTAGCCAATATTAGGTCAAGGTTCTCCTGTGGCATGATGTTTTGTAATTTGCCTTTATAGCGTGGATCCAGGATGCTGGCCAACCAGTAGTCGTCATCGTTCATCATTTTGGCAATGCGTGGGTCCCTTTTTAGGATCTGCAAGGCATAATCTGACATGTGGGCCAATGTTCCCGGTGTCAATGATGCACTGCGAGTGCTGGGTGGAGGAGCACTTTCTGGCAAATCCACATCCCTCCAGTCACGCACAAACCCTGTACCAGACCTTGCCATGCCAACATTTTCACTTGCCCCACGAGATGCATCCTCCTCCCCTAAGTAATCATCCCCATCATCATCCTCCTCCTCCTCTTCTTCCTCCACCTCGTCCAGGAGAGGTCCCTGAGCAGACAATGGCTGAATGTCATCAAGGATTCCCTCCTCCTCTTCCTCCTCATCAACATTGGCTGCAGACGCCTGCTCCTTAAGGTGCGTCAAAGTTTGCATGAGCAGACGCATAAGTGGGATGCTCATGCTTAGGATGGCGTTGTCTGCGCTTACCAGCCGTGTGCATTCCTCAAAACACTGAAGGACTTTACAGAGGTCTTTCAGCTTCGACCACTGCACACCTGTCAACTCCATGTCTGCTCTCAAAGTGCCTGGCCGTGTATCCTCCCACAAATGCATTATGGCCTGCCTCTGCTCGCACAGCCGCTCCACCATGTGCAGGGTGGAGTTCCACCTTGTTGCAATGTCGATAATGAGGCGGTGGTTGGGAAGGTGGAGCAATCGCTGCAGCTTCTGCATACGAACGGAGTGTACAGGCGACCGGCGGATGTGCGCGCACAGTCTTCACACCTTCTGGAGCAGGGCTGTTAACTCCGGATAATTTTTGAGGAAGCACTGCACCACCAGGTTCAAGGTGTGAGCCAAGCAAGGTATGTGGCTGAGTTTTGAAAGGGCTATGGCTGCCACAAAATTACGGCCGTTATCACTAACTACCTTGCCTGCCTCAAGATGTACACTGCCCAGCCATGACTCAGTTTGTCGCTTCAAGTACTCGGCCAGCACCTCGGCGGTGTGTCTGTCGCCCAAACACATCATCTGCAACACAGCCTGCTGACGCTTTCCACTAGCTGCTCGATAGGGGGACACATCGTGTGCAACAGTGGCAGCTGCAGATGGAGTGCTCGTACGACTGCGCTCTGTGGACGAGCTTTCGCTTCTGGAGGAGGAGGAGGAGGGTCGAACGCCTACAGCCAACTGTTTCCTATACCGTGGGCTAGGCAGCACTGTCCCACCACCGCTGTCCCCTGTGGACCCTGCATCCACCACATTAACCCAGTGCGCAGTGATGGACACGTAACGGCCCTGGCCATGCCGAGTGGACCATGCATCAGTTGTGAGGTGCACCTTTCCGCTCACTGACTGCTTGAGTGCATGGACAATGCGGTCTTTCACATGATGGTGGAGGGCTGGGATGGCTTTGCGAGAGAAGAAGTGGCGACTGGGTAGGTCATAGCGTGGTACTGCATAGGCCATGAGTTCGCGGAAAGCTGCGCTTTCCACCAACCGAAAGGGCATCATCTCAAACGAGATTAGTTTGGCAATGTGGGCGTTCAAACCCAGTGTACGCGGATGAGAGACTGAGTACTTTCTTGACCTACTCATAGTGTCTGGGAGGGTGAGCTGGACTTGAGAGCTGCATATGGTGGAAGTAGCGGTGGACAGGGCGGACTGAGAGAGGGTTGATGATGGTGATGGAGTTGGTGTTCTTTCTGATGGCCTAGAATCAGTCTTTCGTTGATATAACAGTGTGATTCCCTGACTGCTGTGGCCTTGCAACGACACCTCAACATTTGCTGCTGTGCTAACCGGTGGGCTTACAGTGGGGGAAACAATGTAGCGTTGCTGACTACCTTCGTTGTGATCAGTTGCACATGTGGCACTTGAGGTTTGGTGTTTGGTGTTGTGTCCACGCTTGCAAGTGCATGCTGGTTAAATGTCTAAGCATGCAACTGGTATTCAAATTTTTCAGATTTTTCCCTCGGCTAAAGGTCTTTGCGCACTTCTTACAGATAACCTTGGCCTGATCATGAGGATTTTGTTCAAAAAAGTGCCACACTGCACTCTTCCTACTTTGGCAGACATTTTGCGGCCTAGCACGCTGTGATCTTTTGACCCTCTGGACAAGCTGTCCAGCAACTCTTTTGATGTTTGGAACCTGTCTTTGGAGTGCTACGGGCCTGCCAGATAACAGCTGTTGTGATGTCGATGTCTGCTGTGGATGCTCCTCATCTGAGCTATTGGAAGCAGCACCCTCTTCCCCCAATGGATGCCAATCTGGGTCAACAACTGGGTCATCCATCACCTCCTCTTCTATGTCATGTGCACCTTCCTCTGTGTCACCGTGTATGGTGGTATAGTGTGCGGGAAGGGGCACCTGAGTCTCATCAGGGTCAGAATCTGGCTCTGTACACTGCGAGGACAATGTAGTGCTCTGAGTGAATGTACCAGCAGAATCATCCATCAGCGGCTGTGCATCAGTGCACTCCATGTCAGATTCATCTTGGCCTGGGTAATTCACCATTTGACTTGATAATCCAGGCATGGTATGTGAAAACAGCTCCATGGAGTAATCAGTAGTATGGTCTGCGTCATCCTTCAATCTTGGTTGGGGTGAAGGACACAAGGAAAGGTGTGGTTCATGAACATGAGCCTCCAATGACGACTCAGTGCTTTTACTTTTTACAACTGAAGAAGAGGAGGCGATAGAGCTGGAGGCTGAGTCAGCAATGTAAGACAAAACTTTTTCCTGATGCTCTGGCTTTAAAAGCGGTTTGCCAACTCCTAGAAAACTAAGCGTTCGAGGCCTTATGTAGCCAGACGATGACGCAGGCTCAACACCTCCTGCATTCGGTCCTATTTTGCTCTTGCCACTACCATCAGATCCACCACCAACACCATCATTACCAGCTGCCAACCCCCGCCCAATTCCACGGCATCTTCCACCAGCCTTCCTCATTTTTGGTAGAAATGTAGACAAAATCCAACAAACTATATAGTAATGTAGAACAAGGTACAAGGTGTCTATAGGACAGGGGAGATTTTGAATTTCTGCAGACACTTGTGGACACTGGACACTTTTGGATTGTGTGAGGCCCAATGAATATCTGAGCGCTATGTGACAGGCTCGATGGCACAGCTGTGACCAAAGTGATGAGAGGATAAGGGAGATTTTGAATCTCTGCGCACACTTTTGGACACTGGACACTTGTGGATTGTGAGGCCCAATGAATATCTGAGCGCTATGTGACAGGCTCGATGGCACAGCTGTTACCAAAGTGACGAGAGGATAAGGGAGATTTTGAATCTCTGCATACACTTTTGGACACTGGACACTTGTGGATTGTGTGAGGCCCAATGAATATCTGAGCGCTATGTGACAGGCTCGATGGCACAGCTGTGACCAAAGTGACGAGAGGATAAGGGAGATTTTGAATCTCTGCGCACACTTTTGGACACTGGACACTTGTGGATTGTGTGAGGCCCAATGAATATCTGAGCGCTATGTGACAGGCTCGATGGCACAGCTGTGACCAAAGTGACGAGAGGATAAGGGAGATTTTGAATCTCTGCGCACACTTTTGGACACTGGACACTTGTGGATTGTGTGAGGCCCAATGAATATCTGAGCGCTATGTGACAGGCTCGATGGCACAGCTGTGACCAAAGTGACGAGAGGATAAGGGAGATTTTGAATCTCTGCACACACTTTTGGACACTGGACACTTGTGGATTGTGTGAGGCCCAATGAATATCTGAGCGCTATGTGACAGGCTCGATGGCACAGCTGTGACCAAAGTGACGAGAGGATAAGGGAGATTTTGAATCTCTGCGCACACTTTTGGACACTGGACACTTGTGGATTGTGTGAGGCCCAATGAATATCTGAGCGCTATGTGACAGGCTCGATGGCACAGCTGTGACCAAAGTGACGAGAGGATAAGGGAGATTTTGAATCTCTGCACACACTTTTGGACACTGGACACCTGTGGATTGTGTGAGGCCCAATGAATATCTGAGCGCTATGTGACAGGCTCGATGGCACAGCTGTGACCAAAGTGACGAGAGGATAAGGGAGATTTTGAATCTCTGCACACACTTTTGGACACTGGACACTTGTGGATTGTGTGAGGCCCAATGAATATCTGAGCGCTATGTGACAGGCTCGATGGCACAGCTGTGACCAAAGTGACGAGAGGATAAGGGAGATTTTGATTCTCTGCACACACTTTTGGACACTGGACACTTGTGGATTGTGTGAGGCCCAATGAATATCTGAGCGCTATGTGACAGGCTCGATGGCACAGCTGTGACCAAAGTGACGAGAGGATAAGGGAGATTTTGAATCTCTGCACACACTTTTGGACACTGGACACTTGTGGATTGTGTGAGGCCCAATGAATATCTGAGCGCTATGTGACAGGCTCGATGGCACAGCTGTGACCAAAGTGACTACAGGATAAGGGAGATTGGATTGCTTTTAAAAAAGCAGTTTGCGGAGCAGTGGGTAAACAGCAATGCCAGCCTGTCAGGAAGCCTTAAAAGGCAGCCCAACAACCAACACCACTGATACACCACAATATAGCCTCCCCTTGCACTGCACACACAGTGACTTGTGTGTTGTGCAGGCCAAATCGCTAGCAGCAGAAGCAGTTTTTTTGTCTTCTTCCCTGCCTAACGCTCTCCCTACAGAATCAGCAGCAACCTCTCCCTATACTGAGATCGGCAGAAGTAAGATGGCGGTCGGCGTGCACGCCCTTTTATACCCCCTGTGACGCCCACCAAAGCAAGCCAATCACTTGCATGCCCTTCTGAAAGATGGTGGTGACCCCTGCCTATGTCATCACGTTGCCCACAGTGTCCGTGGATCCTGATTGGCTGTAAAAGAGCGCAAAACAAACTTTTGAAACGCGACTTTGGCGCGTAAGTCGCCGACCTCGTGGCCGACCTCATCCTAGGGTCGGGTTTCGTTTCATGAAACCCGACTTTGGTAAAAGTCGTCGACTTTTGAAATTTTTCGACCTGTTTCGCTCAACTCTATTGTTGACCTCAGAACGATGGAGTACGGGTGCCGTGGCAGATGCTTGTTTCAGAGACAGGAAGGCATCCTCTGCTTCAGGGGTCCAGACGTGCGGGTTGGCTCCTTTACGGATCAAAGAGGAGATAGAGCCAGCCAACGAGGAAAAATGAGGGATGAACTGCCGGTAGTAATTTGCGAAGCCAAGAAATAACTGAATGGCTTTCAACCCATGGGGACGTGGCCAGTTGAGCACGGCAGACACTTTCTCCGGATCCATACGCAAGCCAGAGTCGGAGATGATATAGCCTAGAAATGGAAGGGAAGACTGTTCAAAGGTGCATTTCTCCAATTTGGCGTACAGGCGATTCTCCCTCAATCGTAACAGTACTCGGCGGACATCTCTTCTGTGGGTGGACAGATCGGGAGAGAAGACGAGGATATCGTCAAGATATACGACCACACAGGAGTACAGAAGGTCTCTGAAAATGTCATTTACAAATTCCTGAAAGACTGCGGGAGCATTGCACAAACCGAATGGCATGATGAGATACTCGTAGTGTCCATCCCTGGTGTTGAAGGCGGTCTTCCATTCATCTCCGGAGCGAATACGGATGAGATTGTAGGCTCCACGGAGATCCAATTTAGAAAAGATTCGCGCCCCTCGTAGCCGGTCGAACAACTCGGGGATGAGAGGTAGAGGATATCTGTTCTTGATAGTAATCTCGTTAAGGCCCCGATAGTCAATACAGGGGCGGAGAGACCCGTCCTTCTTCTTGACAAAAAAGAAGCCTGCTCCGGCGGGAGAAGATGACTTCCGGATGAAGCCTCTGGCCAAATTCTCCTGTACGTACTCAGTCATGGCCTGGGACTCGAGTGGACTCAATGGATAGATTTGCCTCCGGGGCGGGGTCGACCCGGGAACAAGCTCGATCGGGCAATCATATTGCCGGTGCGGTGGAAGAACCTCTGCCTCCTTCTTATCAGAGACGTCCGCAAAGGCCCAGTAGGCCGAGGGCAGATCCGCAGGGCCCGAGGCAGGAGACGAGCTCTTGAGGGGTTGTACTGGACGGAGACATTTAGTCTGGCAGAAGCGGCCCCAGCGAAGAATATCTCCGGACCGCCAATCCAGGACAGATTCGTGCATCCTCAACCACGGAAGACCCAGGAGCAAGGTGTGGGACAGAGACGGCAGCACGAAGAAGGCTATTCTCTCACGGTGCAGGACCCCGATCTGTAACTCCAGCTCCTCAGTGACCAGTGTAACGGTCTCGCCCAAGGGAACGCCGTCGACAGAGGCTAACGGCCGGGGAACCTCCAAGGACCTGGCAGGTATCCGCAATCTCTTCACCGCCTCGAGTTGGATAAAATTCCCAGCAGCCCCAGAGTCAATATAGGCTACCTCAGAAAAACGTTTTGAACCCTGGACAAACAAAACGGGAAGGGACAAGGGTAGAGAGGTATCAATGACACCTAGGGAGGCCTCTCTTACCTGTCCTAGGCGGAGGCATTTCCCGGCCTCACAGGACAGGAATGTAGAAGATGGGAGGCGCTGCCACAATAGAGACAAAGACCATGAGTGAATCTCTCCTGGCGGCGTAGCTCTGCGGGTCTGAGTCGGTCCACTTGCATGGGCTCAGGGGCTGATGCCATGGTGGAGGGTCGCGAGCGGGAAGGACTGCGTGTTGGAGGAGAAAAACGAGTGGGCCTTCTCTCCCTGGCGGCCTCGCGGGAGCGCTCCTGGAAACGCAGATCAATTCGCATTGCCAGCGAGATGAGACCCTCCAAAGACGTAGGTGTATCCCTGCCTGCCAGCTCGTCTTTAATTCGAGCCGACAAGCCTCGCCAAAAAGCCCCCATTAGGGCCTCGTTGTTCCATCCAAGCTCAGAGGACAACGTACGGGACTGGATGGCGTACTGTCCCACAGAGAGGGTACCCTGGCGGAGGCAAAATAAGGACTCGGTGGCGGAGACCAGACGGCCGGGCTCATCAAAGACCTTACGAAAGGTCTCCAAGAATGTGGCAAGCCGAGAGACTATCGGGTCATCACGCTCCCACAAGGGATTTACCCAAGCCAGTGCCTCACCCTCTAAATGGGATACCATAAAGGCCACCTTGGCCCGGTCGGTACGGTACTGCAGGGGTGCCAACTCGAAATGCAACTGGCACTGGTAAATGAACCCCCGACAGAGTTTGGAATCACCGCTATAGCGTGGGGGTTTAGCCAACCGGGGGGAGGGATGAGGAGCTGCCACCGGTACAGGGGCAGCGGCCGCAGTCTGAAGAGCTAGTAAGCGGTTATCTACTGAGGCTATATAGTTCAAAATGTGGGCCTGGGTGTCGTGCTGCTGGGCAAGTTCATGCTGCAAGCCGGAGATCTGGGAGGCAATCCCAGGATCGGAGGTTTGCAAAGAAGAAAGGCGGGACTCCATTGATTTGAGGAACGACATGATCCTCGCCTGATTCTCACGAAGGAACAAAAGTTCCTTTTGGGTTGGGGTCGGGGTACCAGCGGGATCCATGGCCTGATTATTCTGTTAGGTACTCCTGGGGTGGACCCGTTAGACCGTGGCAACGAACCTCCCGGGGGCGAGCTGACCAGGTGGACCACCCCCTATACAGGGAGTGTTTGGGGCAAGCCCACGGGTAACTATTACCACGGCAGCTGGTACCCAGGGAATGTATAGAGAGGCCGGCCACGGGCCGGGGATGCTGGCGGGGACCTCCTCTGGAGCAGGAAGATGGATGGCGGTCAGGTCAGGGACACAGGCGAGACGGGGACAGCAGGCACGATCAGAAGGACACTGGTGCGGGAAAAGGACTGGACGGGACACGACCACGGACCTCCCGATCTTAGGAGAGAGGACAGTGGAAAAGGCAGGTGAGCTACAGACAGACAGGATGCAGGAGCATACATAGGAGAATGGGCCAGAATCACTAACGAAGCAAAGTGATAATCAGGCACCGCCAGCAGGAAGAGGCGGCCTGATATAGGAGAAGTATCAGAGGCCTTCCGGGTCGTGACCTCTCAGTGCAGGAGAGGAAGGCGCGCGTCCTCAGGAGGAACAAGAGGCGCGCGTGCGCCCGGGCATAGTGTGTGCATGCGCCCGCCGAGGAGGAGGGGCAGGAGCGTGCACCCGGCGTGGTCCAGAAGACCGGACGGACGCGGTCGCCGGGCAGAGGAGAGGAGCCGGGAGGGACCGCGGAGAAGCCCGAGGCGGCTGACGCCACGGCGAGGAGGCCACCGGCGAGCGGGTAAGCTGCGGTCGGGGAGAAGGGATAGGAGGAGTGCGCGGCTGCCGCCGCGTGACACTATGCAGATTGTAGATCCCTGATCTTACCACACAACTAGCAGTAGCCGTGGAGCGTGCCTACGATGTTCTTAGATGCCTCATCACGGCCGGAGGACTAAATAAGCCTAAAGCAAGAAAAGGGAAAACTAACTGCTCCAGAGCAGACCCCAAAGGAATAGATAGCCCCCACACATGTATTGACGGTGAAACAAGATGAAGGCACAAACACAAGCAGGAAAATAGGCTGAGCAAATGATGGGGCCCAACCTAACTAGACAGGAAAGGAAAGGAAGGACACTGTCTGCAACCTGCAAAAAACCCTACAAAAATCAAGTCCAACACTTCTGATAGCAAAATTAACCCTGAAGTCACTAGACTTCTCCCACTATATCAGCACTCTGAAATATTCTGAGACAGAGCAAAAAGAGACCGAACTAGTAAGGGACAAAAAGCCAATAGGCAAAATACTGATAAATAAGAGTGGAAATTCAGCACAGCCCCCAGCAGGGGCTGGCTGACCACACCAAAAAACTGAATAGACCAACAAAATCAAGTGTGAACATTAGCATAAAAACTTAGCTTTAGATGACTGGAACAGAGCTGAAAACCAAGAGCTGACAAGCCAGAAGGAATCACCAGCAACTGAATAGGGCGTCGGCTGTCTTAAATCCAATCTGAGACTCCTGAGATCCAATCGTCATCCTCATTCTCAGGTGGCAGATCTCCACCGATCAAATCAGCCTCTCTACCTTCTGTTACCACTAGAGGGAGTCTGGAAGGAGAACTCACAACTGGTGAACCAGAGAATGAACTCACAACAGTTGCCGCTTTGATGAGGTAGTGCTGCAGTGCTTCAAGCTTGTGACTGATGTGCTACTTTTGGAGATGGAGGCTGAAGAGGAAGTGAAGGAGGAGGAGGTGCAGGAGCTGTAGACTGTGGGGGCAACCCAGATTGATGTAGGGCTCACAATACTCTGGGTTGGGAGGACGTGCACCATACCAAGGTCGGAGTGGGTCCCGGCTTCCACTATGTTAACCCAGTGTGCCCTCAGTGAGATGTAACGTCCCTGACCACAAGCACTTTTCCATGTGTTTGTGGCTAGGTGGACTTAACAAGTAACAGCATTGTGGAGGGCACGGGTAATGTTGTGGGACACGTGTCTGTGTAATGCCGGGATGGCACACCAGGGCAAATAGTCCCGCATGTTCGTGGCCTTGGGGCGATCCTCCACTCTGCCCTCTCTTTCAAGCTACATATCCAAGCCCTTGCCTCCTCCTGCCCACTAGAACTCTAAAACATTTTCTGGATCCGTAAATTCCAAGAAACTTCAAAAATGTTTGGGCACGCCCTCATGATCTCCCGCCTCAACTATTGCAATCTTCTACTCTCTAGCATTCTTGCAATACTCAAATCTATCCTAAACTCTGCTGCCAGAGTAATCCAACTGTCCTTTCATTATTGCCCAGCCTCTCCACTCAGCCAGGTCCTTCACTGCCTTCCTATTACCCAGGCTACAGTTCAAAACCCTAACTATGACATACAAAGCTTTCCACAACCTGTCTCCTCCATACATCTGTGACATGGTCTCCCAATGTCCGACTGGTTCATGACTTCTTCTACGCTAGCTCAATATGTTGTCAGAGAGATGTACTGTCCCTGCCCATAAGCACTTGTCTATGTTTCTGTGGTTAGGTGCACTTTCCCTGTAACAGCATTGTTGAGGTCCCGGGTAATGTTGTGGGACATGTGCTTGCTTGTGTAATGTCATGACGGCAGACTGGGAGAAAGAGTGGCGGGTGTGGACCGAGTACCTAGTTACGGTCACCACCATCAGGTTGCGGAAAGCTTCTGTCTCCCATGAGCCTAAAATGCAACTGTGACGGACTCAGCTCCTGCTGAGCCCATTTTTTGAGTGGACCCTCTGGGTCGTGGCACCCACCCACCGAGGGCGAGCTGACCTTGTGAGAATTCACCCCCTATACAGGGAGTGTCAGGGGCAAGACCATGGGAGTGAGCCACCACGACTGCTGGGACCAGATGGCCGCCACAGGGGGACACTATAGGAGTGTCAGACGACCAGAGACAAGCAGGAAACAAGATAAGACAGGAGGTAAGTGCATGGTATCTTCATTAAGATCTTCAGGCTCACATTCAGTGCAAACGTGAAAACAAGCAAAACGTGCAAGGTGTGCGCGTGGGCACACCAACGTCCATAGCATAGTACGTGCCAGGTGGCACGCCTAGGTACAGGTAAAGGCACAATGGCATCGGACTCCGGACCGCTGGCGACGATCGACATGATCAAGGCATCAGGCTGCGGACATCAGCTCCGGACATCAGGCCGCAGTCATCCAGCTTACGATCCGGCAGGCAACCAGGGTTCAGGCAAGGAGGCACGACAGATATCCAGGCATGGTGCGTGTTAGGGAACACGCCAAGGTCCAAGGCTAGGTGCAAGACAAGGTGCGTGTGTAGGGGACACGCCAGGGTTCAAAGCGAGGTGCAAAGCAAGGTGCGTGTGTAGCGGACACGGCAGGGTTCACAAAACGAGACAGGGTGCGTGTGTAGAGACACGCCAAAGCACAAGGTACAAGACAGAGTGCGTGTGAGACACGCCAAAGCACAAGGTACAAGACAGAGTGCGTGTGTAGAGACACGCCAAGGCACAAGGTACAAGACAGAGTCCTGCGCGTGCAAAGAGACACGCCAGGGTCAGGGTTCAAGGCAGGGTGCGTGCTAGGAGCCATGCCAGGGTTCAGGGCAGGATGCGTGCTAGGAGCCACGCGGGGCGCACACCTCACTGGCCAATGCACACAGCTGTAATGCCAGCACGAGGCACGACTAAGGCACAGGAGATGGGCAAAGGAACCTTCGTGCTAGGAGCCACGCCAGGTTCAGGGCAGGGTGCGTGCTAGGAGCTACGCCAGAGTTCAAGGCAGGGTGCGTGCTAGGAGCCACGCCAGAGTTCAAGGAAGGGCTGCATGCTAGGAGCCACGCAGGAGGCACGCCACACTGGCCAGTGCACACGGCTGTACACAAACACGAGGCACTTACCACGGCACAGTAGACGGCCAAGGGGAACCCACGCCGGGGTTCAAGGCAAGGACAAGGCAAGGAACAAGGTACGGAACAAGGTATGGAACTCGGAGCGGAACATAGGCAGAAACAGAGCCAGGTTAGAGCGAGGACAGAGTCTAGCAGCGGAGCGTAGGCAGAAGCCCAGAGCCGGGCCAAGGGAAGACCTTGGGACTAGACTTGGAAATGTGCAAGAGAGCACCATAGGACAGAGTTCGGAAAACCAGGCAGAAACGAGAACATGAGAAGTACTACAAGGCTCAGAATAGCAAAGACCAGACATGGCGAAACAGGTAAGGCAGAGAACAGATGAAGGACTACAAGTCAAAGAATAGCTAAGGCGAGACATAGCAAACCAGACTAAGACAAAGAACAGCAGAAGGACTACAAGGCAAAGCAAGGCAAAGACAAACATGGCATGAGAGACAACACAAGACATGGCACAAGACAAGAGATGGAATACGAGCACGGAGCGTGTGCAGAGAAGCACTACAGAGGAAAGTGCAAGGGCACAGAGTAGAGGGAGCATCCCCACAGACCAAGAGCCGTGCAGGAAAGCAACACAATAATCAGGCCCTGAGCAAAGGAAGGGGTGGTCTGATATAGGGCACAGCACCTCCTCTTCCGGGTCAGGACCAGGGGAGAACTTCCTAGTTCAGATGCTCCAGGATCACAGAGCGCAGTCACATGATCAGGGTTTCAGACATGACGAGATGATCACCGAACCAGACAGTGCAGGATCCTAGGAAGGACACATGATCAGGGATTCTAGACATGATGAGATGATTGCAGAACCAGACAGTGTAGGATCCTAGGAAAGGTCACATGATCAGAGTTTCAGACATGACGAGATGATTGCAGATCCAGACCATGCAGGATCTTAGGAAACGTTACATGATCAAGGTTTCAGACATGACCAGATGATTGCAGAATCAGACAGTGTAGGATCCTAGGAAATGTCACATGATCAGGGATTCTAGACATGACGACAAGATCACAGAAAGCAAAGCAGAAACGCAGGCATCTTGCAGCTCAGCAGACATGAGGTGAGTGTGCACACTGCTCTAGGGAACAAGCAGGATAGTAGACACAAGGTGCGTGTGCACACCGCTCCAGGGGTTCATGAGGCAAAACAGACATGGCGGACGTGACAGTACCCCCCTCTTTAAGCCCCCTCTTACCGGGGCTGGAAAGAAGGAAAAAAAAAATTTCCCTTCGGCAGAAACCAGAGTTTAACACAAACACTCCAAACAACGTTGATCCGACATCTGAAACGAGCACCTGCACCGGTCAAGATACAGGAGACGCGGACGAGACACGGAGATCCAGTGGGGAGGACTGTGGGTAGACAGGAAAGTCTTCTTACTCTGGCTGCCATCATTTCCAAACGAGTTCAGAGGACATGGGCTGGGTCTGATTCACATCAGAAGAGTGGCCGGGGTACCGCCATTTTCCAAGTGAATTCAGAGGACATAGATCAGGTCAGATTCTTCATCAGAAGAGTAGCCGAGGTACCAGTGGAGTCCATGGCCTGATTAACTGTGACAGACTCAGCTCCTGCTGAGCCCATTTTTTGAGTGGACCCTCTGGGTCGTGGCACCCACCCACCGAGGGCGAGCTGACCTTGTGAGAATCCACCCCATATACAGGGAGTGTCAGGGGCAAGACCAAGGGGGTGAGCCACGACGACTGCTGGGACTAGACGGCCGGCTCAGGGGGACACTATGGGAGTGTCTGACGACCAGAGACAAGCAGGAAACAAGACAAAACAAGAGGTAAGTGCAAGGTATCTTCATTAAGATCTTCAGGATCACATTCAGTGCAAACGTGAAAACAAGCAAAACGTGCAAGGTGCGCGCGTGGGCACGCCAAGGTCCATAGCATAGTACGTGCCAGGTGGCACGCCTAGGTACAGGTAAAGGCACAATGGCATTGGACTCTGGACCGCTGGCGATGATCGACATGATCAAGGCATCAGGCTGCGGACATCAGCTCCGGACATCAGGCCGCAGTCATCCAGCTTATGATCTCTGGCAGCGATCGGCAGGTTCCAGGCATCCGGCAGGCAACCAGGGTTCAGGCAAGGAGGCACGACAGATATCCAGGCATGGTGCGTGTTAGGGAACACGCCAAGGTCCAAGGCTAGGTGCGTGTGTAGGGAACACGCCAGGGTTCAAGGCGAGGTGCAAAGCAAGGTGCGTGTGTAGGGGACACGGCAGGGTTCACAAAACGAGACAGGGTGCGTGTGTAGAGACACGCCAAAGCACAAGGTACAAGACAGAGTGCGTGTGAGACACGCCAAAGCACAAGGTACAAGACAGAGTGCATGTGTAGAGACACGCCAAGGCACAAGGTACAAGACAGAGTCCTGCGCGTGCAAAGAGACACGCCAGGGTCAGGGTTCAAGGCAGGGTGTGTGCTAGCAGCCACGCCAGGGTTCAGGGCAGGATGCGTGCTAGGAGCCACGTGGGACGCACACCTCACTGGCCAATGCACACAGCTGTAACGCCAGCACGAGGCACGACTAAGGCACAGGAGGTGGGCAAAGAAACCTTCGTGCTAGGAGCCACGCCAGGTTCAGGGCAGGGTGTGTGCTAGGAGCCACGCCAGAGTTCAAGGAAGGGCTGCATGCTAGGAGCCACGCAGGAGGCACGCCACACTGGCCAGTGCACATGGCTGTACACAAACACGAGACACTTACCACGGCACAGGAGATGGCCAAGGGGAACCCACGCCAGGGTTCAAGGCAAGGACAAGGCAAGGAACAAGGTACGGAACAAGGTATGGAACTCGGAGCGGATCCTAGGAAACGTCACATGATCAGGGATTCTAGACATGACGAGAAGATCACAGAAAGCAAAGCAGAAACACAGGCATCTTGCAGCTCAGCAGACATGAGGTGAGTGTGCACACTGCTCTAGGGAACAAGCAGGATAGCAGACACAAGGTGCGCGTGCACACCGCTCCAGGGATTCATGAGGCAAAACAGACATGGGGGACGTGACAGCAACATTTCAAGTGCAAGCAGATGAGAAATGTGTGAATTTAGTACTGTGGTGTTGGCTGCGTATTTCCGCTTGCGTTTCAAGGACTGGTGTATAGACAAATGAACGTTGCGTTGGGACAAGGACGTGGATGTGCTTGTTAATGGTGCTAGTTGAATTTGTGTGCAACTAAAGATACAGGGCAGGAGGCATCTTTGCATGCACCAGGGGATTGGCTTGCACACACAACAGCGGAAGAAACAGTGGTATCACGCGCAGACACTGTTCATAGAGCCTGATGTTCAACCAACAAAGTCGGGTGCTTTGCTGCCATATTCCTGATCGTGCTGGTGGTGGTAGTTTTGCTACCCCTGCTGATGAGGGCATGGTCGGTGGTGCAAATGGCCTTTTTGGGGTTATCAGCAGTCTTTAACCCCTTCCTGACATGAGACGTACTATCCCGTCCATGGGACCCGGGCCCCTATGCCCATGGACGGGATAGTACGTCTAGCGCGATCAGCGGCGCCCACGTGGTGAGCGCCGCTGATCGCGGCCGGGTGTCAGCTGATTATCACAGCTGACACCCGGCACAATGTGTCAGGGGTGGTCACGGACCGCCCCCGACACGTTAACCCCTTGCACACCGCGA
Source organism: Dendrobates tinctorius (assembly GCF_039654945.1). Lineage (NCBI taxonomy): Eukaryota > Metazoa > Chordata > Amphibia > Anura > Dendrobatidae > Dendrobates > Dendrobates tinctorius. The sequence continues at coordinate 2,836,807 of NW_027361807.1, read as the reverse complement.
TCAAACATGATCGCGGTGTACCGGGGGTTAAAGGGAAGCATCGGCAGGGAGGGGGCTCCCTCCGTGCTTCCCTGAGCCCCCCACGGCAGCGCAATGTGCAGCGCTGCTGCGGGGGGCTCCTTTCCTCCAGGCCCCCGAATCCAAGATGGCGACGGGGGCCTTCGGGGGCCTGAGGAAGCTGGCTTCCTCAGTGCCTGCAAAGCGCAGGCATGAGGAAGCCTTCTGCAGTGCCTGTGTCAGATCGCTGATCTGTCACAGTGATCTGTGATGTGACAGATCAGCGATCTGTCACAGGACAGTGATGTCCCATCTGGGACTATTTAATAAAGTAAAAAAAAAAATAAAAAAAAGTGTTAAAATAATTTAAAAAAAAATCGCCAAATAAATTAGAAAAAAAAAAAAAATATTCCCCCAATAAATCCATTTTTTGGAAATAATAAAAAAAAAAAAAACAATAAAAGTACACATGTTAGGTATCGCCGCGTCCGTAATGACCCGCCCTATAAAACTGTCACATTATTTAACCCCTTTAGTGAACCCCTTAAAAAATAAAAATAAAAAACGAAGCAAAAAATAATGATTTATTATCATACCGCTAAACAAAAAGTGTAATAACGCGCGATCAAAAAGACGCATATAAATATCCATGGTACCGCTGAAAACGTCATCTTGTCCCGCAAAAAACGAGCTGCCACACAGCATCATCAGCGAAAAAATAAAAAAGTTATAGCTCGCAGAATAAAGCGATGCAAAAATAATTATTTTTTATATAAAATAGTTTTCATTGCATAAAACCGACAAAAACATAAAAAAATGACATAAATGAGGTATCGCTGTAACCGTACTGACCCGAAGAATAAAGCCGCTTTATCAATTTTACCGCACGCAGAACGGTGTAAACGCACCCCCCCCAAAAGAAATTCATGAAACGCTGGTTTTTGTTCATTCTGTGTCCCAAAAATAGGAATAAAAAGCGATCAAAAAATGTCATGTGCCCGAAAATGGTACCAATAAAAACGTCAACTCGTCCCGCAAAAAATAAGACCTCACATGACTCGGTGGGTCAAAATACGGAAAAATTATAGCTCTCAATATGTGGTGATGCAAAAACTATTTTTACAATAAAAAGCGTCTTTTAGCGTGCGACAGCTGCCAAATATAAAAACCGCCATAAATAGTAAATCAAACCCCCCGTCATCACCCCCTTAGTTAGGGAAAAATAATAAAATTTAAAAAAAAGTATTTATCTCCATTTTCCCATTAGGGTTAGGGTTAGGGCTAGGGTTAGGGCTAGGGTTAGGGTTAGGGCTCAGATTAGGGTTAGGGGTGTGTTGGGGTTAGGGTTGGAGTTATAATTGGGGGGTTTCCACTGTTTGGGCACATCAGGGGCTCTCCAAATGCAACATGGCGTCTGATCTCAATTCCAGCCAATTTTGAGTTGAAAAAGTCAAATGTTGCTCCTTCCCTTCCAAGCTCTGCCATGCGCCCAAACAGTGTTTTACCCCACATGTAGGGTATCAACCTACTCAGGACAAATTGCAAAACAATTTTTGGGGTCCAATTTCTCCTGTTACCCTTAGGAAAATAAAAAATTGGGGGCAAAAATATCATTTTTGTGGAAAAAAATGATTTTTTTATTTTCACGTCCGAGTGTTATAAACTTCTGTGAAGCACTTGGGGGTTCAAAGTGCTCACCACACATCTAGATAAGTTCCGTGGGGGGGTCTAGTGTCCAAAATGGGGTCACTTGTGGGGAGTTTCAATAGTTTAGGTACATCAGGGGCTCTCCAAACGCACATGACACCCGCAGACCATTCCATCAAAGTCTGCATTCCAAAACGTCACTGCTTCCCTTCCGAGCCCCGACGTGTGTCCATACAGTAGTTTTCTCCCACATATGGGGTGTCAGCGTACTCAGGCCAAATTGGACAACAACTTTTGGGGGTCCAATTTCTCCTGTTACCCTAGGGAAAATGAAAAAATTGGGGACTAATTGATCATGTTTCTGGAAAAAATACGATTTTTTTATTTTCATGCCCTGGCATTATAAACTTCTGTGAAGCTCTTGGGGGTTCAAAGTGCTCACCTCACATCTAGATAAGTTCCTTAGTGGGTCTAGTTTTCAAAATGGGGTCATTTGTGGGGGGTTTCCACTGTTTAGGTACATTAGGGGCTCTCCAAAGGCAACATGACACCCGCAGACCATTCCATCAAAGTCTGCATTCCAAAACGTCACTACTTCCCTTCCGAGCCCCGACGTGTGCCCATACAGTAGTTTTCTCCCACATATGGGGTATCAGCATACTCAGGACAAATTGGACAACAACTTTTGGGGTCCAATTTCTCCTGGTACCCTTGGGAAAATAAAAAAATGGTGACTAAAAGATCATGTTTGTGGAAAAAATACAAATTTTTTATTTTCACGCCCGGGCATTATAAACTTCTGTGAAGCACTGGGGGGGTCAAAGTGCTCACCACACATCTAGATAAGTTTCTTAGGGGGTCTAGTTTCCAAAATGGTGTCATTTGTGGGGGGTTTCCACTGTTTTGGTACATCAGGAGTTTTCCAAACGCGACATGGTGTCCGATCTCAATTCCAGCCAAAAACGTCAAATGGCGCTGCTTCCCTTCCGAGCTCTGCCATGCGCCCAAATAGTGGTTTACCCCCACATGTGGGGTATCAGCGTACTCAGGACAAATTGCACAATAACTTTTATGGTCCTGTTACCCTTGGAAAAATAAGAATTGAGGGTGAAAAGATCATTTTTGTGGAAAAAATATGATTTTTTTAATTGTATGGCTTTATGTTATAAACTTCTGTGAAGCCCATGGGGGTTCAAAGTTCTCACCACACATCTAGATAAGTTCCTTAGGGGGTCTAGTTTCCAAAATGGTGTCATTTGTGGGGGGTTTCCACTGTTTTGGTACATCAGGGGTTTTCCAAATGCGACATGGTGTCCGATCTCAATTCCAGCCAAAAACGTCAAATGGCGCTGCTTCCCTTCCGAGCTCTGCCATGCGCCCAAATAGTGGTTTACCCCCACATGTGGGGTATCAGCGTACTCAGGACAAATTGCACAATAACTTTTAGGGTCCTGTTACCCTTGGGAAAATAAAAATTGGGGTGAAAAGATCATTTTTGTGGAAAAAATATGATTTTTTAATTGTACCGCTGTACGTTATAAACTTCTGTAAAGCCCTTGTGTGTTCAAAGTTCTCACCACATATCTAGATAAGTTCCTTGGGGGGTCTAGTTTCCAAAATGGGGTCACTTGTAGGGGGTTTCCACTGTTTAGGTACATCAGGGACTCTCCAAACATGACATGGCGTCCAATCTGAATTCCAGCCAATTTTGCATTGGAAAAAGTCAAACGGCGCTCCTTCCATTCTGAGCTCTGCCATGCACCGAAACAGTGGTTCCCCCCCACATATCAGGTATCTGCGTACTCAGGACAAATTGCACAATAACTTTTGCAGTCCAATTTCTCCTGTTACCCTTGGTAAAATAAAAAAAATTGAACCTGAAATATTTTTTTTATGAAAAAAAGTTAGATGTTCATTTTTTTTTAAATATTCAAAAAAATTCCTGTGACGCACCTAAAGGGTTAATAAACTTCTTGAATGTGGTTTTGAGCACTTTAAGGGGTGCAGTTTTTAGAATGGTGTCACTTTTGGGTATTTTCTATCATATAGACCCCTCAAAGTGGCTTCAAATGTGATGTGGTCCTAAAAATAAAATGGTGTTGTAAAAATGAGAAATCGCTGGTCAACTTTTAACCCTTATAACTTCCTAACAAAAAAAAAATTTTGGTTCCAAAATTGTGCTGATGTAAAGAAAACATGTGGGAAATGTTAGTTATCAAGTTTTTTGTGTGCCGTATCTCTGTGATTTAAGGGCATAAAAATTCAAAGTTGGAAAATTGCGAAATTTTCAAAATTTTCGCCAAATTTCCGTTTTTCTCACAAATAAACGCAAGTTATTTGAATGAAATTTTACCACTAACATGAAGTACAATATGTCACGAGAAAACAATGTCAGAATCACCGGAATCCATGGAAGCGTTCCAGAGTTATGACCTCATAAAGGTACAGTGGTCAGAATTGTAAAAATTGGCCCTGTCATGAACGTGCAAACCACCCTTGGGGGTGAAGGGGTTAAAAACCAACAAGACTGTTAGGGGGACATTCATTGTCTCCCTCTCCCACACCATCTCCTCACCTCGACACCTGTCTTTCAGTGTTCCCCAAGGTTCAGTTCTAGGACCCCTACTTTTCTCCATCTACACCTTCAGCCTGGGACAACTGATGTAATGGCATGGTTTGCAATCTCATCACTATGCCGATGACATACACATCTACCTATTTGTACCTGACATCACCTCCTTACTGACCAAAATAGCACGTCTTCCTGTCAAATCATCCTGTAAGCGGCACCTGATTATCGCTTTTGCTTCCTTGCTAGGCCTTCTTGGTGCCTGCATGGTGGCTCTCTGTACTCAGGTCCACTATCTTGTACTTTGGCGTGCTTGCCAGCACGCGCTCTGCTCTGTTTTGTACCAAAATGTGCTTCCCAGCACGCGCTCTGCTCTGTCTTGTACTCAGGCGTGCTTCCCAGCACGTGCTCTGTTCTGTCTTGTACCAAAATGTGCTTCCCAGCACGCACTCTGCTCTATCTTCTACCCAGGCGTGCTTCCCAGTACGCGTCCTGCACCATCCTGTACCCAGGCGTGCTACCCAGTACGCGTTCTGCACCATCTGTGACGGGTTCTGCTGTGTCGATTTCTAGAGTGGACCCTCTGGGTCGTGGCACCCAGCCACCTAAGGCGAGCTGACCTCGTGAAGACCACCCCCTATACAGGGAGTGTCAGGGGCAAGACCAAGGGGTTGAGCCACCATGACTGCTGGAACCAGACGGCCGGCTCATGGAAGACACAAGTGTGAGTGTCTGGCAACTGGGAATGTACAGGGTACAAGACAAGGCAAAACGTGGTCACAGGGTTACTCCAGTAAAGCGTGGTCTCAGGGTTTCACCAGGTACAAGACATAGTTACGAGGACACAGAGGTACATAGCAAAGTGCTTGTGAGGGCACGCCAAGGTCCAAGGCATGGTACTTGCTAGGTGGCACACCAGGGTCCAAGGCAGGATGCGTGTTAGGAAACACGCCAGGGTTCAAGGCAAGTTGTGCGTTTGGGAACACGCCAGGGTCCAAGGCAGAGTGCGTGCTAGGGGACACACCAGGGTTCAAGGCATGATGTGTGCTAGGAGACATGCCAGGGTCCAAGGCAGGGTATGTGCTAGTAGACGTGCCAGGGTTCAAGGCAGGCTGCGTGCTAGGTGACATGCCAGGGTCCAAGGCAGGGCTAAGTAAGTGTCCAGGAGACACTCCAGGGTTCAAGGCAAGGGCCTGCGGGTGCTAGGAGGCACGCCAGGGTAAAGGCTAGGGTCTCTGCGTGCTAGGAGGTACGCCAGGGTTCTGGCTGGGGCCTGCGCATGCTAGAGAGGGGCACTGGCAGGCTGGTTGGGCTGAGGCACAGACAGGCGGGCACAGCTGAGGCACAAACAGACGGACACAGCTAAGTCACTGGCCAACGAGCAAAGCTGAGGCACAAGCAGACGGGCACGACTGAGGCAGACACAGCTGAGGCACTAACAGGCGGGCGAGGCAAGACCAGGCGTGTGCAAAGGGCATGCAAAGAAACAAGGCAAGACAAAGCGAGGTCAGGTACAGACAGAGTACTGAGCAAGGAGCGGAACGTAGGCTAAAGCACAGAGACGGGTACAAGAAAGAGAAGCGGAGCGTATGGTAGAGCCCAGAGCCGGGTCCAGGAAGAGCACTGAGTACAAGACAAGACTTGTGCTAAAGGAGCACGATAGGTCAGAATACAAAGATATAGTTCAAGGCAGAGTACATGACCAAAGCACGTACAAACAGCACGGCGAGGCATAGTATAGAAACAGGAGTGTGCAAGGGAGCACGATAGGACAGAGTACATGGCCAAAGTGCATACAGACAGCACGGGGAGGCACAGTACAGAAACAGGCTTGTGCAAGGGAGCACGAAAGGACATAGCATAGGAAGGAAGCAGAGCCTGCACCAAAGGAGCACAACAGAGCAGAGGATAGGAAAGCCACACAAGACAAAGTACAGGACACGAGACGAAGTACAGGACACGAGACAAAGTACAAGCACAGAGCGTGTGCGAAGAAGCACAACAATGCAGAGTGCAGGGGCACAGATTATAGGGAGCGACCGAGCAGAGACCAAACAGGTCTAGCAGGAATGCAACACGATAATCTGGCCCCTCCCATAGGAAGAGGCAGCCTAATATAGGACATGGGCACTTGGACTTCCGGGTCAGGTCCTCCAGGTTCACAAAGAGGATTTCCAGGTCAGGTTCTCCAGGACCATAGAGAGGATCGCTGGATCAGGTCCTCAAGGACCATAGAGAGGACTGCTAGGTCAGGTCTTCCAGGACCATAGAGAGGACTGCTAGGTCAGGTCCTCCAGGACCATTGAGAGGATGGCTGGATCAGGACCTCCAGGACCATAGAGAGGACTTCTAGGTCGGATCCTCCAGGATCATAGAGAGGACTGCTAGGTCAGGTCCTCAAGGATCATAGAAAGGATCGCTGGATCAGGTCCTCCAGGACCGTAGAGAGGACTGCTAGGTCAGGTCCTCCAGGACCATAGAGAGGACTTGTTGCAGGAAGCATGGAGATGAGCGCGTACATGCGCGCCGGGCACAGGTGTCCAGCTGAAGGATCCAACACAGGAGATGCGAGTGCGCACCAGCAACATCGCGCAGCCACAAGGTGAGATGCACGTGTGCACTAGCAACGGCGAGCAGCCGTAATGTGAGATGCGCTTGCGCACCAGCAACGACGAGCAGCCATAAGGTGAGATGCGTGTGCGCACTAGAGGGGGCTCCCGGAGCGGCCGCGAGGTTCCAGGCTCCGGGGATCATGCGGCGCAAGCGGCATGGCAGGCATGACACCATCCTGTACCCAGGTGTGCTTCCCAGTGCGCATCCTGCACCATCCTGTACCCTGCAAGCCCCCGTATACACGCTCTACGCACTTCCACACCCAGCATGCCCTGAGTACACGCTTTACATATTCCTGTACCCTGCATGCCCCCGTCTTCACCCTGCTAAACACCGTCTCTTGTGCCTCCTTTGAGCCGGCCACCTGGTTCCAGCAGTCGTGGTACTTTATATCCCTGGGCCTGCCCCTGACGCTCCCTGAATAGGGAGTGGTCCTTAGTAGGTCAGCTAGCCCGGGGTGGGTTGGTATCACGGCCCAGAGGGTCCACTCCAGGAGTCGTCACACGAACAAGGGTGGGTGGTTTTGATGGGCGTAAAATACTTGTTATGGAAAAGGTTGAGGTGTACCCCATAAGGGAACATGTTTGCCAGCCAACACACTTAGTGTATGGGCATTACAAGTCTAGGAGACCCGCTCCTTTTTAATGGGACATTTTTTGTTAAGAGGCCCTCCTTCATGTTTCTTCCAAGGGGGGATTGGGGTTAATGGGATGCATATGACTTGGTAGCAGGGCAGGGCTTGTAGTAAATGCAACATTTTTTAGGGAAGCCCTCCTTGACATCTCGTGAAAGGGGCATTGGGGTGCATCGTAATTCTTGGCAGCCCATCCACTCACTGCATAGGCTATACAGTTTAGGAAACCCACTGTATTATAATGGCCCTTTAAGCAGATTAATGCTGCCTGATGCCCCTGTAAAAATAGGCTCTGTGACTTTAACGGTCCGTCCTTCAGAAATGAAAGAAGATGTGTCTTCTTATGTGTCACACAACACATGGCCAGCTAGGGTTGTTAAAGGTTACAATGATATTTCACAGTGAATGCATTAGTATCGGTTGAAAGCAATGCTAAAGTTGAAAAACGCTTCAAAAACGCTGTGCCTGAACGTAGCCCAAGTGGTGGAGGAACATTTTGGTCTGGGGTTAATTATTTTGCCTTATATACAAGTCATTAACCTTGGTTTCGTTTTGGTATGTTTTTTGGTGCACTGGTAAAAATGGCATGAAACTCTGAAAAAATTGTTTAAAGCTGTGAACTAGGACTCAGGAATGCTTCCAGGGGAGATTCCCCATGATATCCCCGTGTCATTTGAACAGTGTTTCCACCATTTTCAGATGTTTTTAGAGCCTAAAAGGACCCCAGGGGGTTCAAGGTAAAAATGTTCGGGTCTCCCATAGACTTACATTGGGCTCGTTGTTGTGTTTGAGTACCCGAGCATTCCAATTTGCTCGACCCGAACAACGAGCACCCGAGCATTTTAATGCTTGCCCATCACTAATACCATCCAATCTTGTTATGCATTGCCCTGTCCCTTATTACATACCATCCCCTCTTGTTATGTAAAGCACCATCCCTTATACAGTTGTGGCCAAAAGTATTGACACCCCTGCAATTCTGTCAGATAATACTCTGTTTCTTCCTGAAAATGACTGCAAACACAAATTCTTTGGTATTATTATCTTCATTTAATTTGTCTTAAATGAAAAAACACAAAAGAGAATGAAGCAAAAAGCAAAACATCGATCATTTCACACAAAACTCCAAAAATGGGCCAGAAAAAAGTATTGGCACCCTCAGCCTAATACTTGGTTGCACAACCTTTAGCCAAAATAACTGCGACCAACCACTTCCAGTAACCATCAATGAGTTTCTTACAATGCTCTGCTGGAATTTTAAGCTATTCTTCTTTGGCAAACTGCTCCAGGTCCCTGATATTTGAAGAGTGTCTTCTCCAAACTGCCGTTTTTAGATCTCTCCACAGGTGTTCTATGGGATTCAGGTCAGGACTCATTGCTGGCCACCTTAGAAGTCTCCAGTGCTTTCTCTCAAACCATTTTCTAGTGCTTTTTGAAGTGTGTTTTGGGTCATTGTGCTGCTGGAAGACCCATGACCTCTGAGGGAGACCCAGCTTTCTCACACCGGGCCCTTCATTATGCTGCAAAATTTGTTGGTAGTCTTCAGACTTCATAAAGCCATGCACACGGTCAAGCAGTCCAGTGCCAGAGGCAGCAAAGCAACCCCAAAACATCAGGGAACCTCCGCCATGTTTGACTGCAGGGACCGTGTTCTTTTCTTTGAATGCCTCTTTTTTTCTCATGTAAACTCTATGTTGATGCCTTTGCCCAAAAAGCTCTACTTTTGTCTCATCTGACCAGAGAACATTCTTCCAAAACGTTTTAGGCTTTTTCAGGTAAGTTTTGGCAAACTCCAGCCTGGCTTTTTTATGTCTCAGGGTAAGAAGTGGGGTCCTCCTGGGTCTCCTACCATACAGTCCCTTTTCATTCAGACGCCGACGGATAGTACAGGTTGACACTGTTGTACCCTCGGACTGCAGGGCAGGTTTAACTTGTTTGGATGTTAGTCGAGGTTCTTTATCCAACATCCGCACAATCTTGCGTTGAAATCTCTTGTCAATTTTTCTTTTCCGTCCACATCTAGGGAGGTTAGCCACAGTGCCATGGGCTTTAAACTTCTTGATGACACTGCGCACGGTAGACACAGGAACATTCAGGTCTTTGGAGATGGACTTGTAGCCTTGAGATTGCTCATGCTTCCTGACAATTTGGTTTCTCAAGTCCTCAGACAGTTCTTTGGTCTTCTTTCTTTTCTCCATGCTCAATGTGGTACACACAAGGACACAGGACAGAGGTTGAGTCAACTTTAATCCATGTCAACTGGCTGCAAGTGTGATTTAGTTATTGCCAACACCTGTTAGGTGCCACAGGTAAGTTACAGGTGCTGTTAATTACACAAATTAGAGAATCATCACATGATTTTTCGAACAGTGCCAATACTTTTGTCCACCCTCTTTTTTATGTTTGGTGTGGAATTATATCCAATTCTTTTTGTGTTTTTTCATTTAAAACAAATTAAATTAAGATAATAATACCAAATAATTTGTGTTTGCAATCATTTTCAGGAAGAAACTGAGTATTATCTGACAGAATTGCAGGGGTGTCAATACTTTTGGCCACAACTGTAACAGCATCCCCTCTTATGTATCGTCCTGTCACTTATTAAATAGCATTCCCTCATGTTATGCATAGCCCTGTCCCTTATTACATAGCATCCCCTCTTATGTACAGTCATATGTTAAAGTTTGGGCACCCCTATTAATGTTAACCTTTTTTCTTTATAACAATTTTGGTTTTTGCAACAGCTATTTCAGTTTCATATATCTAATAACTGATGGACTCAGTTATATTTCTGGATTCAAATGAGGTTTATTGTACTAACAGAAAATGTGCAATCTGCATTTAAACAAAATTTGACCGGTGCAAAAGTATGGGCACCTCAAAATAAAAGTGACATTAATATTTCGTAGATCCTCCTTTTGCAAAAATAACAGCCTCTAGTCGTTTCCTGTAGCTATTAATGAGTTCCTGGATCCTGGATGAAGGTATTTGTGACCATTCCTGTTTACAAAACAATTACAGTTCAGTTAAGTTTGATGGTCGCCGAGCATGGACAGCCCGCTTCAGATCATCCCACAGATGTTCAATGATATTCAGGTCTGGGGACTGGGATGGCCATTCCAGAACATTGTAATTGTTCCTCTGCATGAATGCCTGAGTAGATTTGGAACGGTGTTTTGGATCATTGTCTTGCTGAAATATCCATTCCCTGCGTAACTTCAACTTCGTCACTGATTCTTGCACATTATTGTCAAGAATCTGCTGATACTGAGTTGAATTCATGCGACCCTCAACTTTAACAAGATTCCCGGTGCCGGCATTGGCCACACAGCCCCAAAGCATGATGGAACCTCCACCAAATTTTACTGTGGGTAGCAAGTGTTTTTCTTGGAATGCTGTGTTTTTTAGACTTCATGCATAACGCCTTTTTGTATGACCAAACAACTCTATCTTTGTTTCATGAGTCCACAGGACCTTCTTCCAAAATGTAACTGGCTTGTCCAAATGTGCTTTTGCATACCTCAGGCGACTGTTTGTGGCGTGCTTGCAGAAACGGCTTCTTTCGCATCACTCTCCCATAATGCTTCTCCTTGTGCAAAGTGCGCTGTATTGTTGACCGATGCACAGTGACACCATCTGCAGCAAGATGATGCTGCAGGTCTTTGGAGGTGGTCTGTGGATTGTCCTTGACGTTCTCACCATTCTTCTTCTCTGCCTTTCTGATATTTTTCTTGGCCTGCCACTTCTAGGCTTAACAAGAACTGTACCTGTGTTCTTCCATTTCCTTACTATGTTCCTCACAGTGGAAACTGACAGGTTAAATCTCTGAGACAACTTTTTGTATCCTTCCCCTGAAAAGCTATGTTGAATAATCTTTGTTTTCAGATCATTTGAGAGTTGTTTTGAGGAGCCTATGATGCCACTCTTCATAGGAGAATCAAATAGGAGAACTACTTGCAAGTGGCCACTTTAAATACCTTTTCTCATGATTTGATACACCTGGCTATGAAGTTCAAAGCTCAATGAGGTTACAAACCCAATGTAGTGCTTCAGGAAGTCAGTAAAAAGTAGTTAGGAGTGTTCAAATCAAGAAAATGATAAGGGTGCCCATACTTTTGCACTGGTCAAATTTTGTTTATATGCAGATTGCACATTTTCTGTTGGTACAATAAACCTCATTTGAATCCAGAAATATAACTGAGTCCATCAGTTATTAGATATATGAAATTGAAATAGCTGTTGCAAAAACCAAAATTGTTATAAAGAAAAAAGGTTAACATTAATAGGGGTGCCCAAACTTTAACATATGACTGTATAACACCATCCCTTATTAGATAGCATCACCTCTTGAAATGCATGGCCCCATCCCTTTTTACATAGCATCTCCTCTAGTTCCTTATTACATAGCATCTCCTCTTGTTATGCATAGCCCCATCCCTTAATACATAGCATCCCCTCTTATGTATAGTCTTGTCCCATATTACATAGGATCCCCTTTTGCTATGCACAGCCCTGTCCCTTACCACACTCCTTATAAAATACCATTCCCTCTTGTTATGCAAAGCCCCATTCCTTATAAAATACCATCCCCTCTTGCTATGTATAGCCCAGTCCCTTATTACTTACCATCCCCTCTTGTTATGTATTGCCTCATCCCTTAATACATAGCATCTCCTCTAGTTATGTATAGCCCAGTCCCTTATTACATAGCATCCACTCTTGTTATGTATAGCCCCGTCCCTTATTACATACCATCCTCTCTTGCTATGTATTTGCCTCATTCCTTATTACATAGCATCTCTTCTTGTTATGTATAGCCTCGTCCCTTTTTGCATAGCATTCCCTCTTGTTATGTATAGATTCCTTATAAGATACCATCCCCTCTTGTCATGCATAGCCCTGTCCCTTATTACATAGCATCCCCTCTTGTTATGCACTTACCTTATAGGATTCCATCCCCTCTTGTTACGCATAGCCCTGTCCCTTATTACATACCATCCCCTCTTATTCTGTATATCCCCATCCCTTTTTACATAGCATACCCTCTTGTTATGAATAACCCCGTCCCGTTCCTTATTGGATACCATCCCCTTTTGCTATGCATAGCCGTGTCCCTTATTATTTACCATCCCCTCATGTTATGTATAGTCCCATCCCTTATTTCATAGCATCCTCTCTTGTTTTGCATAGCCCTGTCCCTTATTACAGACCATCCTCTCGTTATGTATAGCTCCATCCCCTATTACATGGTATCCTCTATTGTTATGCTTAGCGCTGTACATAAGGGAAAAAAATTGACATCTACAGATGTGCACGAGAGCACTTGTGTGTTCATCATGTAACCTGTCACATGTCATCCAAAAAATATCATGTGACACGTCATATGGTACATAGGGTGTTGGGGGGGGGGGCCCATGCACCCTACACTGTCCGAGGCCTTGGAAACCCTTAATCCACCCCTGGTCAGTAGCTATTCGAAGTCTTTTTGACTGCAAAATTTGTTATATTTGGGAACAGTGACCTCTATAAATCTAGCATGAAAACTGGCATCAGGCCAGAGTTCTTGACATATATTTTTAGCCAGTGCATCATCCCTTCTCTGATAATTATAACCTTTTTATTATCATCGACATTTCCTTTTAGTATTTTATCCTGTACAAGTCAGAGAAACATAAAAAAATAAATTCAATTATATATAAAACTACATCCAACACGAAAAGGAAGCAATGTCTAAAATTTCAAACTTTATTACGACATAGTAAAAAATTCTCAGAAAAAATTCTTTAAAATGGAGGACATGACAAACAAGTGACCGCACCTTGGGTAGACAGCAATGTTACATATATGTATAATAATAGAAATGCTCTTATAATTATTATTGTAAGCAAAAAGCCATATAAATGTAAGCCTGATTACAAATACAAATAAAAACCTGAAATAAGACCGCAATGGTACATGAAAGCGCTGAATACAATTATGCGGCTATTGCATGCATATAAGAAAATGAAACAGTAAACAAGCCAAATTGGAGATAACTAATACTGGGCGATATAGAGTGAATATGCGCTGGTGAGAGTAAAAGAGTAAACCCAGTATATATCCAAACAGATGATAAAGAGCGGCTGCTAGGGCATGTTTACCTTAGGGTGCGGGCAGGAAACCCCGGTATATATATAAAACTATATGCTGTGTTTTTATGATTCTTCCTATTATAGCTATAAATAACAATAACATATTATGTTGTTATGATTTATATCTATTTGTGCTAATTAGTGCTGAGCATTCCGATACCGCAAGTATCGGGTATCGGCCGATATTCACTGTATCGGAATTCCGATACCAAGTACCGATATTTTTTCAATATCGGATACCGGAATTGGAAGTCCCCATAATGCAATGAGCCACTGTTGTGGCTGTGATTGGCTACTGAAATTATGTCATCATGATGCGCGGTCTGTGCCGACTGCGGGGGTCTGTGCCGACTGTCGGGGGTCTGTACGGGCCTCTCGGGGGTCTGTACGGGCCTGTTGGGGGCCTGTGCCAGCTGCCGGTGGTCTGTACGGGCCTCTCGGGGCCTGTGCCGGCTGCCGGGGGCCTGTGCCGGCTGCCGGTGGTCTGTACAGGCCTCTCGGGGTCTGTGCGGGCCTGCCGGGGGTCTGTGTGGGCCTGCCGGGGGTCTTGTGTGTGTGCAGGCATCGTCCGATGGGACTACAAGTCCCATCGGGCGATGTCTGCTACAATGACAGAGACTGACACATTAGCCAATGATGGGACAGTAGTAGTCCCATCATCCGGCTAATGTGTTGAATGTAAAAAAAAAAAAACATACTACATACATACTACATATATACTACATATATAGAACATTCATACAACATACATGCATACTACATACTACATACATACTTCATATACAGTATATTACATTCATACGACATACATACATACATACTACATACATACTTCATATATACTACATTCATACAACATACATACATACTACATACATGCTACATATATACTACATTCATACAGCATACATACATACTACATACATGCTACATTCATACAACATACATGCTACATATATACTACATTCATGCAACATACATACATACTACATACTACATACATGCTACATACAGTGCCTACAAGTAGTATTCAACCCCCTGCAGATTTAGCAGGTTTGATACGATGCAAATAAGTTAGAGCCTTCAAACTTCACACAGGAGCAGGATTTATTAACAGATGCATAAATCTTACAAACCAAAAAGTTATGTTGCTCAGTTAAATTTTAATAAATTTTAAACATACAAGTGTGGGTCAATTATTATTCAACCCCTAGGTTTAATATTTTGTGGAATAACCCTTGTTTGCAATTACAGCTAATAATCGTCTTTTATAAGACCTGATCAGGCCGGCACAGGTCTCTGGAGTTATCTTAGCCCACTCCTCCATGCAGATCTTCTCCAAGTTATCTAGGTTCTTTGGGTGTCTCATGTGGACTTTAATCTTGAGCTCCTTCCACAAGTTTTCAATTGGGTTAAGGTCAGGAGACTGACTAGGCCACTCCAACACCTTGATTTTTTGCCTCTTGAACCAGGCCTTGGTTTTCTTGGCTGTGTGCTTTGGGTCATTGTCTTGTTGGAAGATGAAATGATGACCCATCTTAAGATCCTTGATGGAGGAGCGGAGGTTCTTGGCCAAAATCTCCAGGTAGGCCGTGCTATCCATCTTCCCATGGATGCGGACCAGATGGCCAGGCCCCTTGGCTGAGAAACAGCCCCACAGCATGATGCTGCCACCACCATGCTTGACTGTAGGGATGGTATTCTTGGGGTCATATGCAGTGCCATCCAGTCTCCAAACGTCACGTGTGTGGTTGGCACCAAAGATCTCGATCTTGGTCTCATCAGACCAGAGAACCTTGAACCAGTCTGTCTCAGAGTCCTCCAAGTGATCATGAGCAAACTGTAGACGAGCCTTGACATGACGCTTTGAAAGTAAAGGTACCTTACGGGCTCGTCTGGAACGGAGACCATTGCGGTGGAGTACGTTACTTATGGTATTGACTGAAACCAATGTCCCCACTGCCATGAGATCTTCCCGGAGCTCCTTCCTTGTTGTCCTTGGGTTAGCCTTGACTCTTCGGACAAGCCTGGCCTCGGCACGGGAGGAAACTTTCAAAGGCTGTCCAGGCCATGGAAGGCTAACAGTAGTTCCATAAGCCTTCCACTTCCGGATGATGCTCCCAACAGTGGAGACAGGTAGGCCCAACTCCTTGGAAAGGGTTTTGTACCCCTTGCCAGCCTTGTGACCCTCCACGATCTTGTCTCTGATGGCCTTGGAATGCTCCTTTGTCTTTCCCATGTTGACCATGTATGAGTGCTGTTCACAAGTTTGGGGAGGGTCTTAAATAGTCAGAAAAGGCTGGAAAAAGAGATAATTAATCCAAACATGTGAAGCTCATTGTTCTTTGTGCCTGAAATATTTCTTAATACTTTAGGGGAACCAAACAGAATTTTGGTGGTTTGAGGGGTTGAATAATAAATGACCCTCTGAATAAACTTTTCACAATTTAAAAAAAAATTAAACAAAGAAATAACATTCTTTTTTGCTGCAGTGCATTTCACACTTCCAGGCTGATCTACAGTCCAAATGTCACAATGCCAAGTTAATTCCGAATGTGTAAACCTGCTAAATCTGCAGGGGGTTGAATACTACTTGTAGGCACTGTATATACTACATTCATACAACATACATACATACTACATATATACTACATTCATACAACATACATACATACTACATATTGTAAGGATTCTTCTCGCTTAGGTGCGGCGGGAGTCAAACATGAGGCACATTCCTTTAAAATTTCACAGGGTTTGTTACTCCATAAACCAGAGACAGCACATAAACAGTCCTTAGCTGGGCTGTGTTCCCTCAGGTCCAGTGCCCACAGGTCAGGGCAATGTCCAGAGCAGCGCTCTATCTGCAGCCGCAGACACAGGAAGGCTTCTCCTTCCTTGGAACACAGACCACTCTCTGTAGTGTCCCACCTGGACACATGGAAGTCTGTCCACACTCTGCCAGACCTCCTCACAGTCTCTCTCACATGTGCCAAACACCTTAATTACATAGCCCTGTAACCACACCCATAGGTGAGGTATGGACCACATGAGCTGGTCACATGGTCAGGACTTCACCACAGGTCCTGAACATACACATCTTCAGGCAAAACGGAGTACATTCCGCACCCAGTGCACTAAATGACATCTTTAGTGCTCATGTACACTATAGGCAAAATACTCCGGGTTGCATCGCAGGGAGCATCCCTCCATGTGACATATCTCCCATTAACCACGCGATCACCTGTCACACCACATATCCCCCTCCTCTGCCTAAAGCCGTGGGGCTTGGCACTTTCTATTACTCGACCAGAGATCCTTCTCGGTCGTCTCTGCCAGTCAAATCGTCTATCAAAGTCAGGCCCTGCTAGTGAACTCTTCAGTAGGCGTCCCTTATCCGACTCTGTCTTGTTCTTTGATAAAGATGGGCCCACGTCAGACCACCCGCATCCCTGGCGGTCAGTATGGTGTTGCGACTCCCTTGCCCCCATACCTCTTGTCTGGACTGACTCTTTGTCACCACGTCTTCTACAGGGTCTCCTGCCTAGGTCACTCAGCTCTGAGCTAACTGAGGCATCACTACTTCCTCTTCCATCAGGCCACCTACTGTCCTCTCTCTGCTGGCCATTTCTCCTAAGGTCTATAAGGTCCCGAGAGCAGCCCTTCCATTTATCTCTATGTACTCTCTTATCTCCATCTTTAGGACTTCCAGTCTTAAGTGAACCTCTTTGTCTTTCTATACCGCAAGTTGAAGGAGCCGGCCATCTTCTTTCCATTTCCTCCAGCTCTCTACTGATCTGCTTCCTCTCAAGTCTTAGCTGCTCTACTTCTTTCAGGTATGACACGCGATACTCCAGGAGCATCCGGATATTCCCAAGGCTCTCCATGGACCCAACAATGAGGAATGGAACCATCCCATCTTCATCCTTGTCCTGGGCTTCGTCATCAGCCGGAATCCTCACTCTCATCACGCCAGACCTGTTCACCATGTCCTGCATCACTTTCCCAAACCTTCCGATGACTTTCCTCACCAGACCTCCGGGCACTTGAATGATGTCTTCTGCAATGCCCTGCTGACTTTGAACTTTCCTCGCACACTCTAGACATCGAGCGGCTTCTTTTTTTCCCAACAGGATCATCTGCCTTGTGCGGAGGCATTGTAGATGCATATCCCTCAGGATAGTAACCCGCTTCCTTGTGACTTCCTTAGATGACAGTAGGACCAGCTGCTTCGTCTCTGGTGCCCAGATCACACTACATGCTTCTATAGCCTTCCTAAAGGCCTCATGCACACCTTCCTCAGCACAGGCTTCCTGCATGTCTTCTGGTACTTCAATTACAACCTTGAAGGTCGTGGACTTGCTCTCATCCTGAACAGATGGCTCTGGGTTCCCTACGGACACTTCCCTCAAGATATCTGTCACGATTGGATGACTGTCTTGTGCAGCCCTTGGCTCACCATCTTCCTGAGATTTACAGTCTTCAGGACCCTTTTCCAAGATGGGCTTTGGCAGTTCTGCCTTGCTATCAGGCGGGCACGGCTGCTGTACGTCTTCGCCAATCCACTTCTCCCGTAGAAGACCTTTTCCTACTCCACTGAGTTCTTGCAGAACTTTATCTCGCTCCTCTGCCAGGTAGCGACGCTCATCCTCTCTCCTGAGAATCTCCTGTTGATACTTCTCTTGGGCCTCTCTGAGCACCTCCATATCTTCCAACAGGGTCTTGTTCATGGTTTTACACGCTGACAGGTGACCTCTGAGCTCAGAGACTTCCTTCTCCAGCTCATCCACTCTGTGCTCAGTCACTTGTCTCAGTGCTTTGCCTGCCAAGAGCTCGGACTCTAGGTGGTGCAACCGCTCCACCTGCGCGGAGTTGGCGACTTCCAGACTCGCCACCTTCAGACACACCCTCGCCAGCTGCTGACACATCTCTTCGCGCCCTTGCTCCAAGTCTCGTAGGTGCGCTTCTACCTGGGGCAAACTGTCATTACACTGGATTCGTGCTTCTGTCTGACAAACACTGTCTTCAGCCCTAGTGGTTGCTACTGGCAATAACATATTACAGTCACGCCTGGTACCTGTGTCACACCCCACCGCATGGGAAATGTTCATGTTGCTCTCTGTTCGGGTGTCAGGTCCACTCTTTTTAATTACCACACCACTATCAGTCTCTCCCTGGTACCCGTCAGGTGACATGTCCGTAAGTGGGGCCGACGCACTGTTCTCTCTGGTCATGCTTAACTTAGGCCTGTCAACTTTAGGAGGCGGACTTTTCACACCATTACCTCCCATACACATTATATCAACAGACACTTCTCCTTTTGTCCACCAGTCCCACAGGGCTTCTAAGTCCCGCCCTATTACCATAGTATACTGTAAGTCTGGGTCTACTGTCACTACATGGTACGTGGAACTCTCAGTCGTGTCAATGTAGAGGTATGCTGTCAAAAGTTCTTTATCGTCCCCACCAAAGCCATTCACTCTCGTCACCGTCCCAGGCAACACAGAACGTCCAGGAGTGGTTTTTAGCACAGATACCGGACTCCCAGGGTCTAACAATCCCATCACCCGTTCTCCATCCAGCCAGAAGGGGCACTGTAGTGTCGGTTCACTGACCGAGCTACTCACAATCGTCTCATCTCCCAGCCCACCATCCGTCATATCACGAGACGTCAGGTCCTTAAGTTGGGCAGTTGTACTTTTTCTTCTGGTCAGTTCTACCTCTGACCTGTCCATGTCAGGAGCCATCACTATCTCAGTGTCCGCTGGCCCCACAGTCGAAGCATCTCCATCGTCCGACAAAACATCATCAAACAGAACAAAGTCCCGGCCCCTCTCCCAGGCATAGACTAAGTCCCGTGGTATCCCTCCACCTTGGCACTCACCACCCTTGGTCCCCTCAAACACTACTCTGTCTACTGCGTAGTTCACCGTGACCCCGTGTTTACAGCGAACCCTGACGTTTTTCTTGGACAGAGAGAAAGTGAGAGGAGTTCCTGTCAGAGTCACCTGATTCTCTGATTCCAGCCGACCAAAGGCTCCTTCCCGGTGCAGCATCACTGTACACATCTGTGGCCCGTCATTACTACCTGGAAAGGATATTCCACATTCTGAAAAAGACCTGCACATACACTGCGGTACTCCAGACGTACCTACTGAGTCACCCAGTGCTGTCACTTCTTCAAACTTGGCCCCTTTCTGGACCACCACCCCGCTTTGGGTTTCCACCCCCTCCCGGGACTCCACCCCATTTTGGGTTACCACCCCAATTTGGGCCACCGCCCCCTTTGGGGACTCCACCCCTTTACGGGCTACCACCCCGATTTGGGCCACCGCCCCCTTTTGGGACTCCACCCCTTTACGGGCTACCTCCCCAATTTGGGCCACCGCCCCCTTTTGGGACTCCACCCCTTTTCGGGATCTCCCCATGTCTGTCCTGCAGAACCTCTTAGGCCACAGTTCACACAGTACAGTTTTTTTTTTTTCTTCAGGCTGGTACTGGCCCTTTAAGCACGACACCACTTCTTTCTGGCACTGCCTCAGCTCCTGCCGTTGCTCACAAGCAGCTGCTGGTGTCTCTGCAGCTCCTGCTGCGTCGTCTTCGTGGACCCGCCGATCCACCGGAAGCCACTTGTTGCCCTCAAAAGGAAGAAAAAACCACAAAAGCGCGCCCATAGGGCCTTACCAGTGCAGGTATAATGGGTATAACGACATAATACAGGGTACTCACCCTTTATAGTTGTGTAAAGCCACAACTACTGTATCCGCTTAGATATATGTAATAAAGCTGCAGCAGGATGGTGTAGACAGACAGCGTCTGCTACCAATGCTCAAATAGGAGATTCCAAAAAGAAAAAACATCAGGTCCCCGCGCTGCGAGACCTTCGTGACGCCCTCACCACAGCCACAGCAAGCACTTTCGGGGTTTTTTTTTTTTTTTCAGAGAAACGAGGAGAAAAAAAAAAAAACACATGCACAGTCTCTCACTGACTCTGGTCAGTGCAACACGGATTCCTGTCCGTTACCTGCTGGTGTCAGCCACACAGGTTCTCGGGTACCTTTTCTCCTCATAGGCATCCCACAAATCTCCATACAGTCATTTCCTCTGACCTCGGTCAGTATTACTCACGATTTTCCATACCGTCTGTGCTCCTGGGAATCGCTGCCCGCAGTCTGTCACCAATTGTAAGGATTCTTCTCGCTTAGGTGCGGCGGGAGTCAAACATGAGGCACGTTCCTTTAAAATTTCACAGGGTTTATTACTCCATAAACCAGAGACAGCACATAAACAGTCCTTAGCTGGGCTGTGTTCCCTCAGGTCCAGTGCCCACAGGTCAGGGCAATGTCCAGAGCAGCGCTCTATCTGCAGCCGCAGACACAGGAAGGCTTCTCCTTCCTTGGAACACAGACCACTCTCTGTAGTGTCCCACCTGGACACATGGAAGTCTGTCCACACTCTGCCAGACCTCCTCACAGTCTCTCTCACATGTGCCAAACACCTTAATTACATAGCCCTGTAACCACACCCATAGGTGAGGTATGGACCACATGAGCTGGTCACATGGTCAGGACTTCACCACAGGTCCTGAACATACACATCTTCAGGCAAAACGGAGTACATTCCGCACCCAGTGCACTAAATGACATCTTTAGTGCTCATGTACACTATAGGCAAAATACTCCGGGTTGCATCCCAGGGAGCATCCCTCCATGTGACATATCTCCCATTAACCACGCGATCACCTGTCACACCACAATATATACTACATTCATATAACATACATACATACTACATACATACTACATGTATACTACATTCATACAACATACATACTACATACATACTACATACTACATACATGCTACATATATACTACATTCATATAACATACATACATACTACATAATACATACATACTACATATATACTACATTCATACAACATACATACATACATGCTACATATATACTACATTCATACAACATACATACATAGTACATACTACATACATACAACATGCTACAGACATACTACATACATACGGTACATACATACTACATACTGCATACATATTACATACAGTGCATACTGCATACAATACATTCATACAATACATACATAGACATACAGTACATATAACATAGAGTACATACTCACCATCACTTGTCACTTTAATCCCCGAAGCCAGTGTCATCTATCAAAAAATATGAAAATAACAAACAAGCCATATACTCCCTGATCCGCAGAAATCCACGTGTGTCCCACGCCGATCTCCCGTGGAGAACAGCAGCATCAGCTGATGCGACCGCTCTCTACGGGGCTCCAGGAATCCAGTGACAGGAGATAGGTATCCTTCCGCACTGTATTCCTCCGCCACTGTAAAAAAATAGTCCCTAGTCTCACTTTTGGCATTGCTGTGTGAGAAAGTTCCCACACAGCTTTTGCCATAAAGTGAGACCAGGGACTATATTTTTACAGTGGCGGAGGAATACAGTGTGGAAGGATACCTACCTCCCGTCACTGGATTCCTGGAGCCCTGTAGAGAGCGGTCGCATCAGCTGATGCTGCTGTTCTCCACAGCAGATCGGCGTGGGACATGCGTGGATTTCTGCAGATCAGGGAGTATATTGTTTGTTTGTTATTTTCATATTTTTCCCCAGATGACACTGGCTTCGCGGATCAAAGTGACAAGCGATGGTGAGCATGTACTCTATGTTATATGTACTGTATGTCTATGTATGTATTGTATGAATGTATGAATGTATTGTATGCAGTATGTATTTAGCATGTATGCAGTATGTAGTATGTATGTTGTATGTCTGTAGCATGTTGTATGCATGTATGTAGTATGTATGTACTATGTATGTATGATGTATGAATGTAGTATATATGAAGCATGTATGTAGTATGTAGTATGTGTGTATGTTGTATGAATGTAGTATATATGAAGCATGTATGTAGTATGCAGTATGTATGTTGTATGTCTGTAGCATGTTGTATGTATGTAGTATGTATGTACTATGTATGTATGTTGTATATATGTAGCATGTAGGTAGTATGCTGTATGTCTGTAGCATGTTGTATGCATGTATGTATGTACTATGTATGTATGTTGTATGAATGTAGTATATATGTAGCATGTATGTAGTATGTATGTATGTTGTATGAATGTAGTATATATGTAGCATGTATGTAGTGTGTGTATGTTGTATGAATGTAGTATATATGAAGCATGTATGTAGTATGTAGTATGTATGTATGTTGTATGTCTGTAGCATGTTGTATGTATGTATGTAGTATGTATGTACTATGTATGTATGTTTTATATATGTAGCATGTATGTAGTATGCTGTATGTCTGTAGCATGTTGTATGTATGTATGTATGTAGTATGTATGTACTATGTATGTATGTTGTATGAATGTAGTATATATGTAGCATGTATGTAATATGTGTGTATGTTGTATGAATGTAGTATACATGTAGCATGTATGTAGTATGTAGTATGTATGTTGTATGAATGTAGTATACATGTAGTATGTATGCAGTATATATGTATGTTGTATGAATGTAGTATATATGTAGCATGTATGTAGTATGTATGTTGTATGAATGTAGTATATATGTAGTATGTATGTATGTTGTATGAATGTAGCATGTATGTAGTATGTATGTATGCTGTATGAATGTAGTATATATGTAGTATGTATGTAGTATGTATGTATGCTGTATGAATGTAGTATATATGTAGTATGTATGTATGCTGTATGAATGTAGTATATATGTAGTATGTATGTAGTATGTATGTATGTTGCATGAATGTAGTATATATGTAGTATGTATGTATGTTGTATGAATGTAGTATATATGTAGCATGTACTGTATGTAGTATGTAGTATGTATGTATGTTGTATGAATGTAGTATATATGTAGCATGTATGTAGTATGTATGCTGTATGAAAGTAGTATATATGTAGCATGTATGTAGTATATATGTAGTGTGTATGTAGTATGTATGTATGTTGCATGAATGTAGTATATATGTAGCATGTATGTAGTATGTAGTATGTATGTATGCTGTATGAATGTAGTATATATGTAGCATGTATGTAGTATGTATGTTGTATGAATGTAGCATGTATGTAGTATGTATGTATGCTGAATGAATGTAGTATATATGAAGTATGTATGTAGTATGTATGTATGTTGTATGAATGTAGCATATATGTAGCATGTATGTAGTATGTTGTTTTTTTTTTTTTACATTCAACACATTAGCCGGATGATGGGACTACTACTGTCCCATCATTGGCTAATGTGTCAATCACTGTCATTGTAGCAGGCATCGCCCGATGGGACTTGTAGTCCCATCGGACGATGCTTGCACACACACAAGACCCCCGGCAGGCCCGCACAGACCACCGACAGCCGGCATAGGCCCTCGGCAGCCGGCACAGACCACCGACAGCCGGCACAGGCCCCCGAGAGGCCCGTACAGACCTCCGGAACCCGGCATAGGCCCCCGGCAGCCGGCACAGACAACCGACAGCCGGCACAGGCCCCCGAGAGGCCGTACAGACCACCGACAGCCGGCACAGCCCCCGAGAGGCCCGTACAGACCACCGGCAGCCGGCACAGGCCCCCGACAGTCGGCACAGACCCCCGAGAGGCCCGTCCAGACCACCAGTAGCCGGCACAGGCCCCAGACAGTCGGCACAGACCCCCGAGAGGCCCACACAGAGCCTGCCCGCACACACAGACACGCACAGTGTCCACCCACGCACCGCCCACACTCTTCCCCCCTCCCGAACAGGATGTACAAGGCAAGAAAGGGTTTTTTTTAATTCCGATATTTCTGTCCCATTGACTTGAATGGGACTTCCGGGATCGGAATCGGCGATACACGATACTTTTTTCCTATCGGCCGATCCGATATTTTTCAATATCGGGTGGTATCGCTCAACACTAGTGCTAATGTATTATTATTTCAGATTATTTCAGTGTGTTTCTTGTATTTGTTTAATAATTTGTTAATGATAATAATGAATAAAGAAAATATTGATAACATACTGTATCTGGCAGCACTGAACAGGGAGACAAGAAAATGTAACAAATAATATTGTTTGAAAGAATGTCATAATTGGTGGGCAGATAGAATGGGAAGGAGAGACCTGGTATAAATACAGCTCCCTTTCACAACATATACACGTACGTCTACATTTATACTTGTTTAGGTACCTGAAGCAGGCAATTATGACCAGAAGGCATAATAATAATAATTTTATTTCTTATAGCACCAACCTATTTGTACAGACAATAAAGACATTAGAGAATAACACATAACTCAGATAAAGGAGTGAGGGCCCTGCTCGCAAGCTTACAATCTTCATATTAATGTAATATTTCATATTATTGGGGGAATCATAATATAGACTGCAGAAACCTATTGGCCCATGGAATGAAAGAATTGAAGAATGGCTCCGCTGTGACCTAGCTATGGGTTCATGATAGTATTGTAACTGACGTGTATCTGACCTCATCATGTCTGGTGGGAAGTTATAGAGCAACCTTCCATGAAGGAGAAAGGGTCAGATGAGATGAGAGCTGAGGGAGGGTTTTGTATTTTGCATATGTAATTTATGAGTATGTTGGGGGCTGGTAATGAAAGGCTAGGTTCTCCTGTCTTTTAGCAGCAGGGAGGGGGCAGCTATTGACTGTGGGCTCCTGCTTGTGATAGCTGTTCCTGGTTGCTCATAGGATCTCCTACCACAAGGGGGTAGACAGCACACAAGCATTAAGCACTTTCAAGCATAGCTTCATCTAGGAGACAGAGGCGGGGGTAGAGCTGACTGAGTAGCATCCCATGGCTCTGTAGCACTGACACTGCCTGCTGAGGGACCCCCTGAGATCTCTACATCTGAACCCTCCTCTGCTTCATCATCACATAGAGAGAGGACTAAAACCAATTTACCCCTGAACCCCAAGTAAGAGAGGGAGAGGGGCTGGCAGAGCTGCATTTAAAAGGAGCTTCATCACATCTGCTCCATCTGTCTGACATTTTCCTGCCTTTTTTTCACACTTACAGGCAGCCTCTTCCAGAGAAGCAACGAGACCTGGAAAAAGATTGGGACTGAGAAGGTGAGCGCTTGCATGTCTCATTTTCTTCTCCTAGTTGATTGCATGGTTGTCCAACCTAACCTGTTTGCAGGGTCCCTAGGACACGAGAGAGTGGGGGTTGTTGCATCTGGCACAGGAGAAAAAGCATTGGCTGTTCTCGTCTGCATCATGCCTGGGGAGACAATTCCATGTCTACTAATGTCCCCTGATGGTGTGGGAAACACACAATATACTATAACCGCCCATTACGTGGAAGTCAGGGTAACAGATGAAATTTCCGGATGCTTCTGGAAGGTGGAACTAAGGTGTCATCAGGGCGATTTCTGGTCATCATCTACTGTCTCTTGTATAATCATAAGATGGCCAAACTGTTGTGTTCATATTTTCCATCCTAGTATTTTCAGTGATCTCTTTTTTTTTTTTTGGGGGGGGGGTATATTTCCATATTTTGCTCATGAAAACTGCGATGCATGTATACAGGGTAATGCTGGGATTTCCGCACCTCCCCCTTGTACCCTTCCTCCTTTATTTTGCAGAGGAAAAAAAAACCCAGGTTTCAAGGACATGAGGCCAATATGGCACAATTACGGTGATTGGATAATGGCTAAAGAATACACCTGTTCATGCATTGTAACAATATGCTTCGCACACACACACATCTTGCACGTCTACATAGTATCAGCATCATTATGTATGGGCACATATTAGTGTGTTTGTGTTTCATTGAATACAAATAAGTAGATTACCCCAACATACAACGAGCAACAGGAATACTTACACCCAATATGTCCAAGCTATTACTTTCATAGCTGGTGTCAAAAGGAGTATCAGATCACCTTATGTATTGGGATGCTTATTTTATTTAGTGTTTTCCCTATGATGATCACAAAGATATATAATATATATATTGGGTCATATCTAGGGTGAGCTGTATAACATACATTCACCAGACTCATTGTCCCCCCCACCCATTCTATCAGAAGAACGAGGAATGTACTAATCTGATGCGAGTAGGGGTAGCTTCCTATTGGAAAAGCAGGTCAGAGTGAGCTGCAGGGGCTTCTGCTATCATTCTGCTTCCTGTGCTTACACTACTAAGCTGCTGCCTCATCTCCCTCCTCTCTGCAGACTGCAACAGATCAAAATGGATGTGCTTATGAAAGGCTTTTCCAAAGCAAAAGAAGGGGTGGTGGCCGCAGCTGAGAAAACCAAGCAAGGGGTAGCAGAAGCTGCAGAGAAGACCAAGGAAGGTGTCTTATATGTGGGTAAGTATCTCAAGTCTTATCACTGACCGGTGCTCCACAAGTGCCTGCTGTCTTTAACGATTTATCTAATGGCTTTACTCCTTTGCGTAATCCTTGGCAGATGTAGTCTGTAGTAAAAAAAAAAAACAAAACATCGTATTAATTACGGTCTAAGGTGAGTTGAGAATTTAGAATTGACTGTATTGAACAAACTTCTTCATTTCTTGCTCAATATTTAAGTGATTGGTAGCTGGCTAAACGGAATATTTAGAAAAGCTTAAAAGCTACTTGCTACAAAAAGAGAACAAACAAAAAGAAAATATCAACAACAGTAAGAGGCAACAAGTCTCCAAAGTTTATATGAAAGTTTTTTTTTAGGGTGCTCATTTACATATTGCCTCTTCAGAGAGGAAGAGGATTTGAACTCTATAGCGTCACCTGTTGGAAGCAGCAATGCAACAAGTCACTATCGACCCCTTTAACGAGCTTTGAAATGTGACTTAGGATAAAAGCCAAATCAGAGTCTCAGTTTGCAGACACGGTGTTTGTGGGTGTTGCCCCTCGTCAGTGCAAAGCATGAGATCTGATTTAGCTGTGTTAGAGTCTTCTGACTGGAATCTATGGGGTAATGTTTCTCCTTGTGGAGAGTGGCCTTCCTGGCATGCCAGTGTAAGGAGGCTTTTAAGACATGTAATGCTCCTCTTGGGAAAATCGGATGCTCCTGGTTACACTGAATAACAAGGAGCTGTCCAGTGCTGAAACCTCAAGATCAATGAATATTTTGATATTTCTTTTATTAATTAGGCCAGGTACTGACGAATACCGTATTTTAATCTGTTTTTTTAATCTTCTAATTGTAGATTTTCTGTTCTATTTTCTGTATTTGATTATGGGGTAGCCATCTTGTTTGAGCCTGTTCACAGCTGCTAGAAATATGCATTAAAGCCACTTTATTGACCAAAGACAGAATCAGTTTGGAGATGGTTCATTGCCTTTTGACCTATGCGGGGTGGAAGAGGAGGCAAGCTGTGACCATTAGTTATTGTGACTGGTGAATCCTGTGCATCCTATCTATATATAGGTGTAACCTTTCATTGTCAGTCTGCCTGTGATGATTAATAGGTGGCTGCTGAAAAGTGATCACTAGAGAACGGGAAGTGTCAGTATATTATACGTCTCAGTGACCAGAGTGAACATTGCAAGATTTCAGGATTTTTTTCCCAAAATATGGCCAGTGAAAAGGAAAATAATAAATCAACAAAAATATCAAAATCATTAGAAAAATGTGTAACATAGAAATTTGATTTACAACGGGGTATTTTCTGATAACACATTTTATTTAAAACATGGTAGCCCTGTAACAACTGAATGAACTTCAACCAACACATCATTTTGTTGTTTTACACATACGCAACTATATATGTATATACGTGTGTATACACACACATAACACACGTGTTTTGTAACATAACTGTAATTTACAATTATTGTATATTAGGTTACTATATAACTAATTGAAATCAGTCATTTTCACAAAGAACGGTTACACATGTTCGAAACGCGCTGCTTTGCACGTCTGGCTGGTATCCACATTTTTTATGTTATCATGGAATAAAATCTAAAATTTCATCAGCAGCTGGAAATATTTTTTGACATGAACTTTTTTTTTTCTATACTATCCTTTATTGAAAATTCCCCCAGTAGACATGAACAAACCCTGACTTAAAAGTTCAGGGTTCCTACTGGACAGTTAGTGTGCGGAGCTAAGCTCTGAACTCGGACTGTTTGGTGTTCTGGGGGAAGTCTGGGGATGAAAGAGACATTTTTTTTCCTAGATCTAAAGTCTGGATCTCCATTGTTTTCAATAGGATTCGGGTTCAGGTTCGTTTAGACTAAAGTTTGGATACAGCAATCCAAACTTCCACTGGCCTGCTCTTTCCTACTCCCAAGCTTATATAATAAGGTTATGCAAGAACCTGCGCATAGACAAGTGAATTTTCACAGTATACATTTACACCTACATGACAAGGGAGGTGCAAGATACTGTATACTTGAGAGTGTAGCTATCTCAGGAATGAACTCATTACAAGGATAGCATATAAATAGTCTCCATATCAAACCACAGGAAAAGGCCCAAGAAGCCTATAATGATTGATGAGGTTATCGGCAAGATGTTTCTTACCTTAATAAGCTCCATCCGTGCATGTCCCTGAGTGACACTTCTGCATGCATATGTAATGATTTCTTGACATCCTCAGCTGTTCTTTCTGGCTAAACATGGGTTAATTAGAGTTAATCTTGGTAGCTCTTTGTGTATAGCTGAGTCTGTGTCCCTATGGGCCTCTTGGATAAAATGCTGAACCAAATTAAATTGCCGCTATCAAGGTCTGTTTCATGAGTCATTCGTTATACAGACAGGCAACATTTTCTCTCAGACGTGAGTGGGGCTCAATGATTGTTTTAGAGGAGTGAGTTAGTTGTGTTAGTGAGTTACCTCTATAAATGTGAGGTCACCTTGGCATTTCTGTGTATCCCCCAATGTGGACATTACAGTCAACAGTACCCTTATTATATTCTGTATTATTCTGACACCTACCCACGTTCCGGCAAAAGACGATTCCATTTTAAACTAAATTGGAATTCATCCTTGTCACCGGAGATAATTTTTATAGGCTAATTTACAAATAATTGATTACAATTTATTAATAATGCACTCTAGCAGCCTCATTTAAAAAAAATGATTAAAAATGTATGACATGTTTTATATAGAAAGAGAGCCCAAGCCTAAGTTTAAAAACCTGAGCATGAATACAAAACCAATAACAGGGCCCCCAACTTAAAGATATTGTCCCCTTTCAGATAATGTTTAGCCCATAAGGCTATTTGCCCATGATCCGGAGTAGCAGCGTTTTGGACGCAGCTGACCTGTGGCTCACCCGCGGAGATGGACATGCGGCGTGTCTCTCCAGAATGTATTGGATGCAGTGAATCCACGCAGTTCAGTTAACACATGCGGATTCACCTGCAATCAATAGACAAAAACACTTTGGAAGCAGCGAACATACGCTACGTCCAAATCGCTGCCACTTCCGGATCATCTGCATATACCCTAATGCAGTTTTTGAGAAACAACAATCCATGCTGTACTCACCTTCCCTGGGTCCATCAATCAATCTCCGCCTCTGTTCCGGTGTCTGTCATTGGCTGTGGTACTGATGTCATGTCATCACATCAACATACAATCAGTGAAAGCAGCGACTTTGGAAGGGTCATTCTGTCTACACCGGCAGAGCCGCTGAACTCATTGATTGGTTTCCGCAAAGAGATCTCAGCACCACAGTCAATGCCAGAAGACTCTGGGAGCAGCGGTGGAGACTCACTGTGGGACCCGGGGAATGTGAGTATAAAGCATAAAAGCGGCCGGGGGCGATAAATATTTGAAAGGGGACACCACTTTAATTAATATTACGAAGCTTCTTATATGGTGTACTTGGACCTTTTGAGCTTCTCAAGCTCCAGGGATAAAAAGCAACTGCAACCTCTGCACCCACCTGTAGGACAACACCTAAATTCCTCAGTCCAACATAGATAGATCTTGGATTTTTTTTTTTTTTAAACTAATGGAAACTAAAATCACTAATGATCCTACCAAATTTACCCTTGGGAAGTTCCTGTTTTCTCAGAGGCCAGAATTGCATAGCATAATGTACTGTTTAGCCACCATAAATAGCAGACATCTGATTGAACAAAAACTGTGACGCGTCAACTGATGACATTTTAGAGCTGAAAGATCTTGAAATTGGGAATGTTACTGGAAACAAATGTTTATACTGGCTGATCATCAGGAAATAGAGTCCCTAGTAATTCTCTGTTTCTGATAATCAGCCATTGTAAACATGTTGCCAATCATGCAATAAACAAGCAAAATGCTTGTTCGTCGGATGTAATATTTTTAAGATTGTTTAAAAATTACCTTTGTTCTCAGCAGCGCATCATCCTGTGTAAACAGAAAATGTGCTGCTGAGAACAATGACAGTCTATTCGTGCAAAATGATTGTGCTGTGCACATGGGAAGTGTAGTCAGCTGATCCAAGCAAGTAATTAATCAATTGCCGCTCTCTTTCTATGTAGCTCATGGGTGGTCATTTAGCGTCCACTATCGGTCAGTGTATGTGCATCCTAACAGTTATAATTTTAGACATGCTAAGGAAATTGCAATTTATACAAAATGCAATTTAAAAAAAATAAGAATGGGATTTGATTTACCACTAAAGGATTGGAGGTTCTGCTGCGACACGTTGTCCAGGGGAAGCCACCAGTCATCCCTGGAGGAAACTTCATTGAAGGTTCTCCACAGAATCTACCTGGTCCCAACCAAACTTCATAGTATATACCAAAATATATCAGCTATGTGTTACAGAGGACAACTGGGGGAAATGAAACACATCTGGTGGACATGTCCGGGGGTCTCAGACCTTTGATGCAGAGTAGGACTCATCGTGGATCAATTAACAGGCAGGAATATCCCTCTAGATCCCTCGGTTTTCCTCCTTGTTGCGAACACCCATCCCTCCCTAGAGGCCTCTATAGACTGGTAAATTATCTTTTCATGGCTACAAAAATGCATATAGCAGCAAAATGGAAATCCCCAACATTGTCAGAGTTGCTCGTTAAAGAAAGGATGAATAATATTATACTATATGAACGCATTGAAGCAACCAGAAACGACAAGTGGGATCAGTTCTTTAAGATTTGGGGGCCATGGATGGAGGTGGAATCAAATATGCAATTAGACCAGATCCTGCGCATATCACCATAATACCTCCGAACTATGGGGATGGGGAGTTGAGATTAGGACCTGGAAATGCAGTACATAACTGCTGTGTATTTGCTCTGGGACAATAATATAGAAGAGATGGGACTGGAATAATCAGTGACACTGGGCTATCAAAAGGATACCAATGATGTTTTCGTACACACCGTGGATTCAATGCTTCTTTTCCCTATTGTATTTCCCTACTGTTATAATTGTCTTGTCTTTCCCCCTTAGATTATATATATGTCATGACAAGTTAATATTCCCCTATGAGGGAATATGATTTACAGTCTAATGTTCATTTGAATTAAGAAAATTTCAATAAAAACCATTTTGAAATTAAAAAAAATAAGAACCCCCTTCCACTACACTGAATTTGTCAGCCAAAAAATAGCACCTCCACTTATTACTACTACAGAAAATTGAGAAAATTTGTGGAAGACTGCTCATTGCCCTGCAGTAATAAGGTTGTAACAATATCAATAATATCATTATCTCCTCTTGCTTTGCAAATCTGTGAAAGTGTTTTGTTCCCTCAGGAGGACATATTGGCTTATGTATAAATGAGATCAGTCCAGAAATCTTTCTAAATAACTACTTTTGCTTACTCATAATAATATTGGATCTTTGTGCCCAGGTTTTAGGCAAGCATCGTTTTACAGTTTGGCAAAGTAGATTATCTTGTAATAATAGAAATTTCATTCAGATATGCCATAACATGATTAATGAGGGTCTGATCTATAGGACACAAGCACAATGCCCCCCCCCACCGTCCATACCATGTGCTGCCTAACCGTAATATTTCAAGTGAATCATCGGAATTCAAGCTAAAAAAAGGTGAAAAATTCTAATCATAAATATAATAGAGATATACTTTAAAATGTTGAGGTTAATTTTTTTCTAGCATTTTCATATTTCGATTCTGAGCAAAAAATCTGAAAACATGGCACAATAAATTGCTTTGTAAATAGCATTATTAATATTATTATTTATTATTATTAGATTTTTTTCATTAAAACCTATTTACACATTGTGGAAAAAAATTGTCAGAGGTTTAAAGGCTAAAGGGGGTTTTACACTAAGCGATATCGCTAGCAATATCGCTAAAACGTCACCGGTTTTGTGACGTTATAGCGATATTGCTAGCGATATCGCTATGTGTGATACTTACCAACGACCGGCTCCCCCGCTGTCCATCGCTGATCGCGCGAGAATGTCCGGCTCCATTTCTCGTCGGGCGCTTCCTGCTGAGACTTCCTGCTGTGACGTCCAGCGACGCGTGGAGGCGGGCGGGAGGACGCAGGATCGCTGTGTGTGAATGGTAAGTATCGTGCGCTGCGTCGCTGCTGCATCGCTGTGAGGTCTTTCTGTATGAAAGCTCACTAGCGATCATTTAGCGATGCACCAGCGATCCTGACCGGGTGGGATCGCTGGTCGGATCGCTGGTGCATCGCTAAATGTAAAAGGGCCTTAAGAGTAGATTCTATTTACACAGTAGATATAGCTACATTGAATCCATCTTTCAACATTCACAGTGACATTACCCATCTTTATCCATAAAATTCAATGGCTATATTACAGTTATTAGGTGGTCACCCTAGAAAGATCATATCTATACTATCTCTAACTCTCCACTCTAGATCCAAACATCACTCCTATTCTTAACCTATGCTTTTTAGGCAGTTCCTTAGCGGTCAAGAAAAAAATCTGAATTCCTAAAAGGGAAATCATCATCTAAATTCAATGTGAAGGAATTAGGAAAGAAGAGTATATATTGCATTAAAACATCACAATTACCTACCAAGATCTAGCCATGTGCATAGGGTTGACCTTTATTGCCCAAAGAATGAGAACTATACTGCAAAAGCAGACCTCGTAACTGGCATGATATCAGAGTACAAAACCGACTCTATGTATGAGCTATAAAGGTTTCCTGTAAAATGAACATGTAGTTATTAGAGCTGGATCAAAAAGGGAAAAATAATTTTATGCCTTGTTATTTCTGAGTTTGTTTGAACTTGTACACAAGGTATTTATTAGTGCGTAATACTATTATTATTTATTATTATAGCACCATTTATTCCATGGTGCTTTACATACAAGTAAAATAATCGTGAGCAAAGCGAGTCACCTACTGGCACAGAAGGAGAGAGGACCCTGCCCACAAGGGCTCACAGACCTCTGAGGCAAGGGTGAGGATACAGTAGGCAAGGGTAGAGCTGGTTGTGCAGTGGTATGGTGGAACGAGGGTTACTTCAGATCGTAGGCTTGTCAGAAGAGGTAGGTCTTCAGGTTTGAAGGATACCACTCTATATGAGAGTCTGATATGTTGGGGTAGAGAGTTCCAGAGTAGGGGGGATGCCCAGGAGAAATCTTGTATGCGTTTGTGGGAAGAGGAGATAAGAGGGGAGTCGAGAAGAGATCTTGTGAGGATCGGAGTTTGTGTAAAGGCTAGAATAGATGTATAGAGGAGACGGGTTGTGGATAGATTTGTACGCCATGGTTAGGGTTTTGAACTGGAGTCTCTGGCAATGGGGAGCCAGTGAAGGGATTGACAGAGAAGAGAGTACAGGGAATAACAGGGGGATAGGTGGATTAGTTGGGCAGCAGAGTTTAGGATAGATTGGAGAGGTGCGAGAGTGTTATAGATGAGGCCACAAAGCAGAAGGCTCCAGTAGTTGAGGCGGGACATGATGAAGGCACGCATTAGTGTTTTTGCGGATTTTTGGATGAGGAATGTGAGGATCCGGGAACTAGGGAGCTCGATTAGTAGGCTATGTGTGAGTGGCAGACATATAATACATATGCTTTCCTAGAAGCAATGCTGTTGTGGTGAAGAGTACCATAACACACCATTTGATACATACATTAACAAAGAAAACTCATGAAAAAATTACCGTAAGCATGTTAAGACAAATTGCATAGATATATTAATGTGTCAAAATTATTTAATTATTATTTAATCAAGATGATAATGTTTTTACTTCATATGGGACCTTTTAATCGTTTGTTTTCTCTCTCTCCTTCCATCATTTGATACATGCAGAATTATTGAGAAAACAGTACTTAATTCTACCAACCAATTTATGTGAGCCAACCATAGCAGTTAAATAACTGAAGATCAACTATCTACATGCCAATCGGTGGTCGTTAGTGGCCCGTTTAGACTGACCAGAAGATATGCTCATTCCCAATTTTTGGCTCATCTAAATGTGCCTTTAAATCTTTGGATCCATACATAACAAGCATACTCTGAACCATACAATAAAGGTCTATTTACGCTTTCCAATTACGTCCATTATACGACCAGCGATTGCCGATATACAAGCCGAATGACGGTACTTTATTGGTATGTTTAGACAGGTAAGCTTGAATTACTTGTGCACAGACAGACCATTAATATATGGAATATGTATAGAAAATCATCATTATCGAAAGCAGGTTTCCAGTCAGAGACTAAGATAAAAGAAGCCCTAACGTACCTCTCCCTTTTTTCCAAAAATACCATCAAAAGTACAAAAAAGTGATGTACTTTAGGGGTGAGGCTCAACAGAGAGTGGGGCCATTTGGTTTCAATAAAAGTGTCATCATTTGGTAGATGCCCTACTGGAAACTAACAGACCCCATTATAGAAAAAGGGATTTGGATATGTACGATTGTTTTTTAAAGAATCACTCCTCCCATCAAAGTTTTTATTCTCTTAATATACTGCAGTAATCATATTATATAGCACTGTGTACTTACAATTGCTCATTTCGCCTTTCTACCCAGCCAATTATTCTCTTTTCCATTAGGTCTATGACATCACGTGATTAAAAACTGATTAGCTGAATCCTTCTAGGTCAGGCCCATATATGTTTGTATCTTATGAACCTACAACTCTCGGTATGTCCTTAACAACTCCCAGTATCTCTTTACCATTGTTATCTGTCATTATTAGACTGCAGACCATACAGGGATCACAGTACTGAAGAGACATAGTCAATATCAACAAATAAACATTTACATCCAGATACCTTATGGGTGATCTCTTCTCTGACCGAGTCTCCTCTTTCTTTTCATCTCCATCTTGTCCAGACGCCATGATGACTTTTCATATTCACAGCTCATCTCTGCAGACTTCCCTCTTCTCTAGTCTTCCGCAGCACATCCTGACATGGTGCCTTTTGCAAATAAGTGCCCCCTGCATAAAAATATCTGTCCATACTATTCCCTAAATAAGCTTCCTGTAGTATATGGCCTTAACACTGTCCACCCTTATGCACAACCACAGTGCCTGCCATTATCAGCTATAACCACCAAAACCGTCCGCCATTATGAACCACAGCTTATACCATGGCTGTCCTCTCTCTAGTTCTCCCTTACACTCTCTATATCTCCACACTGTCCCTCTACTCTTCTAACCTCTTTCCATACTGTGACCCCCTTTTCATGCTGTCCCCTCTCCATATCCATTCTGTGCCCCTTTTCACACTATGTTCTCATTCTGCTCACCACGTTGTTCTCTTCAAACTGTATTCCCCTCACACTGTTCCCCTAAACAGTATGATTGTGACTACAGTATGATATCCATAAAATTTCCCCAATGTACACTATGATGTTCACCACAGTCCCCCAATGTACAGTATGATGCCCCCACAGAACCCTGTACAGTATGGTGACCCCACAGCCCAGGTATAATGTCCTCCTTAGCTCCTTTTATAATGTTACCCACAGTCTCTGATATAATATGGCATCCTTCACTACCCCTCTTATGATAGCTCTCACAGTCATCCCCACGTATGTCCCCCTCAGCCAGCCTGACATATGTCCCCCACAGTCAGTCCATCTTATGTTTCATCACAGCCAGCCCCTCATAGGTCCCCCACAGCCAGTCCCTTTTTCTGTCCCTCATAGCCAGCTCCAAATATGTCTCCCATAGTCAGCCCCTTTTATGTCTCCCATAACTAGCCCCTCTATTGTCCCTCATAGGCAGCCCCTCTTATATCCCTCAAAGCCAGTCCTTTATGTCCTCCACATCCAGCCCCTTATGTCCTCCACATCCATCCCGCTCTTATGTCCCCCATAGCCAGCCCTTCATATGTCTCCCATTCATTGGCAAAATAGTAAAAAAGGCTTTTACTCACCTAATCCCAGCTCCCTGTACACCACGGCCGCCGTCTCCTCTGTCTTCCTGTACAGCATTGGACGCTGGATGACGCGATCATCATATTGCGCCATCCAAAATCCCCTGTGTGCACTGTCTCCAAAAACGCGCAGGCCTGAAGTGGCCTAAGTTCTGCTGGATAGCCCAGCAGAACAGGGAGCTGATTACAGCTCCTCTGCTCCTGTCCCAGGTGGCATGGCACTGATATCAATTGTACTTGCATCTGACAGACACAAATACAATTGAGTGCAGGGAGTTAGCGACAGCCGGGGCACAGGCAGAGAGTGGGGTGAACGGTGTCAAGTGCATCGTCACTGTGCTGAATGTCTGTGGCCGGAGAAAGAAGCTGGGCGGCCGCAGACATTCAGCCATGACCATGACACTTTTTTTCTCTCCAAAGTGCGCCCCTCTCGGGGAGGCAGAAGGAAGCGCCCTAGGTGGGTGCCTACCCTGCCTACCCCTCCTCCTGGCCCTGAGTGATTGACTGCATATGCTGTTAATTGCCACACAACAAATGCTCATTCCCAATTATCGGATCTTCTACCAAGCCTTAACTTAAAGCACTTAGATTTCATGACAAATCTTGTAACAGCCCCTTCCTCAGTCTCTCTGCAAATGATAATATTGGTGTCTTTCCTTTATGGCAGAGGGGTATTTGGTCTCATGAGGCTCTAGGGACACAGTCATGTCCAGAAAAAGTCAGACACATGGTACATTTCTAAAATGCTGGTAATGCTAATGTCACTTCATTTACTACATATCTCAATTTTTTGATATACCATACTTGATTCAGTCACGAAAATGATAATCCATCTAGATTTTAAGAAGTTATAACTAGATTGTGAATATGAACCGATCTGCACATTGCCTCCCAGATGAGGTAAATGGAATAAGAAAACCCCCAGTGTCCAGTTAGTGCCAAGTTCTAGTGGAATTTGGTGATTCAGATTCATTGGGAGGGACTGTGTTCCCCTTTATAGCCCGATATAACATAAATCCACATATCAAGTGAATTGGATGAACAATCAAAACATATTGTTTTCCTGCCAAGGTGTGATTATGAAGGAGCTGAGTTACAAAAATAGATTCAAGCTCACAACACAGTAATGGCAATTGCCATGTGTTCATAACAATACATTGTACTCTAATTAAGTTAGTGATGTCATTCTGTAAATAAATAAAGCCTGTCAGTACCTGTAAGGCAGTTATTAATACAATGACATCATTAATAACATAACGTAAAAAAGTTTGTTCTTTAATCTTAACCCCCAAAATGTCCATTCTTATACTGAAGTGAATGTTCACTCATATTCGTATCAAACACGCTGCTTCTTTTGTTGTAGATGACATTAATCTCTCTGCTTGAAGCCACCACTAGAGGGAGCTTAGGAGCATATTATAGTGTTTTATTACTGTATTATGGAGTTGGCTGATGAAGTATTATTCAAAACTCAATAGGGCATGTGAAAAGAAGTCTATTTGTCATATACATTAGTTAAAAATAATGTGCAGCTTGCGCACCTGCAAAGGCCACCTGCTGCTGCTACTGTAGCTGTAGTGTAGTATAGGTCCATCTTCAGAAGAGGA
This sequence comes from Dendrobates tinctorius, assembly GCF_039654945.1. Classification (NCBI taxonomy): domain Eukaryota; kingdom Metazoa; phylum Chordata; class Amphibia; order Anura; family Dendrobatidae; genus Dendrobates; species Dendrobates tinctorius. Next base: position 2,798,310 of record NW_027361807.1, on the reverse strand, counting down.
CGGACAGCTGAACCTACCCTATCCATGCACATGCTGGGCAGTCACTTACCAGTGAAGAGGCTGATAATTTGGGTTGATAAGCTATTACTGTAAAAAAAAAAAAAAAGACACCATTTGCACATCTAAAACCTACACATTAATCTATAGCGGCTAAGCAAAAATGTACAAAACTGAATACAAAGTTCTTAGTTAACATTATGATCAGACTGTATGAAGTCCACTGACACATCACAATGAACCTCTTAATGGGTTCCTGACCCTAAAGGTGCAGTACCGTGTAGCTACCAGCGCTTGTCACGAGGGTATCACATCCCCCTGGAAGACCTGAAGTTAGACAGTCAGGTCGGGTAATGAATCGCAGATCTTTAGAGATGGTGTGTTATGAGTAGCAAGAGTGGATCCTCTGGGTCACGGTACCGGGATCCCTGGGGCGAGCTGGCCAGGTGGTGCCAACCCCTATACAGGGACCGTTAGGAGCAGGCCCGAAGGAGTTGAATACCGTGACAGCTGATACCAAGAGGGGCGGCTCAGGTGCGGGTGAGACAGACAAGGCAGAGAGTCAGGAGCGACTGGAGTCAGGAGTGGATTGGAGTCAGGAGTGACCGGAGTCAGGAGTGACCGGAGTCAGGAGTGACCGGAGTCAGGAGCAACAGGGGTCAGGAGCGACTGGAGTCAGGAGCGACTGGAGTCAGGAGCGACTGGACGAGGCCAGAGTACCATACGGAAGGCACACGATAATCAGGCGCCTCCATGAGGGAGAAGCCGCCTGATATACCCTGTGCTGGAGCTTGATTGGCAAGTGCTCCACAGGGAAGGTGCAGAAGGGGTTAAGAGAGGGGAAGAGCACGCGCCCGTGGCCTAAGGCGCATGCCTGTGACAGGAGCAGAGGAAGTGGAGGAAACTGCAGGATGGAAGACCGGGGGTGCCGCGCGCTGGCTGGAGCGGTGAGCGGGGAGCCATGGGGAGACCCAGGGAGCAGGAGCCAGCAGAGCGGGGCCCGGCAAGACAGGTGACGCCGGCCCCGACCTGACAGGCGACGCAGGTGTGACAGTGTGTGATTTCTGTCCCATATTAAAAGGATTTAGTTTCTTCTGGTGCTGAAGAGGTTAATGACACTTTCTAGTCTGATCAGAAACATGCAGCTCTATTTCAGCTGATTCTGATCTGGTCATTACCTCTTCCTATACAAACTGGTCAGACCTTCTTGTCCATGCTCGTGAAAGATTTGTCTTCCTGTGCTGTGTGTTAAAGCTAAGTGGTTGGAGTAGAGTTATAGTAGCGTTCTGTGGTTTGCTGTAGTACGTGTGTGTTTATCTCCTGGTCCCTGTTCCTGTTTAGTTTATTCCTCCCTGTCCCTTTCCTCCTCCCTATTTTTGGTTAGTGCTTTAGTAAGATAGAGGTTTTTTGTTATCCTTTTTGTTCTTTGTGTCTTGTTTACCTTACATTTATGTCCCATGCCTCATGGAATGTTGGTGCGACAGATCAGGGTTCAACAGAAGCATAGTAAGGTTGGAGATTCAAACCTCTCTACCTTCAAGAGTTCTCCTGGGACAGAATAGTTAGGGTCCCAGTTTCAGAGACAGTTTGAGGCCCTCCTTCCTTACCGAAGACCGTCATAGCGTGACGGTGCTGAAGTGATATTCCAACAGCAGAGGGAATGACCCATGCACCACACAGCACTCATGCTGTAAGGAAAAGCTCCCATGACCCCAAGTCACACCATCTCACAGGCACAGCACCACAGCAACAATGGCTGCCATACAGCACCATAGTTTAAAAAAAAACATCACCTTCCACATAGTCAAGAACAAAACAGAGAGTAAGGATAGGTGGAACCACTCTTGTAGTTTTGTGGACAACCATAAAAACATCTGGACCAAATTGGAGACATTTTGGTACCAAGAACAACAAAAAAAGAGGGTGAACAGTATGCAAAATGCTACAGCTGTAAAAATAAAGACATGAACTGAACATCCAGAACTCATCCATTGATCTATTGTGACTATGTTGTAATGAGAGGGGAGCTACACCATAAGAAGAAGATGTAAAAAGCAGGAATGAGAGAAAGGAGATAGATTAGATAGATATGATAGGTTGTAGATAGATAGAGAGATAGATAGATAGATAGATAGATAAATATGGGATAGATAGATAGATATGGGATAGATAGGTAGATATTAGATAGATAGATAGATAGATATCAGATAGATAGCTGGATAGATAGATGCGGGATAAATAAGATAGATATTAGATAGATAGATAGATAGATAGATAGATAGATAGATAGATAGATAGATAGATAGATTAGACAGCACTACAATACATTTTCAAAAGAAAAAAAGCAGAAATTGTTAGAATTTACGTATATGTGGCATGTGACAATTTTCAGCTCGAAAAATATTGAGTGCCTGATTGATCACTTGGAGTATTCATAACGCCACTTTTCTATTTTTTTTCGTCTTGTGATATTCGTTGATATCTTTTGTGCCAAATTCTTGAGGCACGGTTCATAAATTTTGTGCAAAATCAAAAATCCGTTTTATTTTGTTCTTTAACCTGTTTTACAACTTTAACGCAAAAAGTCACATGTTCCATTAAAATGTCCGAAAGTTTGCTAAAAATGACAGGCGTACATAAATCACTCCAGGGACTACCATAGAACTTTTGGACTGAAAACCTAAGTCCCACCCACAATCATGAAGATGAAATTAAAACGGGCGATCACATTTAAAATAGACTTTAAAAAAGGCACAGATAAAAGTATAAATCAAAAACAGGCAAGCATTTCTCAGTTTGTCTATTTTTGGGAATATATCTTGTGACCAGTGGTTTGCTGCCTGAGACGTGCACCCATATCTAACTTGGGCTTGTACTTTCTAGATAGATAAATAGAAATTAGATCAATATAGACTTGTGGTAGTGGTAGCTGGTTGATGTGAGGAAAGTAATAGAGCATGATACATTACTCTAAAAGGGTCATCCACCTTTGGGGAGGGACAATTTTTTTTTATTTTTTACCTAAGTGCATGTAATAGGAGATTAAAGAAAAGCATTGCAATGGAGTTCATTAAAATGTTTTCACCATTTCAATTATGCAGCATCTTTTTCTAGCTGCAGAATGGGTTAACTAAGAATCTGTCAGTAAGCTCTCTATCATAATCTCATGGCTTGCTTGTAATTCTTTATTTGTCTTTTTCTGAACTCTTCTCAGCTAATTCATGACCACAGACCATACCAAAGATGAATACATAGGAAACAAGGTCAATATTTTTCATGAAACCCATTTGCAAAAATGATTTTTAGCCCCAAATACATGCATTTAAGTAAAAAAAAAAGATATTGTACCCAAAGTTGGACAAACACTCTCCACTCTCCACCTATTATGGTAAAACCACAGTAAAAGCCATAACATAATACTCACATACAGTATACAGTGGTATGTGAAATGATAAAGCACAGATATTTTAATAAACCCAAGGGTCATGTTATTATAACATAGTTTTGTGTTGTGGCATAGACACATTAAGAATTTATTGTGCTTTCTAAACTACATCTCAGCTTAATCTTGTCTTGTAGAATTACTCGAATGTATTTTGTTAGGAAGAAAAGCAGCTGCTGAGTATATAAAGATTGTCATAACCCAGTTTAAAAGACCTATGTGGTTGTCTCAAGGCGGAAGCCATACTTAACACCTTTCTTTACATCCTTGTATGATGAGATTATACTCCAGGGACATAAGCGTGAATATACTAACACTTATTCTATATATGGCCTAATGTTATATCACATAGATGTTTTTCTCACTAGGTGATTGATTAGTGACCTGTGTTTTATAATGACTTTCGGAAATACAGCAGCAGTTTAAACCAATGAGGAGTGTCTCAGACTACCGCAGACTCCCTGCAGACATTGTAGACAAGCTATAGTCAAAGATCAAATTTCTGCTGTAATGGAACTGAGCTAACCACCCTCCAAAATAAATAAAAAAAAAAACTTGTATCAAGATTCTACTAAAATAAATAAAAATAAAGCATTACCTATAGACTGTGTCATGAGCTTACAGCGACAGAGAGGAGCCAGAAGACCGCATTGTCTGATTTCTTCTACTGCTGCACTGATTAGAAGCAGTTCAGTTTCATATTAAGCCGTGTAAATTTATTTTATCAGTGCAGGGGTTAATCTGCTCAGTTGAGCGCTCCTGGAGCATTAAGGCTCTCAGCTGTGCACTGTTAGCTACTCCGATCTCCTATATATACTACGCCCTGACTAGCACTCATTGTCAAAGTAGCTTATGATGCACTGCTGGAGGTTGTTGTTAGTTATTATTGGAGAAGGCTTTTGGTGGATTTATCTGTGACTGTTGCTAGGTTTTGAGTGTGTGATAATTCCCTTTCTTCTCCAACTTTGGTTTAACCCCATCTTCCACTCTCCGGTGCATTTTTCTTTTATATGTGTGGGTATATTTGTATGTTTGGTATGTTTCATTACCCCTGTTCATATTACCTTGTTAGTCTGGTTGGTGTATTATGATACACTAGTACTCCCCTCTTCCTTGGGTGGGGGAAGGGTACAGACTGATGGCGGATTCAGCACCTAAGGCAGCGTACGTGGTCCTGGCGTCTTCACCATCAGAAGTTATTCGGGGGAACAGAGTGAGCTAGGGAGCCCCTAGTGTTAGGGACAGGGAAGTAGCCCCTTGTCCCGGGACACCCAACAACAGAGCCGAGACATACTGACATAATTTTGAGCTTATGTCTGGTCATGTTTGTTTTAGGCATATATTCCATACACAACACAGTGTGATCTGATATGTGACATTATATAATGTATGTTCCGTAGTACAAAATTTAAAATGAGTATCAAAAGGGAGAGATATGGGCGTGGTGTTTTTTGTCTTTTATTTCACCTCTTCTTTATGCAAATATTAGCAAGTCCGGGTGGGCTTGCAGAAACACACTGGGAAAACAAAGAACATGCCCCACAATAGCTTAGAACAGGCTCACTGTTAGACATGAATATATCAAAATTTGTCCATATAATACAGGAACTGGTACTTCATAATATCATAACCAACAAGATTGGACTTATATTAGATTAGCCGAAGAAGAGACCCAGAAAATAATTCTAAAATCATATTTTATTATCCACATTATTAAAACAAACATAGAAAATAAGTAAAAAATAGCAGAATGCCCAGAAGGGGGATTAATACACCATCAAAATATAAAAGATGGAAGTATAACTGTGCAGACTGAATAGGACTATTTCTTAATATTGAATGAACAGAGTTCTGCCCACTATATCAAAGGCTATCAATTCCAAAGAATATCACCAAATCAAGGTTAAATATTTCATATACAATATATTTAATGAAGTCAATGAATGAGTGGTGAAGTCCAATGGTATAGAAAATCATAAATGCTGGATAGAACCACTGAATAGCACCAACATGAAACTATCTAATCTGCTGATCATACACTTGAATCAACAACATGAAAGGAGAAAGGGAAAAAAGAGGGTAAAAAATTACCTAGCCAAGAGAGCACAGAATGATGACAAGATGCTGTGACCCCCTCACCCCAACGCAAGTTTCACTGTCAATTCTTCCTGCACTCACCTGAGGGCACATCCTCAGGTGAGTGCAGGAGGTGTCCATTACCTCGTTCCCTATCGACAGGGCCCACCGTTATCGTTTCCCTGGTGTGTTGTGTCGTTTGGTAATCAACCAACCATTGGGTCGTGTCACACTGGGTCAGTCACTCCGTGACACTGTCAATCAGAATGACACTTGTAGTCACACCCCGTAAGCTGAGCAGCCTGGAAGACATGAAGCAGCAGAATCGCCAGCAGGAGAAGTTTATGACCGCTCTGAGCTGGTGACTGGCAGAGCAGGCAGGCAGACCCAAGATAAATGGGTTATCCAGGATTATTTAATTTTTTTATGTCTGGTATTCAAATCAACAGTCTTGTTTCATTAGCAAATTACAGATAGGGAAGAGGTATATTAGTAACATGAGCAATGAAATGGTTTTAGATGTACAAAAAATCTCTAGGCCTGAGCTAAGTAACATAGTAAGGTCATCTGTAATATTTCAATTAACTAGGTGAAATATGGCCATCTTTATGTGGAAACATAATAATGTTCTTTTGTGCAAAAAATAGTTTGCTATGTAATTGGTACTCCTTTTTCAGTGAAAATATAAAATTTCTATATAAAATGTTGCTAATTAACATTTTGTGACAATGCATTTTTTTTTCTTTTAGGAAGCAAAACCAGAGATGGAGTAGTACAAGGAGTGGCTTCAGGTCAGTGTCACCATTGTTTGAAAGCTCTGTTGTTAGTGCCGCTACAAAGACTGCTAATCTGTATGACACAGCACCTCAGGCGGTCAGGCAGCCAGAGCCAGCTCTGGTCATAATAGGATCAGAAGCTAACGGGTGACGGAGATCACCAAGGCTGAGCTAATGCAATTAATGCAAGTAGCTACTGCTCATCTTCTGCATGTTTACATCTACACTGCAAGTAGAAACATGGGATGTGCATAAATTCATGATATGATATGACAAACAAGCAGATTGGTAGGTCACGTGTGGGTTTGAACATACGGTGTTGTGCAGTTTCAATGCCTAATATTTTACATAAATAGAGTGGAATTTTTGCAGACTATCAAGCAAAGAAACTTGAAAGCATCTCAGGAACCTTGGCACATCTGCAGAAATAATATACTGTAAATCAGGCCATAAATTGGTTGGCTTATTACTAGTTGGTGACATTGGCGGCATAGGAAGGCTGAAATTAGGTTTCATTCTGGTGTTGGCTAATACTAAAAACCGATAAATATCTGAGACTGGAAAACATAGCATTTGTTTGCCCCATCTCCTTTCCATGATCCAGGTAATCTCTGCACAGTTTCTCACTACCCATTAAATTATAGGTTTCCCTATATCTGCCACATAGTCTACCTTTATAGTACCTATACCATAGTATGATAGGTTTCATAATCATATGTATTACTGTATAAGATACCTGCTTTGTTTTTATTAGAGCAGAATATTTGGATATATGTTTGTCTTGATGAGGTGCCAGAGAATATGGGAAGCAAGGTGTGCCACAGTCCGCGCTGCTGAGTCCACAAAATCACCTGGGATGCAAGATGTTGTAACAAAGTACTTCTTTATTCCTTCCTACGCGTTTCGGCGCCCTTCCTGGCACCTTCCTGTATCCCTGAGGAAGGTGCCAGGAAGGGCGCCGAAACGCGTAGGAAGGAATAAAGAAGTACTTTGTTACAACATCTTGCATCCCAGGTGATTTTGTGGACTCAGCAGCGCGGACTGTGGCACACCTTGCTTCCCATATTCTCTGGCAGTTTTTCCACATTGGAGTGGTCGGTGGAGGTCCTGCAGCAGCTGATACTGTGTTATGTCTTCAAGCCAGTTGTGGGTCACACAACTGGAATAGGTGAGTGGTACTGCATTACACCACTCACATCGTAGTGTCACTAGTGATAGGGCACTATTGCGCCTCTTGTTCCCCCACCCTTTTTGTATTGTCTTGATGAGGTGGCGTGTTGGAGTCAGACGCTCCTGATTGAGTCTGAGGTGCATGCTTCTTTTTATGAATCAGGAGCATCTTAGCAGTGGCATGCATCTGCGTGCCTCACAACAAATCTTACTTCAGTAAGATTTCTGCTGAAAGGAACTCCACAGCTCATTATTAATTAGACAAGATGTGGTGTCACGCCTCCTTGCCGTCCTGTCCCACCCCGGCTCAGCCCATTTTGCCAGATTTGGGAGAAACTGGCATGAAAAAAAGAGTGAAAAGTTGCAAAATTTAGTCACACCTCTGAGTTGCGCACAAAATGTATGACATTTCGCAGCAATTTACACCAGAATTTTTGGCAAAATTGCTTCTTAGCTTTTAATATTTTTAGAAATCTCACATTCAAACCCTACAATTCCTTGCGTAAACCACTTATCCAAGGCATACTGGTTTTCTGCTGAGAACCAGCTGTTAGCAGCTTTGGAAAAAAGGAATACAAATTTGTTCTCCTTTAGAACAAATAAAACTGCCTTTGTAGTGATTTCTGTCCCTTAAAGGGAATCTGTCACCTCATTTTTCGCATATAAGCTGGGCAACCGCCATTAGGGGCTAATCTACAGCATTCTATAATGGTGTAGATAAGCCCCGCATGTAACCTGAAACATAAGATAAACAAGTTAGATTATACTCACCCAGGGGAGGTCCGGTGCGGTCCTTTAAAGGGAACCTGTCACCTCATTTTTTACAAATAAGCTACAGCCACCGCCATTAGGGGTTTATCTACAGCATTCTATATTGGTGTAAATAAGCCCCTGATGTAACCTGAAAGATAAGAAAAACAAGTTAGATTATACTCACCCAGGGGCGGTCCGGGTCTGATGGGTGTTGCAGGTCCGGCAAAGGTCAGAGAGGCCCGGCACAATGTCGTAGCAATGCAGAAAAATCAAGGAACCAGGGCACCAGGTGTCCTTCTTTGGTAACTTTATTGGTACAGAAAAACAACATTTGGCTGCGCAAGGCCGTTTTTCAAGCCATAAAAAAAGAGAGAAATGCTTTTTTATGGCTTGATAAAGGCCACGTATAGCCGAAACATTGTGATTTTTCTGTACTAATAATGCTACCAAACTAGGACACCTGGTGTTCCTGGATTTTTATAAAACTGGCAGCCAGGCTCTGATTCATACTGTCCACGGTTTGGGCAGCACAAATCTAGAGGCAGGTTCACTTTAATGGTTCAGATATTGATCTACAAAATAGTTATCATTAGGTAGCAATGGAGAGGCGGTTTTATTTATTCTAGAGGTAAATTCATTTGCTTAAGTGAACCCTTGAAAATGAGATTTCTTAGTAAATAGCCTTCATTCATTGGCTTTCTGAAGCACAGTAATTATAGCACTGCAATCACATAGTCCCATAAAAGTAGTTCTAACAATATCAAGTTGAAAGCTTGCCTAGTGAGGCTCCACATCAATGTCATATAAATGAGTGTAATATAATATTGATGTTAGCTACATATAATAACTTGTGAGCCCAGCGTTAGAGTAGTGATGAATATATAGTAGTAAGGGTGGGACTTGCTGCCTTCATCAAGCTGCAAAGTACTGAAGAAAGTAGAGCAGGGCACTGTCACCCTGCTGCATATAATGTTACAGATTTAGGATCGCTGCAGGCTTTGTTACATTATTTAGTTTGCTAACTTTTTCAAGCCTAATGTTTCTTTTGTAACTCTGCTTGTTACCTCAAAGTTTATAAACTGTACTAGTGAGCAGGCAAGGCTTCTAAAAGAGTCACATTAGGGAACAAGAAGTCATTTCTGTATGGCCTTTTATACTGACCTAATTTAAAACTTTTTATCTGGTTGTTATATTATATTGATTATATTCACTTTTACATATAATCGACAAACAAGCATTCTTAAGAACCCTTATTCCTAATCATCGGCTCACGTAAACAAGCCATTGGTCAATCTGCAATCTGATTGTTCGTGGGTCCTTCATGCTTGCTGTTAAATTGTTGGCATAACATCACCCCAAGTAAACAGGCCAACAACATGCATCCTGTATGGGGAGATCATTACTACCCACATACCATTGTGTTGGCCTGTGTCAAAAGGCAAATAAACGAGCACTGGTCAACTTGATCAGTGCTTATTTATAGACAGATGTCATCCCATGTAAGTGGACCTATAGATGACTGGCTCCAGTTCTGCTCAAAAGTTATCAGGAACCATACAAATGAATTTTGTGGATATTGCCTGCGCTGATGAACAGTTAGAATTAGAGTTGAGCGACTTTTGGTTTTTTAGGGTCGAGTTTCGTTTCGTGAAACCCGACTTTTCCAAAAGTCGGGTCGAGCAAGATCGGCCGACTATAGGGAAAAGTCGGGGTCGTCCCGAAACACGAAACCCAATGTAAGTCAATGGGGAATAAAAGTCGGCAGTGAGAGGACAGGAAACACACCTACAGTGCCCATTTGAATGCCAAAAGCATCAACTCTTCTTACTTAAGCTTGTCAACCTTAATTAACTTCATAATACTAGTTACGCACTGAAAAACGCATGCTCAGTACCTCAGCAGGACAAAAAAAAAATTGGGATTGCTTTTAAAAAAGCAGTTTGCAGAGCAGTGGGTAAACAGCAATGCAGCCGTCAGGAAGCCTTAGAAGGCAGCCTAACAACCAACACCGCTGATCCAGCAAAATATAGCCTCCCCTTGCACTGCACACACAGTGACTGGTGTGTTGTACAGGCAAAATCACTAGCAGCAGAAGCAGTTTTTGGTGTCTTCTTACCTGCCTAACGCTCTCCCTACAGAATCAGCAGTAGCAGCAGCAGCTCTCCCTATTCTGAGATCAGCATGAGGAACATGGCGGTCGGCGTGCACGCCCTTTTATACCCTCTGTGACGCCCACCAAAGCAAGCCAATCACTTGCATGCCCTTCTGAAAGATGGTGGTGACCCCTGCCTATGTCATCACGTTGCCCACAGTGTCCGTGGATCCTGATTGGCTGAAAAAGAGCGCAAAACAAACTTTTGAAACGCGACTTTGGCATGTAAGTCGCCGAACTCGTGGCCGACCTCATCCTAGGGTCGGGTTTCATTTCATGAAACTCGACTTTGCCAAAAGTCGTCGACTTTTGAAATTTTTCGACCCGTTTCGCTCAACTCTAGTTAGAATGAAAAATGTAGATGAAAAAAGGTGGTTTTTATTCAACGCATTTCGAAGTCTATATATGACTTATTCCTCAGGAAATATCACATACATATGAAACAGTGATGGTTTGCTGTAAAGTAGTTTCAAAATTCAAAATCCGGTGCCAAAAGAACCACCTGACAGGTTCATTCGTGGAACAAATAAAAAGAAACATTTTTTATGTAGTTTTTTTTTTTGTAGAAAAATTTATTTATTTGTTGTGAATGAACCTGCAATATAATAGAAATTGTTATAATCCAATTAATATACATCTGTAATTTAGCAAGTTTTTCATCCATTCATTATCATGTCATGTGTCATACCATGTGTCTACAGTATGCCATGAACACATTGCTTGCCAGGTGGTTCTTTTGGCGCCGGATTTTGAAATTTGAACCTACTTATACAGCAAACCATCACTGTTTATTTATATGTATGTGGTATTTCCTGAGGAAGAAGTCATACATAGACTTCGAAACGCGTTGAATAAAACCACCACCTTTTTTCATCTATACGTCCGGAATTCTATTTGTTCGGCAGCACAGGCAATGTCCACAAAATTCCTTTGTAAGGTTCCTGATATAGTCAATCTCTGACCCGTGGATCTGCGGCAGCTGACATTTATGTGCCTTATCAAAGGGGCACCAGGTGAGCAGTTTTCTGAATAAGGCCTCTTTCACACATCCGTTTTTTTTAATTCTGCACGATGCGGCAAAATTTTTAATAACCGGATCCAGCACCGGATCCGGTTTTGTCCCATAAGCTTTCATGGTCGCCGCATCGTGCCGGATGGTTATGCGTCGTGTCCGGTTGTTGCCGGACACGGCATAAATTAGCCGTCCGGCATCTGCAAAAAACGTTCCCTGCAACGTTTTTTGTCAGCGCCGGACCGGCTTTTTCCACCGCGCATGCCCGGACTCTGTGAATGTTAACCCCACAAGTGCCCGGCGAGAGAGAGATCTCTCTCTGTCACCCGGACACTTGTGAGAGATCTCTCTCGCCGGGCACTTGTGGGGTTAACACTCACAGTGTCTGGGTGAGAGAGAGAGATCTCTCTGTGGGGTTAACCCCACAAGTGCCCGGCAAGAGAGAGATTCTCTCACCTGGACACTAAGTGTTAACCCCCCATGTCTCTCTCTCTCCACCCCCCTCTCTCTTCCCCTCCCCTCCCTTTCAGCAGCTGTCTCTCATCGGCTGCCTCTGTCCACCTCGTCCTGCGGCTCCTTTAAATCACGTCCGAGCCGTATCTCTTGCCGCACACACATCCGGTGTCACGGCTGCAGGCCGGATCCGGCGGCCCGGCTTTTCGCCGCACGCTGCCGGACCCCACACACCGGATGTGTGAAAGTAGCCTAACAGATTCTTAAATTATCCGATAAGACCCTATAGCCCCCATCACACATAGCGATCTTGCTAGCGAGATCGCTGCTGAGCCACAAGTCACGCAGCGCTGCATGTGACAGGCGGGAGACCAGCGATCAGCGAGCAGGAGCTGGTAACTAAGGTACACATCGGGTTTCTAAGTGCCGCGCACCGCTTAGAAACCCGATGTGTACCTTGGTTACCAGATCCCTGCACCAGCGCGCTGGTAACTAAGGTACACAGTGGGTAACTAAGCGACGTGCGTCGCTTGTTACCCACGTGTTGCTGATCGCTGGTGAAGCAGCTCACCAGCGATCAGGTAGCGACACACCAGCAATCCTGCCAAGGTCATATCGTTGTCGGGATCGCTGGTGCGTCACTATGTGTGACGGGGCCCTATGTGCGCTTCTTCTCTTCTATAGTTTTTGGTCAAAAAGTTGTCAGGGTATATTGATTCCAATAGACGAAGTTACTCAGACTGTATTCACATGTTGCTGCTGCAGTGCCTTTTTTCATGCCAATGGTTGCAGTGGTTTTCAAAAATAGCAGCAAAAACTATACTATTATTGGATTACTCTACTATATTTATTGAAGTGTTATTATCCTCCGTCACTCTCATGAATATTTTTTTCAGATCCTGGACCCATTGCATTAATCCATGGTAACTCCTGGGGCTAGTCACAATAATCTGGGTTCAGAAATTATTCTGAGTCTACGACTAAGCTGTAAGCATTGGGCGCTGTGAGACACCGTTTCTAGGATGCCTCCTTTACACTATACTCACACATAGTGATGTCCTCAGATAGGTTTAACTCTACTGTAGAAGGCACGGATGAAGATTCATGAAGGTTTATTTTCCAGCCGAATTCTTGTAAATATGCACATGTGGTAGGGGCTGGGGTTGGGGGGTGGTCCACTGCTTACCACGTCCGGATGACACAGGCACCAGGCGAAGCAAGGACAAGACAGAGGCAGAGTTCAGTTGTAACAGTTCTAGATTTTATTCCTCGTCCTCCTGATGACCACAACCACGCACCGCAGTTCTTTACAATTCTCTGTCTCCAGGCCCTGGTACCTGCACCTTTCCTCCAGTCAAAGTAACGTCCCTCGCGGATCTTTCGCTGGGGCTGTCCTAGACCAATCTACTGCCAGCGCCTCACCTGCCCGAGGTCGTCATCCAATCGGCACCCCCGGGTCCTCGTCTGTCTTGCGGTCCGTCGGTTCAGGGCCACCCCCCTGACTGTCTCTTTGCTGTCAGTCCCTGGTCAAGCTTTTCTCTGTTCACCGTCTTCTACCGATCTCCTCCCGGGACTAGCCTGCCTGGAACCCTACCCTGTCCTATTTATCCCCTCTCTCACCAGGAATTCCCCTCCTGGGTTCCTATCTCCCCGCCCCCCATGACTAAGCATTTCTCAAGCCGTAAGCTGATGTTAAGTCCTAAGCTACTCCCCCCTGCCATCTTGTGGTCATTTCTAGGTACTGTGCTCTCCTATCCACCTTTCCCAGCGTCACCCTTCTATCCTGTCAATCTCCGTCTCTAGTGCACAAACCGTCCCCTCCTACTACCAGTCACGTCTGTCCGTCAAGTCACCTTCCCCACACACACATACAGTAGGTAAAAAGACTTTTCAGAAACAGAGCTGCAACACATGAGCTTTTAGGATGGCTGATAGACAGTGAGTGAGGAAGAAGAATGAAGAAGAAAGGAGGGGTTACTGACATCAGTGCTACATCAGAGAGAGACAAGGAGAGAGGAAGGACAAACTTCTTATCAGAGCAAACCTTACTACATAGCAGCAAAACAACAATATATAACAACACAATGATAATGCAATACAGTCTGTAAGATTCCTAAATCATGAGACATGGCAGAAATACAGTAGAGACTTTACATAACTGTTTAATAAAAAATAAACATCAGAAAGCCTTAATTTAGGATCAATGCCTGCAATTTTGGAGATAACAAACCCAAAATTTGGTCAGAATTTCATCAGTACTTTTCACTGATGAGAAAAAAATTTTCTTCACCTTCTCCTATCGATCAGTCAGTGAAAAATAGTCTTGCATTACAGATGTTGACCCAACACTCAGATCAATTTCGGTCTTGTCTCTGTGAATTTGCACAGGCCACTTGATCCGAGAAAAAAACGTACATATGAACAGCCCCATAGACTGTTATAGGTACACTCGAACGAGAGAAACTGATGTGAGTGAAGCCTTAAAGTAGTCTATATACCGGTTTGTCATGTGAATTTTATGGATGCAAGAGAATATAAACAAGTACAACTTGCACAGAGTACTTTTAGCCACACACAAGAAAACGGCCTAATCTGTAGCTAAAATCTTAAATCATGGGTAATACTTAGTCTCTGGTTATAAAGACTTGGATTTATATATATATATATATATATATATATATGTTTATGTAATGATAAAGCAAAGAATGCTAAGAAACCATTGTCTTTCTATGATATTACCTCTTGCTCACCACCGCAGCCCCATTTATTTTTCCTTGTTTCCACCAGTGGCCGAGAAGACCAAAGAGCAGGCATCTCAGCTTGGTGGGGCTGTCATGTCTGGAGCTGCGAACATTGGTGCAGCCACTGGTCTAGTGAAGAAGGATGAATTTCCTACGGATATAAAGGTGTGATCTGACTTCTTGTGATTTGTATGTGACCTATTATTGTCACCCTGTGTCATTATAACTGATATAAAAATGCTATTTTGATAAAGCACATGGTTCACCCAATTTCACTCATGGGTTTTGCCATTTCAGATGGTCAAAATCGCGATCTCAAGAAAAATGTTGATCATAATACACTGGTGCAAATGCAATTGCAGGATGTTCCGTCAGATACACAACCTATTTAGGTTTGGGTGCCCTGTTTCTGTGTCATGTAGCTATTTCAATTTTATTGTAATGGTGAAGAACTGTCAAATGTGAACACAAGGCATTTAATTTTTTTTTTAAAGACCTGCAGTCAAACGAGCAAGACTTTGTGGAATCTTTTGAAATATAGAAGCTTGTAAAGTCATTAGTGATGAGCGAGTGTGCTCGTTACTCGAGTTTTCCGAGCATGCTCAGGTGTCCTCCGAGTATCTTAGGTGTGCTCGTAAATTACGTCCCCATAACTAAGTCCCCGTAGCTGCATGATTTGCGCCTGCTAGACAGCCTGAATACATGCAGGGATTGCCTGTTTGTTAGGGAATCCCCACATGTACTCAAGCTGCCTAGCAGCTACAAATCATGCAGCTACGGGGACTCAGACATAAATTACAAGCACGCCCAGGATACTCGGGGGACACCCGAGCATGCACACTCGCTCATCACTAAAATCCACCTATTTAAGAATAAATATTTCCTAAAGTTTACATGTGCACATAATTCAATGTAGTCTTATGGCTTATCATATTTGTTCACCTATAAATATTCCCAGTGTAAATGTCGAAGCATATTTAATCCCTAGGTATAACAATAGATAATACAATTTCAGTCCAGGTTTGAGTTGATTTCCCCTACAGCAAAGGAAAATCTATTAATACAGATGCCGGGGTGGATCATGATCATGCCATCTGTTGTGTAAGAATCTGGGAGGCTAAAATCCTTTTTTTATGGGATAAAAATGGTTCCAGGTCATATGACATGTTTAATGATAGCATGAGTAAGATATTAGTTCTTATTAATGGGTGAGAATTAGTTGAAGAAAACATGATTAAAGAATGTTCACTCACGAGTTCATATGGGGTTGACATTAGTTAGGTGACAAGTAGTCATCATTTCATTTATATAAAATACACTTCACTTGTAAAATGTATTAAGCTGGAATATTAATAACGGTAAGGGTAGCCTGTACCTGTAATGAAGATCCAGTAGGCTAATTGAGATGACTGTCACATTATTTATTAGATAGAGAACTAAAGAACAGAATAGTAAATATGGAAACTAAATGGATGTTAGATAATAATATGTAAATTTCAAAAAACTGACTGTCTCAAGCATAAACTAAGTGTGAACAGGTGCATAACCTAGAGTCACCAACTCATATACATTCAAACAAAAAAGGAAGCACACTGTAGCGCCATAGCATGCAAACCTGAAATACGAAAAATGAATTGCATTACTGCATTAGAAATATGAAAAATTGAGAAAGCTTTGCGCATAAAATGGTCAATTTATGTGTACCTGGAAGCCACGGTAAGGCTTTTCTCATATTCCAGGACCCTAACCTAATGCCAATCCTCACTTAGACTAAAGTCTTCATCTGTATGGGAACCTATGTCAATCCTCTCCTTAGACTGAAATCTATATCTCTAGTTTTTTGAAATTTGTATTCATTAACCTTCTGACTGAGCTCTCCACCTCTTAGCCACAGGCGTTTTTAATCACAGCAGGGCCACCACCCCTCCACAGAGATATAGATTTCAGTCTAAGGAGAGGATTTACATAGGTTCCCATAGAGATGAAGACTTTAGTCTAAGTGAGGATTGGCATTAGCTTAGGGTCCTGGAATACGAGAAACGCCTTACCGTGGCTTCCAGGTACACATAAATTGGCCATTTTATGCGCTAAGCTTTCTCAATTTTTCATATTTCTAATGCAGTAATGCAATTCATTTTTCATATTTCATGTTTGCATGCTATGGCGCTACAGAGTGCTTCCTTTTTTATTTGAAGATAATAGTAATGATATTGAAGATGATATAAATGTAGGAGAATCTTCATCGAATACCCAATATACCTTGGCAAGTGTGTTTGCTTAAAGAGCTAGGGTAGTAAACTGAATCTTTTTGCCCGGGTTAGAGATAGTCTATACATTTGCATTTAGAAACAGTAAACATGTCAAGAATTGAATTGAACTTGGAGCAGTAAAAAATTCCAGTATCCCATTGTTACATCAAGCTGACATTTACTGCCAGGGCTGTGGAGTCGGTAAGCCAAATCTCTGACTCTATATCCAACTCCTCAATTTCTTTCACTCCGACTCCACAGCACTGGTCACTACTGAGCATGTGCATAACGTGCGGTACAGATTCATCTCTACTAAAAGCTGAGATTCTTAGATCATTCTTAGAACAGACATTTATAGGACATTTCATAACTTTCCCAAATTAATCTGAAAAAATGTACAGTACATCCTGCACTGTACTACTGTACCCAATGCATTATATATTTTAGTACTCAGTCCATTTTAGTCTCCACAGCCCTGTTTACTACTACTTATATTCTGTCTACAAAGCAATTGCGTATTATGAGCTATTATGAGCTAATGGAAATAAACATGTTTATTTCGGTTCTCTCCTGTTTGTAAAGAGACCAATCTGATTTTAGACATATGTTTTGGAAACTATTGTTGCACAGCACTGACTTGTAGAGAGGAGATGCACAGGACTATGGATGAAAGAGCACAGTATTGACTTTAGGAGGGGAATAGAACTGCAATTGCTTATATAGGGGAGTTGCTCAGCACTCGCTTGTGAAGTAGATTAGCACTGTACTGGCTGGTGGACTGGAGAAGAACAGCATGGACTTGTGGAGGGAGTAGCACTGCGCCGGATTGTGGAGGGAGTAGCACAGCTCCGGCTTGTGAAGAGAAGCGCAATACTTATGGATGGGGAAAATGCACTGGCTTATAGAGGGGAGTCACACAGCACTCGCTTGTGGAGGGCAGTAGCACAGCACTGGCTTGCAGAGGGGTGTAGCAAAGCACTGGCTGTGAAGTGATTTGCACTGGCTTCTGGAGGGGATAAACATGGCATTAACTTATTTAGGAGAGAGGACAACACTGGCTTGTGGAGGGGAGTAGCACTACACTGACTCATGGAGGGGGAGTAGTAAAGCACTGATATGTGGATCAGGAATAGCACTGATATGTGAAGGGGGAGTAGCACAGCACTGATATGTGAAGGGGAGTTGCACAGCACTGATATGTGAAGGGGGAGTAGTACAGCACCGATATGTGAAGGGGAGTAATTCAGCACTGATATGTAAAGGGGGAGTAGTACTGTACAGTACTGATATGTGAAGGGGAGTAGCACAGCACTGATATGTGGAGGGGGAGTAGTACAGCACTGATATCTGGATCAGGAGTAGCATTGCACTTTCCTGTGAAGAGGGAGTAGTACAGCACTGATATGTGAAGGGGGAGTAGTACAGCACTGATATGTGAAGGGGGAGTAGTACAGCACTGATATATGTCAAGGGGGAGTAGTACAGCACTGATATGTGAAGGGGGAGTAGTACAGCACTGATATCTGGATCAGGAGTAGCATTGCACTTTCCTGTGAAGAGGGAGTAGTACAGCACTGATATGTGAAGGGGGAGTAGTACAGCACTGATATGTGAAGGGGGAGTAGTAAAGCACTGATATATGTCAAGGGGGAGTAGTACAGCACTGATATGTGAAGGGGGAGTAGTACAGCACTGATATGTGAAGGGGGAGTAGTACAGCACTGATATGTGAAGGGGGAGTAGTACAGCACTGATATGTGAAGGGGGAGTAGTACAGCACTGATATATGTCAAGGGGGAGTAGTACAGCACTGATATGTGAAGGGGGAGTAGTACAGCACTGATATCTGGATCAGGAGTAGCATTGCACTTTCCTGTGAAGAGGGAGTTGCACAGCACTGATATGTGAAGGGGGAGTGGTACAGCACTGATATGTGAAGGGGAGTAGCACAGCACTGATATGTGAAGGGGGAGTAGTACAGCACTGATATGTGAAGGGGGAGTAGTACAGCACTGATATGTGAAGGGGGAGTAGTACAGCACTGATATGTGAAGGGGGAGTAGCACAGCACTGATATGTGAAGGGGGAGTAGTACAGCACTGACATGTGAAGGGGGAGTAGTACAGCACTGATATGTGAAGGGGGAGTAGCACAGCGCTGATATGTGAAGGGGGAGTAGTACAGCACTGATATGTGAAGGGGAGTAGCACAGCACTGACATGTGAAGGGGAGTAGTACAGCACTGATATGTGAAGGGGAGTAGTACAGCACTGATATATGTGAAGGGGGAGTAGTACAGCACTGATATGTGAAGGGGGAGTAGTACAGCACTGATATGTGAAGGGGGAGTAGTACAGCACTGATATGTGAAGGGGGAGTAGTACAGCACTGATATATGTCAAGGGGGAGTAGTACAGCACTGATATGTGAAGGGGGAGTAGTACAGCACTGATATCTGGATCAGGAGTAGCATTGCACTTTCCTGTGAAGAGGGAGTTGCACAGCACTGATATGTGAAGGGGGAGTGGTACAGCACTGATATGTGAAGGGGAGTAGCACAGCACTGATATGTGAAGGGGGAGTAGTACAGCACTGATATGTGAAGGGGGAGTAGTACAGCACTGATATGTGAAGGGGGAGTAGTACAGCACTGATATGTGAAGGGGGAGTAGCACAGCACTGATATGTGAAGGGGGAGTAGTACAGCACTGACATGTGAAGGGGGAGTAGTACAGCACTGATATGTGAAGGGGGAGTAGCACAGCGCTGATATGTGAAGGGGGAGTAGTACAGCACTGATATGTGAAGGGGAGTAGCACAGCACTGACATGTGAAGGGGAGTAGTACAGCACTGATATGTGAAGGGGAGTAGTACAGCACTGATATATGTCAAGGGGGAGTAGTACAGCACTGATATGTGAAGGGGGAGTAGTACAGCACTGATATGTGAAGGGGGAGTAGCACAGCGCTGATATGTGAAGGGGGAGTAGTACAGCACTGATATGTCAAGGGGGAGTAGTACAGCACTGATATGTAAAGGGGGAGTAGCACAGCACTGACATGTGAAGGGGGAGTATTACAGCACTGATATGTGAAGGGGGAATAGTACAGCACTGATATGTGAAGGGGGAGTAGTACAGCACTGATATATGTCAAGGGGGAGTAGTACAGCACTGATATGTGAAGGGGGAGTAGTACAGCACTGATATCTGGATCAGGAGTAGCATTGCACTTTCCTGTGAAGAGGGAGTAGCACAGCACTGATATGGGAAGAGGGATTAGCACAGCACTGCTATGGGAAAGGGTAGTAGCACAGCACTGATATGTGGATCGGGAGTAGCACTGCACTTTCTTGTGAAGGGGAGTAGCACTGCATTGACTTATGGAGTAGCACTGTGATGCATCATCGACAGAGGAAAAAAGGAAGAGAAGGAACTGCTCTGTCCACATGAAAATACAGGAGAATTACCGGCAGGTGCAGTCCATGCCCATTCTGAGCCAGGAGAGATCATTGCAAGGCAGAGCAGGCAGGTAGTTAGCAAAAGCAACTACCTGCGATAAGTGCTTGGCCCCTTAGAGAAAAGAAAAGTCCCGGATAATTCCTTTCAGTTGAATATAAATGTTCCGATGTTGTGTTCTATTGCTGACCTGCGATTTGTTGCTTGTCTGGTACCAGTTTATCTATCCCTTTAGCAATAACTGGAGCAACAAATAATGTATATTCACTGTAGATAAATGAGAGCAGACATTGTAATAACTTATATATGATCAGCTATTTTCGCTTTTGAGAAAAAAATATTTTTAACATTTTTACATCCTTGTTTTTGACCCACATGATGAATAATACTTAAGCTTATGGAGAAATACTGGAGCAATATACAAGAACTCCGGCGTTGTGTGTAGTAGTGGCAGGAGAGGTAATGGATATTTATAAGAGGAGACAATTGAAGATAACAGGAGGGAACTCTGCAGGACATAAAAACATGCAATGGGCCTGCTGCAGCAAGCAGAGAGAACAAGGCATCTTAGAATACGCACGCTCCTCAGACAATGAAGGGACTGCTTCCAGCTTAGCTTATAAATAGCAACAGCTGAGAAAATGAGGCCACAGCTTATACCGCCAGGATGAGAAAAAAACACTGACGGAAGGCGGCATGCCGAGCTGGGGAATCATTGGTCTCCTTTTGATTCTATAAATCCCTCTGTTCCTATGACCCACAGACAAATATGAGTGGCCCTCTCCTCTGCTCTTACAGATCGCACTCAGAATATAGGCTCGTTCCCCAGTTTACACTGCTTAAATCTACTGATTTGTTTAACCTGATGTATTATTTTCTTCGTCTGAAGAGGCGTTGTGCGGCGCTGTGACTCCCAGCAGCCTGGCTTTGTAGGAAGATTACTCTCTCTATAAATGGAGCACGTAACATTAAACTAATTATTATATTTATTTCATATGCGTAGCACAGATACAAGGAAGGGCTTTTATTTAGTTAATAACATAACCTTAATGAAGACAAAAGACCATAGTGAGAGGTTAAATTATATCACTCCCTAGTAAGATAAAAGACCTGTTATTAAATGGGAGCGATGATTGAAATACAGTCGGATGTATGGACCAAAGCCAAATGGCATCTCCGCATACATATTCATGTCCAAATAGCAGCATGAAATCATCACCGGATAAAGATCTCTTCTTAAAATATGCAAACAAAATTGATCTGGTGACTCTGATTGACGGGTAAAGTTAGCAAATCTCATTGCCTGAGTAATTGAAACACAATCGTATTTCCATTGAAAGCGGCACACACGTTCGCGCTTGCTAAATCATTGAGGTTTCTGCATTGACAGCTTGGTTGCAGACTCTTCACTCCATGGCTTCTTTATGAGACAGGGAATGAACCTCCCTTTGCCTGCACAATGGGATCACTTTTTGGTAGCCCTGCTACAAAGATGATGATTGGATGGTGTCCAAGCTGTAGAAGCTAAACTGTTCTGCCCTCTTCCACGTATGACGCTGTGTGGATTCCAGCATTCGGCTAAACCCTTCATTCACTCCCAGTAAAAAGACTGTTTGGGTGCTTAAGTCTATATTTATTGGGATGACATGGACAACAATGGGAGATGATAACAGATGGTATAGTAGATGAGATTGATGAACACAGTAGTAGATGAAATCGGATATTGTTGAACACAGTAGTGGATGAATCAGAGATTGTTGTACACAATGTGGATGATATCAGAGATTGTTGTACACAATTGTGGATGATATCAGGTAAAAACTATAAGGAAACAGACAATGCAATATGTCAGTAGTAGCAGATATTAACAACAGCAGTAATACAAGGTGCTATGATAACAGTAAAGCAATGACAGAGGCTGAGAAATACAATATACAATGCAGTGAAATAAACTTAGGCTGCTAGCATTGTGCTAACTGAACAGAAATGCATATAACTAGATGCAGAGTAAGGGCATTACAAGGAACTGAAAATGCATTGCAAATATCATGGGGCATGCACTATAGCCAGCTAACACAGATGCATAACATATATTACATAACTGCATTAAAAGCTCACCGGAATCCGCTTGATATAAGCAGTGAACTTGCAGAGAGCTGAGCACATGTGAGTTCCTCAGAGATCTAGGAGAAATGGCTACATGTTGCTGACCCGAAGGAAGAAGGGGCGGTTCTGAACAGAATATCCGTTAAAGGGACAGAGGATTCTGAACACATGAATAGGAAAAAGAAGGGCAACTATGACACCTAATGGCCATAGCTGGAACAGCACTTAAGAAATGTCTTGCTGCACATGAATGGGCAGAACATAAACCATTAGTAGATCCAATATAGTACAGACAACTTCCTTAACAGACAATGACTCAGTCTTTCGAGTGGTACACCCCTTTTTTCAACATCATTAGTAATCCTGATAAAACCTTTCCATCTCTTCCCTGATGACTGTCAATATACAGGCAAATACGAGCAAACCCGCTTGGTACATGGCTGCATTTTTCACTTTTCCTGATTGCATTGTTCACTTATTCTTCATGCGAGTCATACATCATGTGTTCTGCAATGGTCTTTTCCACTGACTCATTGTACATTTAAATATTAGGTCTGACCAATCATTACATGCTATGACCACACACTGCAATTGATCAAATAGCCCCTTAGACCCTAAGGCCCAAGTGAGACTGAAATCCTTGCACCCACTATAGTTGGGAGTCTCTCTAAGGCCGGGGTCACACTTGCAAGAAACACGCACGAGTCTCGCATCTCGATACCCGGCACTGCCGCCAGCACTAGGATCCGTAGTGTGCAGGTGCATGTATTTCTATGCAGCTGAGCGCTTCGGTCCAAGTAGCGGTGGCAGTGCCGGGTATGGAGATGCGAGACTCATACGAGTTTCAAGGAAGTGTGACCCTGGCCTAAAGATGATACTATGGGTAACTTTTGGGTCTATGTCATATAAAAACCCCCATACACATTGTACTCTCATGGAATGAACCTTCTGATATTGAGTCTAATGTGTATAGGGATCCCTAACAGATGAATGTTGGGGGAGCTAACCCCTTTCCGACATTGGGCGTAATAATACACCTATGTTGGAATGCCTCCCTTTGATGTGGGCTCCAGCACATAGTCCACATTGTTCCTTGCACCTGTCAGCTGTTTTGAACAGCTGATGTGCCTCTAACAGCCACGGGTGGAATCGCGATCCACCCACGGCTGTTAACCTGTTAAATGCCGCTGTCAATCTCTGACAGCGGCATTTAACTGACGCTTCCGGAAATCTCGCCCATCGGTGACCCCGTATCCAGCAGACCTCTATGGTTGTCATTGTTGGATTGCTATGAGCTTATAGCAAGTGAGCATTTCTGCGACATACAGGCGATCTAATCATCGCCTTTATGTCACAGAACCAATCGGACAACTGCAGCATCTAGTCTCCCATGAAGACTATTGAAGCATGCACAAGGTAAAAAAATATGTTTTATGGGAGACTATTGAAGCATGCAAAATGTAAAAAAAAAGTTTTTCAAAATATTAAAAAAATTAAAAAAATATAAAAATTCAAATCACCCCACTTTCGCCCCATTCAAATTAAAACAATAAAAAAAACCAAGCACACATATGTGGTATCGCCACGTTCAGATTAACCCGATTTATCAATATAATAAATAATTAACCCAATCGTTAAACGGCGTAATGAGAAAAAAATTAAAAACGCCAAAATTACGTTTTTTTGGTAGCCGCTACATTGCAATAAAGTGCAATAACAGGCAATTAAAAGATCGTATCTGCACCAAAATGGTATCATTAAAAATGTCAGCTCGGTGCGCAAAAAATAAGCTCTCACTCACCCAGCCCCAAATCATGAAAAATGGAGACGTTGTGGGTCTCGGAAAATGGTGCCATTTTTTTTTTTTTTTTTTTTAGCCAAATATTTTTTTCACCACTTAAATAAAAAAAAACTAGACATGTTTGGTGTCTATGAACTCTTAATGACCTGGAGAATCATATTGGCAGGTCAGTGTTAGCATTTCGTGAACATGGTAGATAAAAAAAAACAAGTGTGGAATTGCACTTTTTTTTGCAATTTCACAGCGCTTGGATTTTTTTTTCCCATTTTCAGTACACGATATGTTAAAATCAATGGTTTCATTCAAAAGTACAACTTATCCTGCAAAAAACAAGCCCCCCCAAAAATGAAAAAGATATGGCTCTGGGAAGAAGAGGAGTAAGAAACGAAAACGCAAAAGCGGAAAATTGCCCAAGGGTTGAGGGGTTAAGGATTGAGCATGACAGATTTTGGACTGCTAATCTTTTTGATCTTTATAGATAAGCCATCACATATGTCTGGCAGAGGCTCTCTCACAGACAACATGGGAGTGCTCGACTCAGCGACATTCAGAAATGAGGTCTTTTATTTTCACTAATAGAAAGACTGTCATAATAATGTTATAGTTAAAGGGAACCTTCTGTCACCTGTTTTGGCTGCTATAAGATGCGGCTACTGCCTTTTAGGGCTTATCTACAGCATTCTAAAATGCTGTAGATAAGCCCCCGGTCCGACCTGAAAGATAAGAAAAATAGGTTTTACTATACTCACCCAGGGTCTGTCTGATACGGTCCGGTCCAATAGGTGTCGCAGGTCCGAGTCCGGCGCCTCCCATCTTCTTGCGACGGCGCCCTCCTGCTTGCTTCCCTGCTCCCAGTATCGCACTTCTGCACCGGCATACTTCTCTGCCCTGTTGAGTAAAGTACTGTATTGCGCAGGCGCTGGGCCTCTATGACCTTTCCTGTCACCTGCGCATTGCAGTACTTTGCTCTGCCCTCAACAGGGCAGAGAAGTACCCCTGCACAGAAGTGCAATGCCGGGAGCGATGAAGCAAGCACTAGGACGGCATCGCAAGAAGATGGGAGGCGCCGGACCCAGACTTGCGACACCCATCGGATCGCCCCCCCAGGTGAGTCCAATAAAAAGACCAGAAAAAGCCATACACCTGACAAATGCTATTGAGAACTCTGCTATTAGAAGTGGAAAGGAAGAACAAAGACAAAATAATCTAATTAATAAAAATATTGGAGAAAGAGAAACCTATCACAAACTAAAATGTTTCTATACTAATGCACAAAGCATGGGCAACAAACAAGGAGAATTGGAACTACTAACACAGGAAAAGAAATATGATGTCATTGGAATCACTGAAACTTGGTGGGACAATACACATGATTGGAATACAAGACTAGAAGGATGCAACTTATTTGCAAGAAACAGACTTGATAAACGAGGAGGAGGTGTCGCATTGTATGTTAGAAACGCGTATATTTGCACAGAGATTGAAGCTTCAGAGACTGGGAGTTCTGTGGAAACTGTTTGGGTAAGAATACAAGGACATAACAATGGAAAGGACACCATTGTAGGCATTTACTACAGGCCGCCTGTGCAAGCTGAAGACATGGATGAACTCTTTATGCATCAAATGGCCAAGTTCTCCAAAAAATATGACATAGTTGTCATGGGAGATTTCAACTATCCAGACATTTGTTGGGAATCTCTCTCAGGCAAAACTAACAGGTCAAGGAAATTCTTATCCTCTCTTGCTAACAACTTTATCTTCCAAAAGGTAGGGGAGAAAACAAGGGGAACTGCTACCTTGGATCTAATCCTTATAAACAGGGAGGAAATGGTTGAGGAGGTAAAATTGGCTGGGACCCTAGGTGGTAGCGACCATGCTATTTTAGAATTTTGGATAACTAGAGGCGGAAGACCTGTGAAGACTCAGACGTCAAGGTTAGATCTCAGAAAGGCAGATTTTAAGGGATTCAGAAAGAGAATTGGAGGGATCCAATGGCTGGATATCCTTAAAGACAAAAATGTCCAGGAAGGATGGGAAATCTTGAAAAATGAAATTCTCAAAGCACAGTTGTTAACAATTCCGAAAAGAGGGAAGAATAGGAAGCATTTAAGGAAACTAGGATGGATGAACACAGAACTTAAGCACATGCTAAAAAGGAAGAAAAAATGTTTATAAAATGGAAAGAGGGAGGCATATCTAAAGAAGAATATAATGCTGTCTGCAGAACCTGCAGGGCACAAATCTGATTATCTAAAGCTGAAAATGAATTGAGGCTTGCAAGAGATGTCAAAAGCAATAATAAAGGATTTTGGGGATATGTCAAAAGTAAAAGAAAAGTCAAAGATGCTATAGGATTTTTACAGGATGAAAATGATGAAATGGTAAGACAGGATGTTGAGAAGGCTGAACTTTTCTCTCAGAAAGGAAATGTAACATCAACTGTTCTTCACTGTCCTATTAAGGGAATAGAAGAATCCAGGATATCTATAAACAGAAAGATAGTGAGGAAACACTTAGCTAACCTAAATGAATTCAAGTCTCCAGGTCCAGATGAATTACACCCCAGAGTACTAAAGGAGATAGCAGAAGAAATTTTTGAACCCCTCTCCATAATCTTTGAAAATTCTTGGAGAACAGGAGAAGTGCCAGAAGACTGGAGAAGAGCAAATGTTGTTCCTATCTTCAAAAAGGGGAAGAAGGTGGACCCAGGCAACTATAGGCCAGTGAGTCTGACTTCTATACCAGGAAAGATCTTTGAACAAATTATTAAACAACATGTATGTCAGTACCTGGATAAGAATGAAGTGATTAAACAGAGTCAGCATGGGTTTGTAACTAATAAGTCATGTCAGACTAACTTAATTTCCTTCTATGACGGAATCACGGATTGGGTGGATCAAGGAAATGCTGTAGATATAGTATATCTTGACTTCAGCAAAGCCTTTGACAAAGTCTCTCATACAATCCTTATTGAAAAAAATGACTAAGTTTGGAATGGACAAGGCAACTGTTAGGTGGATTCATAACTGGCTTAGTGATCGGACCCAAAGAGTGGTCGTAAATGGCTGCACATCCAGTTGGAAGAATGTCTCAAGTGGGGTACCACAGGGCTCTGTCCTGGGCCCTGTATTGTTCAACATCTTTATCAACGATTTAGATGAAGGAATTGAGGGTAAACTGATTAAATTTGCTGATGACACAAAGCTAGGAGGGATAGCTAATACTAGAGAAGAGAGAGAGAGGATTCAAAAAGATATAAATAAACTGGAGAAGTGGGCAGCAACTAACAGAATGGTTTTAACAGGGAGAAATGCAAAGTACTACATCTGGGCAATAAAAATGAAAAAACATATACAGAATGGGAGGAATAGGGCTAAGTGACAGCACATGTGAAAAAGACTTGGGTATACTAATAGATCACAGACTGAATATGAGTCAACAGTGTGATGCAGCAGCAAAAAAGGCAAATGCAATTCTAGGATGTATTACCAGAAGCATACAGTCTAGATCACATGAAGTCATTATTTCCCTCTACTCCTCTTTGGTCAGACCTCATCTGGAATATTGTGTCCAGTTTTGGGCACCACATTTTAAAAAAGACATCAACAAACTGGAGCAAGTTCAGAATAGAGCGACCAGAATGGTGACCGGTCTGCAAACCCTGTCTTATGAGGAAAGGTTGCAGGATTTGGGAATGTTTAGTTTGCAAAAGAGAAGACTGAGAGGAGACTTAATAGCTGTCTACAAATATCTAAAGGGCTGTCACATTGTAGAAGGATCAACTTTATTCTCATTTGCACAAGGAAAGACTAGAAGCAATGGGATGAAACTGAATGGGAGGAGACACAGATTAGATATTAGAAAAAACTTTTTGACAGTTAGAGTGATCAATGAGTGGAACAGGCTGCCACGAGAAGTGGTGAGTTCTCCTTCAATGGAAGTCTTCAAACAGAGGCTGGACAGACATCTGACTGGGATGATTTAGCGAATCCTGCCTTGAGCAGGGGGTTGGACCAGATGGCCCAGGAGGTCCCTTCCAACTCTACGATTCTATGATTCTATGTTTTTCTTCTCTAGCAGGTCAGACCGGGGGCTTATCTACAACATTATAGAATGCTGTAGATAAGCCCTGAAAGGCAGCGGCCACATCTTATAGTGGCCAAAACAGGTGACAGGTGCACTTTAAACAGTTATCAATCAGTAGTACCATTTAAATAAATGTTGAAAGTAGACAAGTGATCATCAAGTTAAATGTCTTTTAGGTTTTGAAGAAATTCTGCATGGGGACAATCTATGCCGGCTCAACCTGCGATTCCCTTTCTTCCCTCCACCTGTCATCAACAGAGCAGCTCTTCCTCTTCCGTCTGCTGTGTCAACAGGACGTTGCTGCATACATTGTACTGATTCACAGCATGTTCTCTTCAGTTAGGTAGCGAGGAGCCGGCTGTCATTCAGCATAACATCGGCAATGGCACCGCGTTGACAGAGCAGAGTGGAAGAGAAGACGTTGCTCTGGTGATGTGACAGTAGCGGAATTGGGAGAATCACTGGCTAGAGTGGTATGTAACCAATCTGAGCCTGTACAGAAATGTAGTTAATTAGAAACTATCTGCCTGTTAGTTCTTACTCCCCAGCACACAATTAATAAAAGTACCGGAAACCCCCTTAGGTGCAAGGCCATGCTGCCAGAGGAGGTCCAAGGGTGCCCAAGTATACCAGAACTATAAATGGCACATGGATACTGGAGGCTCTATTACAGAGTTGGCTTTAAAGCCCAGCAACAATACATTACAAAAGGGAGAAGATTAGGTATTAAAATGCATGAAAGCTTTTCCTCCCATTTTGAGAAGTAAAGTAGACATGGTCATGGTTTCTACAAAAAGTGAACAAGCCAGGAGTCAGAGTCCCAAGGGACTGTATAACTAGATTGCAGAACCACGATGTGACACCATTAAGGAGTATAAGAGGAACAGTAACCACAATCAGAAATTAAATATAGTTCAGACAAAGACTCATACTGAAAACAATGTCTTGTCATCAGCACAAAATTTAAGGATTTGACAGTCTTGTAACTGAGGCCAGCTCTGCATTTTTGAGAAGTGAGCTGCGGTAGTATATTTAATACAAAAATCAATGTCTTTTTTTTTCTTTATGGCATGTCAGCACTATTTTTCTTAAACAAGATGCTGTATGTTTTAACACTTCTGGAAGTATTATGAATTAACTTGTTTTTTACATCCTAAAATCACAAATTAGGAACAGTACTAATCTGGTTGTTCTTTTGCTTGACCTCATCAAAATAAAATATCTTGTAGATATGAGACTATACCATAGGATATCATCACATCTTCATTTGAAAGGAATTTAAAAATCCAAAAAATGTGTCAGTGAAAAATGAATCTCCAGCCGGCAGATCAATAAGACAATGTTAAGATGGAATGTGATCTGTTATAAAGTGAAGTGTGGTGTGCAATTAGAACTCAATCCCCATGTCATTAAATCTGTCATTCATAGATCTTGCAGGGGGTCACAGCTACTTCCAATTTAAACCTTGCTCAACAACGCATAATAGCATTATCTGCCTCCTACGAGGAGCATACAGGAGACATTTGCATTCTTCCTCCTGGCATACATAAAGCCTTAGAATGGTCCTATAATGGAGGGTATGACAATGCTGTTTTAAGAGGAGTCTTTAATAAAGTTGCTGCAGAGATTTACGACCTATATTAGTTCTATTCTGCAATGCTGGGATAAATTGTGACTTGTTTTGGCAAATAAATCTCTTGCACATTTGAAATCACCAAGTCCAGTTTCACAAATATCTCCTTGATAATTTTCTCTATTCTTAGAGCCCAAGACAGGTGTTGTTCATACAGTTATTGATGGTGTTAGACGCTCCTGATTCCTGAAGAGGCACACACCTTTTTATGAATTAGGAGTATCCCACTAGTGGCGTACACCCATGTATGCGCTTCGCCACAAATTCTACTTCAGTGCCTTTTGGGGTAAGATTTGTGACGTAGCAGCGGTCACCATGTCCCTGTCTCAATTCCGCTCTGCCTACTTTATTGGAGCTGTTTGAAAATGGCATGATATGGTATAATTTTTGTGCAGCTGCCCATTGTACCAAAATTAGACGACTTTTCAAAGCTTTTTTTTACTCCAGAATACTCGCGTAAAAGTTTTGGTGATTCTGGCCTTTAGTTTTGAATTGCAAATACTGGTACAAAATCTACCCGATAAAGGTGGCCTAAAGTGATTTTATACATGAGTGCTGATTTACCATTTTGGGCTTGGAGAAGTTTTTGCAAGTGATATGTTTAAGGATAAACCATGCATAGCCAACCATACAATTCATGGACATACAGACAAAAACACCTCCAACCACCACCACCACAGTCAAAGGCACACTCAAGAATTTTAGTTGAGATGATTGTCCTATTAGATGGTAAAATGCCGGATGAAATGCCCAATGTAATGTTTCCTGTAGTCTGAAGTGGATTTGTATTAAATTGATCACTATTCCTAATAATTTAGGGGAATTTAAGGATTGATATATATTATCTCTAATGACCTAAGGGGTCAGCCTCTTATCCATCTTGTCAAAAAGAAATGTTAAGGTTAATATTCCTAGTAGTCTGCTGAGGTTTAGAAGTTAATACATTTGTTCCTGATGTTCCATGCTAGTGAATTGGCGATTGCGAATATTAATATCTGTGGTGGTCTAAGGTAGTGACAGGGTTAATGGTAGTGGTAGCTGAAGTCAGTGAAGAGATTAATGGTTTCCTTATGTCTTCAGGGTTTAGTAAGGTGTTACCTACTCGTCTATTATTTCCAAATGTATAATTCACAATTGATAATAAGAAACAATGTACTTGCATTTATATCCTTTGCTAAATAAACTGGTTTTCCAGGATTTTATTAGCATTTTTCGTACAAGTGTACACAGAGGCGTAAACATTAGTGAGGCAGAAGCTCTCACACAAGCGGCGCACAGCTGATTGTAGAGGTGCCAAGAATCCGAAGGCCATTAATATTCTCATCTTGGAAAACCCCTTAAAGAAAATCCATTAGCACAATTGTTAGCATAAATCTTTTCTGCAGGGCTATGGATCTAGAACATAAAGACTTTTAATTAGGACAATATTTCTTAATATTTGATATGTTTTAAACACAGTACTTGATAAAACCATCTCCATATAGTTACGTTATTACTACAGGGATAGTTTTAGTAGGTGCTTAGTAAATCCCACCGCTAGTTCTGACTTTCCAAATATTCACAATGCAAAACGTCTGAAGAAACTTCAAGTTAGGCTACTTTCACACATCAGGTTTTCGGCGTCAGGCGCGATCCGGCGTCGTGCCGGAATGCCGGATCCGGCAAATGTTTTGTAAAACCTGATGTGCCGGATCCGGTTTTCTGCCGGATCCGTCTTGTTCTTGACAGACAAAACCGGATCCGTCTCATCCGGTTCATCCGTTTTTCTATCCGTTTTTTGACGGATTACGCCGGATCCGGTTTTTAAAATTGACCCTCAAGGCAGAGTACACTGGCAGGATGACAGAGTGTGAAAGATTTGTGCCCTAACCAAACTTGTGTACCTTCTGGACCAACAGTATATACCTTTGCCAACCAAAGTTGGCTATCTTGTCATGGTCTACTATTTTTAGCTTTAGGCCACAGGTGTGTACCTGGTTGTGTTTTATGCAAAGTATTTCACCTTTTAACAAAAGTTGTGTACATTGTTAGGAAATCACCAACAATAAACACAACTTTTTAGGTGAAATACTTTGCTTCAAACACAACCAGGAACACAACTGTGGCAAAAAGCTAAAATTTACCCACAGTTATATACCTGGTTTTGAATACCTTTTTACCTTTGAAATACCCTGTATTTAACTTTTTTTTAAACATAGTTCGCCGCAGAAAGAAAAGACAGACAACCATTGTGAAACGATAATTTAACTTTTATTTAAAATTTTTTTTTTTTTGTAAAATGTTTTTAAAGTGCAAAAAACTTTTTTAATAAAGGTTTTAAACCCAATGGGCATTTTTATTAAAAAAAAAAAAATTACAAATCTGTGTAGTGTGGGGTGGAAATACTGCTGGAGGGGCTGCGGGACACTTCGACACTGGGTGTGTGGAGAGAGGACTGGGATCGTGGTGGGGAAGGAACAGTTAGAGGTGAAGGTGTGGAAAAAGCTACAGAATGGGTGGACATGTTGGAGGCAGAAGAGGTGGTGGGCGGTGGAGTGGAGGGTTGGGCAGGGACTGTAGGAGCAGATGATGTTGATGGAAAGTTGTATGGGGAAGGAGTTTGGTACGGGGAAGGAGTTTGGTACGGGGAAGGAGTTTGGTACGGGGCAGGTTGCTGGAAGTGGGGAGATGTCTGGTACTGGGGAGGTTGCTGGTACTGGTGAGGTTGCTGGTATTTAATAGGAGGGGGAGGATGGAAAGTGGCTGGAGGGGGTGCAGATGTAATAGGAGGGGGAGGATGGAAAGTGGCTGGAGGGGGTGCAGATGTAATAGGAGGGGGAGGATGGAAAGTGGCTGGAGGGGGTGCAGGTGGAGGAACTACAGTGGTGGGAGGTGGAGGTTGGGAGGTAACCTGCTGTAGAGCACCGTGGCACGAATGCATTACATGCATCTGCTGGGTAGGAGATAGTGTTGCCATGCGCTCCACAACAGACCTGAAAAAGGTGTGGTTTGGCGAAGATCTTGCTTCTGAATGCATGGTTTGCAGAAGTGTCTTCACCTCCAGAATGCTGGAGTTGATCTGCTGAAAGCCTGCGGAGATTTGCTCTGACAAGACTTTTAGACAGTTCTGGAAAGATGCATTCAGATGCAAGAACTCTTGCGCATAACTCTTTTCCTGACCCCTCTGCCGCTGCCGCCCAGTACCCGCAGGTGTACTAGAGGTGGCTGGGGCAGAAGGGTGGGGTAAAGGGAAAGCGATCTCCTCACCAGCAGCTTCATGTAATGTAGGCGGCCACGATGCTCCTGTGCTGGTGGATGGGACAGATGGGTCGAATGTGTGGGAAGGCTGGGAAGGTGCAGATGTACCGGGGCGGTCGAAGTGTCCCTCGGTGCCGGTCTCCTCAGGGATCGCCTCAGAAGGGTCCAATCGTGCAGGCTCCCGAGTGCTGCTCACCGTGCTGTGGAATCAAGAGAAAAAAAAACAATTAAAATACTGACATGGTATGGCCCTGGCTGAAAAAAAAAAGTTACATCTAACATTTTTTTTCACATGTGGTGTGTAATATTTACCTTCTGGTGAGCATTGTTTCCCGGAGGAACGACAGGGCTTGTGCGTACTTGTACTTGCTCCTGCGTCCTCCAGATCCACTCGGGGCCCGCATCTCTTTATTGAACTCCTTCTTGAAACGATCCCTCACAGACCACCACCGATTCACAATTCTGTTCCCTGAAACGAGAAAGGAGTGGTTAGTATACAACATCAGTGTTTCACAAACTCCAGTCCTCATGGTCCCCAGGGGTCATGTTTTCAGGATTTCCATAGTAAATAGAAATCCTGAACACATGATCCGTGGGGACCACGAGGACTGGAGTTCGGGAAACACTGGTTTACATCAAGCAACCGGTACTGTATATACTTACGCTCTTTAATCTGGGCCCGAACATCGAGGTCCTCCCAGCGGCCCACAAGGAGCGAACAGATTTCCTCCCAGAGTCGTCGGGTAACGATCAGGTCAGCGTGGCGGCGGTCAGCCATATTCCAGAGTGGCTCCCTTTCTCTGACGAGATCGATGAGGCGGTCCACATCAATCCCTCCATCCTCACCGTCAGAGTCGGGAGCACGCTGTGAAGGCTGTTAAAGAAAAAGACAAAAATAACATAATTAGCCTCCACAAAAGAAATGAAATAAAAAGTGCAAAAAAAACAAAGCAAAAATATTTATACTTACACGCTGGTGACCGCAGCGTTGCTGTCGCCGACGACCCTGGGAGGCACTGCGAGGACCTCTTGGCCGAGCACCAGATTGGGAAGACTAGAGAAAAAAACAAAAAATGTTATGTCTTTGGATGTAGGCATTTGTTTGCTGTGTGTGGTCTGCAGAACATTGTTTTCTATGTGTTGTGTGTAGTGTGATGTTGTGTTTCTGCGTTTGATGCAAAAAACTTACCAATTGTGAGCCCACTCCAGGTGTCTGTCCACCCCTTCCTTCTTCTTCTGGGAGCTCCTCTTCATCTTGTGATTCCTGTTTTGAAATAAAAGGCAATGAATAGACATATATTACAGAGATGATGGATTTTGGAAATAAAAACTTACCGTCAAACGCTGACGATGCGAGGGAGGGCTCCCAGAAGAAGATGTGCTGTCCTGTTGATGGCCAGACTCCATGGCTGTGGGTATTGCTGCTGCTGTTGCTGCTGCCAGTGATGCCATTTCTGCTGCTGCTGCTGCTGCTGCATCTCTTTGGCGGCTGTTGAATAAAGAGAAACAAAGGGCCAATGAATATCTTGATATTCCATGGCCCTAGTTTGGAGGAATGGGGGATTTGATAATTACCGTCTCTCATCTGCTGCTGGTCTCCCCTCCTCAGCATGTTCCATTTGCTGCTCCATTTGTGGTGGTGCTGATGGTGCTGCTGCTGCAGATGTCTGCTGCCTTCTCCTGCTCCTGGTTCTTGGCTTGGGTGGCATGTTGGGTGTGGCTGAGGGTCCCATTGTCTTGCTTTTATATATCTCCTGTGGGCAGAGCTACTGAGCATGCTCAGACCAAAAAACCGGATCCGGCCGCCGGATCCGGCTTTCGCCGGATCCGGCGCATTGCGGCGCTCATAGGCTTTCATTGTGTGAAAAAGCCGGACGCGCCGGATCCGGCGTGTCCGGCTTTTTCGCCGGAGACAAAAAACGTTACAGTAGCCGTTTTTTCCAGACGCCGGATCGCGACACATTGCCGGATCCGGCGAAAACCGGATGAAACGCATGGCCATCCGGCGCGATCCGGCGCAAATGCAAGTCAATTGGGGGGAAACCGGATCCGGCATTGCATTTCGCCGGATCCGGTTTCTGTCAAAAGCGCCGGATCGCGCCTGAAGGCGAAAACCTGATGTGTGAAAGAGGCCTTAGAAGTTCTCCATATAAAATATTGAATACCTATAATGCAACCTGACACGCTGGATGGAAACATTGTAGCCGTATGTTATCTGTAACGGTACAAAGAAGGAAGAGCTGATCATTCATTTGCAGTACTTAAGAACATGATTCTTGATTGAAATGTTTGCGTCTCGCTACCGGCACCTACAGATTCACCAGACAAGATTAATGCATTCACACGTAGGTACCAGAGGAGTAAGAACTGCAGCGCAGTGACAAGCGAGATGTAAATGGCGCTGGTACTGTACAAAGGTGACAGGGACAGGATCTTAGATCACACTGTGGATTCTTGGCAGCCAATGTGTTTTCACCAATGCTTTTATCTATCCGTTTCCTGAGGGATGACCTTTACCTTATGTTCCTGTGATAGACAAAGGTGCAATTCTCAGCTTTCACTGTAAAGAGGTCATTCCTAATCTAAAAATCAGAGAATCTATCAGTTACATTCCTATTACAGTAGTTCGGTATTCACTTGTTCAGGCCAGTGTATAACATATAGCAATGTTCACACTGGGCTGAAAAAATAGTGTACTTTTCAGTCCACAACATTTCATATCTTAAAGGGGTTTTCACACGAACAAAGTATATTTTAATTAATAAATCTTGGGGGAAAAAAGTTCTACAATTGAATGTGTTTTCCCCCAAAAAAGGGAATTTTTATCAACATTTTAGTCACTAGATCTTTGAATAAAAATAAGATCCACAATTGGATGTGTTTAAAAAAATAGTTCCTGTGCTGAGATAATCTTATAAATGTGCCCCTTTTGCATTGTGTAATGGCTGTGTCTGCCCATACAGGAACATGGTCTGATCATACCACAGCTCCTGGGCAGGGGTGGGGGAGCAAAAGAGAGTATACAGACAGTACAGCAGAAGATTGCAGATAATTCATTCTATGAGGTAAAATATTTCATTGTCTGTTTTTGAGCAATGCTTTACCTCAAAGAAAAAATTAGCTGTGATCCCCTGCTGTAATGTCTGTATACTCTCCTTTGCTTCCTCCCCTGCCCAGGAGCTGTGGTATGATCAGACCATGTTCCTGCACAGTCAGACATGGCCATTACACAGTACACAGCAGGGTCACAGATATAAGATTATCTCAGCACAGGAACATATTTTTAAACACATCAATCTGTGGAACTTATTATTATTTCCAAGATCTATTGACTAAAATATTGATTAAAATTACCTTTGTTTTGGGGCAAACGCCTTTATGAGAAGCACTCCTAGCAAGAATATTGTTATAAAGCATAGCAATACATACATATATATCAGAGTGCTGAAAATGAAAGTTCCATAGTGGAACTAAGTAAAAAAAATGTGTAAAAATATATATATATAAAAAACACAAAATAATGGTGATAATAATAATAAACTTGTATATTGTACCCATAAATAAATACTCTTATGGAAAAAAAGTACACATATTTGGTATCACCACGTCTGGAACGACCCTCACTATAGCAATATTACACTAGTTAGCCCCTTCACCGTAAAAAAAGCAAGGCAAAAAACCTATGCTTCATCATCATACCACCAAACAAGAAGTGGAACAAAATGCGATCAAAAAGACGAATGTAAATAAAAATGGTGTAGCTGAAAATGTCATCTTGTCCCACAAAAAACAGAATACTATACAGCTCCATCAGTGGAAAATAAAAAAGTTATAGCTCTCAGAATAAATCGATGCAAAAATATTTTTTTTCTATATTTTTTCTATGAAACAGTTTTTATTGTGTAAAAGCGCCAAAACATAAAAAAACTATATAAATGAGGCATCGCTGTAATTGTACTGACCCAAAGAATAAAACTGCCTTATCAATTTTACCACACGTGGCACAGGATAAAAAAAGCAATTCCTGCATTGCTGTTTTTTGTTCATTCTGCCCCCAAAAAACTGGAATAGAAAGTGATCAAAAAATATTATTTGCCCGAACATGGTACCAGTAAAAACTAGCTCATCCTGCAAAAAACAAGCCCTCATATGACTTTGCCAGTTGAAATATGGAAATATGATTGCTATCTAAGTATGGTATTGCCAAAACAAAATGTCTTTTAGTGTGTGACAGGAGTCAAACATAAAGAAACTACATAAATTTGGTATCGCTGTGTAGGGAGGAGAACCCCCATAGGTTGTCTGGGCCGGAACCAAGGGGACCACCATCTGGGTTCCTAGGGAAACAGTACCCGGGGAACAAAGGAGGAGAGGAGATGACTGAGCGTAACTGGGCAGCAAGGGGAGAGGCGAGTATAAAAGGAGCAGGGGGCGCGCAGGGGAGGCAGTTGGTGGCACGCCAGACACTGAACAAGAGGCTGTGGGACTGTGAGAGAGCTAGAGCGGCCGACGGTGACCAGAGGGGAGAACGGCAGCAGAGAGGAGATTCTCACTATCTGTCAGAGAGAAGGTACCGATCTAACCGACCAGAGACTGTCACCCCCCGCCAAGTCGGGGACAATGTGCTCCAGCCCGTTGCGGCCTGTACGCTGTCTCCCGCGGCCGCCACCACTTCAATCCTGCCTGCAGTGGCGGCCTGCGCGCTGCTGCCCCACTACAGTCCGCAGTTGCGGCATGTGCATCACCGCCCACGGCTGCCATTACCCCGCTACAGTTGGCAGTTGGGGCCTGCTCCTCGCCTATGGAGAGACTCTTTGCACAGGCCCAGTCCGTGCTCGTGGCCTACCAACCGCCACTCTTCCAGACTACGTCACTACCCTGCTTAGGGGGACTGGAGTCCCCGTGGACTCACTAACGAATGGGACCCTGCTGTGGCTACAGGGGGTTACCGCAACGAAAGACTCCCTTAGGGCCTGTTGTGCCCCAACTTCTCCTGGGTGCTGGACACCTGAAGACTATGACAGTTCCTCAACAGCTGGGCCCAGCGGCTGCGACGTCAAAGCAGCCACATCAGCGACATCAAAGCAGCCACATCAGCGACACCAAAGCAGCCACACCAGCGACACCGAGGGACGTCAGGAAGGATAAGTTGACTTTAGGAAATAAGGACCAGTAGTTGGCCGTTTCGTGGCCCCATAATAGCTGGCCTTGCTGGGTCAGTCACATTCTCGTTAAAGAAAAGTGTTGTTATTGTTGTTGAGTCCCTGCGAGGACAATTAGTGTTACCCCTTTTGGGTTGCTCAGTATAGCCCTAGCGGCTCCAGTTCATAAACGTTATTTTCCAAAACAACACTCAGTCTCGTGTCTCGTCACTGCATCCTGCAAACCTGCTGTTACCTATATTTGGCGTAGTCAGCAGGATGCAGTCTCCGAGCGCGGACAATGGTGCCCCAGACCAGGGCAGGGCTGTGAACTTTACAGATAATGAGGGCCCCCGTTCCAGCATTTCGTTGGGGGCTATGCTGAACAACCTGCCTAGGTTTTCTGGCTCCAATACTATGCTATGGAGCTGGAAAGAGCGGATGCGGGGGCTTTTTCGGATGCACCCAATGACTCCTGACCTGGAAGCCGAAGTAGCTCTCATGGCATTAGACCGGGAGGTTCGGAGGTCAGTGTTGTTGAGGCCCCCGGGACACCGCAACACCTTTGATAAAGTTTTGCAGATAGTAGAACAGACCCATGGGGACCCAACTAATGTGGGAGAATTAAGGACCCGGTTGTTCAGTTGAATGCAGGGAGAGGGGGATACTATCACCCAGTATATGAATGTCCTCCAAGAATTGCATACGGCTATTGAAAGAAAGGATGGAGTAGGGGTAGGACCTATTGACATTACCCTACGCGACCTACTGGTGACTGGACTGCGAGACCCGTTAGTAAAACAGGCATTACGGGAGCAGATCAGAATGAATCCCCGTATAGACTTTTCAGAGGTGGGAAGTCAAGCACGGGCTCGAGAGCAAGAGCAGTGGATGGCGGCTTCCGTGGGGAAGGTCCGGAGTGTGGAGACTTCCGTGAACGCAGTCGAGGAGCCTTAATGGGTGGAAGAGATGAAACAAGAGTTGAAGAACATTAAGGGCGAGTTAGCCGAAGTGAAGAGAAGGACTGAGTCCGGGACTGAACGACCTAGTTTTAATCCCGGCCCCTGGGGGTCCCGCTCCCCGTGGGGCGGACGGTCTACGCAGGCTCGGTGTTATGACTGTGGAGAACCAGGCCACTTCACCGGAGAGTGTCCGCGGCGTGGGTAATACCCACCCCGGCAGCCATTAAACTATAGGGCTCCAGGTTGGGGGGACGCCGCTCGGAGCCAAAAACCACAACTAGGGGTGGAGGAAGTCCCGAAGATTTGGTCGCAAAATGGCCGGTGGTTTGGGCGGAAGTGGAGGGCCAGGCCGTCCGGTGCCTGGTGGACATGGTGTCACATGTGACAACTATGCCTGCAACTTATTTCTGGCAAAATTTCCCCGAGGCAGCGAGACTGCAGTGGGGACCCATGATCAGACTAGTAGCCGCCAATCAACTACCGGTCCCTGTTGCCGGGGTGGTCTGGGTGCAGGTAATGTTGTGCGGTAAATCCCTCGGTCGCAGAGGAGTGGTACTGACGGAAGGAGAAACCGATAAGCAGCACCCAGTTATTCTGGGCATGAACATACTACGAGAGTTCGGCAATCTGCTCCTCAATGATCCCATGCATAAGATCCTGAAGCAGTGGGGTCCCGCACGGCCCAGGGACAGGTATTCCAGCAGTTGGTACGGGAGGCACGAGTACATCAGGACTGCCGGGAGGGCGAGGTTCTGGGCAAAGTCATCGCCCCAGCGGCTCCCCTGCTTTTACTGCCTCCTGGGCAGACGGTGATGGCCCTGCCAATTCGAGCCTCAAAACCCTTGGAGGGCGTAGAGATGCAGGTGGAGCCATGCTACTCGGAGCGCTTACCTCCTGGCATACTGGTGGCCCGTTCCCTAACTACAGTGCAAAAAGGGACCGTCCTGGTGCGCTGCGTCAACCTCGAAGACCGAGACATCGTCCTGAAAGCTCGACCAAACAGATCAAGCTAGTAAGGCCTTTAGAAAAAGTGCTACCGGCTCCTGGGGTTCAATTGAGAGTGCAATCCGAGGATCCTTGGGAAGTAATGATTCAGACTCTGCAGGCCACCGAAATCTCGGCTCAGGAGAAGGGTCAAAACATCCTTGAACAGATGCGGGCTGAGCTCTCCGGACTAACTCCAGCCCAGCTCTCCTAGATAAAAACACTGCTCGGACAGTACCATGAAGTATTTGCTAGTCACAAGGAAGATTTTGGATGTACCACCGCCATCACTCATGAAATTCCCATGGCAGGGGCTGCCCCATCCGAGAACGATATCGACAGATTCCTCCACAACTCTACCAAGAGGTGAAAACTCTGTTGGCCCAAATGTTGCGAAAGGGGGTGATACGGGAAAGCCAAAGCCCCTGGGCGGCCCTCATTGTGTTGGTCCGTAAAAAGGATGGTACCTTACGATTCTGTGTGGATTATCGAAAGCTGAATGCTTGTACTATTAAAGGCTGATACCCACTGCCCCGCATAGAAGAGTCCTTGTCCGCCCTGGGGAAGGTGACGTACTTTTCTACTTTGGACCTGGCCAGTGGGTCACGTTGATATACCTGGATGATATCATCGTCTATGCTGCCACATTCGAGGACCATCTAAAGCAGTTGGGGCAGGTGCTCGGCTGGTTGCAAATTACGGGTTGAAGGTAAAACCCCAAAAATGCCACCTATTTCGCTCCCAGATTGAGTATCTGGGCCATGTCGTCTCGGCAGAGGGCGTGAGGCCGTCCCGAGAAAAGGTTGCTGTTATTCAGGGATGGCCTACCCCCGAGACGATAAAAGACGTGCGGGCCTTCCTGGGGTTGGCCGGATACTACCGTCGTTTGGTAAAAAATTTTGCATCTCGAGCCCTGCATGACCTGCTGAAGGGGGCTCCCACTGGGGCAAATGGACGGAAAATCCAGTGTCAGCAACCTGAAGAAGAGGCTTTCCAAGACCTTAAGGCTGCGCTCTCGGATGCCCTGGTGTTGGTGTATACGGATATCTCGCTACCGTTCATCCTACACACTGACGGGAGTCTTCACGGGCTGTGGGCTGTGTTGTCACAGGTTCAAGATGGCCGGGAGAGAGTGATCGCGTATGGAAGCCGCTCGCTCCATGATTCCGAGCGCAACCCTGACAATTACAGCTCTTTTAAGCTCGAGCTCCTCGCAGTGGTGTGGGCCATGACGGAGTGGTTCGCAGAGTACCTGGTGGACTCCGAAGTAGTGGTGCGGACCGACAATAACCCGCTGGCTCATTTGGAAAACACCAAACTGGGAGCTCTGGAACAAAGATGGGTGACCCGGATGGCGAAATTCAACTATAAAATCATCTATAAAAGAGGGGCCGAGAATGTACATGCTGACGCCCTCTCCAGAATTCGACATACAACCCCAGGGAAGAGTTGAGACGACGAACTAGAAGGGGAAGAGATACCGTTCGCCCTCACCGCTGCCGTGCTCACAGCTGCCACCAAGAAAGTATCTCCCTCAGAGACCCAAAGAGGCTTGTTGGAACAAGCCCGGGACGAGTGGATCCAGCAGCAGCAAAAAGATGAAGAAATTAGACTTCTCCGAACGTGGATCACCACTGGCAAATTGCCCACTGACCCCCAGAGACGAATATAGACTCAGGACATGTCGCTGATGTTACGACAATGGGAGAGGCTGGTAATCCGATAGGGACTATTGTATCGTAAAAAGACATCACGAACAACCTATATGACAATCTGGCAGGTAGTTACGTCCGCAGCCCTACTCCACAAACTGGCTCGAAAAGCCCACGAAAAAGGGGCTCATTTCGGGGGCTCAAAAGACTTTGCAATGGTTACAACAGAAAATTTACCATCCACGCTTACAGGCTGTTGTGGACGAGACTTGCCGGACCTGTCACCCATGTGAATTAGCTAAACAACCCGCACAGCGAACCTCAGTACAAACAATTGTGACCTCAGCGCCCCTCGAGCTTCTGACTGTGGATTACCTGACCATTGGTCCCGCATTCCAGGGGTACGAACACTGCCTCATCATGGTGGACCATTTCACTAAGTTCGCTGTGGTCTCCCCCACTCGAGATCAGACCGTGGATCGGCCGCCTCCGCAATTTGCAGAAACTTCATACACGTTTACGGCTGTCCTCAACGGATACATTCAGATCAAGGAGCATGCTTTTTGGGAAAAGTTATGGAGGAACTACACCGTCAATATGGTATTGACAAATCCCAGACCATGCCGTATCACCCGCAGGGAAACGGGGCCTGCGAACGATTTAATCAGACATTAATCCAAATGTTGCGTACTCTGGAGAGTGTCAAGAAGGCCCATTGGCCCGAATATGTCCCTGATTTAGTATAGGGCT
The DNA here is from genome assembly GCF_039654945.1 of Dendrobates tinctorius. Classification (NCBI taxonomy): domain Eukaryota; kingdom Metazoa; phylum Chordata; class Amphibia; order Anura; family Dendrobatidae; genus Dendrobates; species Dendrobates tinctorius. The sequence continues at coordinate 2,755,679 of NW_027361807.1, read as the reverse complement.
ATAACAACCGAGTATATTGAGTTACTGGCTACACCCCCTACTCTCTGTTGTTCGGACGAGAGGGCAAAGGGATCACAGAGGTAGAGTTGGACCCGGAGGAGCCCCAGCCCTGGACCGGAGTATCTTCATGGGTCCGAAATCATCGACACCAGCTGCAAACTCTTCATCGAATCGTACATACCAAACTCCAAGACTTAGAACATCCAGGAAAGAATACAACTTCACCTCTCAACCTCCAAAGCGGAGACCGATTACTCATACTAGATCAATGCCCCCAGAACAAATTAGAGCCACGCTGGGAAGAGAGTCCCTATCGGGTCCTACGCCGTATGAATCCTGAGGGACCTGTGTATGAAATACAACCCAAGAAAGATGGAACGCTGCCTACTCGCATTGTGCACCGTAATATGTTACGTCCATGTTTCTCGATCGACCTGTAACAACCTGAACTTGCCCCTCTGGTCTCTGAACCGTTGCCTGTGTTCTGGGACCCGGACGACGAAGAAGACTTTTCCCCAATAACCAGGGGCTCTCTACTCAGTGACAAACCAACTGACACAATTAACCTGTCTGAACTAGTTAACTCGCCACCGTCCACCACCCCAGAAGACTCCACCCCAGTCGAATTAAGACGCTCCGAGCGGTCAACAGCCGGCAAACCCCCCGAACGATACAAACAAGACCAGTTCATATGGCAACAAAAACTGGCACCTCCGCAGATCAACTCAAGTACACTGAAGCCCTCGTCCGAGGACTTGCGAGCTTACAGGGTGGGGGAGTGTAGGGAGGAGGACCCCCATAGGTTGTCTGGGCCGGAACCAAGGGGATCGCCATCTGGGTTCCTAGGGAAATAGTACCCGGGGAACAAAGGAGGAGAGGAAATGACTGAGTGTGACTGGGCAGCAAGGGGAGGGGCGAGTATAAAAGGAGCAGGGGGCGCGCAGGGGCGACAGTTGGTGGCATGCCAGACACTGAACAAGAGGCTGTGGGACTGTGAGAGAGCTAGGAACAAAAACCGTTGGCACAACCCTGAAGATTAAAGGTGGTGCCCAAGTAGGATCCCAATCCGTGAATCTGATATATGTAAGAACTTGGCACACACCAAGAGCTCTGATGCAGAAAGGTGATTTTTAATAGATAACAGTACATACATACACAGACGTTTCGGTCTAGGACCTTCATCAATGTACGTTATAATGCACTGTGAGATTCTTAGTGACTGGGCTCTGTGAAATGGATCAGTCCTATGAGGAGGCACATGTAGCCGTCCCACGTGGTAGTATGCAGAGTGTGGACGCGGTACACACTCTGCATACTACCACGTGGGACGGCTACATTTCACAGAGCCCAGTCACTAAGAATCTCACAGTGCATTATAACGTACATTGATGAAGGTCCTAGACCGAAACGTCTGTGTATGTATGTACTGTTATCTATTAAAAATCACCTTTCTGCATCAGAGCTCTTGGTGTGTGCCAAGTTCTTACATATATGTGAGAGAGCTAGAGCGGCCGACGGTGACCAGAGGGGAGAACGGCAGCACAGAGGAGATTCTCAGTGCCCGTCAGAGAGGAGGTACTGAACTTACCGACCAGAGACTGTCACCCACCCCCCGCCAAGTCGGGGACACGACCTGCCCACGGTCATCCGCAGCCGAACCGCTGTGCACCAGCCCGTTGCGGCCTGTCCGCTGTCTCCCGTGGCCGCCGCCGCTTCAATCCTGCTCGCAGTGGCGGCCTGCCCGCTGCCGCCCCACTACAGTCCGCAGTTGCGGCATGTGCATCACCGCCCACGGCTGCCATTACCCCGCTACAGTTGGCAGTTGGGGCCTGCTCCTTGCCTACAGAGAGACTCTTTGCACAGGCCCAGTCCGTGCGCGTGGCCTACCAACTGCCTCTCTTCCAGACTACGTCACTACCCTGCTTGGGGGGACTGGAGTCCCCGTGGACTCGCTAACGAACGGGACCCTGCTGTGGCTACAGGGGGTTACCGCAACGAAAGACTCCCTTAGGGCCTGTTGTGCCTCAACTTCTCCTGGGTGCTGGACACCTGAAGACTATGACAGTTCCTCAACAGCTGGGCCCAGCGGCTGCGACGTCAAAGCAGCCACATCAGCGACATCAAAGCAGCCACATCAGCGACACCAAAGCAGCCACACCAACGACACCGAGGGATGTCAGGAAGGATACGTTGACTTTAGGAAATAAGTTGGCCGTTTCGTGGCCCCATAATAGCTGGCCTTGCTGGGGGTCAGTCACATTCTCGTTAAAGAAAAGTGTTGTTATTGTTGTTGAGTCCCTGCGAGGACAATTAGTCTTACCCCTTTTTGGTTGCTCAGTATAGCCCTAGCGGCTCCAGTTCATAAACGTTATTTTCCAAAACAACACTCAGTCTCGTGTCTCGTCACTGCATCCTGCGAACCTGCTGTTACCTACAGCTGTAATCGCACCGACCCGAAGAATAAAGTCGTCTAATAGAATATACTGCACGATGAATGGCGTAAAAAATAAATAAAACCAATTCTTAACCTGCAGTTGATTTGTTCATTCTACTTTCATTCTACTTTCCATCCAACTATCGCAGTAAGGCCCTGCTCACATTTACCCTGCACTCTGCGCTTAGCACAGAGAGCAAAAGATTCCCTATAATGAGGCAGCTGGAGGCACTGTGGACGCCATGTAACTTATGATCCGGCTGTGTCCATTTTTTTTTAGGCGTGCATAAAAGTCCCGCCGGCCACATTTTTGTGCACTTCTGATTAGAAGTACATCACTGAACAGAGGCCAGATGGAGTCCAGAGTAACTCTACAGTTTCATTATAGTGTATAGATCCCTCAGGAGTTTCATCTAAATCATGTCATTCAGATATTTAAATGGAAACCCAAATATCAGTGCTCAGCAAAGAGCGCAGTATAATTGGGATCCAAAATGTTATGTAAAATGTTCCTAACAAAGCTTCAAATCAATCCTTAAAAAGCCCCCCTCAGGTCTGACATCTGTCAATGAAAATATATGGGTATTCCACGTTATTGGTAGGCTCTGGAAAAGCTAAATGGCTCATCAACCCTCCCAAAAGAAATTCAGCAAATTCTGTGTTCCCAAATCCAAATGCCCCCCTCCCTTCTGAGCCTCAGTGTGCCTAAACCACATTTAACATCCACATGTTTGGCATTTCTATAGCGATGACAGCCTGCCTAATTTACCAGTGTGAGTCTCCAGAAGCATGAGTTGGGCACCACAACGTACGGGGCATTACAACGTTCGGGTCACTACAGTACATCGGCAGTTTGCAATTTTCACTTACCAACATGCCTTCTGGAAAAGGCAACCTTCAAACACGAGACAACTGGAGCAGTTTGCTCTTGAGGAGTGGGCCAAAATACCTTTCGAGAGGTGCAGAAGTCTCATTGACAGTTACAGGAATTGCTTGATTGCAGTGATTGCCTCAAAAGGTTGTGCAACAAAATATTAAGTTAAGGGTGCCATCATTTCTGTTCAGGCCTATTTCATGAGTTTTATTTTTAAAAATTCTGTGGAAGCATGGTTGAAAAGCAATGTCTGACCTTCATTTGATCATTTTCATAGATTTTTTATTTATTATTACTTTTGTCAGATTCAAGTTATTTATGTCACCATTGTGGGTTTTTCTGTCATTAAACGAATTTATGAATAATTTTTGCCACGTGTAAATGTAAGGGAGGAACAGGACTGCAGTCGTAACCTGAATTACTGCTATATTCATGTCCAGTCCTTCCCCTACAGAAAAATGTACTGTTCTCTTCTGCATACCTGCATCTCCAGGATCAGCTTCCTCAGGGCACTTCTCAAGCTATAATGGTCCCTCTTCTAGGCTAACTCCAGCAATGGAGACACAGTCCGAGTCACCTTTAACACTTTCTTTACTGAGTATTTCACATGTTACATCCACAGTTGGTACATTGTGACATTTGCTTGTTTCCTCATCTTTCCCTTTCTGGCTGTTACTTCTGTGCAATACAAGCCCGGACCGAACCATCCTAGACTGCTCCCCAGTTCCTTCCATGCTTAGCCTTGCCAAGATGACAATTCCTTCTGCCTGTTTCACCCCAGACTCGAAATCATCAGTCATCAGGTGTGGTTGCCTCTGGTAAAGCATCCAGCCCATCTGTACCAAACTGGTCGTATTCCCAGCTTCCTTCACTTCAGCTATTCAGCCGACTCCTGCCCTAAAAGCATGGGCCCAGGTGACAATTCACATCTTTCCGTTTCTGTACTGGCTCACTGCTGTGACACACAGTGGCCATGGGTAATGTGGACTGCAGCGCTTGAACGTTGCATGGCTGCCAAGCTGTCCGGGCCTATAACCCATGTGGACACTAGGGCACCCTGGTCCCGTCTGACCTAACTTAGTACGAGGTCAACGCTTACTACCCAGCAGCCCCTCCTACACTTAACCCTCTATGAACATCCTATCAGCTATATTTATACAGCCCACTAGTATGCCCCCATCTAGTGGCCTGCAATAGGACTACACTTACCCGTAACAATTGTAAACTATATACTAAAGCGCCCTCCTCTAATGTCCCCAAGAGGATGCACTAGCTTACCCTAACTGTACATACACATCAAGCACATTATATTATGCAATAGTGTAATACAGAAACACAAGACAATATGTTATAACTTTCTACATAATGGTAACACACACATGGCAATACAATTAAAGACTAGCGATAATACATATTTCTATGTAGCAGTATCGCAGACGTTAATCATAAACATTATAACTTAGCAATATATACACAATAACATAGAAGGGGCAATCTGATGCAGGGAAGCAAAAAAGACATCATACCTCACTCCCTTACACTTATACAGTGGGCACGGAAAGTATTCAGACCTCTTTAAATTTTTCACTCTTTGTTTCATTGCAGCCATTTGGTAAATTAAAAAAGTTCATTTTTTTCTCATTAATGTACACTCTGCACCCCATCTTGACTGAAAAAAACAGAAAGACATTTTTGCAAATTTATTAAAAATTAAAAACTGAAATATCATATGGTCATAAGTATTCAGACCCTTTGCTCAGACACTCATATTTAAAATTCAGACCCTTTGCTCAGACACTCATATTTAAGCCACACGTTGTCCATTTCCTTGTGATCCTCCTTGAGATGGTTCTATTCCTTCATTGGAGTCCAGCTGTGTTTAATTAAACTTATAGGACTTGATTTGTAAAGGCACACACCTGTCTATATAAGACCTCACAGCTCACAGTGCATGTCAGACCAAATGAGAATGTAATTTTTTCATTTTAAAAATTACAAAAAGGAAAATGGACCAGTGCAAAGGCTTGTAAATGATTTTTGTGGCCAGTTAAGAGTCTTTCAACTCTTGTTTTATGGTTGGCGCAATGTTATTTGTTATTTTCCTGAAATTCTGTGCTTTTTTTCTCCTTTGATCATTGTGGCCAAAGAGTTCTATTTCAATCTCATCAGTCCACAGGACTTGTTTCCTAAATGCATCAGGCTTGTTTATATGTTCTTTTGCATACTTCTGAAGCTGAATTTTATGGGGAGTATGCAGGAGAGGTGTTCTTCTGATGACTCTTCCATCAAGGCCATATTTATGCAGGTGTCTCTAAACAGCTATGCAAATTTGTCTCTTCAGAGAGGAAGAGGACTAGAACTCTAGTGCCACTTACTGGAAGTAGCAATCCTAGAAGTCAATGTTGACCCTTTAACGAGCCTTGCTACATGACTTAAGATGAAAGCCAAGCCAGAACCTCAATTTGCAGACACTGTGTTTCGGGGTACTGTCCCTCGTCAATGCAAAGTGTGAGATCTGGTTTGGCTGTGTGAGAGGAGTCTGACTGATATCCAAGAAGTATCATTTCTCCTAGCGGAGAATGACATGCTCTCTGAACAGTGTAATATAGACGTTTGGCCTAAAATACAAAGGAAGTGTGTTATCTTTAACTTTAGGCCCTTTAGAGATCATTTCATCTTCAACTTTCTTAACTGTTTACAAAACCAGTAATTTTGACCATTGGTGCTCAAATGTTTACATGTCACTTAATGTTTTTACAGCATTCAGTGTGCTGTACAAAATATCCTGACAATATGATTCTCTAGGTCAGTACAATTCCAAAGATTTTATAAGGTCTTTTATTATATTTTAATGGTGAAAAAAATTCAGAAAGTAGGGTCTGTTTTTTGAACATTGAGCTGTAATTTTGTATTGCTCTGATTTGAGGGCAGAAGCAACCTTTTTTCAAGCTCTTTGTATTACATTTTGGGGTGAGGTGGTGGCTACAGTTGAGCTAAACAGGTCGGTCAGATTCAAAAATCACAGAAAAAAAAATGCTTCTGCTGATAGCGCTTTTCACTGTACAGTTAGTGTGCAGTGAAAGGGGAGGATTTTTGCTGTGTGCAGCAGCGCTGGTGGTGATTAGGCTGCCTTTTAAGGCTACCTGCTAGCTGCATTGCTGTGTGCACACTACTGTTCAAACTGCTTTTTTCAAAGCGTTCCAACTTTTATTATTTTGTCCTGGTGAGTTACTGAGCGTTCATTTTTTCACACACCATATAGCGGTGTACGCTCCTCAGACACTACCGTGTACTGGCTGGTATCACGGACAAATAGAAGCTATCTGGGTGTGACTCTGGAAGAACAAGTGGAGGAGTTTTTCCATTTTTCCAGACCTAGACGTTAGAGTCCTGTCCGTTTTTCAAACAGTTTTGTATATCTGCTGTTTGATGACGGTCAAAACTAGACAGACAGCGTGTGTCAGTCCGTATACAAATAGACGGAGATTGACAATTTTCCATACAGACACCGTATAGCGGTGAACGCTTCTCACACACTACCGTGTACCGGCTGGTATCATGGACAAATAGAAGCTACCTGTGTGTGACTCTGGAAAAAAAAGCCGAGAAGTTTTTCCGTTTTTCCAGAACTAGACCTTAGAGTGCTGTCCGTTTTTCAAACAGTTTCGTATATCTGCTGTATTATAACGGTCAAAACTAGACAGAGACAGCGTGTGTCAGTTTGTATACAAATACACGGAGCTTGACAAATTTCCATACACACACCATATAGAGCTGTCCGATTCTCAAACAGTATTGTATATCTGCCGTTCGCATTACAGTCACATTTATACAGAGTCAGCGTGTGTGTGTGTGACACTCCGTAAATACATATACGGAGATTGCTAGTTACACAAAAAGCGTATACAGCTGTACACTTCTGATACAGTTCCGTATACTGCTTGTTGGATTACGGTCCAATACATACTGTGGGAGCGTCTGTGAATAACATAATATATACGTTGATTTAATTTTTTGAATACACCTTACACAGCTGGACGCTCCTCATACAGTAACATCTCTCTGCTGGTATTTTTGGTACATTTTCCCAAACATGAGGAAGTATGGTGGAAGAGGCTGCGGACGTGGGCAGGGGGGCGCAGCTGGTACTGATGATGGTGGTGCATCGGCTGGTTCTGGCAAAAGCGCAATAGCAGCTAAGGCAGGAGGTGTTGAGCCTGCGTCATCCTCTGGCCCAAGAAGGCCTGTAAGGTTGCCTTTTCTTGGAGTAAGAAAACCACTTTTAAAGCTGGAGCATCAGGAACAGGTTTTGGCATACATTGCTGAAACAGCCACCAGCTCTATTGCCTCCTCTTCTGAATGTTTGAAACCTGCAAACACTGAGTCATCAGTGCAGAGTTCTGGTCAGAAAAAACACCTTTCCTTGTGTCCTTCACCCCCACCAAAATTTAAGGATGCGGCAGCCAACATTTCAGATTACTCTATGGAGCTCTTTTCACATACCATGCCTGGGTTATCCAGTCAAATCCTGAATTCCCCAGTCCAAGATGAATCTGAGATGGAGTGCACTGATGCACAGCCACTGCTAGATGATTCTGCTGGTACATTGACCCCCAGCACTACATTGCCCTCGCAGTCTATTGAGCCAGAATCTGACCCTGATGAAACTCAGGTGCCCCTTCCCGCATACTATACCACCTTACACGGTGACACAGAGGTAGGTAAAGAGGAAGGTGCAGATGACTTTGAAGAGGAGGTGATGGATTACCCAGTTCTGGACCCGGATTGGCATCCATTGGGGGAGGAGGGTGGCGCTGGCAATAGTTCAGATAAGGAGAAGGATCCGCAGCAGGCATTGACATCGCAGCAGTGGTTATCTGGCAGGCCCGTAGCTGTCCTAAAACGTGGAACAAAAACTAAACGAGTTGCAGGACAGCTTGGCCAGACGGTCAACTTAGCACAGCGTGCAAGGCTAGAAAATGTTTACCATAGTAGGAAGAGTGCAGTGTGGCACTTCTTTGTCCAAAATCCTACTGATGAGGCAAAGGTTACCTGTAAGAAGTGCGGAAGGACCTTTAGCCGAGGTGAACAGCTCAGAAATTTCAATACCAGTTGCATGCTTAGACATTTAATCAACATGCACTTGCAAGCGTGGATGGACTACAAAACCTCAGGTAGCACACGTGCACCTGTTCCGACTGAAGGTAGACAACAACGCTCCATTGCTTCCCCCATTGTAAGACCACCATTAAGCACACCACCAGCACTAAATGTGGCGGTGTCGTCGCAAGGCCAAAGCACTCAGGGAAACACAATGGTTTTGCAACACAACACTGAATCTAGGCCATCACCACCAATACCATCACCAACCCCCTCTCACTCCATCCGGTCCACCGCTACTTACCCCATATGCAGCTCTCCAGTCCAGCTCTCCCTACCAGACACTCTGAGTAGGACAAGAAAGTACTCATCCTCTCATCCGCGTACACTTTGTTTGAACGCCTACATTGCCAAACTTATCTCATTAGAGATGATGCCCTACCGTTTGGTTGAAAGCAAAGCTTTCCGTGACCTCATGCCTACGCTATCCCACGCTATGACCTACCCAGTCGGCACTTCTTTTCTCGAAAAGCCATCCCTGCCCTCCACCGGCATGTGAAAGACCGCATTGTCCATGCACTAAAACAGTCAGTGAGTGGAAAGGTGCACCTCACAACAGATGCATGGACCAGTAGGCATGGCCAGGGCCGTCACTGCGCACTGGGTTAATGTGATGGATGCAGGCTCCACTGGGGACAGCGGCGGTAGAACAGTGCTGCCTAGTCCACGGTATAGGAAACAGTTGGCTGTAGGCTTTCGCTCCTCCTCCTCTATCAGTGAAAGCTCGTCCACAGAGCGCAGTCACACGAGCACTCCATCCGCAGCTGGCAGTATTGCACACGAGGCGTCCCACTATCAAACAACTAGTGGTAAGTGTCAGCAGGCTGTGTTAAAGATGATGTCTTTGGGCGACAACAGACACACCGCGGAGGTACTGGCCAACTACTTGCAGCGACAAACAGAGTCATGGCTGGGCAGTCTACATCTTGAGGCAGGCAAGGTAGTCAGTGATAACGGCCGTAATTTTGTGGCAGCCATAGCCCGTGCAAAACTCACACACATACCTTGCCTGGCTCACACTTTGAACCTGGTGGTGCAGTGCTTCCTTAATAATTATCCGGAGTTAACATCCCTGCTCCGTAAGGTGCAAAGACTGTGCTCGCACATCGGTCGCTCGGCCGTACACTCCAGTCGTATGCAGAAGCTGCAGCGACTGCTCCACCTCCCCTAGCACCGCCTAATCATAGATGTTGCAACAAGGTGGAACTCCACCCTGCACATGGTTGAGAGGCTGTGTGAACAGAGGCAGGCTGTAATGCATTTGTGGGAGGATACACAGGCAGGCAGTTTGAGGGAAGACATGGAATTGTCGGGTGTGCAGTGGTCAAAGCTGAAAGACCTCTGTAAAGTCCTTCAGTGTTTTGAGGAATGCATACGGCTGGTAAGCGCAGACGACGCCATCATAAGCATGAGCATCCCACTTATGCGTCTGCTCATGCAAAGTTTGACGCACATTAAGGATCATGCGTCTGCAGAGGAGGAGGAGGGAAGCCTTGCTGACAGTCAACCATTGTCTGGTCAGGGAACTGTCCTGGACGAGGTGGAGGAAGAAGAAGAGGATGAGGGGGATGATTATTTTTGGCAGGAGGATGCTTCTCATGGGCAAGAGAAAATGTTGGCGTTCCAAGGTCAGGTACAGTGTTTATGTGTGACTGTAGGGATGTGGATTTGCCAGAAAGTGCTCCTCCACCCACCACTGGCAGTGCATCACTGACACCTGGAACTTTGGCCCACATGTGCGATTATGCCTTGTGGATCCTAAAAAGGGACCCCCACATTGCCAAAATGATGAGGGATGACGACTACTGGCTGGCCAGCATCCTCGATCCACGCTACAAAGGCAAATTACACAACATCATGCCACAGGAGAACCTAGAGATAATATTGGCTAGCAAACAAGCAACTCTGGTAAACCGTTTGTTTGAGACTTTCCCAGCACACAGCAGTGGTGCTGGTTCTCCCACGAGCCGTAGTGGGCACAGTGGAAGAGGTGTTCGTGGTGCACACAGCAGAAGTGATGTTGGAGACAGGGGTTTAATGACCATGTTGTAGAATGATCTCTCAAGTACTGCTCACATGACTGCTAATACTGCATCGATTAAAAGTGACAGGAGGCAGCAGTTGTTAACTATGGTTACAAACTACTTCTCCCATATCGATGTTCTCCTTCACAGGTCATTCCCCTTTGACTATTAGGCCTCTAATCTGGACGCTTGGCCTGAATTGGCACAATATGCCTTACAGGAGCTCGCTTGCCCTGCTGCTAGTGTCTTATCTGAAAGAGTCTTCAGTGCTGCTGGATCAATCCTGACAGAAAAAAGGACCTGTCTGTCGACCCAAAATGTTGATGATCTAACCTTCATTAAAATGAACCATGTATGGGTTTCAAAAGATTTTGTCCCACCTTCCCCTGATGACACATAGGTTGCCAGAAAACTGCCTCGCTTTTGTCCTCCTCTTCCTCGGACTTGCCCAATTCCGCCCTTTGCAGCAGCTGAATGTCCAGCCAACACATCAACATATGCCATTTTTTAAACCTCCCTAACTGGGCTGCCCACCCCCCCAAGGGCTGGGGTCTACACCTGGCGCACCCGGGCAAGTGCCGTTGCTCTGAACAGGTGGATGGGCCCACTGATGGCCGACTGCACAGGCACAGGGCCCCTCATAATACAATACAGTGTCTCTGATGGTGGGGGGGCCCACTCGCCGTCAGACACACCAGCGTACTCTGAGGGGCCCTGTGCCAGTACCATCGCCCACGAGTGTGCCCCCCCTGCTTGGTCATGGCCACAGCACTTGCAAGTTGCAATATTTATCTCTCCCTGCTCCACCGCTGTGTAGTCTGGGCAGTTAAATCCTTCACAGTGACGGCCACTAGATATTTGGTGTATTGATCGATGATGGTTAAGATGTAGCTATGGCCTGTCCTGCTGGCCTCTACCTTCAGATGATCAATGGCTACCATTTGAAATGGACGTCAACTTACAAGCGGATGCAGTGGTGGTTTATGATCACCTTTCAGAGTTGTGATAGTCACAGACGTGTGACATTCCTGCCACCATTTTTCAATGTCTCCTCTCATGCCAATCCAATAGAATCGCCTACGGCCTGTGGCTTCTGTCTTTTGCACTCCAAAATGACCAGACACATCATGGTAGGCAGTGAGGACCATGTGTACATCTCTCCCTGTGATCACAATTTGATGGAGACGAGTAACGGTGATGTGATCCACGCTACTGCGATAAAGCAATCCTTTCTTCACAAAGAACCTTTTTCGCTTTCTCCACAGACACAGTAATTGAGGGTCTGTATTGCCTCTGCAACATCTACTGGGAGGTTTTCTCGCAATGAGTAATTCCAAAATTTCTGCAAACACTCGACTTTCCATCTCTACTTGTATCCATGTAGTTTCTAGTAGCGGAGAGTCTGGACTGGCTTACTGAGATTGAAATATATACGAAGATTTAAAAGTACCACAACACTGTCTACTGGTGTACGCTTTGAATACCTTTCCCTTTTTCTACTTTTTTTAATTCTGGTGTAATACATAGTGAGCCTGTGTCTGTCTGACTCCGGAAGTATAGATGTAAATTTACCCCTAGACTGGATACACCTGGTGTGTGCTGATACAGTATCTTGGTTCAAAAATTTGTATTACGGTATCATCTGTAGGATAACCAACTGGGGGGGACCCTCTTCTTGCCGCAGACAAACACGAGACTGAGACAGAGTTTGTACTGAACAGGTCCGTTTTTATTGCCCATCCTTCTGTCGACCACAGCAATGGTGAATTCACAACCGTTTCACATTTCTCTGTACACAGGCCCCGGTATCTTCACTTCTTTTGTTACTATAATCGTGGCGTCCTCTGTGGCTCTTCCACTGGGACTGCCCTATGCCCATCCACCTCAGCGCTTCACCAGTCTGGGCACACCATCTGTATGATAGCCCCAGGCCGTCTTTGTCTGCAGCTACCGTCCTCTGGGCCACCCCCCCCGTGACCGCCTCAACTGTCAGTCCTCCCTGGAGCCTTTCCACTGTCTCTATTTCCTCAGCAGAACTTCCTCTTTACTGTGCTCCCTTCGCTGACTGACTCTTCCAGAACCTTCTCTCAGCCTTTTATACTTACACTTCTGGTAACTCCGCCCACCATCACCTGACAGTTTCTCTGACCAATGGCAGTTATTCAATCCCACTCCTACACTCTCCACTGCCCTCCAATGGGCAAGCTAAAACACTGCACCCTTTCTCTTTATCGTAACGGTTTCACACTGCGCTACACCTCTGCTTCTCACTACAGGCAGGTTTGTCTGTCAGTCCACCTTCCCTACATCATCTATAGTGAGTGAGCGTGTGTGGGTTACGCCTTCTATATATACGGTGAATCGGAGATACCAATTTTTACACTATACTCGATATAGATTGTATCTTGTTATACAGTACCTTTGTTCGACATTTAGCATTACGGTCAAATCCATACTGAGTAAGCATCTGAGAGTGACTACGGGACTATTTATACGGAGATTTCAATTGTACCCTAAAATATATATACTTGCTATCTTGTTATCCAGTACCTTTTTTACACATTTTTTATTATGGTCAAACCCAGACTGAGTGAGCCTCTGAGGGTTACTCCGGAGATATATACCGATATTTTCAATTTGGCCAACACTGTATACAGCTGTATGCTTCTGTTACAGTACCATATATCTGCTGGTATTTTGGGTCCATTTTCCAAAACATGAGGAAGTATGGTGAAAGAGGACGCGGACGTGGGCGTGGGGGGCCACCTGATACTGATGGTGGTGGTGGTGCATCTGCTGGTAGTGCCAAAAACACAATAGCAGCTAAGGCCAGAGGTGTTGAGCCTGCGTCATGGTGTAGCTCTGGAAGGCCTGTAATACTCTCTTTTCTGGGAGTAGGTAGACTGCTTTTAAAGCTGGCGCATTAGGAACTGTTTGTGGCTTACATTGCTGAAACAGCCTTCAGCTCTATCGCCTCCTGTTCTGAAGTTGTAAAAATTGCAAGCACTGAGTCGTAACTGCAGGCTTCTGGTCAGGAGCAACCCCTTTCCTTGTGTCCTTCACCCACACCAAAAGTGAAGGACGTGGCAGCACACACTTCAGATTACTCCATGGAGCTCTTTTCACATACCATGCCTGGGTTAATTAAAAATAGGGCATATCAGATACTGGAGCATTATAAATGGGGCAGATCAGACACTGGAGCAGCATCTAAGGGGCCCATTATACACTGGAGCATTACAAATGGGGCCCATTATATATGGAGCATTATTAGAGCCCATCATACACTGGAGCATCATCTATGAGGCCCATCATGTTCTGGAGCATTGTAAATGGGGCAGATCAGACACTGGAGCAGCATCTAAGGGGCCCATTATACACTGGAGCATTACAAATGGGGCCCATTATATATGGAGCATTATTAGAGCCCATCATACACTGGAGCATCATCCATGAGGCCTATCATGTACTGGAGCATTGTAAATGGGGCAGATCAGACACTGGAGCAGTATCTAAGGGGCCCCATTATACACTGGAGCATTACAAATGGGGCCCATTATATATGGATCATTATTAGAGCCCATCATACACTGGAGCATCATCCATGAGGCCCATCATGTACTGGAGCATTGTAAATGGGGCAGATCAGACACTGGAGCAGCATCTAAGGGGCCCATTATACACTGGAGCATTACAAATGGGGCCCATTATATATGGAGCATTATTAGAGCCCATCATACACTGGAGCATCATATCATCCATGAGGCCCATCATGTACTGGAGCATTGTAAATGGGGCAGATCAGACACTGGATCAGTATCTAAGGGGCCCATTATACACTGGAGCATTACAAATGGGGCCCATTATATATGGAGCATTATTTGGGCCCATAACACACTGGAGCATCATCCATAGGGACCTGTCACGTGGACCCGTCCTGTGTGACGCGACCAGCAGGCCGGTAACTAAAACAGGACGCGGCACGTGATACTGTCCTGTGTGACACGACTCGCAGGCCGGTAACTAAAACAACAAGACAAGGGGTAGGGAAATAGTTACAATGGTGGGCCCTGCAATAGGGAAAGGGGACGTGGAGACCTCCTGCACTCCCCTGAGTCAGTGTCCCTACCGCTCCTAACGTTCCCTATGCCAGTTCCGCACCGGGCGCCGATCAGGATACCTGTCGCCTTAGCACACCCTACACCTATCCCTTGCTAGGGAGCTGGGTGGCACAGGCACTCGCCCCACTGCTGTACTAATACACACGAAGGAAAAACACAAACAGGGAAACACAACTTAGCTTTACTCTGTTGCACTTGCTCCTGGCAACAGAGTCCACCACCAGCATGCAGCTCTCCTCCTGAATCGCTGCCACCAAGCTCTGTCAGAGCTACAAGGAAATCCCCTGATTCCTTCCACACCAGGGCTAAGACAGTGCTGCAAGGAACGCTCTCTAGCTCCTTCCTCCACCAAGGATGGTTGAAATGAACACTATCACCAACACTGATTGCAATACCTGTGACTCTTTTATAGCAGAGCCAGCATTCACACCTGTATTATAATCATGTGCACTTAACTAAAGAAACTAGAGTGCAATGACACTCACCACCACCGGGGGCACACTTAGAACAAACAAAACCCAGTGCAATAATCCTAATGGCCACCGGAGGCAAAAACCAAACTTAAGCACAGCTTAGGGAATAAAAAGGTTACCTGTGCTTTCTGTCAGTCCTGATCCAGCATGGATCATGACAGGACCATCATATACTGTAGCATTATGCGGAGCTCATCATATACTGTATGGAACATTATATGTGACTAATTATTCTGTATGGAGAAATATATGGGGCTCATTATTCTGTATGGCGCACAATGTGGTGCCAATAACACTGTATGGAGTAATATACTGTCCTGTTTTTGAGCTATTGCACAATTTAAAATAGATCAGTCATGTCATGTAAGCAATGAAGTTTTTGTCATTTTACTATACCTATATTTCTGTGGCGTATCGGAGCATCATGAGTTGTGGTATGTTTTAAAGGGGCGCACTGACACTCTTAGGCCCAGGGCACACGAAAACCTGAAGCCAGCCCAACCCCCCCACAACTTTAGCCAAATAACCCCCAGTTTTCAATGCGTGGCTCTTATTAGGAAGTAAATTAAGGTTGACAAGCTTCAGTAATAAGAATTGATATTTTTGGCATTGAAATGTGCACTGTAGGTGTGTTTACTGTCCTCCACTCCCTGCCAACTTTGCTTCCCCATTGACTTGCATTGGGTTTCGTGCTTCAGTCGGCCTCCGACATTTCCCTATAGTCGGCCGATTTCGTTCGACCTGACTTTTAAGAAAGTCGGGTTTCATGAAACACGACTCGACCCGAAAAAAGGCAAAGTCGCTCATCTCTAGTGGTGACCAAAAAAAGTCAATTCTGTAGTTTAATGTTTTTTTTCTTTCTGGCATTTACCATTATGTTTATATAATTTTATATTTTCAAAGATTAGATTTTATGGACCCAACAATATGTTTAATTTTGCATATTTAAATATATATTTTTTAAACTGGAAAAAGATGATTGATTTAAACTTTTATATATTTTTGAATTTTTTTTTAAAAATGTTGCATTTTATTTTAATTACTATACTGCTGTGTATAGTGTAACTAAAATTCTCCTATGATAGGAGGACTAACATGGCAGACAATGTGTTGTCTGGCCTTAGCCTACAAGTCTGCACTGTGCACTGTATGGATTATCCGGTGCTGGCACTGGGAGTAGCAGGCGCATTACTAGGGCCGGCTCCATGAGCCCCTGGCAAAAGACTCTCAGCTGGCCACTTTAACATGTACTACAATACATAATGCACAGATAAGAAATGTAGATATTGTAAAATACTAAAGACTTCACTTCTTACATTACATGAGTGATATCTATGGTAAATTTTACAATAGCTCAGAAGCCAGCAAATCCTCGCCACACACATTGTGTGCGATAGGGGGATTTAAAAGTTTGCAGTCACACAAAGTGACTGTAGACTTTTCATTTTAGTTCGGACAGTATAGTACTCCATACAATATTATGGGCCCCATATATTGCTACATACAGTATAATGGGCCTCATATATTGCTCTATAAAGTATAATAGGCCTCATATATTGCTCCATACAGTATAATGGCCCCATATAATCTGCATACAGTAAATAATGGCTCCATATATTGCTCCATCTCCATACAGTATAGTGTCCCCTATATTGCTCCATACAGAATAAAGGTCCCATATACTGCTCCATACAGTATATAATGGCGCAATATAGTTCTCCATATAGTATAATAGGCCCCATATAATTTATTTATTTTACTCATTTATATAGCGCCATTATTTCCACAGAGCTTTACAGACATTATTGGCACTGTCCCCGATGGGGCTCACAGTCTAAATTCCCAATCAGTATGTTTTTGGAATGTGGGAGGAAACCGTAGAACCCGGAAGAAACCCACGCAAACACCATGTAGTACTCCATACATTAAAAAATAAAAGTAAATACTCACTTCACCCGTTCGCCGCTGCTCTGGTCTCTTCAGCTCCTTCTGACTCTCTGCACTGCTCTGTAGTGATATCATCGTGCCCTCTGCCCTAAGACAGAGAGTCACGATGAGTCAGAAGATGTTGTAAATGACCTGAGCAGCAGAGACCACAGAAGCAGAGAAAGGGATAGGTGAGTATTTGAGGGAGGAGGGGCCCTGTGCCAGCAATGACACCCGATTCCCCTGACTCACGGGCCCCATGGCATGCCGGTCTCCACGACGGTGAGTGGGCACCACTGTTCTTCCAGGGCCTCTGCACTTGCCTGGGTCCACCAAGTGGTGATGCTGGCCCTGTGCATGACCACAGTAAGTACGTAATTTGCATACATACGATCATGTGCTGACTATATGGACTCAGACTCACTCAATGTAAGTGTATTGAGCAAAAGCAGACACAGTCTTTTCAGAATGTGGCTGGAAGCATTCAAATTGCAAACTTGCGGCCACATGACCTCTTACTCCCAGCACCAGAGAACCCTCACAGTGTACATTGCACGCAATATGATAATTCACAAGCCAGTAGTCACATAGTCTGACCTGTCTGTAAACCCCATGCTATATTTTATTTGCTCTGTAAACTGAGAGTGAGCCGCTTGCTGCATAAAAATTGCTTCTTGCCAGGAGAATATAATGTCTTGTAGACAAAGCCAATAAAACATCGAAAGAGACATGCTGGCTGGTGCCCTTTAATGCAAGGCACAAGTAAACAAAAGTTTCCTTCTGCAAAGGCTGGGGCTAAGGCTACTTTCACCCTTGCGTTATTTTGCGCTGCGCACCGTGCGCAGTGCGAGTGCACATAAAAAACGCATCATGCGTTTTTGTGCGTTTTTTGCGGTTTTGTGCGTGTTTTTTTTGCGCTGACGTGTGCATTACCATGCGCACGTCAGCGCACCCTTAGACTATAATGGATGGTTGGGTAAAAAAACGCATTGCGTGCTCATGCGTTTTTTTGCGACAAGTCGGACTCACAAAAAATGCAACAGGATGCATTTTGTGCGCCCGAGCGCACACTACAAAAGAACGCATGCGCATACAAACGCGTACAAACGCATGTGTATGCGCACCCATGTAAAGTATAGGAAAAAAAGCGCAAAAAAACGCAAGTGTGAAACCAGCCTTACACACTAAGTGTGCATGACACATGTTTCTAATGCATGGAAAAGATCAAAGTTGTATTTATTTGCAGTCCTAGAGTATAGGTAGGACAGAACACTAGCAGTAGAGGCCCCGTCACACATAAAGATGCACCAGCGATCCTGACAACGATACGACCTTGTCAGGATCGCTGGTGCATCGTTACATGATCGCTGGTGAGCTGCCAAACAGGCAGCTTCACCAGCGATCAGCACCAGCGAGGAAGCTGGTCTCTAAGGTAAATATGGGGTTACTAAGCGGCGCGCATCACTTAGTTACCCGATGTGTACCTTACAAACCTGCGAGCTCACGCCGGGAGCTGCCAGCACGCAGGTTTCTAAGGTACACATCGGGTAACTAAGTGACGCCCGCCGCTTAATAACCCGATATTTACCTTAGAGACCAGCTCCCAGTGCCTGCTCAGAGCGCTGGGAGCCTCGCTGATCGTTGGCTCCCGCTGCCACACGCAGCGATGTGCGCTGGCCAGCGGGAGAGCAACGATGAAAAAATAGCCCAGGACGATGCTGCACGATCAGCGATACCTGGCGGGGGGGCCGGTCGCTGATCCCCGTCACACACAGCGATATCGCTGTGGCTTCACAAAATCAGCGATCTCACTAGCGAGATCACTTTGTGTGACGGAACCTTAAGTCTGACAGCAGAAAATATACATATAAAGAGTAGAGATGAGCGATAGTGAAACAATCGGATTCTAGAAAATCAGCACAAATAATTTATAATAGCCGTGTATTCGTACCGAATAACAAATCCAATGCAAGTCAAAGCCGAATATTTTTCTGCTGGATCCAACAAACAGATCTGGGGGGCTGAGAAAAAAGCTGAAATGGATGAAAAGCTAAAGCTAATGGGAACAGCATGAAGAAGATGCCTGCATGCCTTTTTGACTCACATATGGTATCTGGGAATAATGTTGTCAGACTATTGCGTCGGTTTAACGGATTTTTAAAACGACCTACCAAACAAAACCAAACATTTTTTTTAAAGGGAAAAATGCTAAGAAACATTATTTCCTTCATGATTACATGTATATAATGAAAAAATATATATACCTCCCCTTTAGCATATGTTCACACAGAGTGTTCTGGCTTAGGTTTGATGATGAGGCCACTGATTTAACCTGGCACGGTGGCACGCCTAGCAAACATAGCAGTGCAGACAGGGATGGATTCGTAGCACAAAAACAGGCAAGAAGAGGTAGTGGTTTGATCAGAGGGAGAACTCGGTCAACTGTTCCACAGAGCCCCCACACTCTGCTAGATAACAGGCCAAGGGTGCGTTGTTCCCCTGTATGGCAGATTTTTTCTGAAATTCCTTCAGACAAAACAACTATAACCTGCATCATCAGCCAAACCAAGCTAAGAACAGTCAAGAACACTGCCAACCTGAGCAGCACCAACATGCAAAAGCATATGGCATCCAAGCACCCCAGTAGGTGGGTTGAACGCCTGGGTACAAAATCTTTGTCTGATGGTGAAACCACTGCCCCTTTCCCTATGTTACGGCCTTCCAAATCTGCTATCCATGAAGCAGGCGCTGATGCCTTCTGCCCACAACCTGCAGTTGCACAGATACAACAGTCAGCAACCACGTCCAGTTCGTTGTATCAGCGCAGCATTCACTTGTCCCTGCCCCCAGCTGTTTAACAGAAAGCACAAATAAGCACCCACCCACAGGCACAAACTATAAACACCCACATTGGCAGATTGGTAGCCCTGGAAATGTTGTCATTTTGAATAGCGGGAACTGAGTCTTTCCGCGACCTCTTGGCGGTGGCAGCACTACGGTACTCGATTCCCATCTGACACTATTTATCACAGTGTGCCATCAAAGTGTTACATAAGCAAGCACGTGTTGCACAATATCAGCTGTGCTGTGGCCAATGCAGTCACAGGAAAGGTATACTTTATCACAGACATGTGGACAAGTTCTTGTCGACAGGGACGCTAATATTTCCCTTATGGCACAGTGGCTGAACCTGGCAGAGTTTGGGACAGAGTCAGAGGCTGGGACATCACACATCTTACCCACACCAAGAATAGTGGTCCCAACTTCCATCAGTGTTTCAGTCTCCTCGTATTACTGTTCCTGTCTCTCCTCCTCCTCATCCTGCTCCTTCTTCTACTCACTGAAACTAGCTTCCCCATCACTCCCCAGCTGGGAGGTCTGCAGCACTGCCTTGGCAAAGCAGCAGCATGCTCTGCTGAAGCTCATCTGTTTAGGTAATAAAGCTCATAACGCAGCCGAACACTTGAAGGTGATAAAAGAATAGACCGCTCCCCGCTGAACCTCCAACCAGGCCTAGTTGTGTGCGATAATGGGTGTAACTTTGTGGTGGCTTTAAAGCTCGGCAAGCTGATAAACATGTTCCTTGCATAGCCCAGGTGCTGAACTTGGTTGTACAGCGTTTTTTAAAAACATACCCTAACTTGCCGGACCTACTTGCTAAGGTACGGCGTGTCAGCGCAAATTTGAGAAACTCATCTCTGGCTTACACTGGACTAGCTTTACTGCAGCAGGGCTTTAATTTGCCTAGTCACCAATTGATTTGTCACCTGCCCACACGCTATAATTTGACCATTAATAAAAATAATAATAACAAATCATAATAATTTTATTTTTATAGCGCCAACATATTCCGCAGTACTTTACATTTTAGAGGGGACTTGTACAGACAATAAAATACATTACAGAATAACAATAATCACATAAACAACAGATACCAAGAGGAATGAAGGCCCTGCTGCAAGCTTACAATCTATGAGAAAATAGGGGAAGTGGGTCGCCCTCCCAGGGCCGTGGGGCACTCGGTGCCGGGCCGGTGTCAGCGGGATGTGTCATAGCAGCGGTGACCCGGTCCGTGGCCCTGGGCACCCAAGTAATGGGGGAAGATTGAATGGTGGAATATAGTTAATGGAATAGTTCGTGACGCCACCTGTGGTGATCAGCAAGTGAGATATTAAGCCGACGCTGCATGCAGATCCTCTGGGGCTGGTGGTGTGTTGCAGCCAAGATGGTGAAGCTCCCCACAGGTGAAGCTGTAGCCCCAGGGCAATGTAGATGTGGAGTTGGAGAGGCACAAGCGGTGTAGAAGCTGGTACCCAAAGGTAGCAGTGTTGGGTGTGTTGGCGCAAGAATCAATGGAGGACACCAGGGCTTGTAGTTCCAAAGCTTTACTCACAGTCTGTAGTACACACAGGTGCCTGTCTCCGTACCATGTCCTCCGGGTCAGAGGCTCAATCAACCTCCAGATCAGATGGAATGCTCCCTTCCAACACTCCGCCAACATGTACCTTTCTGAACGTCTCCTCTTATAGCGCCTTTAAGTGTGAAGTACTCCTAGTACTGAGTTACACTGGAGTGCCTCCCGACTGATGTTCCCAAGAACTCTACTTGTACTGCAGACAGCTGTAGCCTGCTTCGGGGACTCCTTGCTCCTGAGTCCCGGCTCACTATCCAAGTTGCTGTTGTGCCCCCAAGTCTAAGATGGGAGTAGTGCATTTACAGCCCACTACTCCACCGGTGTCAGGTGCAGGACCATTAGCATCCATACAACCTCGGGGACCGGGCCCCGGCCTTGCGCTTAGAACTTCTAGGCAGGGTTCTCTCCTAACCCACATCCTCTCTGTTCCCTTTTACTCCTTCGCTCCGTACTAATCTCTCTCTCTTATGGAAGATCAGGTTTCAGTTCAATGTCTTTCTCCTTCTTTCCTTTCCCGTGCCAGCAGACCCAGGTCACTGAGGTCTGCTGCAGCACCTCCTTCCTCCATCCCTCTCTCAGGGATCTTCTTTCCTCACTCCTCTCTGAATGGCTTCCTCTCCCAGACTGACCTGTAATTCTAAACCTCCCCGCTCTTTTATGTATTATAACTCCACCCGCCTCCCAGCACGTTTCGTGTTCCAAGCAGGGAGCCACCAAAGGTGCTCTGCTAGACTCCAAGCAGGGAGCCACAATGTGGCTTTGCTGAACTACTCTGTTGTGTGGGGTGCGAGTGTTGGAGCGTGGTCAGGAGCCTCCAACCTACCTGGATGGTGGGGCACCACACCTCAGGAGGAGGTGCAGTACCTCTGTGGCAACTGAGCCTCAGGGGCGCCACAGAAGCACTAAAGGTGGATGGTAACAATTGCTTTCATTGTTCTGACCAGCCATAATGTAATAAATCGGGAGTTCATGTAATGCTGCATGAAACTGCATACCAACTAATATGTATAAAAGTACAGACACAGAGAGCTATTAAATGCATAAAGCGTGTGAGTACAAGAAACAAGGATACTGGTTATGAAGAAAATGTTGAATGAACAACACAGGGATAGTTAGATAAAGATAGTTAGATAAATGTTTTGAGGCAGCAGGCGGTTCTTATGTTGGCAAAGCTTAGTGAGCAGCAGAGAGCAGTGTCTGAATTCCAGCTTCTCAATTCCCGTCAGAGCAACACTCAGCCCCCACACATAACAACTGCTGAGTGAATGTGGATCGATGACATTTGTGAGGTTCTTCAAAATTTTGAGTACTGCACCAAGATGTTGAGCGCTGATGTCGCTATTGTCAGTGCAACCATTCTGCTGCTCTGTCTATTAAAAGGTTCACTGCAGAATCTCAAAGCGGAAACTATCAGTGCCGAGCAGGTGGCTATGGAGCAAGATTTTACAGTGGCTGATACCACACAGCCCAGCCTCACACAATATTCTCAAGCCACAATGGATGATGACGAGGAACAGGAGATGCAGGAGGAGAAACATAAGTTTTTGTTCTGCACTACAGAAGGGACTCCCAATCCCTGCTTCATGACTGTCATGCATGGATGGCATGAAGAGGAGGAGGAAGAGGCTATGCGCCGTGAGGAGGAGAGGATAGTGTTCATCCTGGTGAGTACACTGAACGCTTGACTCTTTGCAGTCTGCCACACTCAGCAGAGTTCATGTCCAGATGCCTTTCCCAAGACCTTCACATGAAAGACATTTTGTTCACCATGAAATACTGGCTGTGCACCTTTCTTGACTCGCGGTACAAAGAGAAATTTGCTTCTCCAATGGCGGAGGCAGATGTGCCATTTTCAGTGCATGCGGGAAACGCACACCAGGTGCAACTCGGGGGGGGGGGGATGTCCACAAACTGGGCCATTTTCATGAGACCATCACATCAGCAAGGACTATCTGTGGATGTAACTATGACAAGGAGAGAGAAGTTGACCAAGATGGTGAAGGACTACTTAAGTTACCATTCCAGCATTCTTCCTTATTCTTCAGTGCCCTTTAACTATTGGGCTTTCAAACACCCTCCCTCCCTCTCGACTATTAAATCTCTCACTACTACTGAAATCCCTACCTAACAAACAAGTAATCTCTTCACAATCTTCAGCTCTAAAAAGAGCTTTTTGGAATGAATAAACGCTCAGTTTAAACTCCTATCACTCTTCCTATGCTCCTTTCACTCTACCTACACTCACACTATGCTCTCCCTACACTGTTTCCGACTGCAATGTGTGCAGCCATTAAATACTCCCTATGACGCTGGAAGACCAGCCAGTCACATTAATGCCACAGAAAAGATGGCGCCGGCATAACTGTGATTGCCAAGCCAGCCCAGCATGTTCTTTGACTGCAAATAAAGTGCGAAACATGCTGGGTGGGTCACTCGAATATATTGAGGTGAATACCTAATTACTCGCCGAGTACCGAATAGCCAGAATACCTTACTATTCGTGCGAGTAACGAATAGTGCCGAATGTACTCGCTCATCACTAATAAAGAGGTAATAATTGTTTCATGAACACATAATCGATATCAAATTTACACATTGTACATTTTTAGCACTTGAGCATTACATGAAATATGCTATGAGGTGTCACACTGTACTCCAGAACTTTTTTCTTAAATGGTAGGGGCAAGAATTATAGATTGGCACAAGTGGTATAGTACCTATTAGCGTCTTTAAAAAAACAACTCCTGGAGATGCTCCTCCGTACTTGCTATTGTGTTCTCCACTACTTATGACATCAACAGCTGGTCACTGACAGGCATCAGCCTTCATGTGACGCTGAATCATCATCTATATAAGACTGCAGTCCTTTCCCCATTCCAACGTGGGAAACTGCTCAAATACCACTGCATTCTATCTTCTTTTTAACAGGATATACCACAGCCAGTCTCTAGTCAGACCTGCTAGTATTGTTTTGTATGCCTTAGAGACTCGCTAACTATATTTTTACTACACTGTGTGCACAATTAGTAGACAATTTGTATTTTTGATTATTAATTTTATTATTGAACAACTACAGCAATGTCAATCACTCCAAAAGATTAATAAACCTGAAAATTTAAGAAAGTAAAAGTGAGATTTTACCTATCTTAGAAGAATATATATGTGTGCATATTTATTGGACAACTATTAATGTGCAGAATTATTATGTGACTAAGTGAAAAACATAAATTTTTCCATCTCAATTCTTTATTTTCACTTGTTCAAGTGAAAATAATAACTAAACAACTCCAAATGTACAAGAATAAATTTCTGATATTTAAAAAATATATATCAGTGACGTATATACTGTAGCCATCCTTCTTTTCAATAACAGTCATAAGCCTTTCATCCATGGAGTCTGTCAATTTCTTATTCTGTTGATGATCTACTTTTTGGGCAATAACCACCGCAGTCTCCAGTACACTGTTTAGAGGTGTACTGTTTTTCTTTACCAAAAATCACTTGTTTAAGAAGGATCTACAAGTTCTCAATAGGGTTTATGTCAGGTGAGAAAAGGGGCCATGTCATTATGCTTCCATGTTTAAGACATTTACTGGCAGCCAAGCAGTAGAGTAGTTAGATGCACGCAAAGGAGCATTGTCCTGCATAAAACTCATGGTTTTCTTGAAAAACTTAGACTTTTTCCTGTACCACTGCTTAAAGAAAATGTCTTCAAGAAATGAGCAGTAGATTTGGTAGTAAATTTTGAGTTTATCTTCAACCCACAAAGCTCCAACTTGCTCATCTTTAATAATACCAGCTCATAACATGACATCAACTCCACCTTGTTGGCGTCTGAGTCGAAGTGGAGGTCTGTGCCTGTTATTAATCCAGCCACGGACCCTTCCAACCAGTCCTTCAAAAGTCTCTCTCATCTCACTAGTCCAAAAAACCTTGGAAAAATTGTCTTCAGATATTTCTTGTCCCAGTCTTGACGTTTTAACTTCAGTGTCTTGTTCAGTGGTGGTTGGGTTTCTGCCTTCCCTATCTTGGTCATGTCTCTGAGCACTGAACACTTTGTACTTCTGGCCTTCAAGCCAATAAGCATTGAAGTTTATTTATACAGTTTGGAGTTGGAAAATATGTTAAAAAATGATGATTTGGTCAAAATACTCACTTGCTTAGTAATTGTGCACACAGTGTAGAGAGATTTATGTGACTACTTCAAATTGCCACTCAATTGAATGACCCGGCTCCATTTAACATAATGCTTGTTAAAAACACCCGTATCAGGCTTCGTGTACATGCAGCAGCCACTCTGTGGCTAAAAAATTCCACATCCCTGTGCTGCTGCATTTCTTCATGCTGCTCCCCTGCACAATCATGTAGTTTTGCAGGTGAAATAGGCATTTCTCTTTAATATTAAAGGTATTTGATAGCACAAAATGACTGTTCAAACCAAGCACAGGTGCTCAGTGAACCCTTGGCTTGACCAAACACTTGAGTTTATCTTCTCACATCCTTTTTCGCCTATTTCTCTGTCCTTCCACTGGCTCCTATAAATCCAAAGCTATCAATTGAAAAAGAGACAAGCAGAGATAGATGGAAAACAAGTAGGTAGAAAGGTGTACTGAATGGTTTGGCCAAACCAAGGGTGCACAAATTCCTGTGCTTAGTCTGAACAGTCATTTTGTGCTAACAGACTCCCATAGATTAAGAAAAGGACCCCAACAAGCATTTTAATTCATAATGTGGAAGTGCACAATGTTGCCCCAATAATAAGTGCAGTAGGAACGACTCACAAAAGGCATGAAAAAAGGAGAAAAACAGAGTCCAAAGCTACAAAAAAAAATGTAACATCTTTCTTTCATACAAAAAAGACACTTTAGAGAAAAGGACATATCAAGGCAATAATAAAATCCAATGTTCCAATTATCCGAACCTACAAAATTGACTTCCTTCAGTTTTGCTTCGGACAGTCCCTGAAACTTGGTACACAGGTACTTAAAAGTCTCTCCTTCTTTCGGAGAGCTTTCAAAAACTGCTTCATTAGTCCAAGATTAATGTGGAGTGGTGGCATCTTTAGTGGGATCAACTAAACTTTCCGCAACAATGTCTTTGAGTCCAGGTTGCAAAGATGTTCTCGTTGGCCAACTTTTTTGGTTCTTTTCATGCTGTCACATTCACACAATAAGCATGGATACTTCATGTATTCTTGCTGCCCAAGGAGAAAAGAAAGAACTTTCAGATCATCACATATTGACCATCCTTGATCCTCATAGTTAAATTTCTTGAGTATAAAGTCTAAATTCTTATTGCTTTCCTTCAAGAGTGCCCTACAGGCACTGAAGCATACTTGCTGCCATTGAGCATTAGCACAGCTTTCAGACTTTTTCTGGATGAATCAATAAAGAGTCTCCACTTACTCACATTGTACTCTATTCTATGTAAAATCTTTCCATCAGCCCAGTAACATCACTACAATGCATGGTCTTGATAAAAGTATGGAAGAAATTTTGTTTCTCTGCTTTTATACAATGAAAAACCAAGTACCAGGAGCTAGCAGGTTCTTTTCCTTTAGTCTAGAGTCTAAAAGTTCTGTAGAATGTTTAGGACAGTCCTAGTCTCTGACTGTATCATTTAATTCAAGCTGCGAAAAAAGCTGTGGCTTGTGGGGACTAGCGTGAAAGTTTCACGTTCTGAATCAGGTGTATCTTCAAGCTTCTCTGTAGGTGAAGGGACAGGTATTCCTGGACCGTGAGGCCCAGGGCAAATTGCTGAGGGGAGGTTCAAGTATATAATTTCCTCCTTATTTTTAAGGTTAAATCACTCCATATTGTACTTACAAAAGTAGCAGTCATCTCTATGATTTCACGGTTCCCTCCAGATCTTAGGCAATCCAAAACAAATTCTTTCTTTCTTACCTTTAGACCACTGTCGTAGTTCTTCTACACAAACAGAACACATTACATCGTCCATTAATTTCTTACCAATCTAATGACACCAAAATCATCCATCAATGGTTGTGCAAAGGGGTCAAAGTATAGTGCAAGAAAAAGCCTATGGAGTCAGTGTTTCTGAAAAAACTGTATGTGAGCACGTACCTGAGTGCTATGACATATTACTTTTAAGAAAGTAGTAAGGACTCAACACTTTCAGCTGTCAACTTGAAGAATTTCAGCCCATGGTTCATATCAATCCCATAAAATAGTCTTGTGATATTTACATATATTGGATAATGGAGATACAGAACAATCAAATTAAACAATCAAAAATTGCTTTCTAGAGCCGCACAGCAATTACACAAGTAATACTCCTCTGCTGAAGAGCGCAGGATCCCACAAAGGGAGTTTCTTATCGAAATATCAAACTAGATGATCCTACCGACAATCGTGTGCTAGAAGCAGTGGGAAACAGACTTGGACTGGTCCACAGGAGAACAGGAGAATCCTCTGGTGGGCCCCCGTGCAGGAGTGGGCCACCACCCTCTTATTTGAGCAATACATGGCACAATACACTTTAATCATTATATACAGCCAAAGGCAACATCTTATTAATTTAACAATTGACCCAGTTTATTTCTATAGAAATTTGTGAATGAGGATAAAGTCATATTTGTATGTAACTGAAAAGTGGGGCCCTGGAGTTGATGTTACTGGTGGGCCCTTGGCACCCCAGTCCGACGATGGCGGGAAGGTTCTATTTTAAGGACCAAATAAACACAAAACATTTAAGACTTTTCAATATATGATATTGTTGCTAATATTCATTTTAGAATGTCAAATACTTTATATAACATTGAAGCCAAATGTTATTAGATACTGTCATTTACAACTACTGCTTCTGTATTTTCTAGCCTGAAGAAGAAGGCCAGGAAGCTTTGGAAGAACCTGCTGCTGAGCCACTGCTGGAGCCAGAAGGGGAGAGCTACGAGGAAGCCCCCCAGGTGATAAATCATATTTTGTATTTAGAATGCCTGAAAAGAAAAAAATCAGGGAATATTTTTTCATATTACTATCACATGCATAAAGTGATTGATACTAGATTTACTGTACTTGCCTATGGGCTTTGTATGGTAATGTAGCTAAGCATCATTTAAGTTACTGGGACTGAGCAAAATATTCAGAATTGAGAGTCTGAATATTTTTCTATCTACTGGCTTACAAGGTACAAAGATATACATCTTTCCTGTATCAAAATGGGACTGAGCAGCAATAGCAAATTCAACCTGCGGAGAGGAATGTGACACCATATTTAGAAAAAAAAATACACGATTTTTCCAAATCTCATACATTCACATTACAGCTAATTAACTGAACAGTTGTCATGTGATTCATAATTTCAATATTCAAAATTTCTACCATTTACCCGGACACCCTCCCAATGCATTTTAGAGGTGAAGATAACACTGGTCAACAGCATTTTTGGTGCCAAAGATATTTCATCGAATTTAGGGTATTTTTGGGGTGCTGATTCTGAATATGTCATCAGTTTTGCCAGATTGGCTCAAGTTTTTGAGATTTTTGGTATCTTATTTATAGCACTTGTTGGTAAATGCGACGCATCATCTCATTAATTTCTTTGGATTAGTACTTGAACTGAGCAGTTCTCAATATAGTTTTGTGTTAATTAGTGTTCTAAAAGTTTGTTCATAGCTTGATTTTTGCACTAACTTTATGTTGTTGTCTGTTTTCCAGTGAAAAGCATGAACTCATCAAGAAGAAGTTGTCTTAACGATCCAGACTCATTCTGTTACATTTGTGGTGAATACACACTGCCAAAACATAGAAGAAACATAACAGACTTCGTAAAAAAAGTGTATTTTGCCTATTTTGGGGTTATGCTTGGGGACCAAGACAAGTTTTGGGCACCACACATAGTGTGCAAAGCATGTATCGAATTATTACGAAAATGGAGCAAAGGACAAAGAAAAAGCTTCAAATTTGGTGTTCCAATGGTGTGGAGAGAGCCAAAAAATCATCATGATGACTGTTATTTATGGTAAACACAGGTACAGGCACATCTTCACAATGAGGGACAGGCCTTCTTGCAGATTCCATGTTACTCCCATTTTCGTTTCTTATGCTTATTGAATCCTTGCACTTGCACTGCACAGAAATAACAGTCATCATGATGATTTTTTGGCTCTCTCCACACCATTGGAACACCAAATTTGAAGCTTTTTCTTTGTCCTTTGCTCCATTTTCGTAATAATTCGATACATGCTTTGCACACTATGTGTGGTGCCCAAAACTTGTCTTGGTCCCCAAGCATAACCCCAAAATAGGCAAAATACACTTTTTTTACGAAGTCTGTTATGTTTCTTCTATGTTTTGGCAGTGTATATTCACCACAAATGTAACAGAATGAGTCTGGATCGTTAAGACAACTTCTTCATGATGAGTTCATGCTTTTCACTGGAAAACAGACAACAACATAAAGTTAGTGCAAAAATCAAGCTATGAACAAACTTTTAGAACACTAATTAACACAAAACTATATTGAGAACTGCTCAGTTCAAGTACTAATCCAAAGAAATTAATGAGATGATGCGTCGCATTTACCAACAAGTGCTATAAATAAGATACCAAAAATCTCAAAAACTTGAGCCAATCTGGCAAAACTGATGACATATTCAGAATCAGCACCCCAAAAATACCCCAAATTCATTAAAATATTTTGGACACCAGAAAAAAAAATTTTTTTCGTTGACCTGTGTAATCTAAGGACCTGTCAGCTCCTCTGATGTGGGTTTCAGTAACTACTTGCATTCTTCATGAAAAATGAGTTATGGAGCATCCTTTCTGAAATCTCAGAATTATGTTGGTTGTCTGTTATTCCTAATAGAAATGTATGAATACATAGGCAGCTGGGCGTTATCCGCTGGATGTGTGCCTCTGGCACTTAGCGATTACTGCTAACTACTGAGTGGAAACTCACCCCTTTGATAAAAGTAATGATACATCCAGTTGTCAATTTATTCATAAATATTCAGGAGAAATAAATGAGGAAAAAAAAGTTCCAGAATTTATATTACTAGGGAAGCAAAAGTATTTGGTAAAACAGACCTGTCAGGAGTAGTGACAAGTTCTTTCAAAGTGGGTCAACTGAATTAAAGAGAATCTCTTATTGGTTTTTACCAAGTAACCTGAGAGCAGCATGATGTTGAGGCAGAGACCCTGTTTCCAGAGATATATCGCTTAGGCCGGGAGCCCACAGTACGGAAGTAGCATTGTCTTGGACACAGCACATGTTCAACTCACTGAAAGCTCATCGTGTGAACGTAGCATTATAGTGAAGCAAACTGGTAGTGATCCAAAACTTGATAATAGCACATACAATTACAGGGTACAATCACCTCTGCTAGCAGTAAAGCTTGTGAGCAGATTAATGCCACCACAAGGGCGCATGCAGATAAGCGTATGTTATGGAGGTGCGCTGTCTGTGTTAAAATTGGGTAGCACAAGGACCAAAGTTCAGATGAGAATTTTTTACACGGACCGATTGTTCATGTGAAAAGTCTAAGGACGCACTCAAAAAACCTCCTGTATGGATCATCAGTATTGCACCCTTTGTTTTACAGATACACTGTTATTAACATAGGAAACAGCATTGGGTCTGGTAAATTTTATTAACTGCTGAAGTGCAAAAAGGGACACTATACTGATCTAATAAAACGGATGACAATCTGATAGCATACAGATGAAATTGTCCTTTTTTCTGCATGAAAATTTGTTGATTTTTCACATTTTCAAAAGAATCTGGCCTAACTTTTAACATTGCACTTTAGACATCAATTTAAAATATATGGATTTTGGGAGTAAATTCTAAGGCCGGGGTCAGACTAGAGAGGAATACGGACGAGTGAGAGGCGTAAAAAGCACGCATTACACACGGACCAATGATTCTCTATGAGTTTGCTCCCAACAGCCGTATATTTCTCGGGCATATTCTACGGTCCGTGCCAATCGCAGCATGCTGCGATTGTCAGCGTACTACGCCCGTAATACGCCAATGCAAGTCTATGGGTGCACTAAAAATAAGGATTACACACGGACCAGATGTGTGACTTGCGAGAAATACGCACCCGGTGTCTTTTAGAAAAGCCGGCAATTCAGTGCGCTATACAGTAAACTCACACTGACAGGTTTAATAAAGAAAGAAAGAATAGATATATACACAATAGAATACATATATATATACATACATACATACATACATGTCATTGTGAAAAACATATATATATATATTTATATTTCACAGAGTTCTTCATAGCAGAATAGCTGCTAATTAACTCTATCAAATAATTCCCCAACCCGACATGAAATGACACATGGTTTACATTCAGTAAAGCATTTAATTTCATGTTTTTTTATATGTCCTTGACTAATAATTAAATGAGGGTTTGTGTGCAAAATTTGGGAGATGTAGTTGTTATTTTAAGGGGTTAATTCTTTGTTAAAAAATGCGTGGGCTTCCCATTGCCCTATATTGGTGGCGAGTGGGTTAATCTAACAAAGGGTTAATGTCACCATTCGATTGTAAGGTGACATTAACCCTTTGTTAGATTAACCCATTCGCCACCGCTACAGGGCAATGGGAAGCCCAAGGATTTTTTAACAACGAATTAACCCCTTAAAATAAAAACTACAACTCCCAAATTTTGCACACAAACCCTCATCTAATTATTAGTCAGGGACATATAAAAAAACATGAAATGAAATGCTTTACTGAATGTAAACCATGTGTCATTTCATGTCGGGTTGGTGAATGATTTCATAGAAGCCGGCAAGTTAATTAGCGGCTATTCTGCTATGAAGAACTCTGTGAAGTACAAATATATACAGTATATATATGTTTGTCACAATGACATGTATGTGTATATATATATATATACATGTATTCTATGTGTCTATATCTATTCTTTCATTTGTGTTATAAAATCTGTCATAGGGCTCCATTATATGTCTATTTTGCAAGCTGGCGAGAAAATCTCAGCATACGGATTCCATACGGATGCTTACATGCGCAAAATACGCGACCACACCTTGCTTACGGATGACATACGGAGCACTATTTAGGGGTCATTCATCCGTATTACGCCTGTAAACTACGGACCGTATTTTGCGCCGGTTAGTGTGACCCCGGCCTAAGACTACAGGTGTCCACACTTTTGTGTCCACCTCTAAAAGTGGGACAATGGCAAAAATGAGGTCTGACAGAACACAAAGTGACTCCATCAGCATTAGGCTATGTGCCCACGTTGCGTGTTAAAACGCACACTGAAAACCGGACTCCTTCCCAGAAATCGCTCTGTTTTTTCCGCGCGATTTCACCGCGATTTTACCACGATTCTGTTCGCGATTTTGCCGCGATTTTCTCAAGCACTTTCCAAGCGATTTGAAGCATCGCTTGGAAAGTGATTGACAGGTTGGTCACACTCGTCAAACAGTGTTTGACAAGTGTGAGCAGCTTTTTACTATTGAGGCCGCGTAAGTGGCATCAATAGTAAAAGATAAAATGTTAAAAATGATAAAAAAATTAAAAATCGGGGTATATTTACCTTCCGACGTCCCGCACTGCCATCCCGGGCCTCAGCGTTCCCAGTAATGCCTTGCGAGACCTGTGATGACGTTGGTCTCGCGTTACTATAGCGATCTCGCGAGACCGCTAGAGTCAGGCGAGACTACGTCATCACAGGACCTTGCCGCAAGGCATTACTGGGAACGCTGAGGCCGGGAAGGCAGCGCGGGACATCGGAAGGTAAATATACCCCGATTTTTTGTTCTTTATTTTACAGGGGTATGGTACCCAGGGCCTGGAGGACAGTCTCCTCTCTTCCACACCATGGGTACCAACCGCACATGAGATGCTTAACTTCCCGCATGGTGGGCATAGCCACATGCTGGAAGTAAGCGATTCTCATGCATTTCTATGGGTGCGGAATCGCGGCAATTCTTTGCGATTCCGCACAAAAGAATGATCATGCAGCGATTTTTTCCGCGATGCGATTCCGCCACGGAAAAAAGCGCCGCATTAGCACAGCATGTGCGGAATGCCATAGGAATGCATGGGGTGCGTTCTGTACACGATTTTTAAACGTTTTCGAAAATCGCAGCAAAAACGCTTAAATTCGCATCGTGGGCACACAGCCTTAAAGTTAATTGCCCCTTGGGTGGATACAACTGAGTCCCCTTTTTTCAGGGCTTTGTGCAGAAGTTCCGATGGAGCCACTTACGTGTAGCTAAAGCATGATACTATCCATTGGTCCATCCTCATTTGTTTTATTGAAGTGAGCATTGTGAACTTTCTATAAACTCAGAGAAGATGGCTAAAAGGTCAGATAAAAATTTCAGACAGTGATTTTCTTGGCATTTATTGCACATTTTTTTTAATTAAATGTCTTGATCGCGAGGTTGACTGTGTGCTTGTAAAAATGCATAAGGCTACATTCCCACAATGAGTTTTTAACGCTTTTAAGAAAACGCAAGTAACCTATCTTATGTAATAGGTGCAGAAATGCTGCAGATAATCTGCAACATAGCTTTTAAGAATTAGATTTACTTTTCTATTACCGTATATTAAATGTTCTATGGTCAGTTCCAGCAACCTTCAAGCATATCGCAGAAATTCTGAAATATAAAAATTAGATTTCAGGATTTTTTTTTAAAGACCGAATTGGTTTCTGTAGCATTAAGGCTAGGCACACCAGCGTCAGTGGCCACTCTTGGACACATACACCCTGGGATTTTATGCCCGACAGAGGCCACAATCATAATGGATGCTTGTCTTCTGTCCCACATAGGGACCTTTAAAAAAAAAAAAAAGAAACCACACGGTGAACATTTCTTTAAAGTGGCTTTTGTATAGGAAAGTGCAGTCTGTTTTACTGTACAGAAAATGCAGCAAATGGAATACAGATACATATTTTCCACATGGAGGCCAAAATAACACACTTTGGGCCTATGAATGGGGGCCTAAGGGAACATTTTCTTTATATGTTAGGAAAAGCTCCAGATATATGCTGTAGGCTAAGTGCACAGAAGCAGTGTGCACTTGGCCTAAGAAGGGAAAAGTAATTTAATCATAAGCGGAACATTTCACCCGAGCTGCGGCAATTGTTTAAGTATGATTAAATGAGTTTAATAATTAATGAAATCCAGGTGCAGAAATTTATGTCTGCCAATGAGCCCAGTAGAACAGGTAAAATTAATAATACACCCTCAGTACTATATGCAATTACAATACACTTTAATAGTAAGGAAAACTAGGAAAAGGAAGAGCGCACAATAGGGTCTTAAATGTTAAAACAGCACAGAAACCAACATGGATCTGCTCACCTGGTGGCGTTGCAACAAAGCAACATGCAGAGGTGGACACTGACAGCTTGGGGCCCTTGTGCAAGAAATGTGTCTGGGCCCCCTCTCCTTTTATGGCGACAAAGCTACATATATATATACTGTGTGTATATATATATATATATATATATATACAGATATATATATATATATATATATATATATATATAGTAAGGTAGCGCTTGTTATTCGGGTAGGAGATACTCTCTAGGCAGCCAAAAAATCAGGTCCGGCACAGGTTTCTCAACATAACTCAGTCCATTCGGTTTATAATGCAGCATAAACCAGCAACAGCAACAGAAAGTTCATATCAACAGCATATCGTCCATGACAGAGCTCCGCTCTGTTAATTCTGTGGTCACACAGGCTTTGCTATGTCCGGTACGCAGGCTCTCTAGCCTCACAGTTATATCCCCTGTCCGGGTTACCTCATGGCTGCTTCTCAGTGCTTCTCAGTGCTTCTCATTCCCTCCAGGGAACTATCAGACACACATCTCCACGTGCACTCAGGAAGGCAGACACGTCTTCCTCCTGTCGGTCTGATGAGACCTTCCATACGGACCAACTGGGTCCAAGCATTCACTCATGTGACCTACTCTGGCCACCTTATATGGTCCGTAGCCACACCCGCCGGATCACATGGCTATGACCTCATTACAAGTCCTACAACCATTTACATATACTTTACTATGGGCGTTTTAGACACCCGCCCCTAGGTGGGATTGTAGGTGATTGATCCCACCCGTCTCACCAATCACCTGAAGGCGTCTCCCTAACACATTGGATCAAAACATCAGCTCTGCTGATCAACACATAATCAAGCCTTCATCCCAAGGCCACCCACCATGGGATACATAGCGGTCATTTAGGACCCTACTCCTATTACCACTCTGGACATGGCTATTCGCCCGTCCTGGGACACCCACATAGCACCCTCTAGCGGACACAGTGGTCACTGCACCACTATATATATATATATATACAGTGGGGAAAAAAAGTATTTAGTCAGTCAGCAATAGTGCAAGTTCCACCACTTAAAAAGATGAGAGGCGTCTGTAATTTACATCATAGGTAGACCTCAACTATGGGAGACAAACTGAGAAAAAAAAATCCAGAAAATCACATTGTCTGTTTTTTTTTCATTTTATTTGCATATTATGGTGGAAAATAAGTATTTGGTCTGAAACAAAATTTCATCTCAATACTTTGTGATATATCCTTTGTTGGCAATGACAGAGGTTAAACGTTTTCTGTAAGTCTTCACAAGGTTGCCACACACTGTTGTTGGTATGTTGGCCCATTCCTCCATGCAGATCTCCTCTAGAGCAGTGATGTTTTTGGCTTTTCGCTTGGCAACACGGACTTTCAACTCCCTCCAAAGGTTTTCTATAGGGTTGAGATCTGGAGACTGGCTAGGCCACTCCAGGACCTTGAAATGCTTCTTACGAAGCCACTCCTTCGTTGCCCTGGCGGTGTGCTTTGGATCATTGTCATGTTGAAAGACCCAGCCACGTTTCATCTTCAATGCCCTTGCTGATGGAAGGAGGTTTTCACTCAAAATCTCACGATACATGGCCCCATTCATTCTTTCATGTACCCGGATCAGTCGTCCTGGCCCCTTTGCAGAGAAACAGCCCCAAAGCATGATGTTTCCACCACCATGCTTTACAGTAGGTATGGTGTTTGATGGATGCAACTCAGTATTCTTTTTCCTCCAAACACGACAAGTTGTGTTTCTACCAAGCAGTTCCAGTTTGGTTTCATCAGACCATAGGACATTCTCCCAAAACTCCTCTGGATCATCCAAATGCTCTCTAGCAAACTTCAGACGGGCCCGGACATGTACAGGCTTAAGCAGTGGGACACGTCTGGCACTGCAGGATCTGAGTCCATGGTGGCGTAGTGTGTTACTTATGGTAGACCTTGTTACATTGGTCCCAGCTCTCTGCAGTTCATTCACTAGGTCCCCCCGCGTGGTTCTGGGATTTTTGCTCACCGTTCTTGTGATCATTCTGACCCCACGGGGTGGGATTTTGCGTGGAGCACCAGATTGAGGGAGATTATCAGTGGTCTTGTATGTCTTCCATTTCCTAATTATTGCTCCCACAGTTGATTTCTTCACTCCAAGCTGGTTGGCTATTGCAGATTCAGTCTTCCCAGCCTGGTGCAGGGCTACAATTTTGTTTCTGGTGTCCTTTGCCAGCTCTTTGGTCTTCACCATAGTGGAGTTTGGAGTCAGACTGATTGAGGGTGTGCACAGGTGTCTTTTTATACTGATAACAAGTTTAAATAGGTGCCATTACTACAGGTAATGAGTGGAGGAAAGAGGAGACTCTTAAAGAAGAAGTTACAGGTCTGTGAGAGCCAGAAATCTTGATTGCTTGTTTCTGACCAAATACTTATTTTCCACCATAATATGCAAATAAAATGAAAAAAAAAACAGACAATGTGATTTTCTGGATTTTTTTTTCTCAGTTTGTCTCCCATAGTTGAGGTCTACCTATGATGTAAATTACAGACGCCTCTCATCTTTTTAAGTGGTGGAACTTGCACTATTGCTGACTGACTAAATACTTTTTTTCCCCACTGTATATATATATATAGCCACACACACATACATGTATATATATTACATAGACTCCTTTATTATGTATATTGCCGTCCCCTATTATACAGTGCCCTCTCTTGTTATGTACAGTGCCGTCCCTCACATATTGGATTATATAGAGCTCTGTTTTTTATTACATACCGTCCTCTCTTGTTAGATGTATAATGCAATGATGGCTGATGGAGCATGGGAAAGCTTCTTATCTGCTGGAGGAGCTGATTGACTGGTTGTCTGATCACCGGCTCCTCCATCAGCAGTCATTTTATATCTAACAAGAGAGGGGACAATGTAATAAAAGCAGGTGCTGTGAATAACAAAATTAACAAGAATACACTATGTAAAAGACAGCACTGTACATAACAGCAGAGAAAGCTATATAATAAGGGACGGCACGATATATAACTAGAGAGGATGGTACTTAGTAAGGGACGATGTTATACATAATAAAAGAGGAAACTGTAACCAAGGATGGTGTTATACAGAATTAGTGAGTACACTAAATACTAAGGGACTGTGTTATACATAATAAGTCATAACAATATATACTAAAGCACTGTGTTAGATATAATAAGTGAGTACACTATATACTAAGGGACTGTGTTAGACATAATAAGCATTAATAATGTCTTCCTCCACTTCCCCCTGTCCATTATAAGTCCCCCTTCCTCTGATCCCAATCCCCCACATCCCTCATTGCCCTCCTCTCCTCACACCCCATTATTGTCCTCTCCCTCACCCCATTATTGCCCTCTTCACCACTTCCATCATTGCCTTCTCCCTACCACTATCATTGCTTTCTCCCGACACCCAATCATTGCCCATTCCACCACCTCCATCATTTCCTCCTCCCCCACCATCCCATCATTGTTTTTCCCCCTACCAATCCCATCATTGCCCATTCTACCACCTCCATCATTTCCTCCTCCCCCACCACCCCCATTATTGCCCTTTCCACCACAACCATCTTTGCATTCTCCCCCCACCACATCCATCATCATTGCTTTTTCCCCACCACCCCATCATTGCCATTTCCACCATCTCCATCATTGCACTTTCCACCACCTCCATCATTGCCTTCTCCCCCACCCCCATCAATGCCCTTTCCACCACTTCCATCATTTCCTCCTCCCCCACCATCCCCATCATTGCCCTCTCCATCACCCCATCATTGCCTTCTCCCCATCACCCCCATGATTGCCTTCTCCCCATCACCCCCATCATTGCCTTCTCCCCATCACCGCCATGATTGCCCTCTCCATCACCCCCATCATTGCCTTCTCCCCATCAACCACATCATTGCGTTCTCTCCATCACCCCCATCATTGCCTTCTACCCATCACCCCCATGATTGCCCCCTCCATCACCCTCATC
The DNA here is from genome assembly GCF_039654945.1 of Dendrobates tinctorius. NCBI lineage: Eukaryota > Metazoa > Chordata > Amphibia > Anura > Dendrobatidae > Dendrobates > Dendrobates tinctorius. The sequence goes on along the minus strand of NW_027361807.1, from coordinate 2,716,937 downwards.
ATTGCATTGTCACCATCACCTCCATCATGGCCTTCTCCCCATCATCCTATCATTGCCTTCTTCCCATCACCTCCATCATGGCTTTCTCCCCATCATGGCCTTCTCCCCATCACCCCATCATTGCTTTCTCCCCATCACCCCTATCATTGCCCTCTCCATCACCCCATCATGGCCTTCTCCATCACCCCCATCATGGCCTTCTTCCCATCACCCCCATCATCACCTTCTCTCCATCACCTCCATCATTGCCTTCTCCCCATCACCCCCATGATTGCCCTCTCCATCACCCCATCATTGCCTTCTCCCCATCACCTCCATCATAGCCTTCTCCCCATCAACCCAATCATTGCCTTCTCCCCATCACCCCCATCATGGACTTCTCCCCATCACTCCCATCATTGCTCTCTCCATCACCCCATCATGGCCTTCTCTCTATCACTCCCATCATGGCCTTCTCCCTATCACCCCCATCATTGCCTTCTCCCCATCATTGCCTTCTCCCCATCACCCCCATGATTGCCCTCTCCATCACCCCCATCATTGCCTTCTCCCCTTCACCTCCATTATGGCCTTCTCCCCATCAACCCAATCATTGCCTTCTCCCCATCACCCCCATCATGGACTTCTCCCCATCACCCCCATCATTGCTCTCTCCATCACCCCATCATGGCCTTCTCTCCATCACTCCCATCATGGCCTTCTCCCTATCACCCCCATCATTGCCTTCTCCCCATCATTGCCTTCACCCCATCACCCCCTTCATTGCCTTCTCCCAATCACCCCATCATTGCCCTCTCCATCACCCCATCATGGACTTCTCCCCATCACCCCCATCATTGCTCTCTCCATCACCCCATCATGGCCTTCTCTCCATCACTCCCATCATGGCCTTCTCCCTATCACCCCCATCATTGCCTTCTCCCCATCATTGCCTTCTCCCCATCACCCCCATCATTGCCTTCTCCCAATCACCCCCATCATTGCCCTCTCCATCACCTTATCATTGCCTTCTTCCTATCACCTCCATCATGGCTTTCTCCCCATCATTGCCTTCTCCCCATCACCCCATGATTGCCCTCTCCATTACCCCCATCATTGCCTTCTCCCCATCACCCCCATAATTGCCTTCTCCCCATCACCCCATCATTGCCTTCTCCCCATCACCCCATCATTGCCTTCTCCCCATCACCCCATCACTGCCTTCTCCCCATCACCCCCATGATTGCCCTCTACATCACCCCCATCATTGCCTTCTCCCCATCACCCCTATCATTGCCCCCTCCATCACCCCCATAATTGCCTTCTCCCCATCCCCTCCATCATGTCTTTCTCCCCATCACCCCCACCATTGCCTTCTCCCCATTGCCTTCTCCCCATATAATTATTAGCAGTGTATCCAGTGACACTTCACCCAGATATGTTTAATACACTTTAATGGCTTTAGTCCTGAAATGAACCCCTTTATTGCTAATGAATGTATGCATTGTTTTAAATCATAGGAAGCACATGGGGCTTATTTATCAATGAGTTTCTGGTAAATTCAGGAAGATATGGTAGGGTGACATTCTTAGTTTTCTCAGAGTACAGCAGAAAATATCGTATAGACAACATAAAAGTTATCCACCGGTAACATCAACTTATCAGCAAATTGATTTCTACAGATCATGCTAGAAACGTCCATGAACAGTCACAATGTGACAATTTTTAGGTCTATTATTTGATATTTGAAATGTTGAATTACATATTTGTACAGCTATTGCAGGTTTATAAGGTTAAGTTCCTTCAGAAAAGAAGATGAGATTTGGTAAAAGCTCATCCATCCACACACTGATTATCTACAGTATGTATAAGTGCCATTTTTTTCTTATATGTGAAAAGCAGTCTTTTTTTTCCAGTGCGCTAATGTGTAAAGTGGCCGAGAGAGGTAGTCGCAACCAAGCTGCTGTCCAGTTTTGCTCTGGCACTTAACAGACAAGGGCTTTCCCATTTCCAGTGTGCTGTAGAGTGTGGGGTGCATCACTCTCACTTGTAGGCCTCAGGCCTCCGCTGCCTCCAGGCTTCCAGCCTCAGGAGCTGCTGCACACAGTGCATGGTATTTGTAACAGTCAAACTAAACAGTCCAAGTTTATCAGGTGAATACAGGTGGGATAGAGCACAGTAATTCGCACTTCATTCTTCCTTAGTACAACTCCTTTTCTGTCCTGTCACCCATTCGTCCTGGACTACCTCCAAGCCCGCTGTCTCCATCAGCCTCAGGGTTTCGTTGTCTGTTCCAGCAGTGCGCTCAGGACCAACCACCTGCCCCCCAAGTAATTCCACGTCCACCGACCTCATGATATCGTAAGACCAGGCCCCGCTCCTTGGTACCTGTCCTGAACCTTCGGCTCCTGACGCTGTTGGAATGTCCATCATTGAACTCTCTTCGGCCTCCCATTGCCTCGAATGGCTGACCCGTGCTGCCCCTAGCAACCTACCGCACCTGAACTTGGCCTTCGTTATGCACTTCACTAGCTGACACTGAACTCCCTCTAACCAGGAAGTGCCACCCTTTTATCAGCACTAGCGCCCACCCACTTAGCTAGGTCTATCCTTAACCATTTTCTATCTTACATGCTAAACCTATTATCCTTATTTTATATCTTATGCTATCTAAAGCTTATCCAACGCTATAGTCACATTATGCATTAACACATAATATATATGCAATTTTTAAAATGAAAAAAATTACAATATATTTTTTTTGTGTGAAATCCTAGGCCTTCTAGAGATCATTTTATCTTCAACTTGCTTAACTGTTCACAATAGCAGTATATTGACCAGGGGTGCCCAAACTTTTGCATACCACTGTAGCCATAAAAATAATGGATAGCACACCTACCAAAAAATGATGTGTGAAAGAGCCTTTATTTGCATGAAATGTGACATGTAGAGTCGATTTCAAATTTGCAGCTTGTCATTTTATGCTGTGGATTTCCACCAACGATTTTCTCATTTACAATGCATTAGTGTAAAAGCTGCAGCAAAGTTGCAACAAATCTGTAACTCCTGCAGATTTTGCTGTGGATTCATTGCTGATTTTTTCCACATACTTTATGTCCAGTGTGGGCATAACTAAAGGGATTGCCGCATGTCACAGATGATTTACTGTTACAATGCATTTTTTATCATAGCTGCACACCATAAACAATAGGTAACTGTTCTTGAATGTACCGCTAATGTATCCCATAACTACACAGTAAAAATACTTTAGGATATGTTTACATGGCCTAGTAACAGGGTTGTAACTACTGCATTTACCACGGTAGCCACTGCGACCTGGCCTGGCGGGTGAGAGGCTCGCCAACGCCATCAAATACTTCCACTGGATATGTGTCTTTGATCTTTGGATGTGCATTCAGCTGAAGTCTATTGCGGCGCAATACCCGTCGGGTCCATGTGCAGCAATACACACTACTGGCCAATCAGAAGCTGATGTCGGAGTGCACGTGACAGGGGGCGCATAGCATTGATGTCATGTGCTCCCATCGTTTTTACGATGAAGTCAGCTGCCGGCTTCAGAAGATCTCAATGAGGATAATGTTTTTTTTTTTTTAAATCAGTGAGTACACACTGGCAATACTACCACATGAATGACTATGGGCTGTACATTATACTACACGGATGACTATGGGCTGTGCATTATACCACATTGTTGACTATGGGCTGTGCATTATACTACATTGATGACAATAGGCAGTGCATTATACTACATGGATAATTATGGGCTGTGCATTATACTACATGAAGGATATGGGCAGTGTATTATACTCAGGGTAGATTGACTCACTTGGCTGCTCAAAGAGGACATCACAGGAACATATTCCGTTTAAGTTTTCAACTGGTTAATTAAAAAAATGCACTGCATAAACAAGTCTAAAATTAGGTAAACATACACAGACCCTCTGTTGTGAATTCGCTTTCTGGCCTACCTCTGGTTACTGCTGAAGGTGGTGGAGCTGGTCAGGTTGATGGAGGGGTTGCGAGTTCTCTTTCTGGACTCCCTCTGGTGGCTACTGGAGGTAATGGAGCTGATCTGATTAACAGAGGCTTGCCACCTGATGATGAAGACGACAATTGGATATCTGGGGTTTCAGACTGGATTTAAGACAGCCGACTCCCTCTATCCCTGCTGGTGATTTTTTCCTGCCTCCTGAGGTCTTAGTTTCCAGCTCAGTCCCTGCATGCTCAGCTAAGTGTTCTTTTGCTATTCTGTTCACATTTGATCTGGTTTTGTCTATTTCAGTTTTCTGTGGGTCAGACAGCTCTGGCTGGGGCTGTTCTGAATCACCATCCATATGTTACTGCTTGTGCCAGTTTGTTTTTGTCCCTTATTAGATTGGCCTCTTTTTGCTCTGCTTTCAGAATATACCAGAGTGCTGATATAGTGGGCGAAGTCGTGCGACTTCAGTATTTTTGCATCAGACATGTTGTCCCTTTTTGCAGGGTTTTTTGCGTAATTGCAGACAGTGTCTTTCCTTTCCTGTCCTGTCTAGTAAGTGTGGGCCCCATCGTTTGCTCAGTCTATTTTCCTACCTGCGTTTGTGTTTTCATCTTGTCTCACCGACAATATATCTTTGGGGGCTATCTATTCCTTTGGGGTCTGCTCTGGGGCAGTTTAGATTTCCCCTTTCTTGCTTTAGGCTTAGTTAGCTTTCTGGCTGTGCTGAGGCATCTAGAATCATCGTAGGCACGCTCCACGGCTACTGCTAGTTGTGTGGATAGGATCAGGGGTCTGCAATCTGCTTATTTACCAACCTCTCTGTTTTTCTGTGGCTTAGCTTGGGCTTGCTCTCCTCCTCGGTGACCCAATCATAACACCTTCTGGCATAATGGGAAAACAAAATGACATACAGCACAGTCTATGTGGCTGCATGGATCTGCCCATTCAAAGAGAAAAAACAAGGTTCAGTTCTCTTTAAAGGGAACCTGTCAGCAGGATTGTGCACAGTAACCTAGAGACAGAGTCAGGTGAACACGGTTATACTAATTAAAATGATACCTGGGTGATGAAATCCATCTTTTGATGGTTGTTTAATATTTATTTACAGTTTTTAGTTCATGATATGCTCGTGCTCTGGGGCGGCCTGTGGGGGGTGGTTCTTCATGTGGTGCTCTGATTACGTATTCATCAGTACGGCTTCTGACAGGTCACTGATCCCTCATGAATAGTATTTAGACATACTGAAAAAAAACCCTTAAACCCTTCCACATGCAAGACAAAAAGCAGCCAGTCCAGTCCTGTTGTCCCTGTGCTGAAGCCCGATGAAGAATGACGGTTTTGTTATATTTGGCTATATCTGGCTATGATCTGCCAGATATATCACTACCCTTAAACTAACTAAAGGATACTGGCAAATTCCCATGTCCCAAAGTGCCAAGGAGAAGACTGCCTTCTCTACACCTGATGGTCACTCTCAATACACCAGAATGGCTTTTGGCTGCAGGTAGCCCTAGCTACTTTCCAGAGAGGATCCTAGCCCCTTAGAAGAAGTATGCTGCAGCTCATCTGGACGATATTGTGATCTTCAGGCCGGATTGCGGAAGTCATCTGTAGAATGTCCAGGTGGTACTGGATGTGTTGAGGAAGGCGGGGTTTACAAACCCAAAGAAGTGTGCCACAGGGAAGGAGGAGGCAAAATACATAGGCTACAGTGCTTTGTGAAAGTATTCGGCCCCCTGGAACTTTTCAACCTTTTCCCACATATCATGCTTCAAACATAAAGATACCAAATGTAAACTTTTGGTGAAGAATCAACAACAAGTGGGATACAAGTGGGCATTTCTGAGGAATATATGAGACGGTGACTGGTAAAATACTGGAAGGGAGATATGAGTCACTGAGGATGTTAGCCTCACTGATATGATCCTGGAAAAATACTCCAGCACAATATATGCTGAGAGGAGTTAATCTGCCATATTAAGGGCTAAGTTTTTGTGGACAGATGAAGAGTGGGTGGGAGGCTGTTCACCATAACTCTACTCCAGGGTCTGGTTCAGAAGGTAAATGTGGAGCCTTTGGACTTAGTGTTAGGTGGGTCTGGAGATGAGAATTCCAGAGCTGTGCTTGTGTTAAAGGGTATCTGTCAGCAGGATTGTGTACAGTGTCAGGTCAGTGTCATTATACTGAGTACAATGATACCTTGGTTGATTAAATCCTTCTTGTAGTTGTTGTTTAATCTTTATTTTCAGTATTGAGTTAATGATATGCTGGTGCTTCAGGACGGGCCTGTGGGGGAGGTCTTCATGTGGTGCTCTGATTAGGTATTAATAATGAAGACTGCTGACAGGTCCCTTTGTGACCTGTCCCCTAATTAACATAATGAATCTGTAAAAGCAGCAGCAGACAGAACTGGAATGGGCCCTCTTGCTATGTGCACTGCAGTCTGCTACATACACTGCCTGCCTGCCTTGCACTGATATCTATGCAGCTGGATTAGTCCTCAGAAGGACTGTTAGTTGAGATGGATATGTGTATGATTTATTGTGGTATACCTACACTAACTAAGAAACAAGCAAATCTCTCCCTAGCTCAGCAGCAGCAGCAGCTATATATAATCAAGATGGGGGGCCTGGTCTAAATCTTTCACTGGGGTCCATCAGAGTCTAGTTACGCCACTGCCTACCAATCACATTACCATGTAGCATTTATTTGATATTACCTTTGATGTGAGTGTAGGGAAGGTGACCTGACGGACAGACGGACTTGTCAGAATAGAGAAAGGAAGGTTTGCACAGTTTAGACAGGTGTCAGTTATTACAGTGGGGAAACAGCTAGGAAAGTCTAGTGGATGTGCAGTACCTTGGGTTGACCATTAGAGGGCAGGGAGGAGTGTGAGCATAGGACTTGACATCAGCTTAGGGCTTAAGAAACCGTTGGTCATGGGGGGCGGAGTTAGAGGGAACCGGGAAAGATATAAATTTGACAGGAGGGTTCCAGAAAGTTCCAGTTCCCAGGTGGAGCTCAAATGACGAGGACACTGTGACAGTTGTGGCACTGTGAGGAAAACCCAACCAGGGGGACTGAGAGAGAAAGTCAGGGGGGTGGTCCTGACACGAAGACCGCAATATAGACGAGGCATAGAGGTACAGCATACCGTATTGAGGAAGACGTCTGACCAGTAAAATTACTGTTGGTTTACGGGCCTAAGGCGGCCACAGTGACGGACCTGTCAGGAGCATCAATAAGCGGAAAGGGACGGTATGTACATATACGTCCCTGGTGAAGAGTACAGTGTGTAATGTATATTGTAACCGGAGGGCCTTGAAGAGAATTGCGGTGTGCTGAGAGGCCGTCAGGTGGACGGTGAGAGAATAAAACTTGGACCTGTTGCACCCGAAACCTGCCTCGAAATTGTCTCTGTTACGTCTCTGCGCGGTAAAAGAGGGACCACCCCCCAGTCCGGCCCACCAACCCTACACGTGGCATAGTTGGCAGGATCAATGCCGCTAATACAATATCTTCTGCGGCAGGCCTGCCTCTGAGGAATGGACACGGACTTGGACTGCACTGTTTGGATTATAAACACCTGTGGATTACAAATTACCAACCAGTGGATTACAAATTGGGAGCACTGTGGCGCATCTGCGTTGCCAGCAGAGGATCCGGGGCAGTACCAGGTCCGGAGCAAGATGGCGGTGCTACTTCAGCGCAGAGGAGAGATCCAGGTGTTTGCTGTTGTCCCCAATGGACTGGGGCCCCCTTCTACGTATCCCTGGGGACAGCAATATGTACCAGGAGGCCGACGCCCCCACATACTGGACCCTGACAGGTGGGTGGAAAGGCCTGCTGACGCCCCACCCCGCAGAAGGAGTGGCATAGAGGAAAATTTTGGCTGCAGCTGTCTGGCGCCATTTGAGTGCTGCCCATCGGACGGTATGCGGCGCTGTGGATGTCGGGGCATTGGGCACCTCGAGTGGCGGTGGCGCCGGGAGGTCGAGTCACGTCAGAAAACGTCTTCCTCAGAGTCACGGGCAGGAGGCTGGATGCTGAGCGGAGAAGTGGAACCTTTGCGGAGCCAGCGGGAGCGGCCACTGAAGATACCAGCAGGGAACCTGCCTGCGGAGCTCCTGAGCCTGGAGGCTAACCCCTTCGGACGGCGGGGTGAAAAGCGGAGACTGCAGGAGGAGCCACATGATAACGTGGCAGAGGCTACGGTGCCGGGGAAGGTGAGAGTTCCCCCGGTTCCATCAGTGGCTCCGCAAGCGGCCCCCACCATTCAGCCGCAGCCCACGGCATCCTGTGTCCTGGAGAACCTGATCAGGGAAGGTCCTACGGTCTACGCGGAGCTGAGCGGGGCCTCCGCCCCTAATCCCGAGCCACCCCGCCCGGCGACGCCACGCTTGGTGTCGCCGGTGCGGAACCTGTCGCCAGAAGACGCTGTTGTGTCCCCCCTGCCAGAAGTGACATCTTCCCCGAAGCCGGCCATTACTTCTGCTATACCGGCTCCGGCTGAAGCCCCGGATGCCGTCCACCCTGCGGACGCGGCTATGCCGGCGTTGGAGCCGGCTGCGGCCCATGTGTCGGTTCCTATGGCCCGTTCGGCGAGGAATACGGCTGTCCCTGCTCGCCACTCGGTCCCAGCGGCTGCTGGGCCGCAGGCATCATCAGCCGCCTCTACTCCGCCAGCACCCTCGGTTAAGTCCCACCCATCGGACTCCTTATGGATATAATGTTATTCTCGGGCTTACTGTGCGCTGCTTGACCAGGATAAAATCACCACAACATGAGAGATTTAACCATTTAATTTCCAACGCGTTTCAAAGTGTGAACCACTTCTTCCTCTACTCCGCCAGCACCCTCGGTTAAGTCCCACCCATCGGACTCTGGGGCATATGCCGGACATTCCGTTTGGGTCGCGGAGGTTATAAAGAAAAAGAAAGCCCGGGAGCAGGAAGTGTGGAACTTGCTTCATACCAAAGGAGAGGCTGGCATGGCAGCCACACGATCCCTGGGACGGCTCGTGTATGCGAACATACCCAGAGGATACGGGTTCATACGAGATCTTGTGACCGGCCAGAAGGTTTATATCAACGTTGCTTCTGTCCGTCATGGCCGGGCCTTGCAGGAGGGGGACTTAGTATCCTATTATAAGGAGTATTGTCCCAGCGGCTACTATGCAGTAGCCGTGCTCGCGGAGCCTGAAGAACATGAGCCCCCGTAGGAAGAACTGTAGGAGACACTCTGTATCCCAGGAGCTCCACGGCTGTGGGGATTCCTTGCTACCAGTCAACGGAAAGTGAATTAGACTGTCGGGAGTTCGCTGCACCGTTGTGCAGGTCATAAGGACAGTTCGCGTTCAGATTTAAAAAAAAAAAAAAAAAGAAAAAAAATGTTGTTTATCTGTGGTTTTCATTTTTGTTTTTCTATGTTCCTCTTATAGGATAGTCTACATTTACTTGTTAGCCTGACAGAGCGGGGATATGAAGAAGAGAGGGAGTGTCCAGGTCAAAGGAAGGGGGAGAAAATCTGCTATGTTTATGTTTTATTATATGTTGGTTTTAAAGCACTAGTAAAAAGAAAAAAAAATGTAAAAATGGGGTACTTGTGATATTGTAAAGTTGTTTTGATGTATAATATGCACAAGAAAATGCAACAGGTCCGGGTAAGAGAGGGTCTGAGCGACCAAAGGGAAGTGTGAGATCCAAAGGGGTCTATGTGTTGAGAAGGTCTGGAAGACCGAGGCGCCGACCATGACGTGCAACCAAAAGAAAGGCAAAGAGAAGGAAGACGTGAGAAAGACAGTCGTCCTAGGTCAGGTCCCTGACACCACGGACACCCCTGAAGGAAGAAGATGGACGCCGACAATGATCTGGTAGGTGTAAAGCCTCGATCATGGCGTACCGGATAGTGGAAGGTGACAGAAGGGGAGAGTAGGGGAAGGTACACGCCGGAAAGAGAATCCAGGTGTACCTAGCCCAATTTGAAAGATGTTGTCATGTGGCGTGCACATTGGCGAGTAGCAGTAGGCTGCTCGGAGCATGGTGCTCCCAGTTTGGTTCGGCCCCCGCGGGTAGTGGGTTTGGCCCAACAGCTGGTCCGACAACAGAAGGTAGGGTAAGCTTCAGAACGACGAAGGCAGGGATTACGATTGTCGAGGACGACAATAGACAAAGGAAGGGAGAGTGTAGGGAAGGTGACCTGATGGACGGACTTGTCAGAATAGAGAAAGGAAGGTTTGCACAGTTTAGACAGGTGTCAGTTATTACAGTGGGGAAACAGCTAGGAAAGTCTAGTGGACGTGCAGTACCTTGGGTTGACCATTAGAGGGCAGGGAGGAGTGTGAGCATAGGACTTGACATCAGCTTAGGGCTTAAGAAACCGTTGGTCATGGGGGCGGAGTTAGCGGGAACCGGGAAAGATATAAATTTGACAGGAGGATTCCAGAAAGTTCCAGTCCCCAGGGGGAGCTCAAGTGACGAGGACACTGTGACAGTTGTGGCACTGTGAGGAAAACCCAACCAGGGGGACTGAGGAGAGAGAAAGTCAGGGGGGTGGTCCTGACACGAAGACCGCAATATAGACGAGGCATAGAGGTACAGCATACCGTATTGAGGAAGATGTCTGACCAGCAAAATTACTGTTGGTTTATGGGCCTAAGGCGGCCACAGTGACGGACCTGTCAGGAGCGTCAATAAGCGAAAAGGGACGGTATGTACATATACGTCCCTGGTGAAGAGTTCGGTGTGTAATGTATATTGTAACCGGAGGGCCTTGAAGAGAATTGTGGTGTGCTGAGAGGCCATCAGGTGGACGGCGAGAGAATAAAACTTGGCCCTGTTGCACCCGAAACCTGCCTCCAAATTGTCTCTGTTACGTCTCTGCACGGTAAAAGAGGGACCACCCCCCAGTCCGGCCCACCAACCCTACATGGGTTCCGGCTCTGAGCCCAAATCTTTCCCGGCACTTGTCAACTGTTTTGAACAACTGACATGTGTCCCTTAGAGCAGCGGGCGGAATTGCAATCTGCCCACTGTTGTTAACCTATTAAATGCCGTTGTCAATCTCTGACAGTGCATTTATTGTGATCGCGCCGGAAGCGCGTCACTAATGCTGTTTATCAGCGCCCATGTCCCAGCGGTCGGCGCTCATAGTAATTGAGCATTTCTGCTACACACAGGCGATCTAATCATTAGAAGATCGCATCTTTTAGTCTCCCTTGGAGACTATTGAAGCAAGTGAAAAGTACAAAAAAGTTTTAAAAAATATAAAAAATATATAAAAGTTCAAATCACCCCCCTTTCACCCCATTCAAAATAAAACTGTAAAAAAAAAAAAAAATGTACACATACAGTATTTGGTATCGACGCATTTATAATTGCCCAATCTATCAAGATATAAAAAGAATTAATCTGATTGGTAAACGGCATAGCAAAGAAAAAGTCAAAACTCCAGAATTACTCCAGCATTAAAATGCAATAACGGGCGATCAAAAAATTGTATCTGCACCAAAATGATATACCGTATATACTCGTGTATAAGCTGAGTTTTTCAGCACATTTTTTTGTACTGAAAAAGCCCCCTTCTCCTTATACATGAGTCAATTGTCCAGAAAGCCAGGGGGGAGAGGGAGCAGCGGATCTCAGGAGGGAGAAGCCGGTGGCTGTCACTGTGCCCACTGCTAAAGAGAAGTGAATATTAATTTCTCTTATAGCAGCGCACAGTGATAGCCACCGTCTTCCAGAAGACATCCTACTCACTCACCAGCGTGCCCTCGTAGCATCTCGGTGGTCCCGGTGTCTTTGCAGCATCTCCATGGTTTCGGCTTCCAGCAGCTCTTCCTGCGCGATCACGTGACACCGCTCATTAAGATAATGAATATGCACGCTTCTCCACTCCCATTGGCATGGAGTGCATATTCAGGACAGGGATGAGGGGACAATGCAAACCCGGCTAATACTGAATCAATAAATGTACCCAGTGTCCCGTGACAAAAGTAGGTGCCTCGGCTTATACTCGGGTCAGCTTATACTCGAGTATATACGGTAATTAAAAATGTCAGCCTGGCTCGCCAAAAATAAGGGTCTCGTAAAATGACCCTTTTTTTTTGCTAACAAACTTTGGATTTTTTTTCACCACTTAAATAAAAAGAACCTATATATTTTTGGTATCATCAAATTCGTAATGACCTGAAGAATCATAATGGCAGGTCAATTTTAGAATTTGATGAACATGTTAAAAAACAACAGAAAAATAGTTGTGGAAGTGCTCTTTTTTGCATTTTCACTGCATTTGGGATTTTTTTTTTACCATTTTCCAGTACACTATATGGTAAAACCAATGGTGTCGTTCAAAAGTAAAACCCGTCCTGCAAAAAATATGCCCTCATATGGTCATATTGATGTAAAGATACAAAAATTATAGCTCTGGGAAGAAGGGGAGCGAAAAACAGAAAAGCAAAAACGAAAATGGGCCTGCAGCGTGTTGGGGTTAAATGTTGCCTGTTTATATAATGGAGGTTTATTGAGGATTTATTGAGGATTTTCCACACAGACAAGAATAGGTTGCTAAAATTTGCAATAAATGCAAATAAATACAATTCTATATATATATAAATGTAAAAATATGAGTAAATATATCTTGTATATATATTATGTTTTTCTTCATAGGCAAAACCTTATATATACTTAATGCAACCAGTGATTTGTCCAGGGCTTCTGAAAATTGCCCAGGTAGTGACTGATTCCCTTTAAAAAAGTATTTGCAGTTTTTTTCATGTGTTTTTTGGGCCCCACATAGAAAACTCCAGAGAAAAAAAAGTACCAAAAGTGCACAGTTCAGCAATGTCTTTAGACATACAGGGGGTGCAGAATTCATGAAATTACATCCACTTTGCTTGGACAGTTAAACACAGCAGAACTTCTGTGCAAAAAAACAGCACATACGCAGCATTTACAATACATGTGAACATGTTCTAAGGCCGATTTCACACGTCCTGATGTTTCTGGTACCGGAAAAACGGTACTGGAGATATCCTTGTTTCAATTTGTCACATTCATATGGTATCCGTGTGCCCGTGTGTACCATCTGTGATGGTGTGATATGTTATGTGGATGTCATTTTTTGTATATTCCTATTTTTAACAATTCCAGTTATTTTCATAGTGTTTTTCTTATTACATTGTAAGTAGAGTTGAGCGATACCGTCCGATACTTCAAAGTATCGTATCGGATGGTATCGGCCGATCTTTAAAAAAAGTATCGGTATCGCCGATTCCGATACCGGAAGTCCCATTCAAGTCTATGGGACTTCCGGTATCGGAATAAGAAAAACCCTTTCCTGCCCTTGTACAGCCTCTCTGGGGTCTGTACGGGCCTTTCGGGGGGCTGTGCCGGCCTGCCAGGGGGTCTGTGCAGGCTCCGGTGGTCTGTGCCGGCCTGCCGGTGGTCTGTGCAGGCTCCGGGGGGCTGTGCCGGCCTGCCGGGGGGCTGTGCCGGCCTGCCGGTGGTCTGTGCAGGCTCCGGGGGGCTGTGCCGGCCTGCCGGGGGGCTGTGCCGGCCTGCCGGGGGGCTGTGCCGGCTCCGGGGGGCTGTGCCGGCCTGCCGGGGGGCTGTGCAGGCTCCGGGGGTCTGTGCAGGCATCGTCCGATGGGACTACAAGTCCCATCGGGCGATGCCTGCTACCATGACAGTGATTGACACATTAGCCAATGATGGGACAGTAGTAGTCCCATCATCCGGCTAATGTGTTAAATGTAAAAAAAAAAAAAAAAAAAATTACATGCTACATACATACAACATGCATACTACATACATGCTACATTCATACTACATACATGCTACATACATACTACATATATACTACATGCATGCTACATACATACTGCATGCTACATACATACCACATACATACTACATACATACTACATATATACTACATGCATGCTACATACATACTACATGCTACATACATACCACATACATACTACATATATACTACATGCATGCTACATACATACTACATGCTACATACATACCACATATATACTACATACATACTACATATATACTGCATGCTACATACATACTACATATATACTACATGCATGCTACATACATACTACATACCACATACATACTACATACATACTACATACATACTACATGCTACATACATACTACATGCTACATACATACTACATATATACTACATGCATGCTACATACATACTACATATATACTACATGCATGCTACATACATACTACATGCTACATGCATGCTACATACATACTACATACATACTACATGCTACATACATACCACATATATACTACATACATACAATACATTCATACAATACATACATAGACATACAGTACATATAACATAGAGTAACATACTTACCAATACTTGTCACATTGTTCCCCGAAGCCATTGTCGTCTACGGAATAAATATTAACATAACAAACCACAAAAATACTCACCCACGATCCGAAGCAGTCCACGAGTGTGTCCCACGACGATCTTGGGTAGAGAACTGCAGCATCAGATGATGCTGCCGTTCTCTACGGGCTGCAGGAATCCAATGACGGAAGGTAGGTATCCTTCCGCACTGTATTCCTCCGCCACTTAAAAAAAAAAAGTCCCTAGTCTCACTTTATGCCATTGCTGTGTGGGAATTTCCCACACAGCAATGGCATAAAGTGAGACTAGGGACTTTTTTTTTTAAGTGGCGGAGGAATACAGTGCGGAAGGATACCTACCTTCCGTCATTGGATTCCTGCAGCCCGTAGAGAACGGCAGCATCATCTGATGCTGCAGTTCTCTACCCAAGATCGTCGTGGGACACACTCGTGGACTGCTTCGGATCGTGGGTGAGTATTTTTGTGGTTTGTTATGTTAATATTTATTCCGTAGACGACAATGGCTTCGGGGAACAATGTGACAAGTATTGGTAAGTATGTTACTCTATGTTATATGTACTGTATGTCTATGTATGTATTGTATGAATGTATTGTATGTATGTAGTATATATGTGGTATGTATGTAGCATGTAGTATGTATGTAGTATGTATGTAGCATGCATGTAGCATGTAGTATGTATGTAGCATGCATGTAGTATATATGTAGTATGTATGTAGCATGCATGTAGTATATATGTAGTATGTATGTAGCATGCATGTAGTATATATGTAGTATGTATGTAGCATGCAGTATATATGTAGTATGTATGTAGTATATATGTGGTATGTATGTAGCATGTAGTATGTATGTAGCATGCATGTAGTATATATGTAGTATGTATGTGGTATGTATGTAGCATGCAGTATGTATGTAGCATGCATGTAGTATGTATGTAGTATGTATGTAGTATGTATGTAGCATGCAGTATGTATGTAGTATGTATGTAGTATATATGTAGTATGTATGTAGTATATATGTGGTATGTATGTAGCATGTAGTATGTATGTAGCATGCATGTAGTATATATGTAGTATGTATGTGGTATGTATGTAGTATGTATGTAGCATGCATGTAGTATGTATGTAGCATGTATGTAGTATGTATGTAGTATATATGTGGTATGTATGTAGCATGCAGTATGTATGTAGCATGCATGTAGTATGTATGTAGTATGTATGTAGTATATATGTAGTATGTATGTAGCATGCATGTAGTATGTATGTAGCATGTATGTAGTATGTATGTAGTATATATGTAGTATGTATGTAGCATGTAGTATGTATGTAGCATGCATGTAGTATGTATGTAGTATTTTTTTTTTTTTTTTTTAACATTTAACACATTAGCCGGATGATGGGACTACTACTGTCCCATCATTGGCTAATGTGTCAATCACTGTCATGGTAGCAGGCATCGCCCGATGGGACTTGTAGTCCCATCGGACGATGCTTGCACAGACCCCCGGACATCAGCACAGCCCCCCGGCAGGCCGGCACAGCCCCCCGGCAGGCCGGTACAGACCACCGGCAGGCCGGCACAGCCCCCCGGCAGGCCGGTACAGACCCCGGGCAGTCCACACAGCCCCCCGGCAGGCCGGCACAGCCCCCCGGCAGGCCGGCAGAGACCCCCGGAAGGCCCGAAATGACGGCGCATCATGATGCGCACACACCGCGCATCATGATGACGTCAGGCCGTCAATCAACTGAACTTCCGATTCCGATGCCGAATTCCGATATTGAAAAAATATCGGAAGTCGGTATCGGAATTCCGATACAGCAAGTATCGGCCGATACCCGATACTTGCGGTATCGGAATGCTCAACACTAATTGTAAGCCTACAGCCTCACTGTATCTGTCTCTTGATGACCCCCTGTAGTGCATTAATCCCTAAGGCCTTTTGTTCTCTTCTGGGAGGCAACTTGTTGGACTACCCCTGGACAAGGAAGGGGGTGGGGGGAAGAACGGCAGCTGGACAAGTCAGTTCCGGTAGAGACAAGATGGTGAAAAGGCTGCATTTCAGAGAGAAGGACCCATTTTTATCCTCTGGTGCTAGAGTTTTGAAATCTCGTTTCCCTGGACATTTTATCCTGATACTGGACTGCATTCTTATTCTGGACTATCTTATCCTTTGTGTGGTGGACTGAATATGGACCTTTTCGTATTTTTGCCTGAATAAAGGTCTTGGAATTGTTCACTCTTCGCTTGCTCTGTTGATTGTGTGATACCAGAGAAGGACCCCGTGACAACTGGTGGCAGCAGTGGGATCAACAGAGCGTCACCCAATGGAGAACCACCCACAGAGTGAGTACAGAAATTGGACTGTATGCAGTTTACAGGAGAGAGCCAGAGACCTGGGCCTGAACTACCAGGGACTGACTAAAGAGGCCTTAATCGATCTACTGGTGGGCGCTAGCCCGGCCACCTCCTCCCAGATGTCTGAAGGACGAGCACTGGAGACAGGGATCCCCATCCAGAAAAGCCAGTGGTTGGTGTGGTATGAAGAAGAGATGGCGGTTCTGGGACCCGGCGTCTCTCAGGAGTACAAGGAGGAGGCTGCCCACCGGGCACAGCGGAGACAGGAAGCAATGGAGCTTGAAAAAAGGAGTAATGCAATGTGGAGTGTAACCCCAACAATCCGGGAGCCTGTACGGATCACCCGGACAGAGGTTAAGCCATTTGATGAGGCTTCTGGAGATGTGGAGCGGTTCTTCAAAGACTTTGAGCAGCAGTGTGCTGTGATGGAGGTGCCCCACTCTAGCTGGATGTGTTTGTTAGTGGGGCTTCTGAACGGAAGCTTGGCGGAGGCTTACCGAACCATTGATGCACTGCGGAATCGGGATTATAACATTGTAAAGCGGACTATCCTGGATTACCAAGCTATCACCCCAGACTCATATAGGGCCAAGTTCCGAGACCTCCCATGCACCACGGGGGGATCGTTTAGGATGTATGCACATAAGATGTCCGAGGCTTGTCGGAGATGGCTGGAAGCAGAAAACGCCTTTACTGTGGAAGATGTTATACAGGCGTTCCTTATAGAACAATTTCTTGCCAAGTGCCCTGCAGAGGTTCGAGAATGGGTCCGGGAGCGCACGCCGTGTACCGTGGATAGAGCTGCAGCCCTGGCCGATGAAGCCCTTACTATCTTGCCGCAATGGAGGAGGCTTCTGTACAATGAACCACGGCCTGCTCCCGCTCCCCGTTCCCCTCCAATTATATCTGCCCTTCCACCTAGTCACAAGCCGATGACAATCACGCCTCACAATCCTAGGCCCCAATAGTTCCGACCACGACCTGGGGGTATCACAGAGAGGAGGTGTTATGGGTGTGGGCAACCTGGACATTTTCAGTCTGGCTGTCCCTCCAGGATTCGGAGGGAGCCCCACGCAGCCCCACCTCGTCCAGTGCATCTTGTACATTCCACCACACCTGAGGAAGAGCTACCACCACCCCCACCAGAGTGGACCACCGACCACGGCACCATAGATACCCCTCCTGGAGTGTACGGACTCCGGCCTCTGTCCTTTAGCTACTCAGAGCAACGGCAACGCCACCTGCAGGATGTCTTTATTGATGGATACAAAGTGTCAGGATTTAGAGACACGGGGGCATTCTTGACTATCGCTGACCCCCGTGTGGTTCGACCCGAGGCAATTTACCAGGGTCCGGGAATTCCCATTGTCCTGGCGGGCGGTGCCCCCAAATCTATACAGCGAGCTTCTGTGCGTTTGGATTATGTTTGTGGAGAAAAACTGTGTTGGATTGGAGTTATGGGAGGACTTCCTGCAGATATCCTCCTTGGGAACGACATTGGGGAGTTACAGTGCCCATTTGTGGGAGCAGTCACCCGACTACAGGCCCTTCAAGCACTACGTCATCCGGACCCCACCGGGGAGCAACCACCACGAATCGCATCAGAGTCGGTAAGCAATACTTTCGCTGCTACTACATTGGGAGAGTCTTGGGACAGAGAGGAGTTTAGGAGAGAAATAGAGGGTGACACTTCCTTAGCAGCCCTTAGGCGAAAGGCAGAAACTGGGCCCATGGGAGATAATGGGGATGGCTTCACTCGAGAAAACGGACTGTATTATCGTCTAACAAAGGGCAGTGACCAGGGCAACCCTGATGCAACGACCAGGCAACTCATTGTCCCTCAGAAGTACAGGGCACAGCTACTTCATCTGGCCCATGACATCCCCTTGGCTGGGCATCAAGGGAGAAAAAGGACTGAAAAGAGACTCACCCAAAGTTTTTACTGGCCGGGCGTCTCGCAGTCGGTAGCCCACTATTGCCGCACCTGTGATGTGTGCCAGCGAATGCGGCATCCAGGCGCTCGACATAAGGTACCCCTGCAATCCCTGCCCATAATTGAGGAACCATTTCAACGTGTAGCCGTCGACATCATAGGTCCTCTGGCCCACCCCAGCAGGTCAGGGAAAAAATATATCCTGACCGTGGTGGATTATGCCACTAGGTATCCTGAAGCTGTGGCCCTGTCCAGTATTACAGCAGTAAAGGTAGCCGAGGCCCTTGTTACCATCTTTACCCGGGTAGGGTTTCCTAGTAAAATATTGTCGGATCAAGGCACTCAGTTCATGTCAGATCTGGTCCAGTCCCTATGGCATACCTGTGGTGTTTGAGCCATTCGCACCACCCCATACCACCCGCAGACCAACGGACTATGTGAACGCTTTAATGGAACCCTAAAAAATATGCTGAGGGCTTTTGTTGACGTTGAAAAAGACTGGGAAAAGTACCTGCCACATCTCCTCTTCGCCTATCGGGAGGTTCCCCAAGAGTCCACAGAGTTCTCTCCCTTCGAACTACTGTTTAGCCGGAAGGTCCGTGGGCCTCTCACTCTTCTGAAAGAACATTTGGAGGGAGACATCTCAGATACCGGAATGCCCATCGTTCCCTATGTTCTAGAGCTCAGAGACCGTCTCGCCCAGCTAGCTACCTTCGCTAAAGAACATCAGCGAATGGCCCAGTCCAGACATAAAAAACCTGGTATGACCATAATGCCAGGAACCGGGAATTTATGGAAGGACAGCAAGTGCTCATGATTACTGCTTCCCCTGCCAACAAGCTTCAAGCAGTGTGGGAAGGCCCTTATCAGGTTGTCAAGAAAATTAATGACACTAACTATGTTATTGCCCTGGACTCTAGTGGTCGACGACAGAAAACCGTCCACATTAACATGCTGAAAGACTACCACGACCGATTTCTGCCTGTTCTAGCTGTCTGCCACCCCCCTAGTGATACCGCCGACGACGAGTATCTCCAAGATCTCCTCCAGGTTGCCCAAGCGGGAGGATCACTGGAACAAGTGCCCCTGGGCTCCCATTTATCGGATATACAAAAGGACGATATTGTCGCCATACTAAGGCCGAGGGCTGCTGCTTTCTCCTCAAAGCCGGGGAAGACTACTCTCACCAGTCACCATGTGGAAACCCCCGGACAACGCCCCATCCAGCAGGCTGCCTACCGGGTTCCAGAGGCTGTTCAAGGCATGATAAAGAACGAACTGGAGGAGATGAAACAACTGGGAGTTATTCAGCCATCTCACAGTTCTTGGGCCTCTCCTGTCGTCCTGGTCCCCAAGAAGGATGGTACAACACGATTCTGCGTTGATTACAGACGACTAAATGATGCCACCAAGAATGATGCTTATCCCATGCCCAGGATTGATGATCTATTGGATCGTCTGGCCAGTGCCCAATTTGTGACCACGTTAGACTTGAGCAAGGGGTACTGGCAGATACCCCTAACAGAGGACGCTCGGGAGCGCTCAGCCTTCATTACTCCATTTGGGCTTTATGAGTTCCTGGGAATGCCCTTTGGGATGAAAACTGCCCCCGCTACTTTCCAGAGACTGGTGGATCGACTGTTACAACAATGTCAGGACTTTGCCTGTGCTTACTTAGACGACATCGCCATTTTTAGCACAACCTGGGAGGAACATCTTAATCACTTGGGCATAGTGCTGGACTGTATCCTTACTGCAGGACTGACCATTCGCCCCGATAAGTGCCAAATAGGGATGGCTGAGGTGCAGTACCTCGGGCATAGAGTAGGGGGTGGGACACTAAGGCCTGAGCCTGCCAAGGTGGAAGCCATTAGCAACTGGTGTAGACCCCAGACTAAAAAGCAGGTACTTGCGTTTTTAGGAACTGCTGGTTACTATCGCAAATTTGTTTCTAATTTCAGCACCTTGGCCAAGCCCCTAACCGACCTGACCCGCGAAAACATGCCTAGGAATGTGACGTGGACGACGGCATGCGAGGATGCCTTTTCAGCGTTAAAGACTGCCCTCGTCACTGCTCCTGTCTTGGCTGCCCCGGATTATAAACACAGGTTCCTCGTGCAGACAGATGCATCCATCTTTGGGATTGGGGCAGTACTTAGCCAAGTGAACGCCGCCAGAGAAGAACATCCTGTTGCTTTTGCCAGTCGGAAACTACTGGATCGGGAAGTTGCCTATGCCACTATTGAAAAGGAGTGCCTTTCCCATCGTATGGGCGCTAAAAAAATTGCAGCCCTACTTGTATGGCAGAGACTTTACAATTGTTACAGACCACAACCCCCTCACATGGCTGAATCGCGTATCAGGGGACAATGGAAGATTGCTGCGGTGGAGCTTGTCCTTACAACCCTACAGCTTCTCCATCCAATACAAGCGAGGAAGCCAACACCAGAACGCCGATGGACTGTCTCGACAAGAAGAACCATAGGCTCCCCAGGCCGACCTACCCCTGCCACTGTACAAGGAACTATAAATAACTGAGCAATGTGGACTAAAGTGAGCAGGCCAGAGGTCTGTGTAGACTTCATGGCGTGCTCCCTTATTATAGGGGGGAGAGGTTGTGATGGTGTGATATGTTATGTGGATGTCATTTTTTGTATATTCCTATTTTTAACAATTCCAGTTATTTTCATAGTGTTTTTCTTATTACATTGTAAGCCTACAGCCTCACTGTATCTGTCTCTTGATGACCCCCTGTAGTGCATTAATCCCTAAGGCCTTTTGTTCTCCTCTGGGAGGCAACTTGTTGGACTACCCCTGGACAAGGAAGGGGGTGGGGGGAAGAACGGCAGCTGGACAAGTCAGTTCCGGTAGAGACAAGATGGTGAAAAGGCTGCATTTCAGAGAGAAGGACCCATTTTTATCCTCTGGTGCTAGAGTTTTGAAATCTCGTTTCCCTGGACATTTTATCCTGATACTGGACTGCATTCTTATTCTGGACTATCTTATCCTTTGTGTGGTGGACTGAATATGGACCTTTTCGTATTTTTGCCCGAATAAAGGTCTTGGAATTGTTCACTCTTCGCTTGCTCTGTTGATTGTGTGATACCAGAGAAGGACCCCGTGACACCATCCATGTGTGATCTGTGTGCTGTCCGCATGCTGTCCCTGTGCCCATGTCCGTGTATTGAAACAATTTGTTTCAATGTTAACCCTATGTCTTTTAAAACGCACACGGACGCCATCCGTGTGCAGTACGTGTTTCAACGGACCCATTGACTTCTATGGGTCCGTGTGATCTGTGCTGTTGCTCAAAAACGGACATGTCAGTGTGTTTTGCACACGATCACACGGTTCATGAAAACACGCTGACGTGTACATAGACCCATTCCTTTGAATGAGTCTGTGTGTCAGTGTCTCCGGTACGTGAGAAAGCGGTCACCACATGTATCGGAGACACTGACGTGTGAAACCGGCCTAAATGACCAAGCAAATTGAATGTGATTTTATGAAATCTACGTCCTCGCTGCTTTTTTTTTTCCTCTATAGGCTTCTATGTGAAGCCTGAAAAAAATGCATGTAAAAACAAACGCCTTTGCATTTGTAAGCAAAGAATCAAAGGTTTTCGGTAGAGATGAGCGACTTTGCCTTTTTTAGGGTCGAGTTGGGTCTCATGAAACCCGACTTTCTCAACAGTCGAATCGAACGAAATCAGCCGACTATCGGGAAAAGTCTGAGGTCCAACTGAAACACGAAACCCAATGCATGTCAATGGGGAAGCAAAGTCGGCAGTGAGTGGAGGACACCTACATGCCGGACCGCGATTTTAAAGTGCGCGAAATCTCTCTCTCCCCGGATGCTGCACATGTCATCTCGTTGCCCACAGTGTACGTCCTTGCTCATTGGCTGAAAAAAAAAGTCACGTGCAAGCATTCTGTGAAATCCGACTTTGGCGCTCGAGTCGCCGACTGCATGGCCAACCTCACGAGCGAAACCCGACTTTGGTGAAAGTTGGCGACTTTTGAATCTGACCGACCTGTTTCGCTCAACTCTAGTTTTCGGTACTATTAAAAAGCATTAAAATCCAGGACTGTGGAGTTGGTATAAAATGGACAGACTCCAGCTCCTAAAATATATATAATGTAATAAATTGAGTTCAGTGGTTCAGTGTTGTAAATGTTTTTATAAGAATTTGGCATAGTTAGGAAATGTCCTATAAATGTCTTTTCTGTTCCTGATCTCGGCTTTTAGTTGAGATGAGTCTGTGCTGCACTTTATGTACATGCTCAGTAGTGAGGCAGGGCTGTGGGGTCATAGATGAGATGAATCTGTGCTGCACTTTATGTACATGCTCAGTAGTAACCAGTGCTGTGGAGTCGTAGTTGAGATGAATCTGTGCTGCACTTTATGTACATGCTCAGTAGTGAGGCAGGGCTGTGGGGTCATAGATGAGATGAATCTGTGCTGCACTTTATGTACATGCTCAGTAGTAACCCGTGCTGTGGAGTCGTAGTTGAGATGAATCTGTGCTGCACTTTATGTACATGCTCAGTAGTGACCAGGTATCACGGTCCGGTCAGCGCCGGTGGACAGCCATGGCTGAACTGGGACTCACCCACACTGCAGCGGGGCTCGGTGTTGGCTACAGCGGGGAAAACTCCGGCAGACAGGACCTGGGACGCCGTTGTTAGCAAGCAGCACAGGACCTGCAGTCGGGTGACTGAAAAGGGGCGGGGCATAGCATCCTGCTGCAGAGATACTACAGGACACAACTATAGGAATCCTCTGGTCATACAAACGGGGGTCATACACAGAGATAGCAGTACAGTACCAAGGATGAGACAGAACGGATAGTCGGGGCCAGGCAGCGGTCAAAGCCAAACAGACATAGAAGGTACAAAAACAGAATCCAACAAGCAGTATCCAGAGAACAGACCGAGTCAAAACCAAAGTATCAGGCAAACAAGAACACAGCACAAACACACTCAGGGGTCAGCACAATCTGCCAAGGACAAAAGTATAACTGACGGGATTGGTGCTTCCTGGTGTTTGTTTTTTGTTCAGGAACTGTCGTTTCTGGGGTTCATCGTGTCTGCTGAAGGGTATCGCATGGATTCTAATAAGGTGCAGGCCATTGTCGAGTGGGTTCAACCTTGTGATTTGAAGGCTCTGCAGCGTTTCCTAGGATTCGCCAATTACTATCGCAAATTTATAAAGGGGTTCTCACAGGTGGTTAAACCCCTCACAGACATGACTCAAAAGGGGGCCGATGTCAAGAATTGGTCAACCACAGCGGTAGCGGCATTTCAGTTTTTGAAAACATGTTTCATGTCGGCCCCGGTTCTTGTTCAACCGGACCAGTCGGAACCATTTATTGTTGAGGTAGATGCCTCAGAGGTGGGGGTGGGGGTGGTATTGTGCCAGGGACCCGCCACTTTGACCAATTTAAGACCTTGCGCCTTTTTCTCAAAGAAATTCTCTCCTGCGGAGAGTAACTATGATGTGGGAAATCGAGAACTTCTGGCCGTTAAGTTGGCCTTTGAAGAATGGAGGCATTTTTTGGAGGGGCTGTCCATCCTATAACCGTTATTACGGACCACAAAAACCTAGCTTACATTGAGTCAGCTAGGAGGGTGACTCCTAGACAGGCTAGATGGTCACTTTTAGTTTCCCGATTCAACTTCTCGATCATTTTTCGGCCAGGGTCCAAAAATGTCAGAACGGATGCTTAGTCACGCAGTTTAGATCCGGTGTCCCCCCCCCGGAAACTCCATCCTCCATTCTTCAGCCTGGGGTGGTGGTGGCAGGTATTTCGAATATGTTGGAACAAGAGATTCGGGAAGCCCAGTCTCTTGCACCGCCGGCTAAGCCGGTGGACAAACTTTTTGTGCCAGCTCAGCTTCGCCTTAAGGTCCTCCAGGAGTTCCATGACTCAGTTCTGGGTGGACATCCAGGGATCTTGGCTACCCGGAAGGCCATTGCTAGAGTATTCTGGTGGTCTGCTTTAGCCTCTGATGTTGGGGAATATGTGTCTGCTTGTGATGTTTGTGCCCGTGCAAAAATCCCCTATAACCGGCCAGCCGGGGAATTGGTACCACTGCTAATTCCTGAGAGACCATGGACACATATGTCCATGGATTTCATCACCAACCTTCCTCCCTTCAAGGGTAATACCGTCGTCTGGGTTGTGGTGGACAGGTTTAGTAAACAGGCACATTTTGTACCTTTGGCAGCTCTACCTAATGCAGAAACATTGTCCAGATTGTTTGTTGAGCATGTGGTGCGGTTGCATGGGGTACCCTTGAATGTGGTGTCTGATAGAGGAGTGCAATTTATTTCCAGATTTTGGAGGGTTTTTTGTAAAAGGTTGGGTATTGGTCTGTCCTTTTCATCCGCTTATCATCCAGAGACTAATGGGCAGACCGAGCGGACCAATCAGCCGCTGAAGCAAATTCTGCATTGCTTGACCTCAGACCGACAAGATGATTGGTGTTCTGTGTTACCGGTGGCTGAGTTTGCATTTAACAACCGCGTTAACCAGTCTACGGGTACATCTCCCTTTTTCTGCAATTATGGGTTCCATCCTCATTTTGGAGAATTTTCCCGTTTGAATTCTGGGTGTCCTGGGACGGATGAGACAATCCAGCGGTTGGGGGAGGTATGGCGAGAGGTCCAGAGTAACATTACGAAGGCCCAGGACAAATTTAAATTTTTTGCAGACAAAAAACGATCCGCGGGACCGGTGTTTCAGATTGGGGATAAGGTATGGTTGTCCACCAAGAATATAAGACTCAAGGTCCCCTCTGCAAAGCTTGAACCCAAGTTTATTGGTCCTTATGAAATTACCGAGGCAGTTAACCCGGTGGCTTTTCGGTTGCGTCTCCCGCCATCTCTGCGGATCCCAAATGTTTTTCATAAGGCCCTTTTGAAACCTGTGAGGTCTGCTGGGGAGGGATCATCAGCTTCCCCAACACCGGTTTTGGTAGACGGGCAGTCGGAGTACGAGGTGGAACGAATTGTCGACTCCAGGTTGGTCCGTTGTGCCCTTCAATATCTGGTACATTGGAAAGGCTACGGTCCTGAAGAACGCTCATGGGTTCCTGCTCGATCGGTTCATGCGGATCGGTTGGTCCGGGCCTTTGACGCCAAGTACCCTCAGACCTGGGGGTCCAGTGGCCCCCCCATTGAGAGGAGGGTACTGTCATGATCCAGGACGGGGTTTCGCTTTGGCCCGTCCTGGTCTGACTGGGGGGTTATTGTTCCGCCTCTCCCTGGCAGAGGGCGGCTATTTAATGCTCACTTGACCTAGGTCCGGTGTCAGTTATACTCCTGCCCTCGGCTGAGTTAGTTGACTTTGTGCGTACGTGTGCCTTGTGCCTGATATCTTGCTTGCTTGTTTGGTTTTGATCCGGTTCTGTCCCTGTTACTAGTTCTGCCTGTCCCTCTTGTACTGCGCTACCTCTCATGTATGACTCTCTGCTTGTGACCCGACTTCTCTCTGCTCGTCCCCTTGGTACCGCATCGCCCTCTTGTGTATGACCTTTGGCTTTGTCTGACCTCCCGTCTGTTTATCCCTCCTGTACCTCGCTGTCCGTACTGTGAATGACCTCCGTTTTGCCCGACTATGAGTTTTCTGTCTTCTCTGAAAGCAGGACGCTAAGCCCCGCCCCTTGCAGTCACATGACCGTAGGTCCCGTGCCGGTTTGCTAAACTTCATCACTCAGTTCCTGTGCACCTATACTTTCTGGCTGTCCTGGTCCCCAGGGGTCCCTACAGTGCGGGTGAGTCCCTGCTCAGCGGAGGCTGTACGCCGGCACTGTCAGGATCCTGATACCTGGGCTACAAGAAGCTCTCCCTGAACCAAGGAGAGGCCACAATAATAAGCTCCAGGTGTGCAGGTAAGAGCCTGCACTGGGATCATAACATTAACCCCAGGAGTGCAGGTCCACCAGTACTGGGCTCCAGACATTAACCCCAAGCGTGCGTGTCCAGTCTGCACTGGGATCATGACACCAGGGCTGTGGAGTCAGAGGTTTAGTTGAGATGAATCTGTGCTGCACTTTCTGTACATGCTCAGTAATGAGGCAGTTTTGTGGGGTCGGAGGTTTGGCTTACCGACTCCACAGCCCTGCTAAAAAGGCGGATTCACATCTGCACCAAAAACACATTAAGGCTATGTGCCCACGGTGCGTGTTAAAACGCACACCAAAAACCGGACTCCTTCCCAGAAATCGCGCGATTTTGATCGCGATTTTGCCATGATTTTCACGTGCGATATTCAAGCACTTTCCAAGCGATTTGAAGCATCGCTTGGAAAGTGATTGACAGGTTGGTCACACTCGTCAAACATAGTGTTTGACAAGTGTGACCAGGTTTGAGGCCGCCTATGCGGCATCAATAGTAAAAGATAGAATGTTAAAATGCTAAAAAAAATAAAAAAATCGGTGTATATTTACCTTCCGGCGTCCCGCGCTGCATTCCCGGGCCACAGCGTTCCCAGTAATGCCTCGCGAGACCTGTGATGACATAGTCTTGCGTTGCTATAGCGATCTCGCGAGACCACGTCATCACTGGACCGTGCCGCAAGGCATTACTGGGAACGCTTAGGCCGGGAATGCAGCGCGGGACGCCGGAAGGTAAATATACCCCGATTTTTTATTTTTTATTCTTTTTTTTACAGGGGTATGGTACCCAGGGCCTGGAGGACAGTCTCCTCTCCTCCACATCGTGGGTACCAACCGCACATGAGACGCTTAACTTCCCGCATGGTGGGCATAGCCACATGCGGGAAGTAAGCGATTCTCATGCATTCCTATGGGTGCGGAATCGCGGCAATTCTTTGTGATTCCACACAAAAGAATGAGCATGCTGCGATTTTTTACGCGATGCGATTCCGCCGCGGAAAAAAACGCAGCATTAGCACAGCATGTGCGGAATGCCATAGGAATGCATGTGGTGTGTTCTGTACACGATTTTTAAACATTTTCGCTGCGTTTTCGCGCCGAAAATCACGGCAAAAATGCTTAAAAATCGCTACGTGGGCAGATAGCCTTAATATAGAGGAACAAGCATAAAAGAAACGCAGCAAGCATTCAATAATCAGAGAAGGCTGTTATTGTGTTGTGTGGTGCGGACACCTGCAGAAAAAAATGAAGTAGAAAAAAATGTAGCATTTACAACATGTGTGAAGAAGGCATCAGTTTTACATTTTTATTACATTTTTTATGGGTTTCATAGAGAAAAAAAAAACAGTCATACCATTTTAAACACCATTTGCCGATCCCCGTAATTTATCTGATTGCTGTGTTGTGCGGGTTGTTAACGATTACAGGGATACCAAATATGTCCATGTTATTTGCTGATTTGTGATGATTATTATTTTGCTAGAAAAGCACAGTGCAAATGTCATTTATATAATTGTTTTTCATTATTTTTTAGTAATTTTATAGGAAGAAATTTTTTTTTAAAATTCTCTCTCTACAATACAGAGACATAAAAATACGCTGTTATATGCAATGTGTCTCTATCTAATCTGCCTGTGGTGTTAGTGGCTGCAATATAAATCAAGTAGGCAAAATTTACTTAGTCATAGAGGCTGTGGTTCAATAGCTTTACCTCCTGCCTGCAATCAATCATAGAGGTTGTTGGTTCAAGTCCTGGGAAGACTCTCAAGAATTAAAATGGCTTTTTTGTAATTGATTTTCACCATTTTTAGTAGTATTATACGAACAAAAAAAAGAGTTTTTCTTCAACTGTAGAACACAAATACATAGAAATACAGTGCTGTATACAATGTATCTCTGTGTGTATGTATAATCTACTTACGGGTTCATTGACCAATACAGCTCAAGATTATGAAATTCTCCTATCTACATAATTGTGGGCAGTGGCTCATTGCTACAGTTGCTACCTTCAAATATGAGCTCATTGGTTTAAGTGTCAGGGAGAGCAGCTCACAAGACAAAAAGGAAAAAGTTAAATTTAATTTACGCTCTGAGCAGAGAAATGCGGCCCTGCCCCTGAGGAGGAAGAGCTACAGAGCAATGCTGTATTCAGAGAGAATATTTAGACAGGTACAGTCCCGCTGAATCTGGGATGGTTGGAGCTATGCGTATATTATTTGCCCAGCTCGTCAAACTATATGTTTTCTCCAGAGTATTTTTGCTGTCCAGTGTTTGGGCAGCATAAATTGAGTGAAAGGCTGTATACCACCACAGAACTAATCAGACTTTATCTGTGGGATTGATCCGGAGTCAGCAGTTTTATTTAAAACTGTAGCGGAACATGATCCTCTCTAATATTTCCTCTAATGTAGCAGTAAAGAAGTGTAACAATTTACAAGTGCAAAATACATGAGTGATCCTTAAAATTCCTGTAACATCCACAGATGCAGCAAGGGACTTGGGTACCACAAAGTGTGAAAATAAGCAGGTCTCAAAGAGGACGTGTTTAACCAAAACTTGGCTAAAAATAGGGAAGAGACACTGCTATTTCATTACGCATCTCTCCCTCTGGTGGATAGCGATGGAAGCTCGCATGCTGCAAGCCATTTGCAACCATTGCTTATTTTTTATCATTATGAGCCCTCTAGTGGCCTCCAGAAAATCCCTGATTACTTAATCCAGATCTGGTTTACAGGCACGTCAAAATGCTTGTCGCATCAGAGGAGTAACAGCACTTAGGGATGCCTCACTATAATACCATGACCAAGACATCCTTCCAGATCCTTATCATCATTTTACTTACAGCAGTTCTGTGTTAGGGGTATTCCCATCTTGTAAAATGATGGCATATCCCTAAAATAGGCTGTCACATTAATCTATGTACTGTCCGTTATTAACATTGTAATGCGTAGGAAAGGCTATATCATTTATTTTTCCATACATGAAAAATCACTGATGAAACTCTGATGGTAAAAACTGACACTGACCAAGTACTGATGCAACGCTGATCCAAACACTGATGGTAAAAACTGACACTGACCAAGTACTGATGCAACGCTGATCCCAAACACTGATGGTAAAAACTGACCCTGACTAAGTACTGATGCAACGCTGAGCCAAACACTGATGGTAAAAACTGACACTGACCAAGTACTGATGCAACGCTAATCCAAAAAACTGATGGTAAAAACTGACACTGACCAAGTACTGATGCAACACTGATCCAAAACACTGATGGTAAAAACTGACACTGACCAAGTGCTGATGCAACGCTGATCCAAAACACTGATGACATTTGTACCATTTCTTTTTGTGTATGTGACAAAGCAAGGATGTCTGAATGACGCCTAACAGCACAAAAATCCTAAATTTCTGAGATAGATTTTCTTGGTTGTCTTAAGTGATGCGAAAAAAAATAACTCGCATTATACTGTTATTAAATTAGTTGGGCTCAAAAGTTGCTTATTTGTGGATTCAAACTTAATAATAATAATAATAATAATAATACATTTTATTTCTATAGCGCCGACATATTCTGCAGCACTTTACATTTCAGAGGGGACTTGTACAGACAATAGGCATTACAGCATAGCAATAATCACATAGATCATAACAGATACCAAGAGGAATGAGGGCCCTGCTCACAAGCTTACAATCTATGAGGAAAAAAAAAAAGGGAGACACGAAAGGTGGGTGGTAACAGTTGCTCTGATTGTATGGACCAGCCATAATGTTAAGTTTGTAACAGTACAGACACAGAGGGCTAATGGATGCATAAAGCATGAGGGAACATGATGCGGGTAGCCTGATTATGGTAAAACTTTTGACTGTGCCACACAGGGATAGATTAGGTTAATGTGTTGAGGCAGTAGGCCAGTCTGAATAAATGAGTTTTCAGGGCACGCTTAAAATTGTGGGGATTGGGGACTAATCGTATTGACCTGGGAAGTGCATTCCAAAGAATTGGCGCTGCACGTGTATAGTCTTGGAGATGGGAGTGGGAGGTTCTGATTATTGTGGATGCTAACCTCAGGTCATCAGCAGAACGGAGGGCGCGGGTAGGATGGTATACTGAAACCAGGGAGGAGATGTAGGGTGGTGCTGAGCCATGAAGAGCTTTGTGGGTGAGAGTAATAAGTTTGTACTGGATTCTGGAGTGGATGGGTAGCCAGTGTAATGACTGGCACAAGGTAGAGGCATCGGTGTAACGACTGGCGAAGAATATGATCCTGGCAGCAGCATTCAAGACAGATTGGAGGGGGGAGAGTTTGGTAAGAGGGAGACCGATTTGAAGAGAGTTACAGTAGTCAAGACGAGAATGAATAAGAGAAACAGCAAGAGTTTTTGCGGAGTCAAAAGTAAGAAAAGGTCGAATTCTAGAAATGTTTTTGAGGTGCAGATAACAAGAGTAAGCCAGTGATCGTATGTGGGGGACAAAGGAAAGCTCGGAGTCAAGTATGACCCCAAGACAGCGGGCATGTTGCTGGGGAGTAATAGTGGAACCACACACGGAAATGGCAATATCTGGTATAGGTACATTAGTAGCGGGAGGAAACACAAGGAGTTCAGTCTTTGACAGGTTCAGTTTCAGATATAGTGAGGACATGATGTTAGACACAGCGTTTAGACAATCGCTGGTGTTTTCTAGAAAGGCAGGCGTGATGTCAGGAGAAGAAGCATATAATTGGGTGTCATCAGCATAAAGAAGGTACTGGAAACCAAATCTATTGATTGTTTGACCAATAGGGGCAGTGTACAAAGAGAAGAGGAGGGGGCCTAGGACCGATCCTTGAGGAACCCCAACAGTAAGGGGAAGATGAGAGGAGGAGGCAGCAAAAGATACAGTAAAGGAGCGGTCAGAGAGATAGGAGGAGAACCAGGAGAGAACGGTGTCCTTGAGGCCAATGGAACGGAGCATAGTGAGGAGGAGCTGATGATCCACAGTGTCGAATGCTGCAGAGAGATCCAAGAGAATTAGCATGGAGTAGTGACCATTAGATTTAGCTGTTAGTAGATCATTAGAGACTTTAGTGAGGGCAGTTTCAGTAGAGTGTAAAGAGCGGAAATCGGATTGGAGAGGGTCGAGAAGAGAGTTATCAAAGAGATAGCGGATAAGACGGGAGTGGACCAGGCGTTCCAGGAGTTTAGAGATGAAGGGAAGATTAGAGACAGGTCTACAGCTAGCGGCACAGTTTTGGTCGAGGGATGGTTTTTTAAGTAGTGGATGTATGATGGCATGCTTAAATGAGGAGGGAAAGATACCAGAAGAGAGAGAGAGGTTAAATATTTTAGTTAGGTGAGGGGTGACAGCAGGGGAAAGGGACTGGAGTAGATGTGACGGAAATGGGTCACTGGTTCAAGTGGTTGGGCGAGAAGATGCAAGGAGCCTGCTTACTTCTTCTTCTGTGACTGGTTCAAAATCAGAGAGTGAGCTAGATGCAGTGGGGGAGGGAGGACAGTGCATGGTATGAGGTGATTGGGAGATAATTTCCTGTCGGAACTGGTCAATTTTTTCTTTGAAGTAATTGGCCAGATCGTCAGCTTGAAGCTCCGTGGTTGAGGCCTGTACTCTTGGGTTGAGTAGAGAATGAAAAGTGTCAAAAAGATGTTTAGGGTTATTGGACAATGAGGTGATGAGGGTGTTGAAATAGGTTTGTTTTGAGAGGTGAAGGGCACTGTTGTATGTTTGAAGCATAAACTTATAATGGATGAGATCTTCGGGTAGGTTGGATTTTCTCCACAGACGTTCGGTGCACCTGGAGCACCGCTGCCGGAAACGTGTTTGCAGGGTGTGCCAGGGTTGTCGCCGTCTGTGTTGTGGTGTTCT
This sequence comes from Dendrobates tinctorius, assembly GCF_039654945.1. Classification (NCBI taxonomy): domain Eukaryota; kingdom Metazoa; phylum Chordata; class Amphibia; order Anura; family Dendrobatidae; genus Dendrobates; species Dendrobates tinctorius. Next base: position 2,684,484 of record NW_027361807.1, on the reverse strand, counting down.
ATGTATAGGAGGTGCAAATTCATCCAGGGCACTTTGAAGTGTTTCACTGTAATGCTTCAATGCAGAATGAGGACATGAGAGGGAGGAGATAGGGGCCAATGAAGACTGCAAGTTCTTCATAAGTTTCTGGGTGTTAATGGCCTGTATGTTTCTATAAATATGGACAGTGGGGGTGACCTAAGCAGCTTGGCAGTTCTTGATAGAAAATGAAAGAAGGTTGTGGTCAGAGAGCGGGAGAGGGGAGTTTGCAGACCAACGCCTCCACCTGCTCTATTGTCTGATCTTGGGGTATGAGAGAAGTGTAGTCCACCATATGAAAGAGCAGCAGCAGCAGCGGTAGTGTCTGACTGCTGGATCCAGGTTTCAGTAAGAGCCAGAAGGTTAAGAGAATTAGAAAGGAAGAAGTCATGAATGAAGGAGAGTTTGTTACACACTGAGCAAGAATTCCAAAGGGCACAATTAAGAGAGACAGATGGCAGGCAGGGAATATTAATAAGATTAGAGGGGTTTCTGAGTGTAGCAGTTGGGGGGTTTGACTTTCTATAACATGGGGGACCAGGGTTGGGAGCAATGTCTCCTGCGACTAGGAGAAGGAGGATAGAAAGAGTGAGCAGATGGTGAAGTGATTTGTGAGAGCGTATCTGATGTTGAATGGTGGGGCTGAATGGGTCTGTGCTGTGTAGCAATGTGAAAAGAGTGTGAGTGCTATACATAGGAGAGGAAAGGAGTGAGGGGCCAATGTGGACAGAGTGTAGAGGGTTAATGCCAGGGCGGTGGATGTGTGTAAATGCAGCAGTCAGGATATAAATTATACAAATGCATATGGTAAATATTATTGGTAGTCAAAATGTCCAGGGAATAGATTTATTTATTTGTGTTACCTGTCTCCTGCCCTGTCTAACTGCCAGCGTACTTTGATACTTCTTTATGTCTAAAAATAAAATACTTTGTGAGCCAGATAGGTGATAAAGTGCATGTAAGGCCAGGTTCATACTGCGTTAACGCTATAGCATAAAGCGATCGCGTTATGCTATACCGCTAGAGCAGATGATTCATCTGCGCTAGCGGTGATGGAGCCTCAGACGCTGCAGACCGCATCTGAGGGTCTGTCACAGAATGAAAGCACATCGCTGGCGCATTCCGATTATGGCATGCGTTAGCGATGCGCCCGATAATAGGGGTTAATAGCAACGACTTCATTACACCGCGTTATGCCGCGGTGTAACACAGTCCGTCTATTGGACTGCCATAACGCAGTATGAACCCAGCCTAAAGTACTAATTGATTCTTATCCTATTCATAATTACTATATGCAGCCATAATTATTAGTGTGGTTTATTCTCAATCATTTTAACTTCTTTGCTGCTACTACTACATTAAAGTAATAAAACTTCTAAGAGGTATTCTAGAGATATTTTTTAATGAAAATACTAATTAATTATTACTGTATCCCATAGGTCGGCCATACACATTAAATGGCTGTTGTCCAAAAATGCTGTTATTCACAGCTGACATTTCCATACACAGGAGTGCTCACTTGTCCAATTGCTCCAATGTTCTTTATGAGAAATCTACCGGCTGACACGTTGGCTGGCAGCTTTATTTATTTAGTAAGGACAATGAGATCAGCAGTCCAAAATCAGACATGTGCGACCAACATCTCTCCTGTCACACACAGTGTAGGAAAGACTAAGTGCGACACAAAGGGATGAGGGGAATGGAGCCCAACACTAGAGAACAGGAGAGTGGAGGCCCCTAGGCAGATCTAATGTCACCCTGTCTGCCCTAAACATCTATATAGGTTCTGCACCTATCGCTGAGCATGAACCTAATCCCTGCCTAACCCTGGCAATAAGCCCTACTTAGGGAATGACGGGGTGGCCATTAGTTGATTCCCATTACCACTAAAGACAGCTGGGATAGGCAAACAAAGGGAACACTTATCTTGAGGAGACTCAGCGATGAATCACAGGTGTCCTCCAGCAACCCCAAAGAGGATGATAGCCAACTGCTATAGCTCCAAGCCTCAACGAGGAAATGGAAGTATCACCGGCAATTTCCATTAGCAGTCTGGGAGTCTATAAACACCCAGGTCCAGGTGTGTCAATTAAAGCTGGGGAAAGGTTGCCACTGGGTCAGAAGGGTTAAGAAGGTGTCTGCAAAGCCAAATGCAGAGGCCTTCTGCAGCTAGATGCAGTGAGACTGTCTCCAGCTTCTGACATACCCGTGACACCTCCCGACCATGGCTCAGCAGGTGACCCTATACAGGTTGAACAGTCAGCTGAAACTGTCGATATCAGTGGATTCAGATAACATTATTCCAGGGTTACCAACCTGACTTTTTCTTTTTTCTGGAAAGCTTATCAAAAAATCAAGGACGGACAATATTTTTTACAGACACATTGGAAAACCATAAGAAATCATTATGATTGTAAGTGATACATGTTTACAACCCTTAACTTTCATGAAATGACTTGCGCTGCTTCCACTGTAAACTGTAAAATGATGATAATTACTGTCAGAATAAGTACAAGTTTCTTCCGCTTAAAAAAAAATCATGGATTCCCTAAATTTATTTTACAGGCATGGCAAAAATGTGCCCTATTTTCACAGACTGTTTTGGAATTTTTAGACTGTTGTCAACGCTGTATTAGTCTAATGTGTATGGGGTCCCTAGGATTGGAGACTTTGCAAAGAAGAGTATGCAATATATCAGTGGAAAATATGGTGGAAATGTGTAATTTATTGTATGTCTATTCTAAAATTGTTATCTCATATTTTACAGGATGATTACCAGGAATATGAACCAGAAGCATAACATCCCTTCACTCTGGATCCAGCCACCAGCAGCATCAGCACAAAGATAGCTATAATGAAGATACTAATAAGAAAATCCCTATGCCCCTAACACCCTTTCCTGTCCCAAGAGGAGTGTGGTCTACCCATTCTCTTTCCAGAAAAATTGAGCTCTTCCTGTACTCCACCTTCAGAGAGCCTCATGTGAAGTGGTTTTATGTATGGTAATCCTTAGCGTTGAGTCATAGTCCAAACAAACTGGTGTTTAAAATAACAAAAAGCCCTTTGTAATGTATGAACCCATGAATGCATTGTATTTGTCTTTGCAGTCATAATGCCCCCCCGGGGAATTATTCCTGTTTCCCTCCCAGAGAATAATTGCCGGGGGTTTTTGGTGAATTTTGTCTATCACAATTTATTTTGTTCTGATGTGTCTTCTTGTTCAGTAGCAGAGGGGCCTGCAACCACCTGCAATTGAACCCAATGGTATTCTTTTGCGTCTACCTACATAAATAAAGCATGTTCTAACTTTTTATAAAGAGATGGTGCGAAACACCTAAAAATGTTATTTCCTTCTTAACAAAATGACTGCCATAAGTTTGTGCATCTGTACTATGGCACTACGCTGGTCATTTGGTTGAGGAAAAATAACCCAAAAAAATGTAGTCGTGGATGACTGACCTTTGAAATAGTTTATTCAGTGTTCTAATGTGATATTTATTTTGCTGTTGTTTTTATACGTATGTACACATATCTAAAAACATAAATGGGTGAACTTACTTGTGACTGTTCTGTAAAGCAGATGAAAATCTGTGAGAATTAATGCAGAATCTTTTCAATGTCTTTGTGTTCCAAATAATTTTGCAAAAGGAATAAAAAAAAGAATTAACCAAACTGTTCTTAAACTGTTATTTTTTTTGTGAATGTGAAAAATGCAGTGGGTAGTAAAACATGCATGCTAAGGCTAGCTTCACACTAGCGTTTTGGGCCGCAGCGCACGGCCGCCGCTAAGCCCCGCCCCCCTGCACGCCCCCTCCGGTCATCTCCGCCTAGTATCGCACATGGCTGCATGCGATCTGCACACCCTATCTTTAGCAAAGGGTGCGCTGACCATGCGCTAGTAGAATTCTGTGTGTGCTGCGCCCTTTTGACGGTGCGCTGGTGTGCGCCGAACGCACCATGTGTGCTCGGAGCACCGTCAAAAGGGCACAGCGTGTGAAACTAGGCTTAGGCTACGTTCTCACTTATATAGTGCTCTCCACTGAGCATTACATCAGGGTTTCTGATTGAATCTCCGCAAAACAAAAATGCGGTTTGATAGGGAATATGTTAAAAATTGTAAAATCTGCAGTGGGGTCAATAATTTGCAGATTCATAAAATACCCTAATCATATACATTATTCTATTGATTGAATTTTTTCAGACTCTGCTGATTTTGGCACAAAATTAACCCCTAAATTGTAAAAGAATACACAAAGTAAGGCCGGACTCACACTAGCGAGGAATACAGATGAGTGCTATGCGATAAAACATCGCATAGCACTCTGACCAGTATTAATCTATGGGGCAGCTCCGATCATCGTTTTATTCTTCTCGGCCGTATTATACGCGCGATATATCGGCCGAGTCTCGCCAATGCAAGTCTATGGGTGCGAGAAAAAAATCACACACCACACGGACCATCCATGTGACTTGCAAGAAATACGCACCGGTGTCCTTTGAAAAGCCGGCAATTCATATGCGGCTACAGTAAAATCACACTGACAGGTAAGAAAAGAATAGATAGAATAGATATATACACAAAGAATAGATGTGTATATATACAGTGCCAGTGACCACCAGAGCCTGGCCAAGAGTGCACAGTAATTACATTCCAGGATAGGAGTTAACTCCTGACATACCAGCCACCTTTCTCCAGCTGCTCACCTCCCTTTCCTTCCCTCTCAGCTCCGGACAGGTCTCTTATCAGTCCTGTGTAATCACAACCCAGGCCTCCAGCATCATAGCTCTCACTGTCCCAAGCTGAGCTATGTGCTTGTTCAAGTGTACTGTTACCTCTATATGACAGCAGTGCAAACTCAGAACAAACCACTGACAGCTGCATATGCTACAGTACACATATGCTGAGCTTGAGGGCTCATACCCATCACCGTATTATAAAAAAAAGTCCGATATTGGTCCAGAAAAGTGGAACAAGTATCATGCAAGTTTCATACGATTTTCATGCGAGTACAATGCGATTTTTATCACCTAGCATCCGAATGACATCCAATTGACATGCGAATGCAATCCGATTGCAATGCGATTTTAACATATGCTTTTACATAGAGTAATTCTCTGTCGTTTAAACGTAGTTTTCCAAGGAAATATTCTACATTATATACATATATATATATACTGTATATATATATGTATATGGTATATGTGACAGGGTCACTGGCACTGTATGTGAGGGGAGATATGTGCCATAAAGATTGTTCTTTCGTGATCTAAAAACCCATAAGTTTCTCTCCAGCATGCTATGTGCTGAAGGGGTGATAAGCCATGATATGGGACCGTGATTTTTGGTAAAAGATGGGCGGGACGCCTACTCACCATATCTCCACCTCAAGGGTGTGGCTGAGGAGTTAAATGTTAAGCCACTGTTTTATTTTCTCTTTGTTGTGTTTGGAGAGGAGAGGCTTCAGTAGAAGCTGAAGACATATGGTGGTCTGAGCGGATGAACCCCTCAGATATAAGGACTTGCTCTGAATTATCTTTTGCTTTGCTGTTATGCCAGAATGGCCTTGTTTATTTTGCTGAATTCTGCTGTGGTTTATGCTGTCCCATAATAAACCAGCAGGTGACTTACCTAAGAAGTGTTCCTGTGTCTACTTCTGAAAGCAGCTGAGTGAGTCAACTCCTCATACATGGTGTTTCGAATGCAGGCACCGATCCAGGAACACACATAGTGGCTGTGGACAAACGGCATGTCCTGGGTAAAACCCGCATCCAGCGTGAGACTTCCAGCAGCATGGTGGAGCTTGTCAAGCATCTGTGTTATGATTGAGTCACCGTAGGAGGCTAAAACAGAAATGCTAGCTAAGTCCAGAAAACCAGAGAGGTTGGCAGCTATCAGATTGCAGACCCCTGATCCTATCACAACAACTAACAGTAGCCGTGGGGGGTTCCTACGATGCCCTAGACCCCTAGATCACAGCCGGAGAATTAAATAGGCCTAAAGAAAGAAAGGGGAAATCTAAACTGCCCCAGAGCAGACCCCAAAGCAATAGGCAGCCCCCAACATATAATGACGGTGAAGCAAGATGAAAACACTAACACAGACAGAAAGATAGACTGAGCAAAGACGGGGCCCAAGCTAACTAGATAGCAAAGGACAGGAAGGCTGCTGTCTGCAATCCGTGAAAAACCCTATGAAAATAAGAGCCAACAGACTGACAGTGAAAAAGGCCCTGAAGACGCTAGGCTTCAAAAAAGCTATGTCAGTACTCAGGAATATTCTGAAGACAGAGCAACCTGCAAAAGGAGATTCAGCTCACCCCAGCAGGGAATGGCAGAATACAGAAAAGCAAGGAAAACAAAAACAAAACACAAATGCTAACAGGCAAAGCAGAAAACTTAGCTTTAGAGGAGCAGGAATCAGACTGGTGTCCTAGAAGTCCACAGAGAAATCACCCGCAGGGCAGGAGGGCGTCGGCAGCCTTATATCCAGTCTGTGACTCCACTCAGCCAGTCATCCTCATTAGTCTCAGGTGCCTGATAATCAGGCTCAATGCCTTCCTTTACCAGAATAGGGAGTTCACCAGACCTCAGTGACGAAGGGGAAAATGAACTCACAACACATTTGGTGCAGGTCCAACAGCAGCAGCATTTGGCCAATCAACAGCAGCAAACGGCACAAAAGGAAACAAATAAACCGTTGGCACAGAAGCTCAAACAGCAGCTTACTGAAATTTTGGCACGTCTGGGAGTAACTATGTCCGTTAGAGATCAGCAAGTCCACCGCTGGGTGTATGCTGGCGCCAAACCCCTCTCTCGTAAATGTTTGAATTGTTGCACTTAGTCCAAAAGTGTGCCCCAAAGAAAAGAAAGTGCAATTATCCCAATAAAATCATGATTTTATTGATATAAATAAATTAAAATAATTCAGAAAAAAATACAATACAAAAGGGGGAGATCACATAGCAGAGTGACAGATGAGCAGATAATTTGTCGAATTGAACCAAATGGTGACAGGTATAGAAATAATTTGTACAAAATTAATAGTGCTATATAACTCTCGGAGTAATAGGATAAAGTGCTAGTGCACATGAGCCATGAGTAGTGTTGAGCGATACCATCCGATATTGAGAAATATCGGATCGGATTGGATCGGCCGATACCCAAAAAGTATCGGGTATCGCCGATTCCGATACTGGAAGTCCCATTCAAGTCAATGGGACAGAAATATCAGAATTAAAATAAACCCTTTCTTTCCTTGTAGGTTAATTCTACATGAAGAAAAACAACAAAGAATAATGTAGAATGTATTGGAGGAGGTGGAGGAGACATTAAAGGCATAGAGGTTTAGCCCAATCAAATGGAATAGCAGGAATAATTTTTTTTTTTTAAAGACGTTCGGAGTTACAAAGATATTGACAATGTTAACCTTTTTTATATTTTGTCAGATATGTATGTTTCACTACTTCTATGCTCTTCACCTTCTTTTTTACGTCTCCCACACTTTCTCCTTCATGATCCTCAGCAGCAGCAGCAGCAGCATCTTTTTCATCAACTTCTTCTTCACCTTATTCATCTTCTTCACCTTCTTCCTATTAGTCTTTTTTTTTACATTCTTCATATTCTTCTTATTCAACTATTATTCTTCTTCATATTCTACTTCTTCATCTTCTTCCTATTCTTCTTCTTCATCATATTCTTATTTGTGACAGGCATTCCTGTAGTTTTTATCTATAAAAGTTTGAAGATTACACCTGCCGTTCTGCCTGTCACAAAAGATTTACAACAGGATTTGTCCGCGTTCAGTTTGGCCTGCAGCAGCAGGCATTTTCCAGGGGCACCACGAGGAGGAACGGACTCACCCCCATACACTGCTTAGTCTTCTTCTGCTTATACTTTAGATAATATCTTTTGCTCTTATTTTTAGTCTTATGCTTAATGTTGTTCTGCTTTTTGTTCTGCAGCTTCTTGGTCTTCTGCTTCTTGGAACTCGGATACCGAGAAGGAGGCACTTCAGCCAAAAGCACTGCCGAGAACCAGCTGATGGTGATGGAACCCGGATGGGTAGCAGAAGCTGCAAGAGCAAATGGAACTAGCGAGGACCAGCTGACGGTGCTGGAACCCGGAGGGGCAGCAGAAGGAACAAGAGCCAATGATTGCACAACCGTCGACCAGCTGATGGTACTGGAACCCAGTTATAAGCAGGAGGTACCTGTGCTAGAAAGCACTACCAAGGACCAGCAGACGTTGCTGGAACTCGGATACCGAGAAGGAGGAACCTCAGCCAAAGGCACTGCCGAGAACCAGCTGATGGTGCTGGAACCCGGATGGGTACCAAAAGCTGCAAGAGCAAATGGAACTAGCAAGGACCAGCTGACGGTGCTGGAACCCGGAGAGGCAGCAGAAGGAACAAGAGCCAATGGCACTACCGAAGACCAGCTGATGGTGCTGTAACCCGGTTACTAAGCAGGAGGTACCTGTGCAAGAAAGAACTACCAAGGACCAGCAGACATTGCTGGAACTCGGATACTGAGAAGGAGGCACCTCAGTCAAAGGCACTGCCGAGAACCAGCTGACGGTGCTGGAACCCGGATGGATAGCAGAAGCTGCAAGAGCAAATGGAACTAGCGAGGACCAGCTGACGGTGCTGGAACCGGAGGGGCAGCAGAAGGAACAAGAGCCAATGGCACTACCGAGGACCAGCTGACGGAGCTGGAACCCGGTTACTAAGCAGGAGGTACTTGTGCTAGAAAGCACTACCAAGGACCAGCAGACGTTGCTGGAACTCGGATACCGAGAAGGAGGCACCTCAGCCAAAGGCACTGCCAAGATCCAGCTGACGGTACTGGAACCCGGATTGGTAGCAGAAGGTACCCATGAAAAACAAAGTTGCAAGGCCGCGAGCCGGCCGCAGTTACCGAAACCCACAGTCCTTACAGGGGGTGCTTGTCCTATTGGCACTACGGAACCAGCCTTTATTACCAGAACCCGCACCCCACATAGGAAGCACCTAAACTGCAGGCACCATAGACTCGGCTAACCCGACCGCAACACGACAGGACAACGTATTGGTGACAAAGTGACGCTGACACTTTCCAGAAACAGCTGGAGAGCTGGAACCAGGCTGGGCAGGAGGGAGTACCCGTGCCAAAGACACTGCCGAGAACCAGCTGACGGTGCTGGAACCCGGAGGGGCAGCAGAAGGAACAAGAGCCAATGGCACTACCGAGGACCAGCTGACGGTGCTGGAACCCAGTTACTAAGCAGGAGGTACCTGTGCTAGAAAGCACTACCAAGGACCAGCAGACGTTGCTGGAACTCGGATACCGAGAAGGAGGCACCTCAGCCAAAGGCACTGCCGAGAACCAGCTGACGGTGCTGGAACCCGGATGGGTAGCAGAAGCTGCAAGAGCAAATGGAACTAGCAAGGACCAGCTGATGGTGCTGGAGCCCGGAGGGGCAGCAGAAGGAACAAGAGCCAATGGCACTACCGAGGACCAGCTGACAGTGTTGGAACCCGGTTACTAAGCAGGAGGTACCTGTGCTAGAAAGCATTACCAAGAACCAGCAGACGTTGCTGGAACCCGGATACCGAGAAGGAGGCACCTCAGCCAAAGGCACTGCCGAGAACCACCTGACGGTACTGGAACCCGGATGGGTAGCAGAAGGTACCCATGAAAAACAAAGTTGCAAGGCCACGAGCCGGCCGCAGTTACCGAAACCCACAGTCCTTACAGGGGGTGCTTGTCCTATTGGCACTACGGAACCAGCCTTTATTACCAGAACCCGCAGCCCACATAGGAAGCACCTAAACTGCAGGCACCATAGACTCGGCTAACCCGACCGCAACACGACAGGACAACGTATTGGTGACAAAGTGACGTTGACACTTCCCAGAAACAGCTGGCGTGCTGGAACCAGGCTGGGCAGGAGGGAGTACCCGTGCCAAAGACACTGCCGAGAACCAGCTGACGGTGCTGGAACCCGGAGGGGCAGCAGAAGGAACAAGAGCCAATGGCACTACCGAGGACCAGCTGAAGGTGCTGGAACCCGACTACTAAGCAGGAGGTACCTGTGCTAGAAAGCACTACCAAGGACCTACAGACGTTGCTGGAACTCGGATACCGAGAAGGAGGCACCTCAGCCAAAGGCACTGCCGAGAACCAGCTGACGGTACTGGAACCCGGATGGGTAGCAGAAGGTACCCATGAAAAACAAAGTTGCAAGGCCATGAGCCGGCCGCAGTTACCGAAACCCACAGTCCTTACAGGGGGTGCTTGTCCTATTGGCACTACGGAACCAGCCTTTATTACCAGAACCCGCAGCCCACAAAGGAAGCACCTAAACTACAGGCAGCATAGACTCGGCTAACCCGACCGCAACACGACAGGACAACGTATTGGTGGCAAAGTGACGTTGACACTACCCGGAAACAGCAGGCGTGCTGGAACCAGGCTGGGCAGGAGGGAGTACCCGTGCCGAAGACACTTCTGAGCAGCAGCTGGCGATGTTGGAGCCCAGGGTCAATCTGGGTGTAGGCTGAGGCCTAATTTCATCAAGTTTTATATCTGTTGTAGACTACTACTGATTTTAACCATCCTCCAATTAGGCCTCTGGCTCCACTCTGTCTCTATTATTTCCCCTGGCCTCCAACACCGGCAGTTGCTGCTCAGAAGTGCCGTCTGCACAATCAACACTTGTTCCTGTGTTACTGGGGTTCAGTAACGTCAGCTGATCCCCTGATGTGTGTCCGGCAATGTCTCCTGCTCTGTCCACATTCCCACTACTAGTAGTGGGAATGTGGACAGAGCAGGAGACATTGCCGGACACACATCAGGGGATCAGCTGACGTTACTGAGCCCAAGAAACACAGGAACAAGTGTTGATTGTGCAGACGGCACTTCTGAGCAGCAACTGCCGGTGTTGGAGGCCAGGGGAAATAATAGAGACAGAGTGGAGCCAGAGGCCTAATTGGTGAAAGTTTGAAATCAGTAGTAGTGTGAATGTGGAGGCAGCAGTAGACATTGCCGAACACACAGCAGGGGAGCAGCTAGCTCTACTGAACCCCACTAACACTGAAGCATGTGTTTTTCTCTGTGCAGATGGCACTTCTGAGCAACAACTGGCGGTGTTGGAGCCCAGGGATTACAGTTCAGGTGGTAGAAACATGAACACAACAGGAGACCTGGATACTATTGCCAACCAATTATTTATTCTGGAAGAGGACTGGCAAATTCTGTCGAGATCCAGGCCTTGTTCATTTTCAGAAAAGTAAGCCAGTCAACGTTATCGGAGGATATTAGCGTGCGATAGTCTGTTAGTACACCAACTGCGGCACTAAAGACGCGTTCCGATAATACACTAGCAGCAGGGCAAGCCAGCACCTCCAATGCATACTGGCTAAGCTCTGGCCATATATCCAGCTTAGAGACCCAAAACTTGAAGGGGGAAGAGCCGTCTGGGAGTACACTGACAGGGCAAGACATGTAGTCTGTCACCATCTGACGGAAACGTTGCCTCCTGCTGACTGGAGCCGTCTGTGATGGTGTAGACATTTGTGGCGGGCACACAAAACTTTGCCACATTTGGGCCATACTGGTCTTGCCTTGTGCTGAGGCGCTGCCTCTGCTCCCTCTTTGTGCAGAGCTTCCTCCACTGCCTCGACGCACTGAGCTGCTTTGTAAAGCACTAGCAGCACTGCTCTCGGGGGGAATGGAGAACATGATGGAATGCACCAGTGTCTCTTGGTACTCCCGCATTTTACGCTCCCGGTTCAATGGTGTTATAAGGCTTTGTAAGTTGTCCCTATAGCGAGGATCTAGGAGAGTGTACACCCAATAATCAGCCGTGTTGAGAATGTGGGCGATGCGGCGGTCGTTTCTCAGGCACTGCAGCATGAAATCAACCATGTGCTGCAGACTCCCAACTGCCAAAGAAATGCTGTCCCCTGCTTGAGGCGTCATCTCTGCCTGCTCTGCATCACACCACCCTCACTGTACATACTGACTAGAGCATTGTGTACCTCCCTCCTCTGGAGAGATGTCTTCGTCCTCCATTGACTCCTCCTCATCCTCCTCCTCACAAAGTGTCCCATGCCTAGGCCTTTGTGAGGAACCACGTAGTGCAGACTGTCCAGAAGCAGATGGCATTTGTGACTCCTCATCCTCCACCTCTTCCAAAACCTCCTCCCTTAGTGCTTGCAGTGTTTTTTGAAGCAGGCAGATAAGGGGGACAGTCATGCTGACTAGTGCATCATCTGCACTCGCCATCCGCGTGGAATCATCGAAGGCACGCAAAACGAGGCAGATGTCCTTCATAGAGGCCCACTGTCATGCTCGCCATGTCTGTCATGTCCGCCATGTCTGTTTTGCCTCACGACCCCTGGAGCGGTGTGCACACGCATCTCATGTCTGCTATCCTGCATGTTCCCTAGAGCAGTGTGCACATTCACCTCATGACAGTTGAGCTGCAGGATGCCTACTTTCTGCTCTGCCTTCTGTGATCATCTCATCATGTCTAGAATCCCTGATCATGTGTCCTTCCTGTGTTCCCGCATAGGCTTGTTCTGCATTCGTCTCTGCATGTCTGAAACCCTGATCATGTGACCTTTCCTAGGATTCTGCACTGTCCGGTTCTGCAATTGTCTCTGCATGTCTGAAACCCTGATCATATGACCTTTCCTAGGATCCTGCACTGTCTGGTTCTGCAATCGTCTCTGCAGGTCTGAAACCCTGATCATGTGAACGCGCTCTGTGATCCTAAAGGATCTGAACTGGAAGCTCTTGCCTGGTCCTGACCCGGAAGTGGTGGTGCTATGCCCTATATCAGACCGCCCCTTTCTATGCTCAGGGCCTGAGTACTGTGTTCCTTCTCTGCATGGCCGCTTGGTCTGTGAGGTTGCTCCCTCTATTCTGTGCCCTTGCACTCTGCTCTGTAGTGCGTCTCTGCACACGCTCCGTGCTCGTATTCCATCTCTTTTCTCGTGCCTTGTCTAGTGTTTGTCCTTCGTGTTATGTTTTGTCTTTGCCCTGCTTTGCCTTGTAGTCCTTGTTTGCTCTGATTCTGTTCCGTGTTTCTTTCCATGTTTCCTGTCTCGCTTTGCTTTGTGGCTTCAGGTACCCCTCTCTGTCCCTGTCCCTGACGTGTCTCTTAACACATGCAGGCCTCGCTCTGTACCCTGTCCCTGATGTGTCTCCCTACACGTCCAGGCCCCGTCTCTGTACCCTGTCCCTGACGTGTCTCCTTACATGTGCAGGCCTCGTCTCTGTACCCTGTCCCTGGTGTGTCTCTTTACACGTGCAGGCCTCGCTCTGTACCCTGTCCATGGCGTGTCTCATACATGTGTAGGCTCCGTTCTGTACCCTGTCCCTGGCGTGTCTCTACACGTGCAGGCCTTGCTCTGTGTCTGTCCCTGGCGTGTCTCCTACACGTGCAGGCTTCGCACTCTACCCTGTCTAGTCCCAAGGCTCTCCCTTGGCCCGGCTCTGGGCTTCGGCCTACGCTCCGCTGCTAGACTCTGTCCCTGTCCCTGGCGTGTCTCTACACGTGCATGTCTCGTCTTGTACCTTGCCCCTGGCATGCTCTCTGCATGTGCTGGACTCTGCCTCATATCCCATGCCTTGCCTCTGTTGCTTGTGCGCCCTTGCACTTTTCTTACTAGGCTTTGCCGTGCTCTCTGCACGCCTCTCTGTCCTGTATCTTTGCCTAGCCCTGCCTTGTGGCTCTGTGCCTCCGTGCATGTGCCTGCCTGATGTGCCTCAGCCGTGCCTCCTCTAGCCGTGCTCGCCTGTGTGCCTCAGCCGTGCCCCCATCCAGTGCTTTAGCGGTTTCCGGCTGCGTTGACACAGCGGTGCCGCCTCTAGTCGTGCCCGCTTACTTACCCCATCGTCGATACCACTTGCCGGTGCCCCCAGCTGTGGTCTCCGTGCTCCCTTACACGCACGCTGGTTCTCGCACTGTGCCTTTTCGTGCTACTCTTGCACAAAGTCTTTTGCTTTCTTTACTCTTCTCTGAACCCTAGTTTGCCTGCCGGATTCCGTAACCTGCCGACCGCTGCCAGAGGTCCGGACCTAGATGACTGCGGCCTGATGTCCGGAGCTGATGTCCGTAGCCTGATTCCTGAACCCTGTCGGTTGATGCCAGCACCCCGGATTCCGATGCCATTGAACCCGTCCCTGGCGTGCCCTCGCACGCGCAGGTCTCCGTCCTTGTACCCATCCCTGGCATGCCCCTTGGCATGTGCAGGCCTCCGTCCTGCGAACCCGAACCTGGCGTGTCCGTTGACACGCGTCATGTCGTTAGCCCTGTCTTGGAACCCTGGCTGACTTTCGGATGTCCGGATCCTAATGATAGCCTACAGAGCTTCAGAACCTGATGTCCCGGTTGATCTTCGCTTGCTGTCCAGAGTCTGATGTCATCGTGCCTCCGCCTACCATCTGCACGTACCATGCCTGGACTTTGGCATGCCCTTGCACGCACCTTGCTATGTTGTCCCTGTTCTGGTTATGTTTGTACCTGATGTTATCCCTGAAGCCTTCCTTAAATGAAGTTTCCTTGAACTAATGCCTTGTCTCGTCTTGTCTTGCTCCCTGAGCCGGCCGTCTGGTCCAGCAGCCGTGGTGGCTCACCCCCTTGGTCTTGCCCCTCACTAGGTCAGCTCGCCCTAGGTGGGTGGGTGCCACGGCCCAGAGGGTCCACTCACTCAAGAAGAATGACTCAGCGTAAGCTGACGCTCGTCACACCCACTCAGTGGTGCTGAAGTGTGACCGGCGCACAGTGCGACTTGTTTGCGCCTGATGCAGCTGGTACTCCATTACTGCTGCCTGCTGCTCACACAACCGCTCCAACATATGTAACGTTGAATTCCACCTGGTGGGTAGGTCACATATGATGCGATGTTCTGAAAGACGTAATCTGTGCTGCAGAGCTGCAATGCGCGATCTTGCCATGCTGGAACGCCGCAAGTGAGCGCACTCTATGCGGACCTTGCGCAGCAGTGCATCAAGATCCAGATAGTCCCTCAGAAAGCTCTGCACGACCAAGTTGAGCACATGTGCCAGACATGGGATGTGAATGAGGTTGCCTAGGCCCAGAGCTGCCACCAGATTTCGGCCATTGTCACACACTACCAAGCCTGGCTGGAGATTCGCTGGCCCAAACCACACGTCGCTCTCCTGCTTGATGGCATTCCAGAGCTCCTGCGCTGTGTAGCTTCGATTCCCCAAAGAAATTAATTTCAGTACGGCCTGTTGACGTTTGGCCACGGCTGTGCTCATATCGGTCAGCGCTGATTCTGAGGAACTGGAGTATGAGGAGGAGTCAATGTGTACAGACTGGATTACTGCAATCCTTGGGCTTGGCAGAACACATACAGCGCCACTCTCAAGATCTGTACCCGGCTCCACAATATTGACCCTATGGGCAGCGAGGGAAAGGTATCGTCCCTGTCCATGGTTACTGGTCCACGCATCAGTGATCAGGTGGACCTTGCTACTGATGGTGTTTAGTAGCGCATGTTTTATTTTTCCCTCCACATGCTTTTGCAGGGCAGGGACGGCTTGCCTGCTGAAATAAAAGCGGCTGGGCACGGTGTATTGTGGGACTGCCAATGCCATGAAGTTCCGGAAGGTGTCTGTCTCCACCAGCCTGAATGAGAGCATTTCAAGGGCCAGTAGTTTGGCAATGCCAGCATTCAGAGCCTGTGCTCGGGGATGGTTTGCCGAGTATGCCCGCCTTTTATCCCATGCCTGTGCTACCGATGGCTGTAGAGTGGCCTGGGAGTGTGAGGATGAACGGGAACGTGGTGCTGTGGGTGGAATGTCACTGGGTCTCTGGACAACCGTGCCAGAGGTTCTTCCATGGCGATCCTCTGAGGAAGCCGAACCAGCTGTGTGTGAGCTGGAGGAAGAGGCTGCAACATGAGCTGAAGAGGTGGTAGGTGGTGCTGTAGGTTGGCCTAAGTCTTCAGTGTGTCTTTGTAACTCCACCACGTGCTTGGTCCGCACATGTTACCACATATTTGTGGTATTGAGGTTGATGACACTTTTCCCTCTTTTGACTTTCTGGTGACACAGCTTGCATTTGACAAAGCAAATGTCATCTGCAACTGTGTCAAAAAAGGACCACGCACTGTAAGACTTGGGAGCGCCCTTTTTGGCTTTTGGAAGAAGAATGCTCCTAACGGGTGCCGAAGTGGAGGCTACAGGCAACCAAGTCTGCCCCCTCCCTCTCCCTCCTGTTTTGGCCATTCGGGAAATCTCTTCCTCAGAGCTTCTCCCACCACCTTCCTGTTGCTCACGCCATGATGGGTCAAGGACCTCATCATCTACACTCCCCTCTTCAAACACCTGCTTCTCCTGGGTAGTCTCGCCAGCACCGTACGCACGAGAAAGTGGTACCTGAGTCTTATCATCTGATGCGTACTGAAGTGTGCTGACCATAGGCACTGGCCCACCCGCCTCTTCAGATTCAGAGGGACAAAGCAGTTGCGCATCACGGCATACTCCCTCTTCTTCACATTCTTGAATGCTGCTTGGCTGGCCCCCTCTTTCCAAACCAACAGATTCAGAGAACAGAAGTAGAGACTGAGATGGCTCCTGTCCAGGGCTCTCTGACTGCCTGGGCAATTTGGCAGGTGGTGAAGAGACAGATGGTTGCTCTTCAGTGCTCTGGCCCTGAGAGGATGTGGAAGTCAATGAAGTCGATGCGTTAGCTGCCATCCATCCGACAACGGCTTCAATTTGTTCATCCCACAACAGTGGGGTACAGCGAGGTCCTACAAAGCTGCGCATAAAGGACTGTTGCCTGGTAAAACTGGGGGATGCTGACTCACTGGTGCCCGCAGCAGGCACAGAATCCCCACGTCCTCTCCCTGCTGAATCCCCACGTCCTCTCCCTGCTGCAACTCCACGCCCACGACCACGTGCCTTACTCCCTGCCTTCTTCATCTTGGTAGACTGATAAAGATAGGCAGAAAAGTACAAAGGGGGGCTTAGTGTGCCTATTCCTGCAAACAGGTATAAGAAACACTAATTTTATAAAGTGTGTGGACTACACTTTAATATGAGCTTATGTGGCCTACACAACTGTCAAGTGGAGTGTTTGGTGAACTTTATTTTGTTTTTTTTTCCGAAAAAAGTAAAAAGGATGTGACCAAAGATATGAAAGCGATAGAATCACAACCTTTTTGGAGCTATTACAATGCAGGAAGGTAACCTACAATGCAATAGATGAGGCTCCAAAAAATAGGGTAATACTAATCTGGCTGCAGCTGAAGGGCACAAGCCAGAAAAAAAGCTCCTCTATCTACTCCTATATAGTGTTTGCAACCAACCAATGTATATGGATACGGATGGATGCACACTAATAGGAGAATAAAAAATGAGCTGCAATAAAAGAAAAATATGTGTGAGACAGTGACGCACACTGAGCGGCCTACAACCAGACGTGGCTGCAGGACACACTACAGCGTGAGCTGCACTCACTCACAGAGACCTCTCAGACAGCCGTGAACAGTGCAGATAACTGGGCACTAGCACTGAAAGGCTGCAGAAAGGCTCCGCTGTCTACCCCTATAGTGATGGCAACCAATGTATATGGATACGGATGGATGCACACTAATAGGAGAATTAATGAAAAATTTGCAGCAATAAAAGAAAAATATGTATGAGGCAGTGACGCACACTGAGCGGCCTACAACCAGACGTGGCTGCAGGACACACTACACAGTGTGAGCTGCACTCACACAGACCTTGCAGACAGCTGTGAACAGCGCTGCAAGGCAAAAGAAAGCTACACTGATTGAGCTTTCTCATGGCTAGTGTTGAGCATTCCGATACCCGATATTTGCGGTATCGGAATGCTCAACACTAGCCATGAGATAATAATAAAGATAACAAAGCATGTAATAATACCCATGAATCAAAAAAAATTATATATATATACATACTGCTCAAAAAAATAAAAGGAACACTTAAGCATAGGATCCTATGTTTAAGTGTTTCCTTTATTTTTTTGAGCAATATACAGTATATATATACTGTATATATCTCAAAAGTGACAGTGCACAAAAATTCCAAAAGAGAAAAAAAGCAATAATATCCTGATATAACACTGTAAAAAAGCAATCCTAAATGTGGCATGCAAATGCCATAGTGGCAGGAAACTTTTCTTTAGGTAAATGCAAGGAGAATTGAATATGGAGCCTCAATTTGGCAAATGAAACATGGCACAAAGAAACAAGTTACTATAAATGCATGTGCTATGCCTGTGGTGATCTGCTCAGTCTGATAAAACACCAAGATGCGCGTTTCGCATTTGCTTCATCAATGGGAGGTCAGGGAGATATAGGGGGGTAGTGCTTGGTTTATATAGGACAAGTGGAACTAATAGCGCTCACTACAGCTGTGCAGGAACACAGGAGCGGCAGGTCCGGCATCCAACCTCATCAAGCACCACCCACTACCGACGCGTCAGTGAGTGGGAGGGAAGGATGATGCTCAAGGATGCACTACCGCGGCAACCTGGTCCGGCCTGCCGGAGAGCGCACACGCCACTTGTTAAGTCCTGGATGCAGAGTGCAGTATCACGGCGCTCACTCCAGCCATGCAATAAGCTGGGAGCGGCGGGTTCGGCATCCCGCATCATCAGTCACCACCCACCGCCGACACGTCAGCAGGTGGGAGGGGAGGATGACGCTCAGGGACACGTTGCAACAGCAACCCGGTCTGACCGGCCAAGGAGGGCACACCCTGCTAAAAGATCATGAGATACAATATAAAAGACATACAATATAAAAGATAAACCCAGACAACAATAAGAACACATTGAAAAAGTAACATAGTAACATAGTTATTGAGGTTGAAGGAAGACTTTAAGTCCATCTAGTTCAACCCATATCCTAGATGCCCTAACATGTTGATCCAGAGGAAGGCAAAAAAAAACCATGTGACAAACAGTAAGCTTCCCGACTCCACATACTATCAGACTAGCTCCCTGGATCAACGCAATATCAAGGAAACTAGTTTAAATACCCTGTAATATTATACTTTTCAAGAAAGGCATCCAGTCCCTTCTTAAATTTTAGTAGTGATTCACTCATTACAACATCATATGGCAGAGAGTTCCAAAGTCTCACAGTTCTTACAGTAAAGAATCCGCGTCTCTGATTATGATTAAACCTTCTTTCCTCCAGACGTAGAGGATGCCCCCTTGTCCCCGTCACAGGTCTAAGAGTAAAAAGATCATTAGAAAGGTCTTTGTACAGTCCCCTCATATATTTATACATTGTAAGAAGATCACCCCTAAGGGTGTGTGTGCACGTTGCCAATTCTGCTGTGGATCCGCAGCAGATTTGGCCATGCGGTTCCGCAGCAGTTTTTGCTGCATTTTACAGTACCCTTTATTTTCAATGGAAATCAAAAACCGCAGTGCACATGCTGCTGATTTTTCCGCGTGGATTTGCTGCCGTTTCAAATCCACAGCATGTCACTTCTTTGTGCGGAATCTGAAACAGTTTCACACCTGCTCCATTGTAGAGGTGTCAAACCGCAGGGCAAAACCACAGACTAATCCGCAGATAAACTGCAGGTATTTTGACCTGCGGATTTTGCAAAATCCGCGCAGAAAATTCAGCAGCAGAATACGCAACGTGTGCACACACCCTAAGCCTTCAATTTTCCAAGCTAAATAACCCCAAGTGTAATAACCTGTCTTGGTATTGCAGACCCCCTAGTTCCCTAATAACCTTGGTCGCTCTTCTCTGCACCCGCTCCAGTTCAGCTATGTCTTTCTTATACACAGGAGTCCAGAACTGTACACAGTATTCTAAGTGTGGTCGAACTAGTGACTTATATACAGGTCAAATTATGTTCTCCTCATGAGCATCTATGCCTCTTTTAATGCATCCCATTATTTTATTTGCCTTTGCAGCAGCTGCCTGACACTGGCCACTAAATGTGAGTTTGTCATCCACCCCAAGTGATATAAGAACGTGTATACTGTATATAGTAATAATGAATGGGACTGAGAAGAAAAAAGGGGAAAAAAGATAAGTGACTATTCAAAATATAAATAAAAATAAGTGAAAAGTGAAAATGTGTGAGTCAATATATGTACAGTCATATGTAAAAGTTTGGGCACCCCTATTAATGTTAACCTTTTTTCTTTATAACAATTTTGTTTTTTGCAACAGCTATTTCAGTTTCATATATCTAATAACTGATGGACTCAGTTATATTTCTGGATTCAAATGCGGTTTATTGTACTAACAGAAAATGTGCAATCTGCATTTAAACAAAATTTGACCGGTGCAAAAGTATGGGCACCCTTATCATTTTCTTGATTTGAACACTCCTAACTACTTTTTACTGACTTCCTGAAGCACTAAATTGGTTTTGTAACCTCATTGAGCTTTGAACTTCATAGCAAGGTGTATCAAATCATGAGAAAAGGTATTTAAAGTGGCCACTTGCAAGTAGTTCTCCTATTTGATTCTCCTATGAAGAGTGGCATCATGGGCTCCTCAAAACAACTCTCAAATGATCTGAAAACAAAGATTATTCAACATAGCTTTTCAGGGGAAGGATACAAAAAGTTGTCTCAGAGATTTAACCTGTCAGTTTCCACTGTGAGGAACATAGTAAGGAAATGGAAGAACACAGGTACAGTTCTTGTTAAGCCCAGAAGTGGCAGGCCAAGAAAAATATCAGAAAGGCAGAGAAGAAGAATGGTGAGAACTGTCAAGGACAATCCACAGACCACCTCCAAAGACCTGCAGCATCATCTTGCTGCAGATGGTGTCATTGTGCATCGGTCAACAATACAGCGCATGCATAACGCCTTTTTGTATGACCAAACAACTCAATATTTGTTTCATCAGTCCACAGGACCTTCTTCCAAAATGTAACTGGCTTGTCCAAATGGGCTTTTGCATACCTCAGGCGACTCTGTTTGTGGCGTGCTTGCAGAAACGGCTTCTTTCGCATCACTCTCCCATACAGCTTCTCCTTGTGCAAAGTGCGCTGTATTGTTGACCGATGCACAGTGACACCATCTGCAGCAAGATGATGCTGTAGGTCTTTGGAGGTGGTCTGTGGATTGTCCTTGACTGTTCTCAGCATTCTTCTTCTCTGCCTTTCTGATATTTTTCTTGGCCTGCCACTTCTGGGCTTAACAAGAACTGTACCTGTGTTCTTCCATTTCCTTACTATGTTCCTCACAGTGGAAACTGACAGGTTAAATCTCTGAGACAACTTTTTGTATCCTTCCCCTGAAAAGCTATGTTGAATAATCTTTGTTTTCAGATCATTTGAGAGTTGTTTTGAGGAGCCCATGATGCCACTCTTCATAGGAGAATCAAATAGGAGAACTACTTCCAAGTGGCCACTTTAAATACCTTTTCTCATGATTTGATACACCTGGCTATGAAGTTCAAAGCTCAATGAGGTTACAAAACCAATTTAGTGCTTCAGGAAGTCAGTAAAAAGTAGTTAGGAGTGTTCCAATCAAGAAAATGATAAGGGTGCCCATACTTTTGCACCGGTCAAATTTTGTTTAAATGCAGATTGCACATTTTCTGTTAGTACAATAAACCTCATTTGAATCCCGAAATATAACGGAGTCCATCAGTTATTAGATATATGAAACTGAAATACCTGTTGCAAAAACCAAAATTGTTATAAAGAAAAAAGGTTAACATTAATAGGGGTGCCCAAACTTTTACATATGACTGTATGCATGAATAATTACTTACAAAAGAGCTTAAACATCTAGAGTGAAAAAAGGTGAGCGGTGAAAAAGAAAATAAAAAGGAGATAAAAATGTGGTAATAAAAGTGAAGAAAAGAAGAAAAAAGTGTGTAAAAAATATGCGCTAGGATTATGTTAGAACGTAATGTGAAAAACTAAGAATAACTAATGATATTATATAAATAAATACATAAAAGGATACAAAGAAAATTGAAAAAAATAATGAAAAATAAAAAAAAAGAAATTAATATAAAAACTGAATTACTGACATATTAAATAATATATAAATAAACATACATAAATAGATGACGAAAAGTGATAAAAGATGAATAGATACCACAACATTTGTTTAACTTATCCACCAACAAGAGAATATTTTAATAAAAGCCATATGCCGTAGTGTAAATATATAATACAATACCAGGACTGGTATAAAATATACCAAAAATGGAAATAATAGTCCAATGTTGATAAGAATGGCAGACACGGTACTGCTTAAGGATCGGGCCTCTGACTGTAGAGCCCCCATGGATTTGATGATAAGCGAACTCCGTGCAGTGCCTCCCCCCCCACTACCCCCCCCCAGGTGATGCCATAATTAGGACACCCAACTGACCAACGGAAGCAGAGAGGAAGGGGCGTCCGGTCACACCCTCAGGAGTTAAATTCAGGTGCTGGGGTGGGGGTCTTTCTCTTTCCTCCCCGGCTGATACCTAGAAGCTTTTGTCCCACCCTCCCTCCCTTATAGATTAGCAGAAGTGCGGCGTGACTGTGGTTTAAAATCTAAAATTTAAAAAAAAAAAAAATATATATATATATATATATCTGGTTTTGTGCAAATTTATTATTCACATTATATTGTTATTCTGTCACAGCGGTAGTGTAGAGGGGGGCAAGGTTCGTAATCTCTCATCAGCCGACATGCCCAGCAGTCGCGGGGTTACAGATTTGAGTCCGTTGCGAATTGTACTTGCCTCTCTCTGCTTATTAATAAACTGTGACTGACCTGTTCAACCCATCCATGCTTGTCGGTGTTTTGTTATTACGGGATTGGTGGGAGGCGGGAACGCATTGCTTACGACACACAGGTCTCTGCAGTCTTAAAGCCCATAATACCAAGGTTGCGAAAAATCTTAAGAGGACCAATACACGTTAGGGCATTAATGACAATGGAGAAAATTGAAAAACATCTGCAGACAAGGGAGACCATCAATGAGAATGTAATAAAAGCACATCATAGTGATCAAATCTAAACAGAAAACAAGAAAAACAGTTAAATAATGATGATAATAATAAAAACATATTAAAAACACAACAGAAAAAAAGACACTACCAAATGAATGAATCTGTTATATTGAAAACTGTTTAATAGAAAGCGCGCGAAGCTAAGGCTGGTTTCACATTTGCGTTAAAACAACGCTGCGCCCTGCGTCGTTAAGCCCCGCCCCGAGCCGGCTCCCTGCCCGCCCCATCCGGGATCACCGCCTACTTTCGCATTTGCACGCATGCGATCGCCGCACCCTATCTTTAGCATAGGGTGCGCAGATCATGCGCTGCCAGTGTGAAAGTAGCGTGCTGCGCACTTTGACGGTGCGCCGTGTGCGCCGAAATGCAACATGCTGCATTTCGGCGCGCACGGCGCACCGTCAAAAGTGCGCAGCACGCTACTTTCACACTGGCAGCGCATGATCTGCGCACCCTATGCTAAAGATAGGGTGCGCCGATCGCATGCGTGCAAATGCGAAAGTAGGCGGTGATCCCGGATGGGGCGGGCAGGGAGCCGGCTCGGGGCGGGGCTTAACGACGCAGGGCGCAGCGTTGTTTTAACGCAAATGTGAAACCAGCCTAAGTACTTCAATTAAACCATTTGGTTGGACAGAGTTGATCTTGGTGATCAACCGAGCCTCAAGCTGTGCCAATTTAGTCTTGAAATCTCCACCACGGGAATCTTTTCTAATATGATCAATGACGATATTATTCTCAGCAAATTTGACTTACAATCATGTACCATTTTGAAATGGTGAGGTATAGGTTTAAGGAGTGCCAGATCAGTAATCTCCTTCGCGTTGTTTATATCTCGAACATGTTCTCTTGTGCGTATTTTCAGTTGTCTCGACGTCATCCCAACATATGTTTTAGGGCATGGACAAGAGACGTAATAAATCACATGATCCGTTGCACAGGTAATGTAATGGGTGATGTGGAACTTTTTTCACTGCTACTAGAGTTGAAGTCAAAAGCCCGATCCATGTTCATACAACCTAAACAGCCTTTGCAAGGAAAGAAACCTCATTTGGGCCCTTTTGATCCAAAGGAATTTCAATACTCCTACCTTTGTGGTAATTATGAACTAAAAGATCTCTCAAATTTTGAGTTGTTCTATAAGTGATGGTTGGTAATGTTGTGGTACTCTGAGTGAGAATTCTATGACTTTTAATAATTGGCCAGAATTTAGAAAGAGCATTTCTCATTTCCCTCCATTTCTCATTATACGTGGAGATAAATCTTACCTCAGTGGATTCTGAAATTTGTTCTTTATTTTTATGTTTCAATAGACCTCTTTGATCTTTATTATGTGTTCTAGACCAGGAGTCCCCAACCACCGGTTCGTGGACCAGGACCGGGCCGTTGGGTTTTTTTGCTGGTCCACGACACTGACCAGCACTAAGCACTGACTGTGTGATCTGCGGTGGCTGCCGGCCCCTTTAATTTTCCATGTTCCGGGGCATGAGTTTGCACTTACAAGGTCCTCTGTGTAGTGGGAGTGTCAGAGGAGTGGCAGTCTCTGAAAACTGCAGCCGCTCATTGGCTGTGCAACTCCGTGCTTTGATTGGCTGCCACGCTGCAATTGGCCTGATGCAGATTGGTGCATCAGGGAAGCGTGGGGAAGGCTTAGAAGCTGGAAGGCGCACATTCAGGAGCGTGCTCAGTCAGTACGGACTTGTGCTCCTGTGATAGCTGCTGTATGCTGTATATATATGTGTTGTGAATTCATTTTCCCCTTCGTCACTGAGGTCTGGTGAACTCCCTATTCTGGTAAAGGAAGGTAATGAGCCTGATTATCAGGCACCTGAGCCTATTGAGGATGACTGGCTGAGTGGAGTCACGGACTGGATATAAGGCTGCCGACGCCCTTCTGCCCTGCGGGTGATTTCTCTGTGGACTTCTAGGACACCAGTCTGATTCCTGCTCCTCTAAAGCTAAGTTTTCTGTTTTGCCTGTTAGCATTTTTGTTTTGTTTTTTGTTTTCCTTGCTTTTCTGTATTCTGCCATTCCCTGCTGGGGTGAGCTGAATCTCCTTTTGCCTGTAGCTCTGTCTTCAGAATATTCCTGAGTACTGACATAGCTTTTTTGAAGCCTAGCGTCTTCAGGGCCTTTTTCACTGTCAGTCTGTTGGCTCTTATTTTCATATGGTTTTTCTCGGATTGCAGACAGCAGCCTTCCTGTCCTTTTCTCTCTAGTTAGCTTGGGCCCCATCTTTGCTCAGTCTATCTTTCTGTCTGTGTTAGTGTTTTCATCTTGCTTCACCGTCATTATATGTTGGGGGCTGCCTATTGCTTTGGGGTCTGCTCTGGGGCAGTTTAGATTTCCCCTTTCTTTCTTTAGGCCTATTTAATTCTCCGGCTGTGATCGAGGGGTCTAGGGCATCGTAGGAACCCCCCACGGCTACTGCTAGTTGTGTTGATAGGTTCAGGGGTCTGAAATCCGATAGCTGCCAACCTCTCTGGTTTTCTGGACTTAGCTAGCATTTCTGTTTTTGCCTCCTACGGTGACTCAATCATAACAGAATCACCCGCCATACCGCAGATCCTAGGGTACTCAATTGCAGGAAAGAATTGTGTTTAAAAAAAAAAAAAAAAAAAAGGTGTGTGTTTATTCTTTCCTCTATATCTCTGAGGCCGTAGGGGGAATTTTTTTTCTCTCTCAATGGAGATAAAGCAATTGTCTGATCGTGTGGAGCAGCTCGCTGCGGAAGTGCGGGGAATTTCCGCCTACCTTGCTCATTCGCATGCGGTTGAACCAAAGATCCCTACACCTGATGTATTTTTTGGGGATCGATCTAAATTTTTGAGTTTCAAAAATAATTGTAAATTATTTTTTGCCTTGAAGCCTAACTCGTCAGGGAGCTCCGCGCAGCAGGTTAAAGTTGTCATCTCTTTGCTGCGTGGCGATCCCCAGGATTGGGCGTTTTCTTTGAAACCAGATGATCCTATTCTGACTAATGTGAATGCATTCTTTCAAGCTTTGGGGTTGTTGTATGACGAACCTAATGCTATTGATCAGGCTGAAAAGACCCTGTTGGCATTGAACCAGGGTCGAGATTCTGCAGAGTTGTACTGTCAAAAGTTCCGAAAGTGGGCGGTCCTTACTACCTGGAATGATAATGCCTTGGCTGCTCTCTTTCGGAAGGGTTTGTCAGAAGCCGTAAAAGATACTATGGTGGGATTTCCTGTTCCCTCTGGTCTGGACGATTCTATGTCATTAGCCTTTCAGGTTGTTCGGCGTTTACGTGAACGCAGCATTGCACGAGAGGTGTTGCCACCGGTTGAACAGACATCTGAACCTATGCAATGTGATAGAGTTTTGTCTAAGGCGCAACGTCAGGAGTTCAGAAGGCGTAATAAGCTGTGTTTTTTCTGTGGAGATGCCTCGCATATTATTTCTGTTTGTCCTAAACGAGAGAAACGCTTTGCACACACGTTTTCTGTTGGTGGTGTTCAACCTAAGTTTCTTCTGGCAATTACTCTGATCTGCTCCCTGTCCACATTTTCCGCCAAGGCTTTTGTGGATTCGGGAGCAGCGCTAAACCTAATGGACTTGGATTTTGCTAAACGTTGTGGATTTCCGATGACTCCTCTGCAGACGCCTATCCCTTTGAGGGGGATTGATGCTACTCCTTTGGCTAAAAATAAACCTCAGTTTTGGACCCAGGTGGTCATGCGGGTCACCCCAGACCATCAAGAAAATTGCAGATTTTTGGTATTGCATGGTCTGCATGATGCCATTGTTCTGGGGTTTCCCTGGTTGCAAATTCATAATCCAGTTTTGGATTGGAAATCTGTGTCTGTGGTGAGTTGGGGTTGTCAGTGTGCCTTTAGTGAGGCTCCGGTTTTTTCCACCTCTCCTAAGTCGCATGATGTTCCTGACTATTTGGCGGACTTTTATGATGTATTTAGTGAGAATGAATCTGCGTCCTTGCCTCCTCATAGGAGTTATGACTGTGCAATTGAACTAAGCCCGGGGTGTAAATTTCCCAAGGGTCGGCTCTTCAATTTATCTGTACCCGAGCACGAGGCTATGCGGTCCTATACTAAGGAGGCATTGGAGAAGGGTCATATTAGACCATCCTCTTCACCCTTAGGTGCCGGTTTTTTTTTTGTGGCCAAAAAGGATGGTTCTTTAAGGCCTTGTATTGATTATCGTGCCCTCAATAAAATTACTATTAAATATCAGTATCCGTTACCCCTGATTTCGGATCTATTCTCTAGAGTTAGAGGTGCTTGCTGGTTTACCAAGCTTGACCTCAGGGGGGCGTGTAATCTTATCCGCATTAAGCAGGGGGATGAATGGAAGACGGCGTTTAATACTCCGGAGGGACATTTTGAGTACCTGGTGATGCCTTTTGGGCTCACTAATGCCCCTTCTGTCTTCCAGTGCTTCATGAACGATATTTTCCGAGACTTTGTCGATAAATTTTTGATTATCTATCTGGATGATATTTTGATCTTCTCCAAGGATTGGGATTCTCATGTGGAACATATTCGGACTGTGTTCCGGATCTTGAGGGAGAATTCCCTGTATGTCAAAGGATCGAAATGCCTTTTTTGAGTACAGAGGATTTCATTTTTAGGATTTATTTTGTCTCCGTCAACTATTGAAATGGACCCGGCCAAGGTACAGGCCATTTATGATTGGGTTCAGCCCACTTCTTTGAAGGCCCTCCAGAAGTTTTTGGGTTTTGCTAATTTTTATCGGAAATTTATAGCAAAATTTTCTAGTATTGCCAAGCCATTGACTGATCTGACTAAGAAGGGTGCTGATGTGTTGAATTGGTCTCCTGAGGCTGTTGCTTCCTTTCAGGAGCTGAAGCGAAGATTTACCTCCGCCCCGGTTTTGCGGCAACCTGATGTCTCACTCCCGTTCCAGGTAGAGGTGGATGCTTCTGAGATTGGTGCAGGAGCTGTTTTGTCCCAAAAGGATCCTGTAACATCTAAAATGAATCCCTGTGCTTTCTTTTCCCGAAAGTTCTCTCCATCTGAACGTAACTATGATGTGGGGAATCGGGAACTGTTGGCCATGAAATGGGCATTTGAGGAGTGGAGACATTGGTTGGAGGGAGCTAAACATCAAGTTGTGGTCCTCACTGACCACATGAATTTGATTTACCTAGAGTCGGCTAAACGCTTGAACCCTAGACAGGCTAGGTGGGCCTTGTTTTTTACACGTTTTGATTTTGTGGTCTCTTTTCTTCCTGGAACTAAGACGCCCTCTCTAGGAGTTTCTTTGCTGATTCTCCTGTGGTGACCAAGCCTGCTACCATCTTAGGCGAAGGGGTAGTTCTTTCTGCCATCTCGCCCGATTTGAGACTTGCTCTGCAAGAGTTCCAGGAGGACAAACCTGAGCGTTGTCCCAGTGGAAAGTTGTATTTTCCTGACCAGTGGAAGAGGAGAGTGATTTCTGAAGTTCATTGCTCTGCATTGGCTGGTCATCCAGGTATTTTTGGTACTAGAGATCTGGTGAGTCGCTCTTTTTGGTGGCCCACCTTGTCTCATGATGTCAGGAATTTTGTGCAGTCCTGTGGGACTTGCTCCCGGTCTAAATCTTGTTCTCGCTCTAGTGGGTTGTTGATGCCTTTGCCGGTCCCCAGGAGGCCATGGACCCATATTTCAATGGATTTCATCTCTGATATGCCGGTCTCTCAAAGAATGACAGTTATTTGGGTGATTTGTGATAGGTTCTCTAAGATGGTTCATCTTGTACCACTCCCTAAGTTGCCATCTTCCTCTGAGTTGGTGCCCCTGTTTTTGCAACAGGTGGTTCGCTTACACGGGATTCCTGAGAACATTGTATCTGACAGAGGAGTTCAGTTTGTGTCTAGATTTTGGAGGACTTTCTGTTCCAAGCTGGGAATTCAGTTGTCCTTCTCCTCTGCTTTTCACCCTCAGACCAATGGGCAGACAGAGAGAACAAACCAGACCTTTGAGTCGTATTTGAGATGTTTTATTTCCGCTGATCAGGATGATTGGGTTTCATTTTTGCCCTTGGCCGAATTTGCTTTAAATAATAGAGCTAGTTCTGCCACTTTGATGTCACCTTTTTTTTGTAACTATGGGTTTCATCCTCGATTTTCTTCAGGGCAGGTGGAGCCTTCTGCCTGCCCAGGTGTTGACACTGTGGTGGAGAGAATGCACCAGATCTGGGACCAAGTGGTGGATAAGTTATCTCTCTCCCAGGAAAAGGCCCAGCGGTTTTCCAATCGACATAGGACCATTGGTCCCCAGTTTAAGATTGGTGATATGGTGTGGTTATCATCAAAAAATATTGCTATGAAGGTGGCTTCTCCTAAGTTTAAGCCTAGATTTATTGGACCTTACAAGATTTTGGAGATTATTAATCCGGTCTCTTTTCGTTTGGCTCTTCCTGTCACATTTAAAATCCATAATGTGTTCCATAAGTCCTTGTTGAAGAGGTTTGTTGAACCAGTTGTTCCTGGGGTGGCACCTCCAGACCCTGTATTGGTTGAAGGTAACATGGAATATGAGGTAGAGAAAATACTGGATTCCCGTCTGGCTAGACGGAGACTCCAGTATTTGGTTAAGTGGAAGGGTTATGGTCAGGAGGATAATTCCTGGGTCTCTGCCTCTGATATTCATGCCAAAAGATTGGTGCGTGCATTTCATCGGGCTCACCCTGATCGCCCTGGTGGCGTGGTTGAGGGTTCGGTGACCCCTCCTCAAGGGGGAGGTACTGTTGTGAGTTCATTTTCCCCTTCGTCACTGAGGTCTGGTGAACTCCCTATTCTGGTAAAGGAAGGTAATGAGCCTGATTATCAGGCACCTGAGCCTATTGAGGATGACTGGCTGAGTTGAGTCACGGACTGGATATAAGGCTGCCGATGCCCTTCTGCCCTGCGGGTGATTTCTCTGTGGACTTCTAGGACACCAGTCTGATTCCTGCTCCTCTAAAGCTAAGTTTTCTATTTTGCCTGTTAGCATTTTTGTTTTGTTTTTTGTTTTCCTTGCTTTTCTGTATTCTGCCATTCCCTGCTGGGGTGAGCTGAATCTCCTTTTGCCTGTAGCTCTGTCTTCAGAATATTCCTGAGTACTGACATAGCTTTTTTGAAGCCTAGCGTCTTCAGGGCCTTTTTCACTGTCAGTCTGTTGGCTCTTATTTTCATATGGTTTTTCTCGGATTGCAGACAGCAGGCTTCCTGTCCTTTTCTATCTAGTTAGCTTGGGCCCCGTCTTTGCTCAGTCTATCTTTCTGTCTGTGTTAGTGTTTTCATCTTGCTTCACCGTCATTATATGTTGGGGGCTGCCTATTGCTTTAGGGTCTGCTCTGGGGCAGTTTAGATTTCCCCTTTCTTTCTTTAGGCCTATTTAATTCTCCGGCTGTGATCGAGGGGTCTAGGGCATCGTAGGAACCCCCCACGGCTACTGCTAGTTGTGTTGATAGGTTCAGGGGTCTGCAATCCGATAGCTGCCAACTTCTCTGGTTTTCTGGACTTAGCTAGCATTTCTGTTTTTGCCTCCTACGGTGACTCAATCATAACATATATGTGTGCATTCCCAACCTGAGCTACTTGAGCTATATACTGTAACCAGAGCTGTGCAGGTGTGCATCCCTGACCTAAGCTATATACTGTGAACAGAGCTGTGTAAGTGAGCATCCCTATCCTGAGCTATATACTGTGAACAGAGCTGTATATTGTGCATGTGAGCATCCCTGAGCTAAGCTATATACTGTAACCAGAGCTGCATAGGTGAGCATCCCTGTCCTGAGCTATATACTGTGAACAGAGCTATAAACTGTAACAAGAGATCTATATTGTGTAAGTGAGCATCCCTGATATAAGCAATTTACTGTGTATATGTGTGGGGCCATCATACTGTATATGGGGGATTACAAGTGTAGGGCCATCATACTTTATATTGGGGGATTACAGGTGTGAAGCCATCATACTAATTATGGGGGATTACAGGTGTGGGGCCATATTGCTATATATGCCCTGCCCTCATATGACCGAAGTCCCGCCCCTGCCCCACCCCGCCAGGCCATGGAAAACTGGTCTTGCTTGAAGCCAGTCCCTGGTGCAAAAAAGGTTGGGGACCACTGCTCTAGACCAAGTCTGTCGGATAATACGATTGGAATAGCCTCTTTGAAGACACCTTTGTGCTAAATCTGAGGCCTGTAATTCAAAAGGTTTCATTAGAGCATATCCTTTTAGTTCTAAGGAACTGTCGATAGGGAATACTATTTTTCAATGGTTTAGGGTGAGAAGAAGTAGCATGCAAAAGTGAGTTGACTGTTTGTTTCCTGAATACTTCTGTATGTAAAAAACCATCACTGCCTTTAAAAATTCTGGTGTCCAAGAAATTAATGCTACTCTGACTGTAGTTGCAGACAAGTTTGATATTGAGATCATTTTGATTTAAACATTGAATAAAAGTTAAAAGGACTGCTTCCAAGCCTTGCCAGATGATAAAAATGTCATCTATTTACCGATCCCATGAGGAGACCTTCTCGATCACGAGGATAGCATTGCTCAAAAAAATTGTCCTTTCACATGAGCCTAAAAACAAATTGCATATGAGGGCAAAAAAGCAGCCCCCATAGCAGTCCCACATAACTGAAGGTACAGAGTTTCTTTAACCCCTTCACTACCAAGGGTGGTTTGCACGTTAACTCCCGGGCCAATTTTTTCATTTCTGACCACTGTCCCTTTATGAG
Source organism: Dendrobates tinctorius (assembly GCF_039654945.1). NCBI lineage: Eukaryota > Metazoa > Chordata > Amphibia > Anura > Dendrobatidae > Dendrobates > Dendrobates tinctorius. The sequence goes on along the minus strand of NW_027361807.1, from coordinate 2,652,772 downwards.
ACCATATCTCTGGAACGCTTATATGGATCCCAGTGATTCTGACATTGCTTTCTCGTGACATATTGTACTTCATGTTCGTGGTAAAATTTCATTCATATAACTTGCGTTTATTTGTTAAAAAAAGGAAATTTGGCGAAAATGTTGAAAATTTCGCAATTTTCCAACTTTGAATTTTTATGCCCCTAAATCACAGAGATATGGCACACAAAAAACTTAATAAGTAACATTTCCCACATGTTTACTTTACATCAGCACAATTTTGGAACCAAAATTTTTTTTTTGTTAGGAAGTTATAAGGGTTAAAAGTTGACCAGCGATTTCTCATTTTTGCAGCATCATTTTATTTTTACGGACCACATCACATTTGAAGTCACTTTGAAGGGTCTATATGATAGAAAAAGTGACACCATTCTAAAAACTGCACCCCTTAAGGTGCTCAAAACCACATTCAAGGAGTTTATTAACCCTTCAGGTGCTTCACAGGAATTTTTTGAATATTTAAAAAAAAATGAACATTTAACTTTTTTCACAAAAAAAATACTTCAGGTTCAATTTTTTTTATTTTACCAAGGGTAACAGGAGAAATTGGACTGCAAAAATTATTGTGCAATTTGTCCTGAGTACGCTGATACCTGATATGTGGGGGGGAACCATTGTTTCGGCGGATGGCAGAGCTCAGAAGGGAAGGAGCACCGTTTGACTTTTACAATGCAAAATTGGCTGTAATTCAGATCGGACGCCATGTCACGTTTGGAGAGCCCCTGATGTACCTAAACAGTGGAAACACCCCACAAGTGACCCTATTTTGGAAACTAGACCCCCCCAAGGAACTTATCTAGATATGTGGTGAGAACTTTGAACCCACAAGGGCTTCACAGAAGTTTATAACGTACAGCGGTACAATTAAAAAATCATATTTTTTTCACAAAATGATCTTTTCACCCCCAATTTTTTATTTTTCTAAGGGCAACAGGAGAAATAGGACCCCAAAAGTTATTTTGCAAATTGTCCTGAGTAGGCTGATACCCCATATGAGGGGGTAAAACACTGTTTGGGTGCATGGCAGAGCTTGGAAGGGAAGGAGCACCATTTGACTTTTTCAACACAGAATTGGCTGGAATTGAGATCAGACGCCATGTTGCGTTTGGAGAGCACCTGATGTGCGCAAATAGTGGAAACCCCCAATTCTAACACCAACCCTAACACCAACACACCCCTAGCCCTAACCCTAACCCTAGCCCTAACCCTTGCCCTAACCCTAGCCCTAATGGGAAAATGGAAATAAATACATTTTTTAAATTTTATTATTTTTCCCTAAGGGGATGAAAACAGGGGGTTTGATTTACTATTTATGGCGGTATTTATATTTGGCAGCTGTCACACGCTAAAAGACGCTTTTTATTGTAAAAATAGTTTTTGCATCACCACATATTGAGAGCTATAATTTTTCCAGATTTTAACCCCTCGAGTCATGTGAGGTCTTATTTTTTGCGGGACGAGTTGACGTTTTTATTGGTACCATGTTTGGGCATGTGATGTTTTTTGATTGCTTTTTATTTCGTTTTTTGGGACGCAGAATTTACAAAAAACAGAGTTTCATGAATCTCTTTTGGGTGGTGCGTTTACGCCGTTCCGCATGCGATAAAATTGATAAAGCGGTTTTATTCTTCGGGTCAGTACGGTTACAGCGATACCTCATTTAGGTCTTTTTTTATGTTTTGTCGGTTTTATGCAATGAAAACAATTTTATATAAAAAATAATTATTTTTGCATCGCTTTATTCTGCGAGCAATAACTTTTTTATTTTTTTGCTGATGATGCTTTATTATGGCTCTTTTTTTGCGGGACAAGATGATGTTTTCAGCGGCACCATGGATATTTATATGTGTCTTTTTGATCGCGCGTTATTGCACTTTTTGTTCGGTGGTATGATAATAAATCATTATTTTTTGCTTCGTTTTTTATTTTTATTTTTTAAGGGGTTCGCTTAAGGGGTTAACTAATGGGACAGTTTTATAGGGCGGGTTGTTACGGACGCGGCGATACCAAATATGTGTACTTTTATTGTTTTTTGTTTTTTTTTTATTTCCAAAAAATGAATTTATTGGGGAATATTTTTTTTAATTTATTTAGCAATTTTTGAAAAATTATTTTTACACTTTTTTTTTTTTTTTACTTTATTACAATTTCCCAGGGGGGACATAACTGTCATGTGACAGATCGCTGATCTGTCACATCACAGATTGCTGTGACAAATCAGCGATCTGTCACAGGGACTGCTGCAGGCTTCCTCATGCCTGCGCTCTGCGGGCAGTGAGGAAGCCAGCTTCCTGCAGGCCCCCGGAGGTCCCCGCCGCCATATTGGATCCAGGGACCTGCAGGAAAGGAGCCCCCCGCAGCAGCGCTGCACATTGCGCTGCCGTGGGGGGCTCAGGGAAGCACGGAGGGAGCCCCCTCCCTGCCGATGCTTCCCCTTAACCCCCGGTACACCGCGATCGTGTTTGATCGCGGTGTGCAAGGGGTTAACGTGTCGGGGGCGGTCCGTGACCGCCCCGACACATTGTGCCGGGTGTCAGCTGTGATAATCAGCTGACACCCGGCCGCGATCAGCGGCGCTCACCACGTGGGCGCCACTGATCGCACTAGACGTACTATTCCGTCCTTGGGACTTAGGTCCCAGGTCACATGGACGGAATAGTACGTCCATTGTAGGAAAGGGGTTAAAAATAAAGAAATTATGTGTCAAAGCATATTCTAACAAGGAAAACAAAAATTCAATGAAACTATGTTCGTTGGTTGTCATACCAAGAAATGTCCTTACTGATTCAATGCCATTACAATAGCGAATAGATGTGTAAAATTACTCTACATTGAGAGTCACCAGCCACATATTATCCTCAAGAGGGATGTCCTCCATCCCAAAAATCCCCAGTGTCCTTGATAAATGATGGAAGGGACTCGACTAAAGGTTTCAAATAGAAGTCGAGAAATTTATTCATAGGCTCACAAAGTCCTCCTTTCCCGGACACAATGGCATGACCAGGTGGATTTATGTATTATTGGTAGAATATACAAACATGGTGTATGTGGAAACTCTGGTATTAGGCTACTCATTACTTCTTTAGAGATGATGTCATCATGAAAAGCCTATTCAACCAGATCTCATAGTTGGATTTGAAAGGAGACCGTTGGATTAAAGGACAGTCTTTTGTAACCTTCAGGATCTAAAGGCCTCCCAAATACATGGAAGTAGGCCTGAGGACAATATTGCCCCCTTTATCGGCTGGCTTGATAATCACATTCTTTAGTTGTTTTAATTCATACAAAACCTACAAAAGATGAAATGAGAAAATCCCTGCTGTAATTAAATAAATAAAAGGCAAAAGTGCATCCAAGTAATACAGAGTTCTTAGTAATACTGTATTTGATCAAATATAGCATAAAAGCCGTCCCACCATCGACAAGGTGACTCTGTGGTCGGGGCGGTCCTACACCGTCTAATATAAAAAACTTTATCCTGTGTCAAAGTTGACATCAGTGTGTGAATAAGGGCAGACAAAAGAACCGGGTCCCAACCATATGCTGCATGTGTACCAACTCAAACTAAGCTCAATTTTTGTGTTTTTTTTCTCTTTGTATTTTTGCACTCTGTGCAAGCTGGGGTGTGGCCTCCCTCACCTGAGCTGGAAATTGTACTTAAAAGCTTCCTTTGACTGGTGTCCGCTGGTTGGGATCCGATTCTTTTGTCTGCCCTTATTCACACACTGACGTCAACTTTCACACAGGATAAAGTTTTTAATATTAGACAGAGTAGGACCGCCCCGACCACAGAGTCACCTTGTCGATGGTGGGACAGCTTTTATGCTATATTTGATCAAATACAGTATTACTAAGAACTCTGTGTTACTTAAATGCACTTTTGCTTTTTATTTATTTAATTACAGCAGAGTTTTTCTCATTTTGTCTTTTGTAGGTTTTGTATGCTTTATGGCCAATGTGAACATGCGTTTATATACTGCATGTATACCAACTCAAACCAAGCTCAATTTTTGTTTTAATTCAGTCAAGGCCTGTCTTTGACTTCATGTTAAATTGTCATTTCGTATCCCAGTAGGGATTTTCCGAAATTCCTCCGTGACCAATTTAACAAATAATTCAATCTCAGGAAAAAGATTAAGAGGTGGAAATTCTTTGGGTTTGGAGACTGCAAACTTACTAGTAGTAGATGAAATGAATGCATTATTGCTTAATTCGTTTAAAATAGCGATGGATTCTTGTTCCGCCGCTGTCCATTCATCATTGTTCAGACTTCTATTGTGAAGTTTCTTTAAAATCAGTTTTCTCACGAATAGATGTAAATCCTTCACCGCTGTAAAAAAAATCAAATGATGCCATGGGAGAAAGGGTTAAACCCAGACTCAAAACATCGATTTGATTTGGAGATAGTTCAATGTCAGACAAATCTATTACCTGAAGTCTGGCAGAGGTGGCAGATGATCTTAAATTCCTATAGACATTCAAGTTATGTCTATTATTGCCTCTCCTTTTCCCTCTTCCTACAAAGCCCTCTCTTTCAATGTTTTGTCCTGATGTATTTTCCATAGACGATAGAGATGAGTTAGATGAGGTCCTTTTGATACACTGAGTTTGTTGCCATCTATACACATTATTACTTTGGTACTCCTGTAGGTCTCTGAAAGTCAGCGCTTGTTATTAAGGTAGGGGATACTCGCTAGGCAGCCGATAAATCAGGTCTGGCACAGGTTTCTCAACATAAACTGAGTCCATTCGGTTTATTAGGCATCACAAACCATGAACAGCAACAGAAAGTTCATATCCAAACAGCATAGCGTCGATGGCAGAGCTCCCCTCTGTTAATCCTGTGGTCACACAGGCTTTGCTATGTTCGGTATGCAGGCTTTCTAGCCTCACAGTTATATCCCCTGTCAGGGTTACCTCATGGCTGCTTCTCAGTGCAGACGTTCATTCCCTCCAGGGAATTATCAGACACATGTCTCCACGTGCACTCAGGAAGCCAGACACATCTTCCTCAGTCGGCCTCACGTCAGCCAGACGAGACCTTCCATACCGACCAACCGGGTCCAAGCATTCACTCATGTAACCTACCCTGGCCACCTTATATGGTCTGTAGCCATGTCCACCAGATCACATGGCTATAACCTCATCACAGGTCCTTCAACCACTCATACACATACTTTACTATGGCGTTTTAGACATCCACACCTAGGTGGGTTTGTAGGTGATTGATCCCACCCGTCTCACCAATCACCTGAAGGCTTCTCCCTAACACATTGGAACAACAGATCAGCTCTGCTGATCAGCACATAATCAAGCCTTCATCCCAAGGCCACCCTCCTTGAGATACATAACGATCCTTTAGCACCCTGCTCCTGTTACCACTCTGGACATGGCTATCCGTCCGTTCTGGGACACCCACACAGCACCCCCTAGCGGACACAGTGGTCATTACACAGTCTCGTTGAAATTTTTTTGTTTTTGTATCTTGTATCTCTTTTACCCAATTTGTAAGACGTTGGTCAACTTCTCTTCTGAAGGTATCCATCTCGGCTGCAGATAAGGTACTGTTCAGTTTCCCCTGCAGAGTCTCACTCTCTATATCTAAAGCCCCCGTTACACATAACGATGTCCCAGCGATCCCACCAACGATCTGACATGATGGGATCGCTGGGATATCGTTAGGCTGATCGCTGGTGAGCTGTCACATAGACAGCCCCTCCAGCGATCAGGATCAACAACGCTGGACGCTGGTTTCTAATGTAAACATCGTGTATCCAGGAGCCGCGGCTCCTGGATACCCGCTGTTTACCTTGGAAATCGGCGTGCATGCTGGTTTCCAAGGTAAACATCGGATATCTAAGAGCCCCGCGACTCATAGACACAAAGACAGCCCCTCCAGCGATCAGGATCAACAACGCTGGATGCCGGTTTCCAAGGTAAACAGCGAGTATCCAGGAACCGCGGCCCCTGGATACCCGATGTTTACATTAGAAACCAGCATCCAGCGTCGCTGATAGCTGGATGCGCGCTGGCCAGCGGGAGACCAGCGATCGAAAAACGGCCCAGGCCGATGCTGCACAATCAGCGACAACCGACAGGGGGGACGGTCGCTGATCCCCGTCACACACAGCGATCTTGCTGGCGAGATCACTGTGGCGTCACAAAATCAGCGATCTCGCTAGTGTGTGACGGGGCCTTAATGTGTCAAGAGATTTTTTGTTTATACCAATGAGGATCTCCATAAAAGATAGAACAGATAGTACAGGTATCCTCCCATCGTTTACGAAAAAATTGATCATCTACTGGGAATGAGGGCAAAATCTTTACTGTCAAGCCACGCACGTGGTATGGGACTTTTAACTAGGTAATTTTCCAAGGAGGCCTTGTTCCACCAGTTGCGTACTCTTTTTCTCATAAGTTGTTTAAATGTATTTTTCATTTCAATAGTACTCCCATTCTCAACTCCAACACTCTGCGTTGGTTCACCCTTAAAAATAGTATCAATATTAGAGAGCCATACTTGGTCTCTTACTTTTATATCCATGGTCTAGAACACTGTGAAAACACACAAAAAAACAAATCAATAATCCAAACTTAGTCCAAAAGTGGTTGCAGACAGAGACTTCCACTTGGTCGAGCGTGACGTGATGGATAGGGTCATCTACTCCCTTCCCAGGCTAATACAGACCTGGGCAACCCTCGGAATGTGGACGACCAGGTTAGCGTGGTGGAGAGTTACCAGGTTGTTGAGAAATCACTAGGTAAACCAGATATCTCCACTTCCCCTTTCTGGGATACCCAAAGGGGGGCAGGCTCACCATGGAGGGTGTCTAGACCCACACCCTCCACATGTGGGGCATGCCAAACCCACTGAGGGTTCCTGTAAGCCTGTTATTAAGGACATGGTCTGTTGGCGATGTCACAATCCTAGACACATAACTGCCCCGTGTCATATGTCTCCTGAACCAATGGACTGCAGCCTAGGCAGGCGTTGCTCTTATTACACCTATCTGGCCTGCAGTGTGGACTGTCAACCTGGTGAAGGACCGCAGGCATATTCCCTGTCCATCAATGGGGTACTGGTTCTTGGACTTTTGGACTTTGGAAGTCTATGGACCCTAATCAGTGCTACACTGCAACACCAGTTGATCCATGATAAGATTGTTGGCGTCTGCTGCATAAACAGAGACGCCAAGGACTACTCTGTGACCAGAGTAACCATGGTAACAGATTGTGGTACTAAGTCCCATAAGGTTGGGGTGGCAAAAGACTTCATAAATCATGTTATACTGGGGCGAGATATTTCAATATTTTTTAACTTGTGGCAAAAGGGGTCAGTACAGAGTGTCTTGGACAGAAGCCAGATCCCTCAGGAGAAGACTCTGTCAAAAAAGATGGAGGAGTTTCACCTATGTGTCCTCGCTGGAGAAGGGAATGAGACAGTTACAAAGGATCCCATCTTGCCTGAGTTAGAAGTGCCTATAGAGAACTTTGGGCTGCTCAAGTTAGACACCTTACCTCAAAGGGAGCATTTGATAATGTTACCGTTTGGCCTGGTAGAGCACTTCAATGAAACCTTAAAGGCCATGTTCAAAAAGGTCATTGAGAAGGATGGTCAAGTCTGGGACTATGTTCTTCTGTTTCTGCTCTTCTCCATTAGAGAAGTTCCTCAAGCCTCCACTGGTTTCTCACCATTCAATCTTCAGTACAGTCGACATACGCGAAGGCTCCTGGACATTGCCAAGGAAACCTGGGAAGCCAAGGTCATGCCACACCGGAACATCATAGAGCATGTTCCCTAGTTGCAGGAGAGGATGGAGAAAGTAATACCTATTGTTCGTGAAGGAGCATCTTCTCCAGGCACAGGAGGCACAGGAAAAGGTATGCAACCAATCAGCAAGGCTGAGGCAGTTCTAGCCCGGGGGCTGCATGCTAGTGCTTATCACTAGAGTTGAGCAAAACAGGTCAAAAAAATTCAAAAGTTGCCGACTTTAGACAAAGTCGGGTTTCATGAAACAAAACCCGACCTTAGCGTGAGGTCGGCCACGAGGTCGGCGACTTTAGCGCCAAAGTCGCGTTTCAAAAAATGCTTTAGCACCCTTTTTCAGCCAATCAGGAAGAACGGACACTGTGGGCAACGTGATAACATAGGCAGCGGTCACCACCATCTTGGAGAAGGGCATGCAAGTGATTGGCTTGCTTTGTGTGGCTTCTCAGGGGGTATAAAAGGGCGGGGACGCCGACCGCCATGTTACTCATGCTGATCTCAGAATAGGGAGAGCTGCTGCAGCTGCGGATTCTGTAGGGAGAGCGTTAGGAAGGCAAAAAGAAAAAAAAACTGCTTCTGCTGCTAGCGCTTTTCACTGTAGTTACTGTGCAGTGAAAGGTGAAGATTTTTGCTTTTGTGCAGCAGCGCTGGTGGTGAATAGCCTGCCTTTTAAGGCTAGCTGCATTGCTGTGTGCACACTGGTGTTCAAACTGCTTTTTTAAAAGCAATCCAAATTGTATTGTTTTGTCCTGGTGAGGTAGTGAGCGTTCATTTTTCACACACCGTACAGCTGTTTACGCTCCTCACACAGTACCGTGTAACGGCTGTTATCACGGCCAAATTGAAGCTATCTACGTGTGTGACTCTGTAAGGAAAAGTCGAGGAGTTTGTCCGTTCTTACAGACCTACACCTTATAGTTTTGTCCGTTTTTCAAACAGTTTAGTATATTTGCTGTTTGATTACATTCAAAACTAGAGAGAGACAGCGTGTGTCAGTCCGTATATAAAAACACGGAGCTTGACAATTTTACATACACCGTACAGTGGTGTTCGTGCACGCTCCTCTCTCAGTACCGTGTAATGGCTGTTATCACGGCCAAATTGAAGCTATCTACGTGTGTGACTCTGTAAGGAAAAATTGAGGAGTTTGTCCGTTCTTACAGATCTACACCTTATAGTTTTGTCCGTTTTTTAAACAGTTTAGTATATTTGCTGTTTGATTACATTCAAAACTAGAGAGAGACAGCGTGTGTCAGTCCGTATACAAAAACACGGAGCTTGACAATTTTACATACACCGTACAGCGGTGTACGTGCACGCTCCTCTCTCAGTACCGTGTAACGGCTGTTATCACGGCCAAAATGAAGCTATCTACGTGTGTGACTCTGTAAGGAAAAGTCGAGGAGCTTGTCCATTCTTACAGACCTACACTCTAGGGAGACTCCAATTCTGCCCAATTGTTTATACACCTTGTAGTTTGTCATACACTAGGCAATTTCTGCTGGTCACATTGCGGTGTTATAGACACAGGGTCTGACAGAATCCAACTGTGTCCTGAAGTCTACAGAGATTCCAATTCTCCTCAGTCCTCTATCCACCTTTATTACACCATCCAGAATCTGCCTGTCACATTGCGGTGTAAAATAAACAGGGCCTGACAGAATCCAACTGTGTCCTGAAGTCTACAGAGATTCCAATTCTCCCCACTACTATATACACCTTGTACCTTGTTTTACAGTACCATATAGTTAGTGGATTTTTGGGTACATTTTCCCTAAAAATGAGGAAGTGTGGTGGAAGAGTCCGTGGAAGTGGGCGGGAGTTGGCACCTGGTAATGATGGTGTTGGATCTGCTGGTAATGGGAAAAGCAAAATAGCACCTAATGCAGGAGGTGTTGAGCCTGCGTCATCGTCTGGCTCCACAAGGCCTCGAAGGCTCCCTTTTCTGGGAGTAGGTAAACCGCTTTTAAAGCCGGAGCTTCAAGAACAAATTTTGGCTTACATTGCTGACTCAGCCTCCAGCTCTATCGCCTCCTCTTCTGAAGTTTTAAAAAATAAAAGCACTGAGTCATCATTGGAGGCTCATGTTCATGAACCACACCTTTCCTTGTGTCCTTCACCCCAACCAAAATTGAAGGATGCGGCAGGCCACACTACAGATTACTCCATGGAGCTGTTTTCACATACCATGCCTGGGTTATCAAGTTAAATCGTGAATTACCCAGGCAAAGATGAATCTGACATGGAGTGTCACTGATAGATGATTCTGCTGGTACACTCACTCAGAGCACTACATTGTCCTTGCAGTGTACTGAGCCAGAATCTGACCCAGATGAAACTCAGGTGCCCCTTCCCGCATACTATACCACCATACACGGTGACACAGAGGAAGGTGCACATGACATTGAAGAGGAGGTGATGGATGACCCAGTTGTTGACCCAGATTGGCATCTATTGGGGGTAGAGGGTGCCGCTGCCAATAGCTCAGAAGAGGAGGAGGAGCATCCGCAGCGGGTATCGACATCGCAACAGCTGTTATCTGGCAGGCCCGGAGCAGTCCAAAAAACGGGTTACAAAAACAAAAAGAGTTGCAGGACAGCTTGGCCAGATGGTCAAAATAGCACAGCGTGCAAGGCCTCAAAATGTCTTCCATAGTAGGAAGAGTGCAGTGTGGCACTTTTTTGAACAAAATCCTAATGATCAGGCAAAGGTTATCTGTAAGAAGTGCGCAAAGACCTTTAGCCGAGGGAAAAATCTGAGAAATTTGAATTCCAGTTGCATGCTAAGACATTTAACCACCATGCACTTGCAAGCGTGGACGGACTACCAAAACTCACGTACCACATGTGCTACTGCTCCCAAAGAAGGTAGTCAGCTACGCTACATTGTTTCCCCCACTGTAAGTCCACCTGTTAGCACACCACCAGCAGCAAATGTTGAGTTGTCGTCGCAAGGGCAAATCAGTCAGGGAATCACACTGTTATTGCAATGAAAGACTGAATCTAGGCCATCAGAAAGAACACCAACTCAATCACTATCATCAACCCTCTCTCAGTCCGCCATGTCCACCGCTAGTTCCACCATATGCAGCTCTCAAGTCCAGCTCACCCTACCAGAGACTATGAGTAGGACAAGAAAGTACTCATCCTCTCATCCACGTACACTGGGTTTGAACGCCCACATTGCCAAACTAGTCTCGTTAGAGATGATGCCCTATCGGTTGTTTGAAAGCGCAGCTTTCCGCGAACTCATGGCCTACGCAGTACCACGCTATGACCTACCCAGTTGCCACTTTTTTTCTCGCAAAGCCATCCCAGCCCTCCAGCTTCATGTTCATGACCACATTGTCCATGCACTCAAGCAATCAGTGAGTGGAAAGGTGCACCTCACAACTGATGCATGGTCCAGTAGGCATGGCCAGGGCCGTTACGTGTCCATCACTGCACACTGGGTTAATGTGGTGGATGCAGGGTCCACAGGGGACAGCTGTGATGGCACAGTGCTGCCTAGCCCACGGTATAGGAAACAGTTGGCTGTAGGCGTTCGACCCTCCTCCTCCAGAGGCGAAAGCTCATCCGCAGTCGCACGAGCACTGCGTCCTCAGCTGAAAGTGGTGCACACGATGTGTCCCACTATCGATCAGCTAGTGGAAAGCTTCAGCAGGCTGTGTTGCAGATGATGTGTTTGGGCGACAGACACACGGCGGAGGTACTGGCCGAGTACTTGAAGCAACAAACTGAGTCATGGCTGGGCAGTGTACATCTTGAGGCAGGCAAGGTAGTTAGTGATAACGGCCGTAATTTTGTGGCAGCCATAGCCCTTTCAAAACTCAGACACATACCTTGCTTGGCTCACACCTTGAACCTGGTGGTGCAGTGCTTCCTCACTAATTATCCGGAGTTAACAGGCCTGCTCCATAAGGTTCAAAGACTGTGCTTGCACATTTGCCGGTACACTCCAGTCGTATGCAGAAGCTGCAGCGATTTCTCCTCCTTCCCAAGCACCGCCTAATTATCGACGTTGCAACAAGGTGGAACTCCACCCTGCACATGGTTGAGCGGCTGTGCGAACAGAGGCAGGCCGTAATGCATTTGTGGGAGGATACATGGGCAGGCACTTTGAGGGCAGACATGCAGTTGACAAGTGTGCAGTGGTCGAAGCTGAAAGACCTCTGTAAAGTCCTTCAATGTTTTGAGGAATGCACACGGCTGGTAAGTGCAGACAACGCCATCATGAGCATCCCACTTATGCGTCTGCTCATGCAAACTTTGACGCACATCAAGGAGCAGGTGTCTGCAGCCGAGGATGATGAGGAAGAGGAGGAGGGAAGCCTTGATGACAGTCAGCCATTGTCTGTTCAGGGAACTGTCGTGGACGAGGTGGAGGAAGAAGAGGAGGAGGAGGATGATGATGGGGATGATTATTTAGGGAAGGAGGATGCTTCTTGTGGGGCAAGAGAAAATGTTGGCGTGGCAAGGTCTGGTACAGGGTTTGTGCGTGACTGGAGGGATGTGGATTTGCCTGAAAGTGCTCCTTCACCCAGCACTCGCAGTGCATCATTGACACCGGGAACATTGGCCCACAAGTCTGATTATGCCTTGGAGATCCTAAAAAGGGACCCCCGCATTGCCAAAATGATGAACGATGATGACTACTGGTTGGCCAGCATCCTGGATCCACGCTATAAAGGCAAATTCCAAAATATCATGCCACAGGAGAACCTTGACCTAATATTGGCTAACAAACAAGCAACTCTGGTAAACCGGTTGGTTGAGGCATTCCCAGCACACAGCAGCGGTGATGGTTGTCACACGAGCCGTAGGGGCCGGGGGCAACTTGGAAGAGGTGTTTGTGGTGCACACATCAGAAGTGGCGTTGGAGACAGGGGTTTCATGACCATGTTGTGGACTGACTTTTCAAGTCCCGCTCACACGACTGGTAATACTGCATCAATTGAAAGTGACAGGAGACAGCACTTGTCAACTATGGTTACAAACTACTTTTCCTCCCATATCAATGTTCTCCCTCACAGGTCATTCCCATTTGACTATTGGGCAGCTAAACTGGACACCTGGCCTGAATTGGCACAATATGCCTTACAGGAGCTCGCTTGCCCAGCTACAAGTGTGCTATCGGAAAGAATCTTCAGTGCTGCTGGATCGATCCTGACAGAAAAAAGGACCCGTCTGTTAACCCAAAATGTGGATGATCTAACCTTCATTAAAATTAACCATGCATGGGTTTCCAAGGATTTTGTCACACCTTCCCCTGATGACACATAGGTTGACAGAAAAATGGCTTTCTTTGGTCCGCCTCTTCCTGGGACTTGACCAATTTCGCCTTTAGCAGCAGGTGAATGTCCCACATCAACATATGCCATTTTGTAAACCTCCCTAACTGGGCTGCCTCCTCCCCCCATGGCCAGGGTCACCACCTAGCGCACGCAACCGTGCGAGTGCCGTTGCTCTGGACAGGTGGGTGGGCCAACTCTTGGGCGCGGGCACTGGCACAGGGTCCCTCATAGTGCAATCAAGTGTCTCTGACGGTGGGGGTGCACACCCGCCGTCAGACACACCGCCGTACTATGAGGGGCCCAGTGCCAGTACCGACACCCACGAGTGGGCCCCCCTTGCTTGGGCAGGGCCCCAGCATTTGCAATGTTTACCTCTCCCTGCTCCTCCACTGTGTAGTCTGGGCTGTCAAATCCTTCACTGGGACTGCCACTACAAATTTGGTGAACAGATAGAAGATGATGGTTAAGACATAGCTATGCCCTGTCCCGATGGCCGGGATCTAGCTTCAGATGATCAATGGCTTCCATTTCTTATGGACGTCGACTCACAATGAGATGCAGTGGTGGTTTCTCATCAGCTTTCACAGTTTTCCTACTCACAGACGTGTGACATACCAGCGCACATTTTTAAATGTGCCCTCTCATGCCAATCCAAATGAATTGCCTACGGCCTGTGGCTATACATTTTTTGCAAAAAACGTATCAACTAAATACCCTGTATTCGTTATACAGCACTTGCTGATTACTGTCATGTTTTTTACTGCAGAGTATTTTTTTGCAAATTTGTCATTTTGTGTTTTCTTGTGTTTCGGCCATTGGGTGGTGTGAGCATTGTCTGACCGACTTGTTCACACTTGTGCATGTCACATATGTTTTTAATCCGTTTTTTCCTTGCTCAGCATGGTTTGGGAGGCCCCACCCCTCTCCTGTGTGACATGCACATAAATGAGCTGTCTTACACCACAAGCCCATATGCTAGGAGGCGCCTGTCTGTATCCTGTTCATTTAGACACTGTTCACATGTTCAGGTTTTAAATACATTGGATAGGGACTGCTTCGTGAAGGGTTACCGTGACGTGGTGAAGCGGCTTGGTATACATTTTTTGCAAAAAACGTATCAACTAAATGCCCTGTATTCGTTATACAGCACTTGCTGATTACTGTCATGTTTTTTACTGCAGAGTATTTTTTGCAAATTTGTCATTTTGTGTTTTCTTGTGTTTCATACCTGTTATCCAGTGATACGGTACCCTTTCTCACCTTTGTCCAATCACGTCTAATCCATACTGGGCCTGAGACCGTCTGAGCCTGCCTCCTGATATATAGACATACTGTAGGTTTTTAATGTGTAAACTATGCTACATATATACGTGTTACCCGGTGAAACTGTACCCTTTATCAACTTTCTAGAATCTTGTCGAATCCATACTGGGCCTGAGAACGGCTGCCGAGCTGTTAAGCAAGCTACAGCAACTGTGGTTTGGACACCTAATTTTTTGCATTTTTTCAGGAATGCCGGTTAGGCCTAATTCAGGAATTGCGGTTGACCTGCACTTACTGGGAAATCACCGTTCGTGGGGAATAATTGGAATCACAGATCCCCATTACTAACGGTGTTCTGCTGGTTATCTGCACCTGTAAGCGACAAAAGCTGGTCCTTTCATTGTAGCGCGCATGCAGCCCCGAACATGTAACGTCATTATAGACCATGATAGTGCCAGAGCCTCGCGTATCCCTCTAGTAAGCTTGACGCGTACCGCGGGGGCATGCCGGAGTCTCGTTCGTTAATGGAATAAAGCTGACAAATTGCTAGCACAACCACAAACGGACATACCACACCACACACACAATCGACAAAGCTTTCAATATGTGCATCTTTTCTTGAGGTGGCACGGTTGTGGTTTCCCGGGTGGAGTCCAATTAAGCCGCAGGCTCCACTCCTGGTGGTGCCCTTTTGGACATTCCTTTAAGGTTCTGCTTTGCAATCATACTGCCCCCGGAAAGCAAACACTTTGCCTTCATGTACGCTGTTTGGAGGTTCGTGGGAATAACGCCGCCCGATGGCCAGTTGGCATAATTTTTTGATGGGAAGTCCGATGGTATATGATCGTGTTCGATTTCAGAATTTTTTTTTTTTGGTTGGTATTTTACATTTTTATTCCAGCCTTTCTTGATTTCATAAGGGAATGACAAGCCTATATCTGTGTCTCCTCCACCTCCTCCATTTACTCCTCCACCTCTTTTCTAAATGTAGTTGCCCTTTTCCATATGTAATTTTTGTCTTCTGAGCATTTTCTCTGCTTTGGGACACCTTTTAAGGTGTTTTGTAATTGTTTTCTATGTGTTTGTATGTGCTTGTGTTTGCCTGCCATTGTTTTCAATGGGGTTCAACGAACATTCGACGAACTTGCCTCCTGTGTGACGAACCAAAACACTAGCGTGGCGGCTCAACACTACTCCTGCTATATAGACGTACATTGTTAATGTTTAAACTATGCTACATATACCTGCTATCTGATGATACTGTACACTTTGTCTACTTTTTATATTCTTGTCTAATCCATACTGAGCCTGTGAGCGTCTCTGTGTGACTGATGGAATATATATGGAGATTGACAATTATCCTTTGACTGAATAGAGCTGTACATTTCTGATACAGTGCCATATATCTGATGTTATTTTGTGCAAAATTTTGAAGTTTAGTGGAAGAGGCCGCGGACGTGGGCGCGGGGGGGCCAGCTGGTGATGGTGATGGTGGTGGTGCATCTGCTGGTAGTGGCAAAAGCACAATAGCAGCTAAAGCAGGAGGTGTTGAGCCTGCGTCATGGTCTGGCTCCTGAACGCCTGGAATGATACCTTTTCTGGGAGTAGGTTAACCACTTTTAAAGGCGGAGCATGAGGAACTGATTTCGGCTTACATTGCCGAAACAGACTCCATCAAATATGCCCACCTCTTCTGAAGTTTAAAAAAATGCAAGCACTGAGTGGTCAAGTGCTGGCTACTGGTCAGGAAGAACCCCTTTCCTTGTGTCCTGCACCCCCACCCAAACTGAATGAGGCAGCAGGCCACACTTCACATTAGTCCATGTAGCTCTTTCTATCATACCATGCCTGGGTTATCAAGTCAAATTGTGAATTCCCCAGTCCAAGATCAATCTGACATGGAGTGTAGGTGGCCAGCCAGGGCAGTGGGGTTAATCGGTACCGGGCCGGTGTCTCACAGGGATGTGTCACGGTGGTGGTGACCCGTTCCGTGGCCCTGGGCGTCCATGCAAAGGGGTGAATTACATTTATAGGTGAAAGATACGTGACGCCACCTCTGGTTTCTGATTAGATTGACCAGCGCTGCAGTGTTGCTTCTGTGGGACAGATGTTGTGGTGCAGCTAAGATGTAGAAGACCTGCACAGGTAGGGCCGTAGTCGCAGGGCAGATGAAAGAGTTGGGAGATGGTGTGCAGTGCAGGATGTAGCTGAGCCGTGCACCAGGCGCAGGAGAAAGATGACAGACACAGTTGTGCAGTTCCTTTACCTGTACTTGGTAGGTGCTGTCCAGGACCCAGAGTACAGGTGGAGAAGGAGTTGGTCAGCCTGGAAGCCAATTTGGATTTCTCTCTCTGCGGATAGGTAGTGTGGCCTCCGTTCTAGCGCTTATCTGAGGTACTCGCAGTGCTGAGTTCAATGAAGTTCCCCCTGATGACTCTCTATTGGAACTTTCTTGTATGGCTGGCAGCCATAGCCTTTTCCTTCTGGCTCACACACATCGATGCTGGGGCCTCCGAGCCTCAGTTGGGTACAGAGCATTTACAGCTGCTACTTCCTCCGGATTCTGCTGCAGGAACGTCAGTGTCCCTACAAACTCGGAGACCGGAATCCGGACCATGCACTCCAGCTAGGAGTGAGCCTTAACTCTGCTCATCCTCCAGCTCCCCTTCTCACATCCACACACTTCCCTTTCCCTGCAGAGAATGGCCTAACTTACCTCCTCCCGGCCACAGAGAGCAGCTCCTCAGCAGTCAGGTTCAGAGGTCTCCCTGCTGGCGTGGAGTGGGAAATGTGTTGTGTGTTGGTTTAACTGCTAGAGAGATCCTTCGCTGCTACCAAGCATGACATCACACTCCCTAGGAGGAAGATAATGCCACTGTGGCGACCGTACTCCTTGGGACGCCACAAGTGCACTGATGCCCAGCCACTGCTAGATGATTCTGCTGGTACATTGACCCAGACTACTACATTCCCCTCACACTCTACACAACCAGAATCTGACCCAGAAGAAACTCAGGTTCCCCTTCCCGCATACTATACCACCTTACACGGTGACAAAGACGAAGGTGCAGATGAAAGTGCAGGTTCCTTGAGCTGGTGGGGGGGCATACTCATGTGCGACGGCACTGGCACAGGGCCCCTCATAGTACGCAAAAGTGTCTCTGCCGGTGGGACCCCCACCCGCCGTCAGACACACCGCCACATACCGCCGTACTATTAGAGGGGCCCTGTGGCACTGCCATCGCCAACGAGTGGGCCCCCCCCTGCTTGCTCAGGATCACAGCACTTGCAAAGTTGAAATACTTACCTCTCCCTGCTCCACCGCCATGACGTACTGACAGTGATAGTCTGATCAGAGAGCGCAATGACATCACGTCTGTACACCCTCTGCCTAAACAGCCAAGTGCAGTGAGATGGACGATGGGGACAACGAGGAGTCCAGACTAGTACAGGGATTCCATAGCGAGGAGACTTATTTAATTGTTTTCAATGTTGGGACAGCAATTTTTGGGGAGCACTATACTCTGGAGAATGATATATGGGGCCCACCATACACTGGAGCATTCCAAAGGTGGATATCAGACACTGGAGCAGCATTTACAGGGCACATTATACACTAGAGCATTAGAAATGGGGCCCATTATGTATGGAGCATTATTTGGGCCCATAAAACAGTGGAGCTTCATCCATAGGGACCAACATAAACTGTAGCATTATGTGGAGCTCATCATATACTGTTTCAAACATTATATGGGACCAATGATTCTGTATGGAGAAATATATGGGCCTCATTACTCTGTATAGCACACTATGCGGTGGCCATAATACTGTATGGAGTAATATACTGTCCGTTTTTGGAGCTATTAAAAATGGATATCAGTCATGAGATGTAAAAGTGAAGTATTTTTCATTGTACTATGCTGCTATTTCTCTGCGGTATCGGAGCATCATGAGTTGTGGTATGTGTTAACCCCTTCACTACTAAGGGTGGTTTGCACGTTAACTACCGGGCCAATTTTTACAATTCTGACCACTGTACCTTTATGAGGTCATAACTCTGGAACGCTTCTATGGATCCCGTTGATTCTGACATTGTTTTCTCGTGACATATTGTACTTCATGTTAGTGGTAAAATTGCATTCAAATAACTTGCGTTTATTTGTGAAAAAAACGGAAATTTTGCGATACGGCACACAAAAAACTTAATACATAACATTTCCCACATGTTTACTTTACATCAGCACAGTTTTGGAACCAAAATTTTTTTTTGTTAGGAAGTTATAAGGGTTAAAAATTGACCAGCGATTTCTCATTTTTGCAACACCATTTTATTTTTAGGGACCACTTCACATTTGAAGCCACTTTGAGGGGTCTATATGATAGAAAATACCCAAAAGTGACACCATTCTAAAAACTGCACCCCTTAAGGTGCTTAAAACCACATTCAAGAAGTTTATTAACCCTTTAGGTGCGTCACAGGAATTTTTTGAATATTAAAAAAAAAATGAACATTTAACTTTTTTTCACAAAAAAAATACTTCAGGTTCAATTTTCTTTATTTTACCAAGGGTAACAGGAGAAATTGGACTGCAAGACTTATTGTGCAATTTGTCCTGAGTACGCTGATACCTGATATGTGGGGGGGAACCACTGTTTCGGCGCATGGCAGAGCTCAGAATGGAAGGAGCGCCGTTTGACTTTGTCAATGCAAAATTGGCTGTAATTCAGATCGGACGCCATGTCACGTTTGGCGAGCCCCTGATGTACCTAAACAGTGGAAACCCCCCCAAGTGACCCCATTTTGGAAACTAGACCCCCCAAGGAACTTATCTAGATATGTGGTGAGAACTTTGAACCCACAAGGGCTTCACAGAAGTTTATAACGTACAGCGGTACAATTAAAAAATCATATTTTTTCCACAAAAATGATCTTTTCACCCCCAATTTTTATTTTTCCAAGGGTAACAGGACCCTAAAAGTTATTGTGCAATTTGTCCTGAGTACGCTGATACCCCATATGTGGGTGTAAATGACTATTTGGGCGCATAGCAGAGCTCGGAAGGGAAGCAGCGCCATTTGACGTTTTTGGCTAGAATTGAGATCGGACACCATGTCGCGATTGGAAAACCCCTGATGTACCAAAAGAGTGGAAACCCCCCACAAATGACACCATTTTGGAATCTAGACCCCCCAAGGAACTTATCTAGATGTGTGGTGAGAACTTTGAACCCCCAAGGGCTTCACAGAAGTTTATAACGTACAGCAGTACAATTAAAAAATCATATTTTTTCCACAAAAATGATCTTTTCACCCTCAATTCTTATTTTTCCAAAAGTAACAGGACCCTAAAAGATATTGTGCAATTTATCCTGAGTACGCTGATACCCCACATGTGGGGGTAAACCACTATTTGGGCGTATGGCAGAGCTCGGAAGGGAAGCAGCGCCATTTGACGTTTTTGGCTGGAATTGAGATCGGACACCATGTCGCGTTAGGAAAGCCCCTGATGTACCAAAACAGTAGAAACCCCCCACAAATGACACCATTTTGGAAACTAGACCCCCCAAGGAACTTATCTAGATGTGTGGTGAGCACTTTGAACCCCCCAGTGCTTCACTGAAGTTTATAACGTCCGGGCATGAAAATAAAAAAATCGTATTTTTTCCACAAACATGATCTTTTAGTCCCCATTTTTTTATTTTCCCAAGGGTAACAGGAGAAATTGGACCCCAAACGTTGTTGTCCAATTTGTCCTGAGTACGCTGATACCTCATATGTGGGAGAAAACTACTGTATGGGCACACGTCGGGGCTCGGAAGGGAAGTAGTGACGTTTTGGAATGCAGACTTTGATGGAATGGTCTGCGGGTGTCATGTTGCGTTTGGAGAGCCCCTGATGTACCTAAATAGTGGAAACCCCCCACAAGTGACCCCATTTTGGAAACTAGACCCCCTAATGAACTTATCTAGATGTGTGGTGAGCACTTTGAACCCCCCAGTGCTTCACAGAAGTTTATAATGACCGGGCGTGAAAATAAAAATATCGTATTTTTTCAACAAACATCATCTTTTAGTCCCCATTTTTTTTATTTTCCCAAGGGTAACAGGAGAAATTGGACCCCAAAAGTTGTTGTCCAATTTGTCCTGAGTACGCTGATACCTCATATGTGGGAGAAAACTACTGTATGGGCACACGTCGGGGCTCGGAAGGGAAGTAGTGACGTTTTGGAATGCAGACTTTGATGGATTGGTATGCGGGTGTCATATGCGTTTGGAGAGCCCCTAATGTACCTAAACTATTGAAACTCCCCACAAGTGACGCCATTTTGGAAACTAGACCCCCCACCGAGCTTATCTAGATGTGTGGAGAGCACTTTGAACCCCCAAGTGCTTCACAGAAGTTTATAACGCCTGGGCGTGAAAATAAAAAAAACATTTTTTTCCGCAAAATTATATTTTTGCCCCCAATTTTTTATTTTCCTAAGGGTAACAGGAGAAATTGGACCCCAAAAGTTGTTTTGTAATTTGTCCTGAGTAGGCTGATACCCTACATGTGGGGGTAAAACATTGTTTGGGCACATGGCAGAGCTTGGAAGGGAAGGAGCACCATTTGACTTTTTCAACACAGAATTGGCTGGAATTGAGATCAGACGCCATGTTGCCTTTGGAGAGCACCTGATGTGCCCAAACAGTGGAAACCCCCAATTATAACTCCAACCCGAACCTCAACACACCCCTAACCCTAATCTGAGCCCTAACCCTAGCCCTAACCCTAGCCCTAACCCTAGCCCTAACCCTAACCCTAGCCCTAACCCTAACCCTAGCCCTAACCCTACCCTAACCCTAACCCTAACCCTAGCGGGAAAATGGAAATAAATACATTTTCTTTTAGTTTTATTATTTTTCCCTAACTAAGGGGGTGATAACGGGGGGTTTGATTTACGATTTATGGCGGTTTTTATGTTTGGCGGCTGTCGCACGCTAAAAGACGCTTTTTATTGTAAAAATAGTTTTTGCATCACCACATATTGTGAGCTATAATTTTTCCGTATTTTGACCCACCGAGTCATGTGAGGTCTTATTTTTTGCGGGACGAGTTGACGTTTTTATTGGTACCATTTTCGGGCACGTGACATTTTTTGATCGCTTTTTATTCCGATTTTTGGGACGCAGAATGAACAAAAACCAGCGTTTCATGAATTTCTTTTGGGGGGTGCGTTTACACCGTTCCGCGTGCGGTAAAATTGATAACGCGTTTTTATTCTTCGGGTCAGTACGGTTACAGCGATACCTCATTTAGGTCGTTTTTTTATGTTTTGTCGGTTTTTTGCAATGAAAACTATTTTATATAAAAAATAATTATTTTTGTATCGCTTTATTCTGCGAGCTATAACTTTTTTATTTTTTTGCGGATGATGCTGTATGGTGGATCGTTTTTTGCGGGACAAGATGACGTTTTCAGCGGTACCATACATATTTATATGCGTCTTTTTGATCGCGCGTTATTGCACTTTTTGTTCGGTGGTATGATAATAAATCATTATTTTTTGCTTCGTTTTTTATTTTTATTTTTTAAGGGGTTCGCTAAAGGGGTTAACTAATGGGACAGTTTTATAGGGCAGGTCATTACGGACGCGGCGATACCAAATATGTGTACTTTTATTGTTTTTGGGTTTTTTTATTTTGAAAAAATGGATTTATTGGGGAATATTTTTTTTTTTTTTTACTGATTTATTTAGCGATTTTTTTAATTATTTTTAACACTTTTTTTTTTTTTTTTTTTTTTTTACTTTATTACCTTGTCCCAGGTGGGACATCACTGTCCTGTGACAGATCGCTGATCTGTCACATCACAGATCACTGTGACAGATCAGCGATCTGTCACAGGCACTGCTGCAGACTTCCTCATGCCTGCGCTTTGCAGGCAGTGAGGAAGTCAGCTCCCTGCAGGCCCCCGTCGCCATCTTGGATCCGGGGGCCTGTAGGGAAAGAGCCCCCCGCAGCAGCGCTGCACATTGCGCTGCCGTGGGGGGCTCAGGGAAGCACGGAGGGAGCCCCCTCCCTGCCGATGCTTCCCTTTAACCCCCGGTACACCGCGATCGCGTTTGATCGCGGTGTGCAAGGGGTTAACGTGTCGGGGGCGGTCCGTGACCGCCCCTGACACATTGTGCCGGGTGTCAGCTATGATAATTAGCTGACACTCGGCCGCGATCAGTGGCGCTCACCACGTGGGCGCCGCTGATCGCGATGACGTAATATTCCGTCCATGGTAATTAGGTCCATGGTCACATGGACGGAATATTACGTCAATTGTAGGTAAGGGGTTAAAGGGGCACTCTTTGGCCCAGGGCACATGAAAACCTGGAGCCAGCCCTACCACCCCCACAAATTTAGCCAAATAACCCCCATTTTTCAGTGCGTAACTAGTATTATGAAGTAAATTAAGGTTGAAAAGCTTCAGTAATCAGAATTGATGTTTTTGGCATTCAAAAGGGCACTGTAGGTGTGTTTCCTGTCCTCCACAACCTGCCGACTTTGCTTCTCCATTGACTTACATTGGGTTTCGTGTTTCAGTCGGCCTTCGACTTTTCACGATAATCGGCCGATTTCGTTCCACCCGACTTTTGCGAAAGTCGGGTTTCATGAACCGACTCGACCCGAAAAAAGGCAAAGTCGCTCATATCTACTTATCACCACTGAGGAGAGCAAGCTTCTGGACAAGTGGCAAGGCCCATATGAGGTGGTGGAAAAACTGGGTGAGGTGAATTACAAGGTACACCAGCCTGATCAAAAGAAGCCTCACCAGGTGTATTAAGTGAACTTGCGCAAGCCATGGCGAGACCGGGAATAGCGGGAAGCTCCTTGCCTGGGAGCCTGTCCCTAAGCCAAAGTAGAGGAGGTCACAATTGCATAGACTCTAACGTCAGCCTAGGAGCATCAATGTCTGGAACTGCTGCAGTGGAACCGTGACCTATTCTCAGAGCTGCCAGGGTGTACACAGATGGTGGAGCATAAATCAGGCAAGTTACATGGCAACATGACTGCTCTCTCCAGAATCCCATTTGGTGTCTGAAGGTGCCAAAAACCCTGGCTTTGGGCAGAAGGGGGGATATGTAACATGGTCACTAGCACTGTATGTGAGGGGAGATCTATGTCACAAAGATTGCTTTTTTTCCATGATCTAAATGATCTAAAAACCCAGAGAGGGTGCCAAATCTGTCACTTAGCCTCGCTCTTCCTACTTGCCCTGGTGTGGTGGCAAGTGGAGTGATGGTATTGGAGTTGATGTCACCTTTGCATTCACAGGTGACATCAAGCCCAGGGGTTTGTAATGGAGAGGCATCTGAACTCCGATTACCTTTCTGACGGCACCGCAAGCTTGAGAACTTTATTTTATTTGGCTTCAGTGGATTGGATGTAAGGTGAGTATAAGTGTTTTTGGTTACTTTAGAGTCCATAAAAAAGTCTGTGTCATTTGTTCAAATAAAGGAATTTATGCTTAGAGGTTTTTTTTTTGACAATTGGACTATGGGGTTAGTATTGGGGGCATCTTATAGATGCCTCTCCATTACTAACCCCTGCACTTGAAGTCACCTAACAATACAAAGATGATGCGTTTCGACTATACTAAGCAGTCTTACTCATGACACATGAGTCATGAGTAAGATTGCTTAGTGAAGTCGAAACGTGTCGACTGGGTCATGTCAACCATGTACATTTTTCTTTTGTATGCACTATAATTTCTTTTGAAAAAGAAAAGAAAAATCCAGTCCTCTTGAGCCGAACTCCAATTTTTTCTATTATTCTTGATTTTTTTTTTATCACACCCATTGAATTGCATTGGCGAGCCTCATCCGATATACGAGGACAATAGCAGCATGCTGCATTTTTTTTTCTCAGCTCTATCTGAGCTGAGAAAGCAAACGCAGAAGAGCAGGGACTCATATATTAACATTGATGAGAGAACAATCCAGTTGACTATGAGCCCTAATACTGCAACTCTGCAACTCACTAGAACTGTAACTCAATGAGAAGTTCCTGTCCTGCCAGAGACCAGGAACTGAGACTGCAGAGTTGTGAACTGCTGAAGAAACAACTTGAGAATAACCCTTTAAACATTAGAGCCCTATAAGTCCCAATATAACCTAGTCTTGAATGAATTAAAAATGAAATGGGTACACCAATCTCAGACATTTATTGCATATCTTTTTACAAGTGGGTAGAAAATAGGTATGCTGTCCTCTTAAAAATATGACACACTGTTGCCCTGTGCACCCTCATTGCTACCTGTTGAACGGTGTAGAACTGTGATAATGCTATGTTGAAGTTATATGTTATGTGTAATGTAATGTTTTAAACTGTCATTTGTTTATATGAATGCAACGACAACTATTAAAAAGATCCAGTGAAGTGCCACCTGAGTTAAGTGAGGTATTTGTGTAGTCAATTCATTTTGGAAGAG
Organism: Dendrobates tinctorius; assembly: GCF_039654945.1. Classification (NCBI taxonomy): domain Eukaryota; kingdom Metazoa; phylum Chordata; class Amphibia; order Anura; family Dendrobatidae; genus Dendrobates; species Dendrobates tinctorius. The sequence continues at coordinate 2,627,948 of NW_027361807.1, read as the reverse complement.
GGATAACACAGTTCTAACATGCTCAGACAATGGGCCACTGAGTAGCAGAAGTGATGTCAGAAGAGATTAATGTAGCATATAAACAGTTAGTACACTGAGCTGCTGTGTAATGCTGCTGTGTAAGTTGCTAAGTAATTAAGAGTGTGGAGTTTACATAAACGTGTCTGCTCACACCCCTTGATTTCTACAGGTTGTATTGTGTGAGTTCAGAAGGGAATTTTAAACAAAACCAGACAAAACAAAACCCCCCAGAAAATAAGGTAGCAAGGAAAGGGCTTAGTAACAGTAGTCAGTTGGTGTTAAGCCAAAAGAGAAGTTGGCAACTTGTTAAGCCTAAAGAGAAGTATGTAAAAAGCTCCATAATGCACAGCTCACTTGATACTGGTATTTTCGATGTTTCCGGTGGGATAACCCATCTTATTATTATCCCTCAGATTATTATTACCCTCAGACACTTTCAGATTCCCTACACTCATCTCTGTCCCCAATCTCCTCTCTTTCCTGTCCTAATCTGGCTGTTCATCACTACAATGACACTCTTAGAAGCACCCTTGACCAAGTAGCTCCCCTCACCCTCAGAACCTCCAAACACAGAGTAAAAGAGCCCTGGCTCACATCGCAAACTCAACTTCTCCAGCGATGCTCCAGGAGTGCTGAACGCCTATGGAGAAAAACCCGCACACCAGAAGACTTCATCCACTTCAAATTTATGTTAAGAACCTATAACGCTGCCCTTCACCTTGCCAAACAGACCTACTTCACCACCCTGATCTCCTCACTAGCCAACAACCCCAAGAAACTTTTTGACACTTTTCACTCCCTCCTCAGGCCAAAAGCACAAGCCCCTATCACAGACATTTGTGCTGATGACCTGGCCTCCCACTTTACAGAAAAAATAGATAATATCCGTCAAGAAATCTGCTCCCAACCACCAAGTGCTGTGACTCCCATCCCTTCCTACATCTCCCCTGGCTCACTCTCCACATTTGATCCCATAACAGAAGAAGAAGTCTCCAGACTCCTCTCTTCTTCTCGTCCGACTACATGCACTACCGACCCCATTCCCTCACATCTCCTCCAGTCTCTCTCTCCAGTCGTCACAACCCACCTAACTACAATCTTTAATCTCTCCCTCTCCTCGGGCATTTTCCCATCCTCCTTCAAACACGCCATCGTTACTCCACTACTAAAGAAACCTGCTCTCGACCCATCCTGCACAAACAACTACAGACCAGTCTCCAATCTCCCCTTCATCTCTAAACTTTTGGAACGCCTAGTTTACTCCCGCCTTACCCGTTACCTCTCCATTCACTCCCTTCTAGACCCTTCACAGTCCGGCTTCCGCCCCCTACATTCGACTGAAACTGCACTCATCAAAGTGACCAATGACCTTCTGACAGCAAAACGTAACGGTGACCACTCTCTGCTCATTCTTCTTGACCTATCTGCAGCTTTCGATACTGTTGACCATCATCTCCTACTCTCTAGGCTCCAGTCACTAGGCATTAAGGACACTGCACTCTCCTGGTTCTCTTCCTATCTCTCTGACCGCTCCTTCAGTGTTTTGTTCTCTGGCTCCACGTCATCTCCTCTTCCTCTTGCTGTCGGGGTACCTCAGGGCTCAGTCCTTGGCCCCCTTCTTTTCTCTCTCTACACGGCCCCAATTGGACAGACCATCAGCAGATTTGGCTTTCAGTACCATCTTTATGCTGATGACACACAACTATACACGTCTTCCCCCGACCTTACCCCCGCTGTACTACAGAACGCCAGTGACTGTCTGTCCGCAGTCTCCAATATCATGTCCGCTCTCTATCTGAAACTCAACCTCTCCAAAACTGAACTTCTGCTCCCGCCGTCTACTAACCTCCCTAAATCTGACATTTCCTTCTCCGTGGGTGGTACCACAATAACACCCCGGCAGCAGGTGCGCTGTCTGGGTGTTATGTTTGACACCAATCTCTCCTTTACATCCCATATACAATCCCTTGCCCGCTCGTGCCGCTTACACCTAAAGAACATCTCTAGAATCCGCCCTTTTCTCACTATGGAAACAACAAAAACCCTCACTGTTGCATTGATCCACTCTCGCCTGGATTACTGCAACGCTCTATTAATTGGCCTCCCCGTCACTCGACTATCCCCTCTCCAGTCCATACTCAATGCAGCAGCCAGGATCGTCCATCTGGGTAATCGGTACTCGGACGCGTCCGCTCTTCGCCAGTCCTTACATTGGCTGCCCATTCATTATAGGATCCAATTCAAAGTACTCGTTCTCACCCACAAAGCTCTCCACAGTGCGGCACCCCCTTACATCTCTTCTCTCATTTCTGTCTATCGGCCTAGCCGATCGCTGCGCTCTGCAAACGACTTTCGACTAACCTCTGCACTAATCCGTACCTCCCACTCCCGACTCCAAGACTTCTCCCGTGCTGCTCCTATCCTCTGGAATGCTCTACCCCAAGAAATCAGGACTATCCACAATTTGCATAGTTTTAGGCGCTCCCTCAAAACACACCTGTTCAGAGCGGCCTATCACATTCACTAATCAAAGTCATTCTCTGTGTAAGTGTGCGTGCGTAGCCCATTCACTATCTCCATCCATCCTTCACTCCTGCAAGATGGCTGGACCTTCATTGTAAATACACCATTGTAAATACACACCTGTACTCTGTATCTCCCTCACCTCATTGTAGATTGTACGCTCTCACGAGCAGGGTCGTCTTATTTCGTCTTATTTTGCTTTAATTATTGTATTGTTAGCGTTGTTACTTATGGCTTGTGTTTTGAAACTGTTAAACTGTAAAGCGCTGCGGAATATGTTGGCGCTATATAAATAAAGATTATTATTATTATTATCCCAATTAACTAATAACACCAACCCCCTTAACACCAAATAAAATAACACGAGAACACCATAACTTCTTTGGATAATTATGGCCAATGTAACCTTTATTTAAACAAGCATACAATGAATATATTGTGGTGTAGTGACCACTGTGTCCGCTAGGGGGCACTGTGTGGGTGTCCCAGGACAGGCGTATAAGCATTTCCAGTGTCATGATAGGAGTAGGATGCTGAATGATCGCAATGTATCTCAAGGTGGGTGGCCTTGAGATGAAGGCTTGCTTATGTGCTGATCAGCAGAGCTGATCTTTTGTTCCAATGTTTCAGGGAGAAGCCTTCAGGTGATTGATGAAACGGGTGGGATCAATCATCTACAAACCCACCCAGGGGTGTGCTTAAGAATGCTATAGTAAAGTGTATATGAGTGTGTGTGAAGGACCTGTGATGAGGTCATAGCCATGTTACCCGGTGGGCATGGCTACGGACCATATAAGGTGGCCAGGGTAGGTCATATGTAGTGAATGCTTGGACCCGGTTGGTCCGTTTTGTAAGGTCTCGTCTGGAGGATGGGGCTTCCTGCCTGACAGCACGTGAAGTGGCTGTGTGTAATGGCTGCCAGTATCTGAGAGTTCCCAGGGAGAGGGAATGAACGTCTGGAGTATGAAGCAACCATGAGGTAACCCTGACGGGGTGAGAACTGTGAGGCTAGAAAGCCTGTGCAATGGACATTGCATAACCTGTGTGAGTACAGGCTTAACAGAGCTCCAGCTCTGTCATGGGTGCGATGCTGTTTATATGAACTTTATGTTGCTGGTCATGGTTTATGATGCCTGAATAAACCGCATGGACTGTGTATGTTTTATGGAAAACCCGTGCTGGATCTGATTATTTGGCTGTCAAGCGAGTGTCCCCAACCTTCAATGACAGCGCTACCTTACAATTGGTGGAGGATGTGGGCAATGCTGTAGCCTTGCTGCTAGGGGCAATGGACGAGGTCTGCAGAATTCGGTTGCTAAGGGCAACGGTTTCCAAAAGCACATGTTGCAGTACTGGCGACGCTGAGCCAGGAGGGCAGACGATCTTGAAAGCCGTGTGATATGCTGACTGGGGTCAGTGGAAGAGACTTATAGGACACCTCTGCGGTAGAGGGGTCCAAGAACCTGTGCGGCCAGCAGGTGACGGTCGTGAAAACTGTGGGATGTGCTGACCGGGGTCAGAGAAAGAGACTGTGGATTGTGATAGGGTGCCTCTGTGGATATGACGTACCCAAGGACCTGTGTGGCCAACACAGGTAACAGACAGGCGTTCGTGTTGTACTGACTGGGGTCAGTAAGAGAGACTGTGTCCCTCTAGGGTTTAGTGTGCAAAGATCCTGGAGGGTCAGTGTTGGGAGGTTCTGGGAGAAGAATTAGATCCCTGGAGCACGAGTGACCTTGGACCTGGTGAGGCATGAGTGTTGTGCAGTCTCAGGCAGAGACGGATGTCCTGAATAGCACCCACTGAGCCCCTGGACCTGTTGAGGCTGGTGTGTTGGGAGACCCTGGGAGGAGGGTCGGCTCCCTGAATAGCACCCGGTGCGCCCAGTGTGTTGGACGGTCTCAGGAGAGGAGACGGATGTCCTGAAGAGCACACAGACAGGACACGTGAGTTTTGTGTTGCATGTGTGATTTTTTTTCTTTTCCCTTTCAAGTCAGCCTGCGGTGGCTCAGTGGGGGTGAAGAAGGTGACAAGCGGCTTGCTGTAACTCGGCGGGGTTACGAAGGTGTCAAGTGGGTTGCTGTAACTCGGCGGGGTTATGAAGGGGACAAGCGGCTTCCTGTAAGTCAGAGGGGTTACGAAGGTGACACCAGCAGCTGTGTGTGAACAGTAGCCGGAGGTGTCGGAGATCGGTGATAGCAGGAGCTGTGGTGGTGCCAGCAAGGACTTGTGTTATGATTGAGTCACCAAGAAGGAAAAAACAAAACACAAGCTCAGCCCAGAAAATCAGAGAGGTTGGAAACTAGCGGATTGCAGACCCCTAATCCCATCACACAACTAGCAGTAGCCATGGAGTGTTCCTACGGTGATCCTAGACACCTCGTCACAGCCGGAGATCTACATAAGCCTAAAGAGAGAAAAGGGAAAAACTGACTGCCCCAGAGCAGACCCCAAAGCAATAGGCAGCCCCCAACATATAATGACGGTGAAGCAAGATGAAAACACTAACACAGATAGAAAGATAGGTTGAGCAAACGATGGGGTCCAAGCTAACTAAAAAGGACAGGATAGAAAAGCTACTGTCTGCAATCCGAGAAAACCCTGCTAAAAAATATTACCAACACAACTGATAAGCAAAAAGGACCCTGAAGTCACTAGACTTCAAACCCTATATCAGCACTCAGAATATTCTGGAAGCAGAGCAAAAGAGAACACTGATCAAGGAAAAAGAATCCAGCACACCCCCGGCCGGGGATGGCTGAACTCCAAAAAACAAGGTAAACAAAACCAAAACTAATAAGTTCAATACCAGAGCAAAAACTTATCTTTGGAAGCAGGAATCAGACTGGTCTCCAAGAATCCAGCAGAGAAATCACCAGCAACTCAGAAGGGCGTCGGCTGCCTTATATCCAGTCAGAAATTCCCGTTACCCAGTCACCATCTACCTGATCAGGTGTTTGGTAATCAGCCTCACTACCTTCCTTCACCAGAAGAGGGAGATCCTCGGACACAAAAGATGAATGAACAGATGAGCTCACAACAGTACCTCCCCCTTGAGGATGGGTCACCGAACCCTCATCCAAGCCACCAGGCCGATCAGGATGAGCTCGATGAAAAGCACGCACCAATCTTTCGGCATGAATATCCGAAGCAGAGACCCAGGAATTATCCTCCTGACCATAACCCTTCCACTTAATCAAATACTGGAGTCTCCGTCTAGCCAGACGGGAATCCAGTATCTTCTCTACCTCATATTCCATGTTACCTTCAACCAACACAGGGTCAGGAGGTGCCGCCATAGGAACCACTGGTTCAACAAACCTCTTCAACAAGGACTTATGAAACACATTATGAATCTTAAATGTGACAGGAAGAGCCAACCAAAAAGAGACCGAATTAATAATCTCCAAAATCTTGGAAGGTCCAATAAATCTAGGTTTAAACTTTGGAGAAGCCACTTTCATAGAGATATTCTTTGATGACAACCAGACCATATCACCCACCTTAAACCGGGGACCAATGGTCCTATGCCGGTTAGAAAACCGCTGGGCCTTTTCCTGGGAAAGAGACAACTTATCCACCACTTGGTCCCAAATCTGCTGCATTCTTTTCACCACAGTGTCAACCCCTGGACAGGCAGAAGACTCCACCTGCCCTGAAGAAAATCGAGGATGAAACCCAAAGTTACAGAAAAAGGGTGACATCAAAGTGGCAGAACTAGCTCTATTATTTAAAGCAAATTCGGCCAAGGGTAAAAATGAGACCCAATCATCCTGATCTGCAGATATAAAACATCTCAAATAAGCCTCCAAAGTCTGGTTTGTTCTCTCCGTCTGCCCATTGGTCTGAGGGTGAAATGCAGAGGAGAAGGACAACTGAATTCCCAACTTGGAACAAAAGGTCCTCCAGAATCTAGAGACAAACTGAACTCCTCTGTCCTATACAATGTTCTCAGGAATCCCGTGCAAGCGAACCACCTGTTGCAAAAACAAGGGCACCAACTCTGAGGAAGATGGCAACTTAGGGAGTGGTACAAGATGGACCATCTTAGAGAATCTATCACAAATCACCCAGATAACAGTCATCCTCTGAGAGACAGGCAGATCAGAAATAAAATCCATTGAAATATGGGTCCATGGCCTCCTGGGCACCGGCAAAGGCATCAACAACCCACTAGAACGAGAACAAGGCTTAGATCAGGAGCAAGTCCCACAGGACTGCACAAAATTTCTGACATCACGAGACAAGGCAGGCCACCAAAAAGACCGACTCACCAAATCTCTAGTACCAAAAATACCTGGATGACCAGCCAACGCGGAGCAATGAACCTCAGACATCACTTTCCTCCTCCACTGGTCAGGAACATACAACCTACCACTGGGACAACGCTCAGGCTTATCCTCCTGAAACTTCTCCAGAGCACGTCTCAAATCACGCGAGATGGCAGAAAGAACCACCCCCTCACCTAAGATGGTAGCAGGCTTGGTCACAATAGGAGAATCAGCCAAAAAACTCCTAGAGAGGGCATCAGCCTTAACGTTCTTAGTGCCCGGGAGAAAGGAGACCACAAAATCAAAACGTGTGAAAAACAAGGCCCACCTGGCCTGTCTCGGATTCAAGCGTTTAGCCGACTCAAGGTAGATCAAATTCTTGTGGTCAGAGAGGACCACAACTTGATGTCTAGCTCCCTCCAACCAATGTCTCCACTCCTCATATGCCCACTTCATGGCCAACAGTTCTCGATTCCCCACATCATAGTTGCGTTCCGAAGGAGAGAACTTTCGGGAAAAGAAGGCACAGGGGTTCATTTTAGATGTTACAGGATCTTTTTGGGACAAAACAGCTCCTGCACCAGTCTCTGAAGCATCCACCTCCACCTGAAATGGAAGTGAGACATCGGGTTTTCGCAAAACCGGAGAAGAAGTGAACCTCCGCTTCAGCTCCTGAAAAGAAGAAACAGCCTCTGGAGACCAATTCAGCAAATCAGCGCCCTTCTTAGTCAAATCAGTCAATGGTTTGGCAATAAAAGAAAAACTGGCTATAAACTTACGATAAAAATGAGCAAAACCCAAAAACTTCTGGAGAGCCTTCAAAGAAGTGGGCTGCACCGAATCACAAACGGCCCGTACCTTGGCCGGGTCCATTTCAATAGTTGACGGAGACAAAATAAATCCCAAAAATGAAATCCTCTGTACACCAAATAGACATTTCGATCCCTTAACATACAGGGAGTTTTCCCTCAAAATCCGGAACACAGTCTGAACATGTTCCACATGAGAGTCCCAATCCCTGGAAAAGATCAAAATATCATCCAAATAGATGATCAGAAACTTATCCACAAAGTCCTGGAAAATATAATTCATGAAGCACTGGAAGACAGAAGGGGCGTTAGTGAGCCCAAATGGCATCACCAGGTACTCAAAATGTCCCTCCGGAGTATTAAACGCTGTCTTCCATTCATCACCATGCTTAATGCGAATAAGATTATACACCCCCCTGAGGTCAAGCTTGGTAAACCAGCAAGCACCTTCAACTCTAGAAAATAGGTCAGAAATCAGGGGTAACGGATACTGATATTTAACAGTAATTTTGTTAAGGGAGCCATAGTCAATACAGGGCCTTAATGAACCATCCTTCTTGGCCACAAAAAAAACCCCGGCACCCAAGGGTGAAGAGGATGGTCTAATATGACCCTTCTCCAACGACTCCTTAATATAAGAACGCATAGCCTCATGTTCGGGTACAGATAAATTAAAAAGTCGACCCTTGGGAAATTTACACCCCGGACTCAACTCAATTGCACAGTCATAACTCCTATGAGGAGGCAAAGATGCAGACTTACTCTCACTAAACACATCGTAAAAATCAGCCAAATAGTCAGGAACCTCATGTGACTGGGGAGAGGTGGAGAAAACAGGAGTGTCACTAAGAGCACACCGACAACCCCAACTCACCACAGACACAGATTTCCAATCCAAAACTGGATTATGGATTTGCAACCAGGGGAACCCCAGCACGATGGTATCATCATGCAAATTATGCAACACCAAAAATCTGCAATTTTCTTGATGGTCTGGGGCGACCCGCATTACCACCTGGGTCCAAAACTGAGGTTTATTCTTCGCCAAAGGAGTAGCATCAATACCCCTCAAAGGAATAGGCGTCCGCAGGGGTGTCATAGGGAAACCACAACGTTTAGCAAAATCTAAATCCATTAGGTTCAAGGCTGCTCCTGAATCCGCAAAGGCTTTAGCAGAAAATGTGGACAGGGAGCAGATCAGAGTAATTGCCAAGAAGAAACTTAAGTTGTACACCACCTACAGCAAATGTGTGTGCAAAACGTTTCTCTCGTTTAGGGCAGACAGAAATAATATGAGAGGCATCTCCACAGAAAAAACACAGCTTATTACACCTTCTGAACTCCTGACGTTGCGCCCTAGACAAAACTCTATCACATTGCATAGGTTCAGACATTTGTTCAACAGGGGGCAGCATTTTCCGTATAATTTTATGTTCACGTAAACGCCGATCAACCTGAATGGCTAATGACATAGAATCGTCAAGACCAGAGGGAACAGGAAATCCCACCATAATATCTTTTACGGTTTCTGACAAACCCTTCCGAAAGAGAGCTGCCAAGGTACCATCATTCCAAGTGGTGAGGACCGCCCACTTTCGGAATTTTTGACAGTACAGTTGTGCAGAATCTTGACCCTGGCTCAATGCCAACAGGGTCTTTTCAGCTTGATCAATCGCATTAGTTTCATCATACAACAACCCCAAGGCCTGAAAAAATGCATCCACATTAGTTAGAATAGGATCATCTGGTACTAAAGAAAACGCCCAATCCTGGGGATCGCCGCGCAGCAAGGAGATGACAATCTTAACCTGCTGCGCAGAGCTCCCCGATGAGTTAGGCTTCAAGGCAAGAAATAATTTACAATTATTCTTAAAATTCAAAAATTTAGACCGATCCCCAAAAAACACATCAGGAGTGGGGATTTTTGGTTCAGCAGCGTGTGAACGAGCAAGATAGGTGGAAATTCCACGCACCTCAGCAGCAAGCTGCTCCACACGATCAGACAATTGCTTAAACTCCGTCAGAAAAAAAAAAATATTCCTCCTACGGCCTCAGAGAAAAAGAGGAAAAATATACACACAAAAAAAAAAATTCTGACACCTTTTTTTTTTTTAAACAATTTCTTCCTGCTTTTGAGTACCCTAGAATCTGCAGTATGGCTGGTGATTCTGTTATGATTGTGTCACCGAGGAGGAAAAAACAAAACACAAGCTCAGCCCAGAAAATCAGAGAGGTTGGAAACTAGCGGATTGCAGACCCCTAATCCCATCACACAACTAGCAGTAGCCATGGAGTGTTCCTACGGTGATCCTAGACACCTCGTCACAGCAGGAGATCTACATAAGCCTAAAGAGAGAAAAGGGAAAAACTGACTGCCCCAGAGCAATAGGCAGCCCCCAACATATAATGACTGTGAAGCAAGATGAAAACACTAACACAGATAGAAAGATAGGTTGAGCAAACGATGGGGTCCAAGCTAACTAAAAAGGACAGGATAGAAAAGCTACTGTCTGCAATCCGAGAAAACCCTGCTAAAAAATATTACCAACACAACTGATAAGCAAAAAGGACCCTGAAGTCACTAGACTTCAAACCCTATATCAGCACTCAGAATATTCTGGAAGCAGAGCAAAAGAGAACACTGATCAAGGAAAAAGAATCCAGCACACCCCCGGCCGGGGATGGCTGAACTCCAAAAAACAAGGTAAACAAAACCATAACTAATAAGTTCAATACCAGAGCAAAAACTTATCTTTGGAAGCAGGAATCAGACTGGTCTCCAAGAATCCAGCAGAGAAATCACCAGCAACTCAGAAGGGCGTCTGCTGCCTTATATCCAGTCAGAAATTCCCGTTACCCAGTCACCATCTACCTGATCAGGTGTTTGGTAATCAGCCTCACTACCTTCCTTCACCAGAAGAGGGAGATCCTCTGACACAAAAGATGAATGACCAGATGAGCTCACAACAGACTTGTGTGGTATTGTAAAAGAGACAAACTTTTGTGTGTGAACTCTGGTCTAAGGGGACCTGTAGAACGGACATGGGGAAATCCCAAAAGGGGGTGAAGTACCAGAGGGGGGCGGTGACCCAAATCGGGGTGGTGGCCCAAAAGGGGGTGGAGTCCCAGAGGGGGGCAGTGACCCAAATCGGGGTGGTCCAGAAAGGGGCCGGTTTGTCAACAGAGGAACAGCAATGTTCGTGTATGTTGTTTTCAGAATGTGGAATATTCTTTCCAGATAATGACGGGCCACAGGTGTGTACCGTGATGCTACACCGGGAAGGAGTCTCGGGTCGGTTGGACTCAAAGAGTCATATGACTCTGACAGGAACTCTTCTTATTTTCTGTCTGACCGAGAAAATGGTCCAGGTTCGCTGTAAACATGGGGTCATGGTGAACTATGCGGTAGACAGAGTAATGTTTGAGGGGTCCGTAAGTGGTGAGTGCCAAGGTGGCAGGATACCACCTGACTTAGTGTATGCCTTGGAGAGGGGCTGGGACTTTATCGTGTTTGATGATATATGGCAGGAGGCTGGAGACGTTTCTACTGTTGGGCTAACAGATATTAAGACGGTGACGGCGCCTGACGTGGACAGGTCAGAGGTAGATGTGACCGGAAGAAGGGGTGCGTCTGCCCAACTGACGGACCTGATGTCTCGTGACAGGACTGGGGTTGACCTTGATAAGACGGCTGAAGTATTCACACGGTTAATGGGTAACTGAAAGAATGACTCGGCAGATCGGGGTGACTCAGACTCTGGGGGCGACTGTGGCTCTGAGAAAGGGAGCACTGAATAGCTGAATAGAAGGGCTAGAGAATGAAGTCTCTGAGCTCAAAGGTCACCTGTCCACCCGGCAAAGCATGAACAAGACCCTTAGGGAAGAGATGGAAGAACATGTCAAACGAGAAACAGTCCTGAGGCAAATGGCCGAGCACTGGAGCTCAAAGAAACTGTAAGAGGTCTTCTGCGGGAGAAGAGCTTGGACGAAGACTTACAGCGGCCAAGCACGAGTGATAACGAGACGGAGCTGCCAGTGCCCATCTTGGCAAAGGGTCATGAGGAGATGAAGTCTCATGAAGTTTGTGAGCTAAGAACTGAAGAAGACAGTCAACCGGTCAGGTCAATTGTAGTGAGGGAAGTGTCCGTGGTTAAGCCAGAGCCTTCTGTCCAGGAAGAGAGCAAGACCACGACCTTCAAATCTGTGATCGAGGTACCTGAAGACATGCAAGAAGCCTGTGCTGAGGAAGGTGTGCATGAGGCTTTTAAAGAGGCGGTCAAGGTGTGTAAGGTGTACTGGGCACCTGAGACTCGGCAGTTGGTGATATCAGCCAGGGAAGATACAGCAAACCGAGTAGCTGTCCTGAAAAAGATGCATTTGCAATGTCTCCATGTCAAACAGCTGGTCAGGCGGAGTAATATGAAAGCTGCTCAACACTTTGAGTTAGCAAGGGAGTCTATGGATCGGCTGGGTTTGTGGAAAGATGTAATTCCGGTACCCAAAGGTCTGATTGGGAGAATTATTGGAAGACTCGGGAAGGTAATGCAAGACCTTGTAAATATCTCCGGAGTGGTGAGGGTGAGGATCCCTCCTGATGATGAAGACCAGGTATCCAGTGAAGAGGGTAGGCTTTCCATCATGGTGGTTGGCTCCATGGAAAGCCTGAGAAACTTTTGGATGCTCTTGGAGTATCGAGTGGGGTACCTGCAAGAGATTGAGCAGTTGAGGCTGGACCGTCTGCGGATCAATAAAGAGGTACGGGACACCAGGTGGTGGCCGCCTTCAACCCAAGATGTAAGAACCCGAAGGGTTCCTCCAAGAAGTGACATGGCAGATGGCTGTAGAATGTCAGCAAGTAGCAGTGCGATGGGTAGTACAAGGCTGAGAGACCTTAGGCCCTGTGAGACTAAACAGTGTCTGATGACGCAGACAGACTTTGACAGGAGGGCCAAAGATCAAGGCCGATAATTGGACTGCTGGTGGCAGGGGAGGCCTAACATAGGGATGAGGCCGTATGACAGACGGAGGGAGTTCTCTCGACCTGTTGGGCAAGGTGTGATGAGTGCCCGGTCTCGAGATCCCAGGGTAATGTTGTGCGTTCAACCCCACAAGTTTGAACAGAGGGGGGAGGTATGTGGTGTAGTGTCCACTGTGTCCGCTAGGGGGCGCTGTGTGGGTGTCCCAGGACAGGCGTATAAGCATTTCCAGTGTCCTGATAGAAGTAGGATGCTGAATGATCGTAATGTATCTCAAGGTGGGTGGCCTCGAGATGAAGGCTTGCTTATGTGCTGATTAGCAGATCTGATCTTTCGTTCCAATGTGTCAGGGAGAAGCCTTCAGGTGATTGATGAGACGGGTGGGATCAATCATCTACAAATCCACCAAGGGGTGTGTTTAAGAACGCTATAGTAAAGTGTATATGAGTGTGTGTGAAGGACCTGTGATGAGGTCAAAGCCATGTGACCCGGTGGGCGTGGCTACGTACCATATAAGGTGGCCAGGGTAGGTTACATGGAGTGAATGCTTGGACCCGGTTGGTCCGTTTTGGAAGGTCTCGTCTGGAGGATTAATACAAAAATGGTGGGGGGAACAAGAGGCGCAATAGTGCCCTATCACTAGTGACACTTGAAGTATGAGCGGTATAATACAGTACCACTCACCTATTCCAGTTGTGTAACCCACAACTGGCTTGAGAGCATATCACAGAATCAGCTGCTGCAGGACCTCCACCAACCACTCACACGTGGAAAAACCTTCAGAAAGTTGTGGGAAGCAGGATGTGTTACAGTCCGCGCTGCCGAGATTCACAGATCACCTGGGATGCAAGATGTTATAACAGTGTACTCCTTTATTTCCTCCTACGCGTTTCGGCGCCCTTCCTGGCACCTTCCTCAGGCACCTTCCTGAGGAAGGTGCCAGGAAGGGCGCCGAAACGCGTAGGAGGAAATAAAGGAGTACACTGTTATAACATCTTGCATCCCAGGTGATCTGTGAATCTCGGCAGCGCGGACTGTAACACATCCTGCTTCCCACAACTTTCTGATCGTCTGGAGGATTGGGCTTCCTGCCTGACAGCACGTGAAGTGGCTGTGTGTAATGGCTGCCAGTATCTGAGAGTTCCCAGGGAGAGGGAATGAACGTCTGGAGTATGAAGCAACCATGAGGTAACCCTGACGGGGTGAGAACTGTGAGGCTAGAAAGCCTGTGCAATGGACATTGCATAACCTGTGTGAGTACAGGCTTAACAGAGTGAAGCTCTGTCATGGACGCTATGCTGTTTATATGAACTTTATGTTGCTGGTCATGGTTTATGATGCCTGAATAAACCGCATGGACTGTGGATGTTTTATGGAAAACCCGTGTCGGATGTGATTATTTGGCTGCCAAGCGAGTGTCCCCAACCTTGAATGACAGCGCTACCTTACAATATATATATATATACAGTTGTGGCCAAAAGTATTGACACCCCTGCAATTTTGTCAGATAATACTTATTTTCTTCCTGAAAATTATTGCAAACACAAATTCTTTGTTATTATCTTCATTTAATTTGTCTTAAATGAAAAAACACAAAAAGAATTGTCCTAAAGCCAAATTTGATATAATTCCACACCAAACATAAAAAAGAGGGTGGACAAAAGTATTGGCACTGTTCGAAAAATCATGTGATGCTTCTCTAAATTGTGTAATTAACAGCACCTGTAACTTACCTGTGGCACCTAACAGGTGTTGGCAATAACTAAATCACACTTGCAGCCAGTTGACATGGATTAAAGTTGACTCAACCTCTGTCCTGTGTCCTTGTGTGTACCACATTGAGCATGGAGAAAAGAAAGAAGACCAAAGAACTGTCTGAGGACTTGAGAAACCAAATTGTGAGGAAGCATGAGCAATCTCAAGGCTACAAGTCCATCTCCAAAGACCTGAATGTTCCTGTGTCTATCGTGCGCAGTGTCATCAAGAAGTTTAAAGCCCATGGCACTGTGGCTAACCTCCCTAGATGTGGATGGAAAAGAAAAATTGACAAGAGATTTCAATGCAAGATTGTGCGGATGTTGGATAAAGAACCTCGACTAACATCCAAACAAGTTCAAGCTGCCCTGCAGTCCGAGGGTACAACAGTGTCAACCCGAACTATCCGTCGGCGTCTGAATAAAAAGGGACTGTATGGTAGGAGACCAGGAAGACCCCACTTCCTACCCCGAGACATAAAAAAGCCAGGCTGGAGTTTGCCAAAACTTACCTGAAAAAGCCTAAAACGTTTTGGAAGAATGTTCTCTGGTCAGAAGAGACAAAAGTAGAGCTTTTTGGGCAAAGGCATCAACATAGAGTTTACATGAGAAAAAAAGAGGCATTCTAAGAAAAAAACATGGTCCCTACAGTCAAACATGGCAGAGGTTCCCTGATGTTTTGGGGTTGCTTTGCTGCCTCTGGCACTGGACTGCTTGACTGTGTGCATGGCATTATGAAGTCTGAAGACTACCAACAAATTTTGCAGCATAATGTAGGGCCCAGTGTGAGAAAGCTGGGTCTCCCTCAGAGGTCATGGGTCTTCCAGCAGGACAATGACCCAAAACACACTTCAAAAAGTACTAGAAAATGGTTTGAGAGAAAGCAGTGAAGACTTCTAAGGTGGCCAGCAATGAGTCCAGACCTGAATCCCATAGAACACCTGTGGAGAGATCTAAAAATGGTAGTTTGGAGAAGGCACCCTTCAAGTATCAGGGACCTGGAGCAGTTTGCCAAAGAAGAATGGTCTAAAATTCCAGCAGAGCATTGTAAGAAACTCATTGATGGTTACCGGAAGCGGTTGGTCTCAGTTATTTTGGCTAAAGGTTGTGCAACCAAGTATTAGGCTGAGGGTGCCAATACTTTTGTCTGGCCCATTTTTGGAGTTTTGTATGAAGTGATCAATATTTTGCTTTTTGCTTCATTCTCTTTTGTGTTTTTTCATTTAAGACAAATTAAATGAAGATAATAATACCAAAGAATTTGTGATTGCAATCATTTTCAGGAAGAAACTGAGTATTATCTGACAAAATTGCAGGGGTGTCAATACTTTTGGCCACAACTGTATATATATATATCATGCTGGGAGGGGTCCTTGAAGCTCCCAAAATCTGGTGATTACCAAATAAAAAAATGTGAACATAAAAAATACCATAAATTACTCCCAGTCTTTAGACCACTGGCTCGGGAGCACCATAACCAAAAGGGTTCCATTGTTCACTTAACTTCCTGAGGATCCGACACACCCTTGCCATAATTCCTCCCTAAAAATTCACCAGATCCAAAAACCATATTTAAATTCCAAATTGAGGAATCCATATCCCAATTGATTCCCCAGATCAATTTATCACCAACTTCAAGGACCCCCCCCAACCGCCACAATGAGGGCCTTTGACCACTTCAAATGCCCGAGTCCCCCCTATACTGAAATGCTACGGAGGTTTTGTTACCCTCCTGCAAACCAAGAGCCCAGAGGTCACTACCCACTGCATTGAAATCGACCTCATCTGCCAACCAGAAATCATCCTCCCCTTTTTCCAACTCAAAATACCAAACCAACACACCACCGTTCCTCCTAACAAAACTAGACACCGCACTGTTCACCTTAATTCTGGCCTTGTTGTTGATCTTCTCCACCGACCTCGTATTGCGCCAACATTTATGCAGCACGATCTCTGACCACACCGTGATGATCCCGAAAACGACATGCGAAGCCATAGCAAATTGTGCTTTATGTCTTAACTAACTCCCAAAACGGCCAAATCCCAAGATCATTACCCCCGACATGTAAAACCAAAATATCTGGAGCCCTGTCCAACCAAGCACTATTATGTACCTCCAGTAACACCTTGTTCCAAACCATCCTCCTAAAACCAAGCCACCTGATCACCACTTTGTTTCTGGAAAACCTGAGCTGTCCACCCTCCTTCCTCACATGAGTTCATAATGCTCCCCAGTGGACATACGAATGGCACAGGATCCAGATCAACAGCGGGTTAGAACCTGAAACAAAAACACAAGGCTTTAAACAGCAGCCTAACTACAATAAACTTCCCCACAATTCACCTCAGCTCATGAATTCAGCATCCAAACCCTGAGGACTAATGTAACTGCGATATCGTCTAGACACTTACCTCCTGATCCACTGCACCACTTCCGCACTAAGCCCACACACCGCCGCCTCTGTTGCAGCTCCTATACGAAATGAGTGAGGTTCAAAGCAGGATGCCTCCAAACCCAACAACTGCAAGCCCTTCCTAAATACTGTGGTAAATTGGAATTTACACAGGAAAGACCCGTCCGTGTGGCACAGCAAGGGACTGAAAAGAGACTGAAAAACATTAAAACACTGAAAACACCTTACTGGACACATCAAAGAATCATTTCCTGCACCTAAAATTACCCGCTTACCCTTGCCCTCCTGGTCAGTTTTGGATCTTCGAATCCAAAACTCTAAACCAGTTGATGTAACCACAACATCCCTAGCTAGGAGCCCACCTAATTTACTTTTGCTAGGCAATACCGCTTCTCCAACTCTCAAGGCCCCAAAGAAAGCAAGGGAAAACGCTAACCGAAAAAGACAAACGTCAAACTCCGCACTACATATTGATCCCAAAACTCCCTCCAATCTCACTAAAACACTAAAAGAAACAGGACGCTTACAATCCACATGACTATTTCCCCTTCTAAAGCCCTTTGCCGCCTGCTTCACCAAAAACACTTTAGTCAAATCCTGCTGACCCCGTAACTTAAAACCAAATGCTAACGCCGCGATAATCCGCGATACCTTCACCAACGACCAGTCTTCCGCTGACCCACGACTTAAGCATAAAAGTGTCCAATGTGGAAGAAAAAAATCGGCACTGCTGTAATCGCTTTCCTACAGCACCATTGTGCGGTGCAAATTCATACACCCGGACTACACGCCAGCTACCCATAGAACGGGTGCTCAATCCAGAAAAAATACAAGTAACTGTATCATGAAACAGGACCCGTTGAAGCACAGGTGCGTGAAACGGCCATTGTCCACAGTCTTTACATCGCTCCCGAGCCTATGCTTTTTATCCTACAATAAAGTACACTACTTCTGAACGGTGAGTGCCATCCTTTCTGTTCTTTTTTCATGATACAGTTAAACATAAAAGTAACACTCCCAACTGATCCTAAATAGTCGATCAATCCACACTTACAGCTGAAAAACCCTCCCATAAATACCATACCGACTGATAGACCACCCAAGTACTGGGAGCCAAAGAGGACCTATTCAAGAACTCTGCGGCCTGGAGACCACACTCCAAAGCTCCGCTGGGCACTCCAACCCCTTGTCCTCCGCCTTCGGGACCAATGACCGAAAACATTCCACTGTAAACAAGAAGGTGAATCGGCAATGAAATTCTGCACCCCTGGCACATGAGACGCCGTAATATACGCATTTATCCACAAACAAGTCAGGACCAACTGCCGAAGTACCCAAATCACTGTGACGATGCAGTGAGACTATTAATTGCACACACCACCCCCATGTTGTCACAATTAATATGCATCCTCCTGTCCTGAAACTCATGCCTCCATAAATGAACCACAACTAGAATAGGAAAAATCTCCAACAATGCAACATTTTTCACAAGGCCCAAAAAAATCCAGCCCTTCAGCCACTTTGATGTGCACCACTGCCTCCTAAAGCATGCTCCAAAACCAATCCTGCCTGTCACATCCGTAAACAAATCCAATGTGCAATTATCCATCACCTCCTCCATGAGCAATGAACGGCTGTTATATTGCTCCAAAAATTTACCCCTCACCACCAAATCAGCTCTATGCTCAGCATACAGCTGAACAAAGTGATGATGAGCCCGAACTTCCACCTTAGCACTGGCCAATCACCAAGAAAACACTCTCCCTATCGGAATAATCTGGCAAGCAAAATTAAGCTTTCCGAGAAGCGACTGAACTTCCCGCAAGGACAATTTCTTTAAGCGCTGCGCCCTAGCAACCTCCTCCCTCCGTACTACCACCTTCTCTGGTAACCTGAATTCCCAGTTAATGGTATCAATTACAATGCCCAAAAAACAAAGACACGTACTTGGATCTTCCATTTTTCCTGGAGCTAATGGCACCCTGAAGTGTTCCGCCACCCACTCCACTGCCCTGAAAATGACTTCGAAACAAGCTGAGTCACCAGGACCAATACATAAAAAATCATCCAAATAATGTATCAGAGAATCAAAACCTGACACATCACAGGCAATCCATTCCAAGAAAGAACTGTAAGCCTCAAAGAAAGCACAAGATAGCGAACAGCCCATTGGCAAACATCTATCAACAAAAAACTCCCCTTCCAATAACAGCCCAACAACCTAAAGGTACTGTCACACTTAGCGATGTACCAGCAATCCCGACCAGCGATATGACGTGGTCAGGAATGCTGGTACATCGCTAAGTGGTCGCTAGTGAGCTGCCACACAGGCAGATCTCACCAGTTACATCGCTGGGGACGGGGGTCGCTACTTACCTGTCACACTAGGCGATCCTGCGTCCTCCCGCCCGGCTCCATGCTCGTCGCTCGTCTCTCCACAGGAAGCGCCGCAGGAAGCTGACGACGAGAAAAAAGTCCTGGATGTTCTCGCGCGATCAGCGATAACCAGAGGGGGAGCGGGTCGTAGGTAAGTCTCAGACACAGCGATGTCGCTAGCAATATCGCTATAACATCACAAGTTATAGCGATATTGCTAGCGATATCGCTTAGTGTGACAGTACCTTAACACTCTCTGGATGAATCGGTAACCGAAACAGCCATTCAATATCCCTCTTTGCCATAAGAGCCCCCCTCCTACAACTCATAACTCAATGTGCTGCTTCATCAAATGATGTGTAGACCATGGAGCAAAGCTCTGGATCAATCCCATCATTCACCGACATACCCTGGGGATAAGACAAATGATGAATGAGCGGAAACTTATTTGGCTCCTTCTTAGGTACCACCCCCAGGGGGGATCCACCAAATTCTCAAATGGAGGGTCCCTAAAAGGTCCCGATATCTGGCCCAAAGCAACTTCTTTCCCCAACTTTTCTGAAACAACCTCCCCATATTGCTACACTGAGCGCAGATTTTTTATGACCCGAGAAATTTCAAACGGTGGATCGGGAATCCTGAGACTGTCCTCAAAACCTGGCAATAACAATTCCGCCTTGCCTCTGTCCGGATATCTATTTAGATAGAGGACCATCTCTACTAGCCTCACTGGTGTCTCCCCCTTAGGTATTATTGCTCCCTTGCTTTGATTTGTTTTTCGCAAAACATCTGGTGGCCCCATGAGAGGAACCACTGAAATGATGAAGAGATGCTTTTATTGAACTGCCAGCATAAGCCCGACTTTTGCACACCCGATTGACCTGATAGTCCCGCATTCCCTTGCATACTGGACTGACTATTATATTTCCTGTGAAAGGAATGACCGAACCCAGTGGGAGCGATAACACGGAACCAAAGGCCTATGTGTTTTTGATCCCACCAAAATGCAGGACGAACCGCTTTCCTCTTCCAGAATGACTCATCATAACGGAGCCATGCTTGTCCCCCATAAATCTTATGGGCCTCTCCAATAAAGTCCATATAGTGAAATAGGGGAAAGCAGTTCTCTGGTGCCTTCTCACCTATAACACTTGCCAAAATGGCGAAAGCTTGAAGCCAATTGACAAATGTTTGTGGGATCAGGCACCACCGGTGCTTCTACTCATCCGCCTTACTATCATCCTTCTTGCTTTTATCCAAGTTGAACTTTTCAAGCTGAAGCAAGGATAAAATCTCGACATATTGGTCCTTCCAGATCTTTTCCCTAACTTGCTTTTTAAGATGAGCCCCCAATGGACCCTCAAAACACACATACACCTCCCCATTTTCCCTGTCATCCAAATGGATCCTACACTCCTTCTCTTTTTCCGTCTGCACCAACACAGAAACAGGATCAGAAAACGTACCAGACATCTCTGATGCCCTACCCAGCAAACCATACCCACTAAACTGTGGAGCAACTTGCTAAATACCCAGGCACTGCCCCTCTTTCAAACGAATGAGCAAATCTCTTACATTTGCTACAATATCCCTAACCCCCTCACTAGCCAAATTTCACCGAACACCAACCCCATGACCTACGCCCCCTGGGTCAAGTACTTGATTTCGACCCAACCTGGGAGACATCAAAACCTGAGGAAACGGACAAGACATAGAATCATACTCACCAGGCTTCGAGGGAGCTGTGACCTCTCCAGCCGGAAATCCAAAATCCTGCTGTCCGTCCACTGCGCCGATCTGGCCCACTGGACCCTCAGGTGCCTGAGGTCCAAAACCAGGTGACCCGTAGATGCTGATGCCATAGCCCTGAGACTCGCACCACACTGGAAAGGGCCGATCCAGATTCTCGTCCTGGACCAGCAAGCTGTGTCTGCGCTGAGTACCCTGCAGTAGAGTTGAGCGAAACGGGTCGAAAAAATTCAAAAGTCGCCAAGTCGGGTTTCATGAAACGAAACCCGACCCTAGGATGAGGTCGGCCACGAGGTCGGCGACTTACGCGCCAAAGTCGCGTTTCAAAAGTTTGTTTTGCGCTCTTTTTCAGCCAATCAGGATCCACGGACACTGTGGGCAACGTGATGACATAGGCACGGGTCACCACCATCTTTCAGAAGGGCATGCAAGTAATTGGCTTGCTTTGGTGGGCGTCACAGGGGGTATAAAAGGGCGTGCACGCCGACCGCCATCTTACTTCTGCCGATCTTAGTATAGGGAGAGGTTGCTGCTGATTCTGTAGGGAGAGCGTTAGGCAGGGAAGAAGACAAAAAAACTGCTTCTGCTGCTAGCGATTTGGCCTGCACAACACACCAGTCACTGTGTGTGCAGTGCAAGGGGAGGCTATATAGTGGTGTATCAGTGGTGTTGGTTGTTGGACTGCCTTTTAAGGCTTCCTGACAGGCTGGCATTGCTGTTTACCCACTGCTCCGCAAACTGCTTTTTTAAAAGCAATCCCAATTTTTTTTTTTTGTCCTGCTGAGAAGAAAAAAAAACTGCTTCTGCTGCTAGCAATTTGGCCTGCACAACACACCAGTCACTGTGTGTGCAGTGCAAGAGGAGGCTATATAGTGGTGTATCAGTGGTGTTGGTTGTTGGGCTGCCTTCTAAGGCTTCCTGACAGGCTGGCATTGCTGTTTACCCACTGCTCCGCAAACTGCTTTTTTAAAAGCAATCCAATCTCCCTTATCCTCTAGTCACTTTTGTCACAGCTGTGCCATCGAGCCTGTCACATAGCGCTCAGATATTCATTGGGCCTCACACAATCCAAAAGTGTCCAGTGTCCAAAAGTGTGTGCAGAGATTCAAAATCTCCCTTATCCTCTAGTCACTTTTGTCACAGCAGTGCCATCGAGCCTGTCACATAGCGCTCAGATATCAGTGGGCCTCACACAATCCAAAAGTGTCCAGTGTCCAAAAGTGTGTGCAGATATTCAAAATCTCCCTTATCCTCTAGTCACTTTTGTCACAGCAGTGCCATCGAGCCTGTCACATAGCGCTCAGATATCAGTGGGCCTCACACAATCCAAAAGTGTCCACTGTCCACAAGTGTGTGCAGAAATTCAAAATCTCCCTTATCCTCTAGTCACTTTTGTCACAGCTGTGCCATCGAGCCTGTCACATAGCGCTCAGATATCAGTGGGCCTCACACAATCCAAAAGTGTCCAGTGACCAAAAGTGTGTGCAGATATTCAAAATCTCCCTTATCCTCTAGTCACTTTTGTCACAGCAGTGCCATCGAGCCTGTCACATAGCGCTCAGATATCAGTGGGCCTCACACAATCCAAAAGTGTCCAGTGTCCAAAAGTGTGTGCAGATATTCAAAATCTCCCTTATCCTCTAGTCACTTTTGTCACAGCAGTGCCATCGAGCCTGTCACATAGCGCTCAGATATCAGTGGGCCTCACACAATCCAAAAGTGTCCAGTGTCCAAAAGTGTGTGCAGATATTCAAAATCTCCCTTATCCTCTAGTCACTTTTGTCACAGCATTGCCATCGAGTCTGTCACATAGCGCTCAGATATCAGTGGGCCTCACACAATCCAAAAGTGTCCACTGTCCACAAGTGTGTGCAGAAATTCAAAATCTCCCTTATCCTCTAGTCACTTTTGTCACAGCTGTGCCATCGAGCCTGTCACATAGCGCTCAGATATCAGTGGGCCTCACACAATCCAAAAGTGTCCAGTGTCCAAAAGTGTGTGCAGATATTCAAAATCTCCCTTATCATCTAGTCACTTTTGTCACAGCAGTGCCATCGAGCCTGTCACATAGCGCTCAGATATCAGTGGGCCTCACACAATCCAAAAGTGTCCAGTGTCCAAAAGTGTGTGCAGATATTCAAAATCTCCCTTATCCTCTAGTCACTTTTGTCACAGCAGTGCCATCGAGCCTGTCACATAGCGCTCAGATATCAGTGGGCCTCACACAATCCAAAAGTGTCCAGTGTCCAAAAGTGTGTGCAGATATTCAAAATCTCCCTTATCCTCTAGTCACTTTTGTCACAGCAGTGCCATCGAGCCTGTCACATAGCGCTCAGATATCAGTGGGCCTCACACAATCCAAAAGTGTCCAGTGTCCAAAAGTGTGTGCAGATATTCAAAATCTCCCTTATCCTCTAGTCACTTTTGTCACAGCAGTGCCATCGAGCCTGTCACATAGCGCTCAGATATCAGTGGGCCTCACACAATCCAAAAGTGTCCACTGTCCACAAGTGTGTGCAGAAATTCAAAATCTCCCTTATCCTCTAGTCACTTTTGTCACAGCTGTGCCATCGAGCCTGTCACATAGCGCTCAGATATCAGTGGGCCTCACACAATCCAAAAGTGTCCAGTGTCCAAAAGTGTGTGCAGATATTCAAAATCTCCCTTATCCTCTAGTCACTTTTGTCACAGCAGTGCCATCGAGCCTGTCACATAGCGCTCAGATATCAGTGGGCCTCACACAATCCAAAAGTGTCCAGTGTCCAAAAGTGTGTGCAGATATTCAATATCTCCCTTATCCTCTAGTCACTTTTGTCACAGCAGTGCCATTGAGCCTGTCACATAGCGCTCAGATATCAGTGGGCCTCACACAATCCAAAAGTGTCCAGTGTCCAAAAGTGTGTGCAGATATTCAAAATCTCCCTTATCCTCTAGTCACTTTTGTCACAGCAGTGCCATCGAGCCTGTCACATAGCGCTCAGATATCAGTGGGCCTCACACAATCCAAAAGTGTCCAGTGTCCAAAAGTGTGTGCAGATATTCAAAATCTCCCTTATCCTCTAGTCACTTTTGTCACAGCAGTGCCATCGAGCCTGTCACATAGCGCTCAGATATCAGTGGGCCTCACACAATCCAAAAGTGTCCAGTGTCCAAAAGTGTGTGCAGAAATTCAAAATCTCCCCTGCCCTATAGACACCTTGTACCTTGTTTTACATTACTATATAGTTTGTTGGATTTTGTCTACATTACTACCAAAAATGAGGAAGGCTGGTGGAAGAGGCCGTGGAATTGGGCGGGGGTTGGCAGCTGGTAATGATGGTGTTGGTGGTGGATCTGATAGTAGTGGCAAGAGCAA
The DNA here is from genome assembly GCF_039654945.1 of Dendrobates tinctorius. Classification (NCBI taxonomy): domain Eukaryota; kingdom Metazoa; phylum Chordata; class Amphibia; order Anura; family Dendrobatidae; genus Dendrobates; species Dendrobates tinctorius. The sequence continues at coordinate 2,603,700 of NW_027361807.1, read as the reverse complement.
AATAGGACCGAATGCAGGAGGTGCTGACCCTGCGTCATCGTCTGGCTACATAACGCCTCGAACGCTTAGTTTTCTAGGAGTTGGCAAACCGCTTTTAAAGCCAGAGCATCAGGAAAAAGTTTTGTCTTACATTGCTGACTCAGCCTCCAGCTCTATCGCCTCCTCTTCTTCAGTTGTAAAAAGTAAAAGCACTGAGTCGTCATTGGAGGCTCATGTTCATGAACCACACCTTTCCTTGTGTCCTTCACCCCAACCAAGATTGAAGGATGACGCAGGCCATACTACTGATTACTCCATGGAGCTGTTTTCACATACCATGCCTGGATTATCAAGTCAAATGGTGAATTACCCAGGCCAAGATGAATCTGACATGGAGTGCACTGATGCACAGCCGCTGATGGATGATTCTGCTGGTACATTCACTCAGAGCACTACATTGTCCTCGCAGTGTACAGAGCCAGATTTTGACCCTGATGAGACTCAGGTGCCCCTTCCCGCACACTATACCACCATACACGGTGACACAGAGGAAGGTGCACATGACATAGAAGAGGAGGTGATGGATGACCCAGTTGTTGACCCAGATTGGCATCCATTGGGGGAAGAGGGTGCTGCTTCCAATAGCTCAGATGAGGAGCATCCACAGCAGACATCGACATCGCAACAGCTGTTATCTGGCAGGCCCGGAGCACTCCAAAGACAGGTTCCAAACATCAAAAGAGTTGCTGGACAGCTTGTCCAGAGGGTCAAAAGATCACAGCGTGCTAGGCCGCAAAATGTCTGCCAAAGTAGGAAGAGTGCAGTGTGGCACTTTTTTGAACAAAATCCTCATGATCAGGCCAAGGTTATCTGTAAGAAGTGCGTAAAGACCTTTAGCCGAGGGAAAAATCTGAAAAATTTGAATACCAGTTGCATGCTTAGACATTTAACCAGCATGCACTTGCAAGCGTGGACACAACACCAAACCTCAAGTGCCACATGTGCAACTGATCACAACGAAGGTAGTCAGCAACGCTACATTGTTTCCCCCACTGTAAGCCCACCGGTTAGCACAGCAGCAAATGTTGAGGTGTCGTTGTAAGGCCACAGCAGTCAGGGAATCCCACTGTTATATCAACGAAAGACTGATTCTAGGCCATCAGAAAGAACACCAACTCCATCACCATCATCAACCCTCTCTCAGTCCGCCCTGTCCACCGCTACTTCCACCATATGCAGCTCTCAAGTCCAGCTCACCCTCCCAGACACTATGAGTAGGTCAAGAAAGTACTCAGTCTCTCATCCGCGTACACTGGGTTTGAACGCCCACATTGCCAAACTAATCTCGTTTGAGATGATGCCCTTTCGGTTGGTGGAAAGCACAGCTTTCCGCGAACTCATGGCCTATGCAGTACCACGCTATGACCTACCCAGTCGCCACTTCTTCTCTCGCAAAGCCATCCCAGCCCTCCACCATCATGTGAAAGACCGCATTGTCCATGCACTCAAGCAGTCAGTGAGCGGAAAGGTGCACCTCACTACTGATGCATGGTCAAGTCGGCATGGCCAGGGCCGTTACGTGTCCATCACTGCGCACTGGGTTAATGTGGTGGATGCAGGGTCCACAGGGGACAGCGGTGGTGGGACAGTGCTGCCTAGCCCATGGTATAGGAAACAGTTGGCTGTAGGCGTTCCACCCTCCTCCTCCTCCTCCTCCAGAAGCGAAAGCTCGTTCACAGAGCGCAGTCGTACGAGCACTCCATCTGCAGCTGCCACTGTTGCACACGATGTGTCCCCCTATCGAGCAGCTAGTGGAAAGCGTCAGCAGGCTGTGTTGCAGATGATGTGTTTGGGCGACAGACATACCGCCGAGGTGCTGGCCGAGTACTTGAAGCGACAAACTGAGTCATGGCTGGGCAGTGTACATTTTGAGGCAGGCAAGGTAGTTAGTGATAACGGCCGTAATTTTGTGGCAGCCATAGCCCTTTCAAAACTCAGCCGCATACCTTGCTTGGCTCACACCTTGAACCTGGTGGTGCAGTGCTTCCTCAAAAATTATCCGGAGTTAACAGCCCTGCTCCAGAAGGTGCGAAGACTGTGCGCGCACATCCGCCGGTCGCCTGTACACTCCGTTCGTATGCAGAAGCTGCAGCGATTGCTCCACCTTCCCAACCACCGCCTCATTATCGACATTGCAACAAGGTGGAACTCCACCCTGCACATGGTGGAGCGGCTGTGCGAGCAGAGGCAGGCCATAATGCATTTGTGGGAGGATACACGGCCAGGCACTTTGAGAGCAGACATGGAGTTGACAGGTGTGCAGTGGTCGAAGCTGAAAGACCTCTGTAAAGTCCTTCAGTGTTTTGAGGAATGCACACGGCTGGTAAGCGCAGACGACGCCATCCTAAGCATGAGCATCCCACTTATGCGTCTGCTCATGCAAACTTTGACGCACCTTAAGGAGCAGGCGTCTGCAGCCAATGTTGATGAGGAGGAAGAGGAGGAGGGAATCCTTGATGACATTCAGCCATTGTCTGCTCAGGGACCTCTCCTGGACGAGGTGGAGGAAGAAGAGGAGGAGGAGGAGGATGATGGGGATGATTACTTAGGGGAGGAGGATGCATCTCGTGGGGCAAGTAAAAATGTTGGCGTGGCAAGGTCTGGTACAGGGTTTGTGCGTGACTGGAGGGATGTGGATTTGCCAGAAAGTGCTCCTCCACCCAGCACTCGCAGTGCATCATTGACACCGGGAACATTGGCCCACATGTCAGATTATGCCTTGCGGATCCTAAAAAGGGACCCCCGCATTGCCAAAATGATGAACGATGACGACTACTGGTTGGCCAGCATCCTGGATCCACGCTATAAAGGCAAATTACAAAACATCATGCCACAGGAGAACCTTGACCTAATATTGGCTAATAAACAAGCAACTCTGGTAAATCGGTTGCTTGAGGCATTCCCAGCACACAGCAGCGGTGATGGTTCTCACACGAGCCGTACGGGCCGGGGGCAGCTTGGCAGAGGTGTTCGTGGTGCACACAGCAGAAGTGGCGTTGGAGACAGGGGTTTCATGACAATGTTGTGGACTGATTTTTCAAATACCGCTCACACAACTGGTAATACTGCATCGATGGAAAGTGACAGGAGACAGCAGTTGTCAACTATGGTAACAAACTACTTTTCCTCCCATATCGATGTTCTCCCACACAGGTCATTCCCCTTTGACTATTGGGCCGCTAAACTGGACACCTGGCCTGAATTGGCACAATATGCCTTACAGGAGCTCGCTTGCCCAGCTGCAAGTGTGCTATCGGAAAGAGTCTTCAGTGCAGCTGGATCAATCCTGACAGAAAAAAGGACCCGTCTGTCAACCCAAAATGTGGATGATCTAACCTTCATTAAAATGAACCACGCATGGGTTTCCAAGGATTTTGTCCCACCTTCCCCTGATGACACATAGGGTGACAGAAAAATGGCTTGCTTTGGTCCACCTCTTCCTGGTACTTCACCTATTTCGCCTTTTGCATCAGCTGAATGTCCAACATCAACATATGCCACTTTCTAAAACTCCCTAACTGTGCTGCCTCCCCCCCCATGGCCGGGGTCACCACCTACCGCACGACATCGTGCGAGTGCCGTTGCCCTGGACAGGTGGGTAGGCCGACTCTTGGGCACGGGCACTGGCACAGGGTCCCTCATAGTGCAATCAAGTGTCTCTGACGGTGGTGGTGCACACCCGCCGTCAGACACACCGCTGTACTATGATGGGCCCAGTGCCAGTACCGACGCCCACGAGTGGGCCCCCCTTGCTTGGGCAGGGCCCCAGCATTTGCAATCTTTACCTCTCCCTGCTCCTCCGCTGTGTAATCTGGGCCATCAAATCCATACTGTGCCTGACACCGTCTGAGCCTGCCTCCTGAGACATATATTTTGAATGTGTACGCTATCCATACATGTTATCCAGGGATACGGTACCCTTTATAACCTTTGTGCAATCACGTGCAATCCATACGGGGCCTAACACCGTCTGAGCCTGCCTCATGCTGTATAGACATATATTTTGAATGTGTACGCTATCCATACATGTTATCCGGGGATACGGTACCCTTTCTAACCTTTGTGCAATCACGTGCAATCCATACTGGGCCTAACACCGTCTGAGCCTGCCTCCTGAGACATATATTTTGAATGTGTACGCTATCCATACATGTTATCCAGGGATACGGTACCCTTTCTAACCTTTGTGCAATCACGTGCAATCCATACTGGGCCTAACACCGTCTGAGCCTGCCTCCTGAGACATATATTTTGAATGTGTACGCTATCCATACATGTTATCCAGGGATACAGTACCCTTTCTAACCTTTGTGCAATCACGTGCAATCCATACTGGGCCTAACACCGTCTGAGCCTGCCTCCTGAGACATATATTTTGAATGTGTACGCTATCCATACATGTTATCCAGGGATACGGTACCCTTTCTAACCTTTGTGCAATCATGTGCAATCCATACTGGGCCTAACACCGTCTGAGCCTGCCTCATGCTGTATAGACATATATTTTGAATGTGTACGCTATCCATACATGTTATCCAGGGATACGGTACCCTTTCTAACCTTTGTGCAATCACGTGCAATCCATACTGGGCCTAACACCGTCTGAGCCTGCCTCATGCTGTATAGACATATATTTTGAATGTGTACGCTATCCATACATGTTATCCAGGGATACGGTACCCTTTCTAACCTTTGTGCAATCACGTGCAATCCATACTGGGCCTAACACCGTCTGAGCCTGCCTCATGCTGTATAGACATATATTTTGAATGTGTACGCTATCCATACATGTTATCCAGGGATACGGTACCCTTTCTAACCTTTGTGCAATCACGTGCAATCCATACTGGACGTGAGAACGGCTGGCGAGCTTTTAAGCAAGCTACAGCACCTGTCCAGACAAGTACAGGGATTCCCTAGCGAGGAGACTTATTTGATTGTTTTCAATGTTGGGACAGCAATTTTTGGGGAGCAATATACTCTGGAGAATGATAGATGGGGCCCACCATACACTGGAACATTCCAAAGGTGGACATCAGACACTGGAGCAGCATTTACAGGGCCCATTATACACTAGAGCATTAGAAATGGGGCCCATTATGTTTGGAGCATTATTTGGGCCCATAAGACAGTGGAGCTTCATCCATGGGGACCAACATATACTGTAGCATTATGTGGAGCTCATCATATACTGTTTCAAACATTATATGGGACCAATGATTCTGTATGGAGAAATAGATGGGCCTCGTCATGAGATGTAAAAAGTGAGGTATTTTTCATTGTACTATACCGCTATTTCTCTGCCATATCGGAGCATGATGAGTTGTGGTATGTGTTAAAGGGGCGCTCTTTCGCCCAGGGCACATGAAAACCTGGAGCCAGCCCTCCCCCCCCACAGGTTGTAGCCAAATAACCCCCATTTTTCAGTGCGTAACTTGTATTATGAAGTTAATTAAGGTTGACAAGCTTAAGAAAGAAGAATTGATGCTTTTGGCATTCAAATGGGCACTGTAGGTGTGTTTCCTGTCCTCCTCTCACTGCCGACTTTTATTCCCCATTGACTTACATTGGGTTTCGTGTTTCGGGACGACCCCGACTTTTCCCTATAATCGGACGATCTTGCTCGACCCGACTTTTGGAAAAGTCGGGTTTCACGAAACGAAACGCGACCCTAAAAAACCAAAAGTCGCTCAACTCTACCCTGCAGCGCACAGCCCACTGTCCGATCTTCTCCTTAGCAGCAGAGGGGGGGTGGCCACCAAAGGTAATTCTGTAGGGGAGGTGGACACACCACCTGGAAAGGTGACAGGGCCTGTATGCAGAGACATACCATCCGCCGGCGAATCCTCCCTGATGTCACTCCTCCCATGATGCCTGGCATGTGCAGGCCCCACCCCAACACAGGCTGAGGTTGAGGCCTGCTAACCGCCGCTGAACTCAGCCTGGCAGGTGGATTCCTCCCAGACCGGGGCCTGCTGACATGCTTTTTCTCCGGTGCCCAGCTTGGAGGGTCCCCGGAGGTGCTCCTGTGCCTGCGCTGGGTCTGGGGAGCTGCATCTGGCAATTGCCACTCTGGAGGCCACACCCGATGGGGACGCCGCTAGCATGGGGGATCCTCCACCACCGTCCTTGCTCTCCCACTGATAATGCTGGATGCTGGCCTTTCCAACCAGCCAGGAGGCTGCGACAATGTTGCAACCCTAAAACACTCCAGGATCTGCTCCAGAGCTGCCATGGTAATCTGTGATAAGGGATGACTATGCTTGACCCCTGTGAATGGGAACTGAGGGGGCCCCACCCCTGACCTGGCCATATAACTGACCCCACACAGTATCCTCCCCTAATATGATGCCCCCACCCCCTCCAACCCATTGTCATATCAGCCTGCACACACGCCATTGGGGGGGCATCTCTTCTCCGGCCTTTACTACAGTAGCTCTAGTCTCCCCCTGTAGGAAGACATAGCCCTCTTGTAAAAAATAGTGCAAACAACAACAGGTTCAAAGCTATCTGCCAAAAAGTGAAAATCAGATACAGTAGATGGGAGCACAAAGGCTTATTCCTGACTATAAAGTTCACCCTACCAGAAAGTCTCAATTACCTCATCAAAAACAGCAAGTTACAAGTGCCTGTATGTGAGGAATTGTGAAGCACTAACTGAATGAAAAGCCTGCCACCATGCAAGTGCCAAACACTACTGAATGGTACCACTATCAAGAGAGATGATCGCGAGAACGGGCTGTGACCAATACAGCAGATGTGTGCTGTGCTGCACTGTGATTGAGACAAGGATATTTTGTCCATAAGATGGATGTGCTGCTGAAGTGTTTGGCAACGGACCATCACAATTATGAGCAACGTTTCACCAGTGTTAGTTCATTGCTGTAAACCAACTTTCTACCTCTACTAAGTCTGGCACATCTTAAAACGACTTTGTAATAATCAAGCTCATTGTCTCCAAGAGAGTAAAATCCACTAGAACTGATGCTTGTGTCTGTTTGCATTGCTTTGGCCATTCCTGAGTGGGGAACCACTCAGTCCAACAAGGGCCAATTATATCCATATTATTTAAAGGGGCTATCACATTCACAGACAGTCCCTGGGACATTTTACACACCACTGGATGTCTAATAGATCAAAATATTTATATACATCTGGTTTACAAGGATTCAACCTGTTGTCAGCATTCTTCACACGGCGAGGTAAACTTATCACCCTGATTCTGGGGAGAAGGCTCAGGACCCACAGTAAATAATAATAATAATAATAATAATAATAATAATAAAAAATAAAAAAGGTTAGGGTTAAGTGTAGTGTACTCACAGTGCAGGAAGATACTTCCATAGCAGCAGAACTTTTAAGTAAGGCAGAGAGTAGAGAGTGATAGACCCCACACTACATGTTTAGGGCTCAGGTAATGACACAGTGCAGTAGTGCCAGTCATTGCAGGATAAAATTTCAAGTTTTTATTAAACCTTTATGGTGAGGAGGAGGAGGAGGAGGAGCATTAGTATATTGCATCCTAATTGATAAAAATAAACTATTAACACTTCCTCTTTTTGAAAGTGTTTTTTGATTACATGCCTAAAGCTTTTGCACAGTCCCTTAGAATAATTAGGAAATGTGGCATGGAATCCTTTAACCCTTTCACTCTCCAAGCTTGTTTTCACCTTCATGACCAGGCCACATTTTACAATTCTGACCAGTGTCAATGTACCTGGTAATAACTCTTGAACATTGTAATGTAGCCCACTGATTCTCAGACTGCTTTTTGTGACATATTGTAAATCATGATAGTAGTAACATTTCTTTGATATGACTTGTGTTTATTTGTGAAAATAACTAATTTTGCAAAAATAAGCAAAATGTGGCAATTTTCAATTTTATGCCATTAAACCAGAGAGGTATGTCACACAAAATAGTTAATTAATAACATAATAATTTGTGACATGTCTACTTTATATCAGCCCAATTTTTGAAATATAAATATTTTTGGTAGGAAGTTAGAAGGATTAAAAATTGACCAGCGATTTTCCATTTTTCCAACAAAATTTACAAACCATTTTTTTAGGGACCACATCATATTTGAAGTGACTTTGAGGGATCTATGACAAAAAATACCCAAAATTGACAACATTCTAAAAATGGCACCTTCAAGGTGCTCAAAACCACATTCAACAAGTTTATTAGCTCCTCGGGTGCTTCACAGAAATTTTTTGGAATGTGGAAGGAAAAAATGAACATTTAACTTTTTGTCACAAAAATTTTACTTTAGACCCATATTTTTTTATTTTCACAAGGGTAAAAGGAAAAAATGGACCCTAAAATTTGTTGTGCAATTTCTCCTGAGAGTGGCAATACCCCATATATGGGGGAAAACCACTGTTTAGGCACACGGCAGGGCTTGGAAGGGAAGAGCACCATTTCACTTTTTGAATGTAAAATTTGATGGAATAATTAGAAGATGCCATTTTGCATTTGGAGAGCCCCTGATGTGCCTAAACAGTTGAAACCACTCACAAATGACACCGTTTTCGAAATAAGGGTAACAGGAGTATGACAATACCCCATATGTGGGGTAAAACTATAGTTTGGGCTCACAGCAGTGCTGGAAAGGGAAGGAGCGCCATTTTTGAATGTAAAAATTGCTTGAAATAATTAGCGGACGCCATTTTGCGTTTGGAGAGCCCCTGATGTGTCTAAACAGTGGAAATCCCCCACAAGTAACACCATTTTGGAAACTAGACCCCTCAGGGACATTGTCTAATGTGTGGTGAGCACCTTGACCTTCCAGGTCCTTCACAGAACTTTATAACATTGAGCCGTGAAAATAAAAAAAAAAATCACATTTTCCCACAAAAATGTTATTTAGACCCAATCATTTTTTTTCTTTTCACAAGAATAGCAGGAGAAAATCGACACCAGAAATTGTTGTACTATTTCTCCTGAGTATGCAGGTACCCGATGGTAGGGCTCAGAAAAGGAGTGACGTTTTGGAACACAGACTTTGATTGAATGGTCTGCCAGTGTCATGTATAACTTTGACAGCAGAGGGAACCTCCACGATTTACACAATTTTGGAAGATAGACCACTTTAGGAATGTATCTAGATGAGTGGTCAGCACCTTAAACCCCCAGCTACTTCACAGAAGTTTATAACGTAGAGCCGTGAAAATAGAAAAAAAATCACATTTTTGCCACATTGTCATGGTATTTTAGCCCCAAATTTTTATTTTCACAAGGATAGCAGGAGAAAATGGACCCTAAAAGTTGTTGTGCAATTTTGCCTGAGTATGCCATTATCCCATAAGTGGTCGAAAACTACTTTTGAGGCACAGTGCAAAACTCAAAGGGGAATAAGGACCATATTGGTGTTCAGATTTTGCTGGACTGGTTTAATGGTGCTGTGTCACATTGGCAGAGTCCCTGTGGTGTCAGAACTGCAGAACCCCCCATAAGAGACCCCATTTTACAAACTACACCTCTCAATAAATTCATCTAGGGGTGCAGTGACAATATTGACACCTCAGGTAGGTCACAGAATTTTATACCATTGGGCAATGAAGAAAAAAATAATTACATTTTTACCATCAAAATTTTGCTTTAGAACCAGATTTTACATTTTCACACTGGGAAATGGGTACAGTAAAAATGGCACAAAAATTGTCCCCATCTTACAGTACAGTGTATCCATAAATCAAGACTCAGGAAGGACGGAGCACTATTGGCAAATCCTGAGTTTTGCCGTATGGCTAAGCAGTAGAGTTGAGCGAAACGGGTCGAAAAAATTCAAAAGTCGCCGACTTTTGGCAAAGTCGGGTTTCATGAAACGAAACCCGACCCTAGGATGAGGTCGGCCACGAGGTCGGCGACTTACGCGCCAAAGTCGCGTTTCAAAAGTTTGTTTTGCGCTCTTTTTCAGCCAATCAGGATCCACGGACACTGTGGGCAACGTGATGACATAGGCACGGGTCACCACCATCATTCAGAAGGGCATGCAAGTGATTGGCTTGCTTTGGTGGGCGTCACAGGGGGTATAAAAGGGCGTGCACGCCGACCGCCATCTTACTTCTGCCGATCTTAGTATAGGGAGAGGTTGCTGCTGATTCTGTAGGGAGAGCGTTAGGCAGGGAAGAAGACAAAAAAACTGCTTCTGCTGCTAGCGATTTGGCCTGCACAACACACAAGTCACTGTGTGTGCAGTGCAAGGGGAGGCTATATTGTGGTGTATCAGTGGTGTTGGTTGTTGGGCTGCCTTTTAAGGCTTCCTGACACGCTGGCATTGCTGTTTACCCACTGCTCCGCAAACTGCTTTTTTAAAAGCAATCCAATCTCCCTTATCCTCTCGTCACTTTGGTCACAGGCAGCTGTGCCATCGAGCGTGTCACATAGCGCTCAGATATCAGTGGGCCGCACACAATCCACAAGTGTCCAGTGTCCAAAAGTGTACGCAGAGATTCAAAATCTCCATTATCCTCTCGTCACTTTGGTCACAGGCAGCTGTGCCATCGAGCGTGTCACATAGCGCTCAGATATCAGTGGGCCGCACACAATCCACAAGTGTCCAGTGTCCAAAAGTGTACGCAGAGATTCAAACTCTCCATTATCCTCTCGTCACTTTGGTCACAGGCAGCTGTGCCATCGAGCGTGTCACATAGCGCTCAGATATCAGTGGGCCGCACACAATCCACAAGTGTCCAGTGTCCAAAAGTGTACGCAGAGATTCAAAATCTCCATTATCCTCTCGTCACTTTGGTCACAGGCAGCTGTGCCATCAGTGGGCCGCACACAATCCACAAGTGTCCACTGTCCACAAGTGTACGCAGAGATTCAAAATCTCCATTATCCTCTCGTCACTTTGGTCACAGGCAGCTGTGCCATCGAGCGTGTCACATAGCGCTCAGATATCAGTGGGCCGCACACAATCCACAAGTGTCCAGTGTCCAAAAGTGTACGCAGAGATTCAAAATCTCCATTATCCTCTCGTCACTTTGGTCACAGGTAGCTGTGCCATCGAGCGTGTCACATAGCGCTCAGATATCAGTGGGCCGCACACAATCCACAAGTGTCCAGTGTCCAAAAGTGTACGCAGAGATTCAAAATCTCCATTATCCTCTCGTCACTTTGGTCACAGGCAGCTGTGCCATCGAGCGTGTCACATAGCGCTCAGATATCAGTGGGCCGCACACAATCCACAAGTGTCCAGTGTCCAAAAGTGTACGCAGAGATTCAAAATCTCCATTATCCTCTCGTCACTTTGGTCACAGGCAGCTGTGCCATCGAGCGTGTCACATAGCGCTCAGATATCAGTGGGCCGCACACAATCCACAAGTGTCCAGTGTCCAAAAGTGTACGCAGAGATTCAAAATCTCCATTATCCTCTCGTCACTTTGGTCACAGGCAGCTGTGCCATCGAGCGTGTCACATAGCGCTCAGATATCAGTGGGCCGCACACAATCCACAAGTGTCCAGTGTCCAAAAGTTTACGCAGAGATTCAAAATCTCCATTATCCTCTCGTCACTTTGGTCACAGGCAGCTGTGCCATCGAGCGTGTCACATAGCGCTCAGATATCAGTGGGCCGCACACAATCCACAAGTGTCCAGTGTCCAAAAGTGTACGCAGAGATTCAAAATCTCCATTATCCTCTCGTCACTTTGGTCACAGGCAGCTGTGCCATCGAGCGTGTCACATAGCGCTCAGATATCAGTGGGCCGCACACAATCCACAAGTGTCCACTGTCCACAAGTGTACGCAGAGATTCAAAATCTCCATTATCCTCTCGTCACTTTGGTCACAGGCAGCTGTGCCATCGAGCGTGTCACATAGCGCTCAGATATCAGTGGGCCGCACACAATCCACAAGTGTCCAGTGTCCAAAAGTGTACGCAGAGATTCAAAATCTCCATTATCCTCTCGTCACTTTGGTCACAGGCAGCTGTGCCATCGAGCGTGTCACATAGCGCTCAGATATCAATGGGCCTCACACAATCCACAAGTGTCCAGTGTCCAAAAGTGTACGCAGAGATTCAAAATCTCCATTATCCTCTCGTCACTTTGGTCACAGGCAGCTGTGCCATCGAGCGTGTCACATAGCGCTCAGATATCAGTGGGCCGCACACAATCCACAAGTGTCCAGTGTCCAAAAGTGTACGCAGAGATTCAAAATCTCCATTATCCTCTCGTCACTTTGGTCACAGGCAGCTGTGCCATCGAGCGTGTCACATAGCACTCAGATATCAGTGGGCCGCACACAATCCACAAGTGTCCACTGTCCAAAAGTGTACACAGAGATTCAAAATCTCCATTATCCTCTCGTCACTTTGGTCACAGGCAGCTGTGCCATCGAGCATGTCACATAGCGCTCAGATATCAGTGGGCCGCACACAATCCACAAGTGTCCACTGTCCACAAGTGTACGCATAGATTCAAAATCTCCATTATCCTCTCGTCACTTTGGTCACAGGCAGCTGTGCCATCGAGCGTGTCACATAGCGCTCAGATATCAGTGGGCCGCACACAATCCACAAGTGTCCAGTGTCCAAAAGTGTACGCAGAGATTCAAAATCTCCATTATCCTCTCGTCACTTTGGTCACAGGCAGCTGTGCCATCGAGCGTGTCACATAGCGCTCAGATATCAGTGGGCCGCACACAATCCACAAATGTCCAGTGTCCAAAAGTGTACGCAGAGATTCAAAATCTCCATTATCCTCTCGTCACTTTGGTCACAGGCAGCTGTGCCATCGAGCGTGTCACATAGCGCTCAGATATCAGTGGGCCACACACAATCCACAAGTGTCCAGTGTCCAAAAGTGTACGCAGAGATTCAAAATCTCCATTATCCTCTCGTCACTTTGGTCACAGGCAGCTGTGCCATCGAGCGTGTCACATAGCGCTCAGATATCAGTGGGCCGCACACAATCCACAAGTGTCCACTGTCCACAAGTGTACGCAGAGATTCAAAATCTCCATTATCCTCTCGTCACTTTGGTCACAGGCAGCTGTGCCATCGAGCGTGTCACATAGCGCTCAGATATCAGTGGGCCGCACACAATCCACAAGTGTCCAGTGTCCAAAAGTGTACGCAGAGATTCAAAATCTCCATTATCCTCTCGTCACTTTGGTCACAGGCAGCTGTGCCATCGAGCGTGTCACATAGCGCTCAGATATCAGTGGGCCGCACACAATCCACAAGTGTCCAGTGTCCAAAAGTGTACGCAGAGATTCAAAATCTCATTATCCTCTCGTCACTTTGGTCACAGGCAGCTGTGCCATTGAGCGTGTCACATAGCGCTCAGATATCAGTGGGCCGCACACAATCCACAAGTGTCCACTGTCCACAAGTGTACGCAGAGATTCAAAATCTCCATTATCCTCTCGTCACTTTGGTCACAGGCAGCTGTGCCATCGAGCGTGTCACATAGCGCTCAGATATCAGTGGGCCGCACACAATCCACAAGTGTCCAGTGTCCAAAAGTGTACGCAGAGATTCAAAATCTCCATTATCCTCTCGTCACTTTGGTCACAGGTAGCTGTGCCATCGAGCGTGTCACATAGCGCTCAGATATCAGTGGGCCGCACACAATCCACAAGTGTCCAGTGTCCAAAAGTGTACGCAGAGATTCAAAATCTCCATTATCCTCTCGTCACTTTGGTCACAGGCAGCTGTGCCATCGAGCGTGTCACATAGCGCTCAGATATAAGTGGGCCGCACACAATCCACAAGTGTCCAGTGTCCAAAAGTGGACGCAGAGATTCAAAATCTCCATTATCCTCTCGTCACTTTGGTCACAGGCAGCTGTGCCATCGAGCGTGTCACATAGCGCTCAGATATCAGTGGGCCGCACACAATCCACAAGTGTCCAGTGTCCAAAAGTGTACGCAGAGATTCAAAATCTCCATTATCCTCTCGTCACTTTGGTCACAGGCAGCTGTGCCATCGAGCGTGTCACATAGCGCTCAGATATCAGTGGGCCGCACACAATCCACAAGTGTCCAGTGTCCAAAAGTGTACGCAGAGATTCAAAATCTCCATTATCCTCTCGTCACTTTGGTCACAGGCAGCTGTGCCATCAAGCGTGTCACATAGCGCTCAGATATCAGTGGGCCGCACACAATCCACAAGTGTCCAATGTCCAAAAGTGTACGCAGAGATTCAAAATCTCCATTATCCTCTCGTCACTTTGGTCACAGGCAGCTGTGCCATCGAGCGTGTCACATAGCGCTCAGATATCAGTGGGCCGCACACAATCCACAAGTGTCCACTGTCCACAAGTGTACGCAGAGATTCAAAATCTCCATTATCCTCTCGTCACTTTGGTCACAGGCAGCTGTGCCATCGAACGTGTCACATAGCGCTCAGATATCAGTGGGCCGCACACAATCCACAAGTGTCCAGTGTCCAAAAGTGTACGCAGAGATTCAAAATCTCCATTATCCTCTCGTCACTTTGGTCACAGGCAGCTGTGCCATCGAGCGTGTCACATAGCGCTCAGATATCAGTGGGCCTCACACAATCCACAAGTGTCCAGTGTCCAAAAGTGTACGCAGAGATTCAAAATCTCCATTATCCTCTCGTCACTTTGGTCACAGGCAGCTGTGCCATCGAGCGTGTCACATAGCGCTCAGATATCAGTGGGCCGCACACAATCCACAAGTGTCCAGTGTCCAAAAGTGTACGCAGAGATTCAAAATCTCCATTATCCTCTCGTCACTTTGGTCACAGGCAGCTGTGCCATCGAGCGTGTCACATAGCACTCAGATATCAGTGGGCCGCACACAATCCACAAGTGTCCACTGTCCAAAAGTGTACGCAGAGATTCAAAATCTCCATTATCCTCTCGTCACTTTGGTCACAGGCAGCTGTGCCATCGAGCATGTCACATAGCGCTCAGATATCAGTGGGCCGCACACAATCCACAAGTGTCCACTGTCCACAAGTGTACGCATAGATTCAAAATCTCCATTATCCTCTCGTCACTTTGGTCACAGGCAGCTGTGCCATCGAGCGTGTCACATAGCGCTCAGATATCAGTGGGCCGCACACAATCCACAAGTGTCCAGTGTCCAAAAGTGTACGCAGAGATTCAAAATCTCCATTATCCTCTCGTCACTTTGGTCACAGGCAGCTGTGCCATCGAGCGTGTCACATAGCGCTCAGATATCAGTGGGCCGCACACAATCCACAAGTGTCCAGTGTCCAAAAGTGTACGCAGAGATTCAAAATCTCCATTATCCTCTCGTCACTTTGGTCACAGGCAGCTGTGCCATCGAGCGTGTCACATAGCGCTCAGATATCAGTGGGCCGCACACAATCCACAAGTGTCCAGTGTCCAAAAGTGTACGCAGAGATTCAAAATCTCCATTATCCTCTCGTCACTTTGGTCACAGGCAGCTGTGCCATCGAGCGTGTCACATAGCGCTCAGATATCAGTGGGCCGCACACAATCCACAAGTGTCCAGTGTCCAAAAGTGTACGCAGAGATTCAAAATCTCCATTATCCTCTCGTCACTTTGGTCACAGGCAGCTGTGCCATCGAGCGTGTCACATAGCGCTCAGATATCAGTGGGCCGCACACAATCCACAAGTGTCCACTGTCCACAAGTGTACGCAGAGATTCAAAATCTCCATTATCCTCTCGTCACTTTGGTCACAGGCAGCTGTGCCATCGAGCGTGTCACATAGCGCTCAGATATCAGTGGGCCGCACACAATCCACAAGTGTCCAGTGTCCAAAAGTGTACGCAGAGATTCAAAATCTCCATTATCCTCTCGTCACTTTGGTCACAGGCAGCTGTGCCATCGAGCGTGTCACATAGCGCTCAGATATCAGTGGGCCTCACACAATCCACAAGTGTCCACTGTCCAAAAGTGTACGCAGAGATTCAAAATCTCCATTATCCTCTCGTCACTTTGGTCACAGGCAGCTGTGCCATCGAGCGTGTCACATAGCGCTCAGATATCAGTGGGCCGCACACAATCCACAAGTGTCCAGTGTCCAAAAGTGTACGCAGAGATTCAAAATCTCCATTATCCTCTCGTCACTTTGGTCACAGGCAGCTGTGCCATCGAGCGTGTCACATAGCACTCAGATATCAGTGGGCCGCACACAATCCACAAGTGTCCACTGTCCAAAAGTGTACGCAGAGATTCAAAATCTCCATTATCCTCTCGTCACTTTGGTCACAGGCAGCTGTGCCATCGAGCATGTCACATAGCGCTCAGATATCAGTGGGCCGCACACAATCCACAAGTGTCCACTGTCCACAAGTGTACGCATAGATTCAAAATCTCCATTATCCTCTCGTCACTTTGGTCACAGGCAGCTGTGCCATCGAGCGTGTCACATAGCGCTCAGATATCAGTGGGCCGCACACAATCCACAAGTGTCCAGTGTCCAAAAGTGTACGCAGAGATTCAAAATCTCCATTATCCTCTCGTCACTTTGGTCACAGGCAGCTGTGCCATCGAGCGTGTCACATAGCGCTCAGATATCAGTGGGCCGCACACAATCCACAAGTGTCCAGTGTCCAAAAGTGTACGCAGAGATTCAAAATCTCCATTATCCTCTCGTCACTTTGGTCACAGGCAGCTGTGCCATCGAGCGTGTCACATAGAGCTCAGATATCAGTGGGCCGCACACAATCCACAAGTGTCCAGTGTCCAAAAGTGTACGCAGAGATTCAAAATCTCCATTATCCTCTCGTCACTTTGGTCACAGGCAGCTGTGCCATCGAGCGTGTCACATAGCGCTCAGATATCAGTGGGCCGCACACAATCCACAAGTGTCCAGTGTCCAAAAGTGTACGCAGAGATTCAAAATCTCCATTATCCTCTCGTCACTTTGGTCACAGGCAGCTGTGCCATCGAGCGTGTCACATAGCGCTCAGATATCAGTGGGCCGCACACAATCCACAAGTGTCCACTGTCCACAAGTGTACGCAGAGATTCAAAATCTCCATTATCCTCTCGTCACTTTGGTCACAGGCAGCTGTGCCATCGAGCGTGTCACATAGCGCTCAGATATCAGTGGGCCGCACACAATCCACAAGTGTCCAGTGTCCAAAAGTGTACGCAGAGATTCAAAATCTCCATTATCCTCTCGTCACTTTGGTCACAGGCAGCTGTGCCATCGAGCGTGTCACATAGCGCTCAGATATCAGTGGGCCGCACACAATCCACAAGTGTCCAGTGTCCAAAAGTGTACGCAGAGATTCAAAATCTCCATTATCCTCTCGTCACTTTGGTCACAGGCAGCTGTGCCATTGAGCGTGTCACATAGCGCTCAGATATCAGTGGGCCGCACACAATCCACAAGTGTCCACTGTCCACAAGTGTACGCAGAGATTCAAAATCTCCATTATCCTCTCGTCACTTTGGTCACAGGCAGCTGTGCCATCGAGCGTGTCACATAGCGCTCAGATATCAGTGGGCCGCACACAATCCACAAGTGTCCAGTGTCCAAAAGTGTACGCAGAGATTCAAAATCTCCATTATCCTCTCGTCACTTTGGTCACAGGTAGCTGTGCCATCGAGCGTGTCACATAGCGCTCAGATATCAGTGGGCCGCACACAATCCACAAGTGTCCAGTGTCCAAAAGTGTACGCAGAGATTCAAAATCTCCATTATCCTCTCGTCACTTTGGTCACAGGCAGCTGTGCCATCGAGCGTGTCACATAGCGCTCAGATATCAGTGGGCCGCACACAATCCACAAGTGTCCAGTGTCCAAAAGTGTACGCAGAGATTCAAAATCTCCATTATCCTCTCGTCACTTTGGTCACAGGCAGCTGTGCCATCGAGCGTGTCACATAGCGCTCAGATATCAGTGGGCCGCACACAATCCACAAGTGTCCAGTGTCCAAAAGTGTACGCAGAGATTCAAAATCTCCATTATCCTCTCGTCACTTTGGTCACAGGCAGCTGTGCCATCGAGCGTGTCACATAGCGCTCAGATATCAGTGGGCCTCACACAATCCACAAGTGTCCAGTGTCCAAAAGTGTACGCAGAGATTCAAAATCTCCATTATCCTCTCGTCACTTTGGTCACAGGCAGCTGTGCCATCGAGCGTGTCACATAGCGCTCAGATATCAGTGGGCCGCACACAATCCACAAGTGTCCAGTGTCCAAAAGTGTACGCAGAGATTCAAAATCTCCATTATCCTCTCGTCACTTTGGTCACAGGCAGCTGTGCCATCGAGCGTGTCACATAGCACTCAGATATCAGTGGGCCGCACACAATCCACAAGTGTCCACTGTCCAAAAGTGTACGCAGAGATTCAAAATCTCCATTATCCTCTCGTCACTTTGGTCACAGGCAGCTGTGCCATCGAGCATGTCACATAGCGCTCAGATATCAGTGGGCCGCACACAATCCACAAGTGTCCACTGTCCACAAGTGTACGCATAGATTCAAAATCTCCATTATCCTCTCGTCACTTTGGTCACAGGCAGCTGTGCCATCGAGCGTGTCACATAGCGCTCAGATATCAGTGGGCCGCACACAATCCACAAGTGTCCAGTGTCCAAAAGTGTACGCAGAGATTCAAAATCTCCATTATCCTCTCGTCACTTTGGTCACAGGCAGCTGTGCCATCGAGCGTGTCACATAGCGCTCAGATATCAGTGGGCCTCACACAATCCACAAGTGTCCAGTGTCCAAAAGTGTACGCAGAGATTCAAAATCTCCATTATCCTCTCGTCACTTTGGTCACAGGCAGCTGTGCCATCGAGCGTGTCACATAGCGCTCAGATATCAGTGGGCCGCACACAATCCACAAGTGTCCAGTGTCCAAAAGTGTACGCAGAGATTCAAAATCTCCATTATCCTCTCGTCACTTTGGTCACAGGCAGCTGTGCCATCGAGCGTGTCACATAGCACTCAGATATCAGTGGGCCGCACACAATCCACAAGTGTCCACTGTCCAAAAGTGTACGCAGAGATTCAAAATCTCCATTATCCTCTCGTCACTTTGGTCACAGGCAGCTGTGCCATCGAGCATGTCACATAGCGCTCAGATATCAGTGGGCCGCACACAATCCACAAGTGTCCACTGTCCACAAGTGTACGCATAGATTCAAAATCTCCATTATCCTCTCGTCACTTTGGTCACAGGCAGCTGTGCCATCGAGCGTGTCACATAGCGCTCAGATATCAGTGGGCCGCACACAATCCACAAGTGTCCAGTGTCCAAAAGTGTACGCAGAGATTCAAAATCTCCATTATCCTCTCGTCACTTTGGTCACAGGCAGCTGTGCCATCGAGCGTGTCACATAGCGCTCAGATATCAGTGGGCCGCACACAATCCACAAGTGTCCAGTGTCCAAAAGTGTACGCAGAGATTCAAAATCTCCATTATCCTCTCGTCACTTTGGTCACAGGCAGCTGTGCCATCGAGCGTGTCACATAGCGCTCAGATATCAGTGGGCCGCACACAATCCACAAGTGTCCAGTGTCCAAAAGTGTACGCAGAGATTCAAAATCTCCATTATCCTCTCGTCACTTTGGTCACAGGCAGCTGTGCCATCGAGCGTGTCACATAGCGCTCAGATATCAGTGGGCCGCACACAATCCACAAGTGTCCAGTGTCCAAAAGTGTACGCAGAGATTCAAAATCTCCATTATCCTCTCGTCACTTTGGTCACAGGCAGCTGTGCCATCGAGCGTGTCACATAGCGCTCAGATATCAGTGGGCCGCACACAATCCACAAGTGTCCACTGTCCAAAAGTGTACGCAGAGATTCAAAATCTCCATTATCCTCTCGTCACTTTGGTCACAGGCAGCTGTGCCATCGAGCGTGTCACATAGCGCTCAGATATCAGTGGGCCGCACACAATCCACAAGTGTCCAGTGTCCAAAAGTGTACGCAGAGATTCAAAATCTCCATTATCCTCTCGTCACTTTGGTCACAGGCAGCTGTGCCATCGAGCGTGTCACATAGCGCTCAGATATCAGTGGGCCGCACACAATCCACAAGTGTCCAGTGTCCAAAAGTGTACGCAGAGATTCAAAATCTCCATTATCCTCTCGTCACTTTGGTCACAGGCAGCTGTGCCATCGAGCGTGTCACATAGCGCTCAGATATCAGTGGGCCGCACACAATCCACAAGTGTCCAGTGTCCAAAAGTGTACGCAGAGATTCAAAATCTCCATTATCCTCTCGTCACTTTGGTCACAGGCAGCTGTGCCATCGAGCGTGTCACATAGCGCTCAGATATCAGTGGGCCGCACACAATCCACAAGTGTCCACTGTTCACAAGTGTGTGCAGAAATTCTAAAACTCCCCTGTCCTATAGACACCTTGTACCTTGTTTTACATTACTATATAGTTTGTTGGATTTTGTCTACTTTTCTACCAAAAATGAGGAAGGCTGGTGGAAGAGGCCGTGGAATTGGGCGGGGGTTGGCAGCTGGTAATGATGGTGTTGGTGGTGGATCTGATGGTAGTGGCAAGAGCAAAATAGGACCGAATGCAGGAGGTGCTGACCCTGCGTCATCGTCTGGCTACATAAGGACTCGAACGCTTAGTTTTCTAGGAGTTGGCAAACCGCTTTTAAAGGCAGAGCATCAGGAAAAAGTTTTGTCTTACATTGCTGACTCAGCCTCCAGCTCTATCGCCTCCTCTTCTTCAGTTGTAAAAAGTAAAAGCACTGAGTCGTCATTGGAGGCTCATGTTCATGAACCACACCTTTCCTTGTGTCCTTCACCCCAACCAAGATTGAAGGATGACGCAGGCCATACTACTGATTACTCCATGGAGCTGTTTTCACATACCATGCCTGGATTATCAAGTCAAATGGTGAATTACCCAGGCCAAGATGAATCTGACATGGAGTGCACTGATGCACAGCCGCTGATGGATGATTCTGCTGGTACATTCACTCAGAGCACTACATTGTCCTCGCAGTGTACAGAGCCAGATTTTGACCCTGATGAGACTCAGGTGCCCCTTCCCGCACACTATACCACCATACACGGTGACACAGAGAAAGGTGCACATGACATAGAAGAGGAGGTGATGGATGACCCAGTTGTTGACCCAGATTGGCATCCATTGGGGGAAGAGGGTGCTGCTTCCAATAGCTCAGATGAGGAGCATCCACAGCAGACATCGACATCGCAACAGCTGTTATCTGGCAGGCCCGGAGCACTCCAAAGACAGGTTCCAAACATCAAAAGAGTTGCTGGACAGCTTGTCCAGAGGGTCAAAAGATCACAGCGTGCTAGGCCGCAAAATGTCTGCCAAAGTAGGAAGAGTGCAGTGTGGCAGTTTTTTGAACAAAATCCTCATGATCAGGCCAAGGTTATCTGTAAGAAGTGCGCAAAGACCTTTAGCCGAGGGAAAAATCTGAAAAATTTGAATACCAGTTGCATGCTTAGACATTTAACCAGCATGCACTTGCAAGCGTGGACACAACACCAAACCTCAAGTGCCACATGTGCAACTGATCACAACGAAGGTAGTCAGCAACGCTACATTGTTTCCCCCACTGTAAGCCCACCGGTTAGCACAGCAGCAAATGTTGAGGTGTCGTTGCAAGGCCACAGCAGTCAGGGAATCCCACTGTTATATCAACGAAAGACTGATTCTAGGCCATCAGAAAGAACACCAACTCCATCACCATCATCAACCCTCTCTCAGTCCGCCCTGTCCACCGCTACTTCCACCATATGCAGCTCTCAAGTCCAGCTCACCCTCCCAGACACTATGAGTAGGTCAAGAAAGTACTCAGTCTCTCATCCGCGTACACTGGGTTTGAACGCCCACATTGCCAAACTAATCTCGTTTGAAATGATGCCCTTTCGGTTGGTGGAAAGCACAGCTTTCCGCGAACTCATGGCCTATGCAGTACCACGCTATGACCTACCCAGTCGCCACTTCTTCTCTCGTAAAGCCATCCCAGCCCTCCACCATCATGTGAAAGACCGCATTGTCCATGCACTCAAGCAGTCAGTGAGCGGAAAGGTGCACCTCACAACTGATGCATGGTCCAGTCGGCATGGCCAGGGCCGTTACGTGTCCATCACTGCGCACTGGGTTAATGTGGTGGATGCAGGGTCCACAGGGGACAGCGGTGGTGGGACAGTGCTGCCTAGCCCACGGTATAGGAAACAGTTGGCTGTAGGCGTTCGACCCTCCTCCTCCTCCTCCTCCTCCAGAAGCGACAGCTCGTCCACAGTGCGCAGTCGTACGAGCACTCCATCTGCAGCTGCCACTGTTGCACACGATGTGTCCCCCTATCGAGCAGCTAGTGGAAAGCGTCAGCAGGCTGTGTTGCAGATGATGTGTTTGGGCGACAGACACACCGCCGAGGTGCTGGCCGAGTACTTGAAGCGACAAACTGAGTCATGGCTGGGCAGTGTACATCTTGAGGCAGGCAAGGTAGTTAGTGATAACGGCCGTAATTTTGTGGCAGCCATAGCCCTTTCAAAACTCAGCCACATACCTTGCTTGGCTCACACCTTGAACCTGGTGGTGCAGTGCTTCCTCAAAAATTATCCGGAGTTAACAGCCCTGCTCCAGAAGGTGCGAAGACTGTGCGCGCACATCCGCCGGTCGCCTGTACACTCCGTTCGTATGCAGAAGCTGCAGCGATTGCTCCACCTTCCCTTGACGTGCAATCCATACTGGGCCTAACACCGTCTGAGCCTGCCTCATGCTGTATAGACATATATTTTGAATGTGTACGCTATCCATACATGTTATCCAGGGATACGGTACCCTTTCTAACCTTTGTGCAATCACGTGCAAATCATACTGGGCCTAACACCGTCTGAGCCTGCCTCATGCTGTATAGACATATATTTTGAATGTGTACGCTATCCATACATGTTATCCGGGGATACGGTACCCCTTCTAACCTTTGTGCAATGACGTGCAATCCATACTGGGCCTAACACCGTCTGAGCCTGCCTCATGCTGTATAGACATATATTTTGAATGTGTACGCTATCCATACATGTTATCCGGGGATTCGGTACCCCTTCTAACCTTTGTGCAATGACGTGCAATCCATACTGGGCCTAACACCGTCTGAGCCTGCCTCATGCTGTATAGACATATATTTTGAATGTGTACGCTATCCATACATGTTATCCGGGGATACGGTACCCCTTCTAACCTTTGTGCAATGACGTGCAATCCATACTGGGCCTAACACCGTCTGAGCCTGCCTCATGCTGTATAGACATATATTTTGAATGTGTACGCTATCCATACATGTTATCCAGGGATACGGTACCCTTTCTAACCTTTGTGCAATCACGTGCAATCCATACTGGGCCTAACACCGTCTGAGCCTGCCTCATGCTGTATAGACATATATTTTGAATGTGTACGCTATCCATACATGTTATCCGGGGATACGGTACCCCTTCTAACCTTTGTGCAATGACGTGCAATCCATACTGGGCCTAACACCGTCTGAGCCTGCCTCATGCTGTATAGACATATATTTTGAATGTGTACGCTATCCATACATGTTATCCGGGGATACGGTACCCCTTCTAACCTTTGTGCAATGACGTGCAATCCATACTGGGCCTAACACCGTCTGAGCCTGCCTCATGCTGTATAGACATATATTTTGAATGTGTACGCTATCCATACATGTTATCCGGGGATACGGTACCCCTTCTAACCTTTGTGCAATGACGTGCAATCCATACTGGGCCTAACACCGTCTGAGCCTGCCTCATGCTGTATAGACATATATTTTGAATGTGTACGCTATCCATACATGTTATCCTGGGATACGGTACCCCTTCTAACCTTTGTGCAATGACGTGCAATCCATACTGGGCCTAACACCGTCTGAGCCTGCCTCATGCTGTATAGACATATATTTTGAATGTGTACGCTATCCATACATGTTATCCAGGGATACGGTACCCTTTCTAACCTTTGTGCAATCACGTGCAATCCATACTGGGCCTAACACCGTCTGAGCCTGCCTCATGCTGTATAGACATATATTTTGAATGTGTACGCTATCCATACATGTTATCCGGGGATACGGTACCCCTTCTAACCTTTGTGCAATGACGTGCAATCCATACTGGGCCTAACACCGTCTGAGCCTGCCTCATGCTGTATAGACATATATTTTGAATGTGTACGCTATCCATACATGTTATCCGGGGATACGGTACCCCTTCTAACCTTTGTGCAATGACGTGCAATCCATACTGGGCCTAACACCGTCTGAGCCTGCCTCATGCTGTATAGACATATATTTTGAATGTGTACGCTATCCATACATGTTATCCGGGGATACGGTACCCTTTCTAACCTTTGTGCAATGACGTGCAATCCATACTGGGCCTAACACCGTCTGAGCCTGCCTCATGCTGTATAGACATTGTTACACCGCTCCGCCATACTCACCCGGCCTCCGCTCCCACGCCGCAGTCGCCCTCCGCTCCCAGGCCGCAGCCTCTCTCCACCCGACGGCCGCGGCGGTCACCTGAGACAGGCCCGCGACCGATGCCTCCCCTGCATGCTATGCGCATGCGCCATAGGCCGCGGCCGTGCCTCCTTCCTGCTTCTTATGCTCCGGCTGTGCCCTGACCCGGAAGCACCTTTGGACCAATGGCTGACCAGACGGGGCCATATCAGGCCGCTTCCCCCTGAGGGAGGCGCCTGATCGTTGTGTTTCCTGACACTCTGGCCTCGCTCCATCGTGCACACTCTGCTCCTGCAGTTCCTGTCTCGGCTGCTCCTCATAGCAGCTTCTCAGTCCTGCCACCCGTGTTCCTGGTTACCTACTCCAGTCCTGCCTTCAGTGTTCCTGTCGTCCTACTCCAGTCCTGCCTTGTGTTCCTGCCGTCCTACTCCAGTCTCAGTCTTACTCCGGTCCATCCTGAGCCGCCCCTCTCGGTACCGGCTACCGTGGTACTCGAACCCCTGGGCCTGCTCCTAACGGTCATTGTATAGGGGTCGGTTCCACCTGGCAGCTCGCCCGGGGTCCCTCGGTGCCACGGTCCAGAGGGTCCACTCTCGGAGCTCCCGCTCCTGACCACCCACACTAACAGTACGATCAGGCCATGGACTCCGCCGGTACTACAGCTGCTACCCAGAAAGAGTTGCTATTCCTACGGGAGAATCAGGGGCGCATTATGTCAATCATGAAGTCGATGGACACCCGTTTGTCGGCCTTACAGGTGGCCGATCCTGGAAATGCCACTCAGCTGGCCAGTCTCCAACAGGAGCTGGGTCAGCAGCAAGATACTCAAACCCACATTTTGTCCTACATGGCCTCCTTTGATAGTCGCTTGTCGGCCCTCCAGGCTGCCGCTGCAGTGCCGACTCCTCCCCCTGCGTCTGCTGCTCCTCCGACGCCCCGCCTCGCCAAGCCGCCTCGTTTCACCGGGGATCCCAAGCTCTGTAGGGGGTTCTTAAATCAGTGTAGTCTCCACTTTGAATGGCTGCCGCAGCAATATCCCTCGGACCGGGCCAAAGTGGCCTTCATCATGTCCCATCTGGAGGGAGAGGCCCTTTCTTGGGTAAACCCGCTCTGGGAACGTGACGACCCGGTCGTTTCGAGTCTCCCGGTTTTCCTGGATACTTTTCGTAAGGTTTTCGATGAGCCGGGCCGGTTAGCCTCTCTCACTGAGTCACTCTTTAACTTACACCAGGGCTCTCTCACGGTCGGACAGTACGCTATTCGCTTTCGCACTATTTCCTCTGAGCTCGGCTGGAATAACGCAGCTTTGGTGGGGGCATTCTGGCGCGGTCTTTCTAGTAAAATAAAGGATGAACTCGCTGGTCGAGATACCCCGTCCACCTTAGAGGACCTTATCTCGCTGGCTACCCGCATTGACCTGCGCTTCCTGGAGCGCGCTCGGGAGTCAGTGAGAGACAGGCGCTCCTCCAGGTCAGTTTCTCCTTTCACTCAGTCGGCCAGCTCACGTTCAGTCGGATCTTCTTCCCTCTCTTCGGGTGAGCCCATGCAGATAGATCATCTCAGGTTGGCCGAGTTACGTCAGAGAGAGAGACGGGCACAAGGTCTGTGCCTCTATTGCGGTCATTCGTCACACTATATCCGCACCTGTCCTAAGAGACAGGGAAACGACTCCACCTAGGTCAGGTAAGAGAGGCCTTCCTAGGTGATGATGATGATTCCTCTCAACCCCTTACGATTTCTGTGCTTTTGGTTTCAGGAGGGAGGCGTGGTTCCGAGGTGGCCTACGTGGATTCGGGCTCAGCGGGTAACTTCATTCGGCCGGAAGAGGTAGACAAATACCAAATTCCTGTAGTCACTCTATCTAACCCAATTCAGATTGCCACCGTGGATGGCAAACCGCTACAGGTGACCGTCACCTTGGTCACTGAAGAGGTGGAATTGCAAATCGGAGCCTTACATCGAGAGAAGATAGCCTTTTACGTTTTACCTAAGCTCTCTCACGCCATTCTACTCGGTCTTCCATGGTTAAGAACTCATCAGCCTGTTCTCGACTGGTCTTCTGGGGAGATACTCCGCTGGGGGCACCCGTGCCAAGCTCGCTGTCTGACTCCTGTCCGCCTGGCGGCCGCTCCACGGTCACCTCCAGACCTTCCGGGTCTTCCTCCAGCTTACAGCTCCTACGCCGATGTTTTTGATAAGAAGGAAGCGGAGGTCCTCCCTCCACACCGGCCGTTTGACTGCCCAATTGAACTTGTTTCTGGTTCAACCCCCCCAAGGGGCAGAATCTACCCTCTGTCTCCCGCGGAGACCACCGCCATGTCCGAGTACGTCCGAGAGAACCTCGCCAAAGGCTTTATACGGAAATCCTCTTCGCCCGCGGGAGCCGGGTTCTTCTTCGTCAAAAAGAAGGACGGGACTCTACGGCCATGCATTGACTATAGGCGCTTGAATGAGATTACCATCAAGAACAGGTACCCTCTTCCACTCATTCCGGAACTGTTTGACCGTCTCAGAGGGGCTCGGGTCTTTACCAAGCTGGACCTCAGAGGAGCCTACAATCTGGTCCGTATCCGTGCAGGTGATGAGTGGAAGACCGCTTTCAACACTCGAGATGGCCATTACGAGTACCTGGTCATGCCCTTCGGTCTTTGCAATGCTCCTGCAGTCTTTCAAGAGTTCGTCAACAAGATCTTCCGGGATCTCTTGTACTCCTGTGTGGTCGTGTACTTAGACGACATCCTCGTCTTCTCGCCGGACCTCTCGTCCCACAGAAAGAGTGTCCGCCTGGTGCTTCAGCGTCTTCGGGAGAACCGTCTGTATGCAAAGATCGAGAAATGACGCTTCGAACAGATCTCTCTGCCGTTTCTGGGATACATTATCTCCGACGCTGGTCTAAGGATGGATCCCGAGAAGTTGTCTGCCATCCTCAAATGGCCTCGCCCCGTCGGATTAAAGGCGATACAACGATTCCTCGGGTTCGCCAACTATTACCGGCAATTTGTCTCCCACTTCTCCGCGATCACTAGACCCATTTCTGTGCTCACCCGTAAAGGGTCTACTTCCAAGGATTGGTCTCCTGAGGCAGAGGAGGCCTTTCTGTCCCTAAAACGGGCATTCTCCACGGCTCCGGTCCTGCATCGCCCTGAGAGCGATCGACCTTTTGTACTCGAGGTGGACGCTTCCTCGACTGGTGCCGGGGCGGTGCTGTCCCAGAGAACCGCCTCCGGTCACCTGCACCCTTGTGGCTTCTTCTCGAAGGCCTTTTCTCCATCCGAGTGTAACTACTCGATCGGTGACCGGGAACTTTTGGCCATCAAGTTGGCCTTGGAGGAATGGCGCCACCTCCTGGAAGGAGCTGTCCATCCTTTTGTCATCTTCTCGGACCACAAGAATCTGGCCTATCTCCAGTCTGCCCAGAGACTAAACCCTCGCCAGGCCAGATGGTCTTTATTTTTTGCCCGATTTGATTTCGAGCTCCGATTCCGTCCCGGCAACAAGAATTCCAAAGCCGACGCCCTGTCCAGGGTCTTCCAACCACACGAATCCACGGAGGAACCATCACATATCATTGATCCCACTAGGATCATCACCGTGGCTCCAGTGAACTGGCTTACTCCTCCGCCTGGCAAGACGCTTGTGCCAGAGAATCTCAAGCAAAAGGTTCTTCTATGGGGGGCACTCCTCCAAACTGGCCGGCCATGCCGGAACTAAGAAGACCCTTGACCTTATCAAACGTCACTACTGGTGGCCCTCACTTCGCCAAGATGTACTCGACTTTGTGGCTTCTTGTCCATCCTGTGCAAAGAACAAGGTGCCACGGAGATCTCCGTCTGGCTTGTTGCTTCCGTTGCCTGTCCCTATGGTTCCTTGGGAGAACATCGCCATGGATTTCATCACCGACCTACCCTGCTCTGCGGGCTGCTCAGTCATTCTGGTGGTGGTGGATCGTTTTTCCAAGATGGCTCACTTCATCCCTCTGCCCGGTCTTCCCTCAGCGCCAGAGCTGGCCGAGATCTTCATTCATCAAGTCTTCAGGCTTCATGGACTACCTCGACGCATTGTGTCTGACCGAGGGGTTCAGTTTACCTCCAAGTTCTGGCGTTTGCTTTGTAAGCTTATGAACGTTTCCCTCGACTTCTCCTCGGCCTACCATCCACAGTCCAACGGACAAGTAGAGCGTACCAACCAGACGCTTACGGGATACTTACGCCACTTCTCTAACGCCCACCAGAACGATTGGGTCAACTTACTCCCCTGGGCAGAGTTCGCTTATAACAACCATGCTGGTGAGTCTTCGGCCAAGTCTCCGTTTTTCATTGTTTTTGGCAGACATCCTGGTGTCCCTCTTCCGATAACCCCTGCCTCTGAGGTACCCGCGGCCAATGCCTTGTCCTCGGAATTTTCTAAGATTTGGGCTGAGACCAACACATCACTCAAGAGATCCGCTGATCAGATGAAGAACTATGCAGACAAAAAGAGGTTGGATTCTCCTCCGTATCGTGTTGGCGACAAGGTCTGGCTCTCCTCCAAATTCGTCCGACTAAAACTGCCCTCCTACAAGTTGGGTCCACGCTACATCGGTCCGTTTGAAATTCTGGGACGTATTAATGAAGTTGCCTACAAATTGAGGTTGCCTGCTTCGCTCCGGATCCCGAACACCTTTCACGTCTCTCTCCTGAAGCCTGTGGTGCTGAATCGTTTCCATTCCTCGCTTGATCTTGGTCCTCAGCCGGTGGGTGCCGACAACATTTTTGAAGTGCAGGACATCCTCGCTGTGAAAAGGGTTAGAGGTAGGACTTTCTTTCTCGTTGATTGGAAGGGCTTTGGTCCTGAGGAGAGATCCTGGGAGCCTCGGGAGAATATTAATGCTCCCCGTATCCTCAAGAGGTTTCTTGTTAATCTCCGGGGGGGGCGGCTTAGGGGAGGGGGTACTGTTACACCGCTCCGCCATACTCACCCGGCCTCCACTCCCACGCCGAATGTGTACGCTATCCATACATGTTATCCGGGGATACGGTACCCTTTCTAACCTTTGTGCAATGACGTGCAATCCATACTGGGCCTAACACCGTCTGAGCCTGCCTCATGCTGTATAGACATTGTTACACCGCTCCGCCATACTCACCCGGCCTCCGCTCCCACGCCGCAGTCGCCCTCCGCTCCCAGGCCGCAGCCTCTCTCCACCCGACGGCCGCGGCGGTCACCTGAGACAGGCCCGCGACCGATGCCTCCCCTGCATGCTATGCGCATGCGCCATAGGCCGCGGCCGCGCCTCCTTCCTGCTTCTTATGCTCCGGCTGTGCCCTGACCCGGAAGCACCTTTGGACCAATGGCTGACCAGACGGGGCCATATCAGGCCGCTTCCCCCTGAGGGAGGCGCCTGATCGTTGTGTTTCCTGACACTCTGGCCTCGCTCCATCATGCACACTCTGCTCCTGCAGTTCCTGTCTCGGCTGCTCCTCATAGCAGCTTCTCAGTCCTGCCACCCGTGTTCCTGGTTACCTACTCCAGTCCTGCCTTCAGTGTTCCTGTCGTCCTACTCCAGTCCTGCCTTGTGTTCCTGCCGTCCTACTCCAGTCTCAGTCTTACTCCGGTCCATCCTGAGCCGCCCCTCTCGGTACCGGCTACCGTGGTACTCGAACCCCTGGGCCTGCTCCTAACGGTCCCTGTATAGGGGTCGGTTCCACCTGGCAGCTCGCCCGGGGTCCCTCGGTGCCACGGTCCAGAGGGTCCACTCTCGGAGCTCCCGCTCCTGACCACCCACGCTAACAGACATATATTTTGAATGTGTACGCTATCCATACATGTTATCCGGGGATACGGTACCCCTTCTAACCTTTGTGCAATGACGTGCAATCCATACTGGGCCTAACACCGTCTGAGCCTGCCTCATGCTGTATAGACATATATTTTGAATGTGTACGCTATCCATACATGTTATCCAGGGATACGGTACCCTTTCTAACCTTTGTGCAATCACGTGCAATCCATACTGGGCGTGAGAACGGCTGGCGAGCTGTTAAGCAAGCTACAGCACCTGTCCAGACAAGTACAGGGATTCCCTAGCGAGGAGACTTATTTGATTGTTTTCTATGTTGGGACAGCAATTTTTGGGGAGCACTATACTCTGGAGAATGATAGATGGGGCCCACCATACACTGGAACATTCCAAAGGTGGACATCAGACACTGGAGCAGCATTTACAGGGCCCATTATACACTAGAGCATTAGAAATGGGGCCCATTATGTTTGGAGCATTATTTGGGCCCATAAGACAGTGGAGCTTCATCCATGGGGACCAACATATACTGTAGCATTATGTGGAGCTCATCATATACTGTTTCAAACATTATATGGGACCAATGATTTTGTATGGAGAAATAGATGGGCCTCGTCATGAGATGTAAAAAGTGAGGTATTTTTCATTGTACTATACCGCTATTTCTCTGCCGTATCGGAGCATGATGAGTTGTGGTATGTGTTAAAGGGGCGCTCTTTCGCCCAGGGCACATGAAAACCTGCAGCCAGCCCTCCCCCCCACAAATTTAGCCAAATAACCCCCATTTTTCAGTGCGTAACTTGTATTATGAAGTTAATTAAGGTTGACAAGCTTAAGTAAGAAGAATTGATGCTTTTGGCATTCAAATGGGCACTGTAGGTGTGTTTCCTGTCCTCCTCTCACTGCCGACTTTTATTCCCCATTGACTTACATTGGGTTTCGTGTTTCGGGACGACCCCGACTTTTCCCTATAATCGGACGATCTTGCTCGACCCGACTTTTGGAAAAGTCGGGTTTCACGAAACGAAACGCGACCCTAAAAAACCAAAAGTCGCTCAACTCTACTAAGCAGTACTGATATACAGGAGGCATCCCAGAGCACACAATTTTCTATAATAGTTTGCGGACTGCATTTACAGTGCTAGAAGAGAAGAATCTCCCCTCAAATGACACCACTTTGGAAATTATACCCCTTTGTGAATTTATATACCGGTGTCATAATGATTTTGCCTCCATGGATTTTTTTCCAGAAACAAGCTGCAGTGGATGTTGCTGAGTGAAAATATCAAACTGCTGTTGTAGTGACCAGTATGCTGTGCCCAGCTCCTGCACCTGTAAATTTGGCAAGCTCTTATCACTAGAGAAATGCCAAACATGTGGACACTAACAGCGGTTTAGGCACAGTGGGGCTCAGAAGGGAGAGTGGCATTTGGATAAGGGAGCTCAGAATTTGCTGAATTTCTTTTGGGGGGCGATGGCCATTTTTTGGCTTTCCCTGATCCTTTGCACAGTAGAGTTGAGCGAAACGGGTCGGTCAAATTCAAAAGTCGCCGACTTTAGCTACAGTCGGATTTTGCCGATCGAAACCTGACCATAACGTGAGCTGTTTTGGGGTGTTGCCCCTCATCAGTGTGCAGTAGGATTCTGGCTAGGTGGGAGCAATGCCTAGTAGACCAACATCACGAAATAATCACTGACCTCAGGGAGACCAGTCAAAGAAAACACTGCGGCAGCCAGCAAAGGCGCTCAATCAGTGAAATCCTAGGTGCATTGCTCCCTGGGAAATACGAATATGCAAATAAAGTACGTGGAGCCTCATTTTAGAGTCTCAAACACGGGACTGAGGTCAGTGATTGTTTCGTGATGTTGGTCTACTAGGCATTGCTCCCACCTAGCCAGAATGCTACTCCACACTGATGAGGGTCAATAACCCGAAACAGCTGTCTGTGGATGGATACCTGGCCTTGGTATTTCCCTTGTCATATCTGTAAACTCGTAAAGAGCTGGATATTGACTTAAAGGGCCACTTAATATGGTGGAAATGGTGGTTTCCGAAAGGAGCCACTCCTTGGCTGGGTCCTTCCCTGGAGGAAGATCTGGCTAGTCCCGTGTTTAAGACTCTTAAATGAGGCTCCACATACTTTATTTGCATATTCGTATTTCCCAGGGAGCAATGCACCTAGGATTTCACTGATTGAGCCCCTTTGCCGGCTGCCGCAGTGTTTTCTTTGACTGGCCTCCCTGAGATCAGTGATTGTTTCGTGATGTTGGTCTACTAGGCATAGCTCCCACCTAGCCAGAATCCTACTCCACACTGGTGAGGGGCAACACCCTGAAACAGCCGTCTGTGGATGGATACCTGGCCTTGGTATTTCCCTTGTCATATCTGTAAACTTATAAAGAGCTGGATATTGACATAAAGGGCCACTTAATATGGTGGTAATGGTGGTTTCCGAAAGGAGCCACTCCTTGGCTGGGTCCTTCCCTGGAGGAAGATCTGGCTAGTCCCGTGTTTGAGACTCTTAAATGAGGCTCCACGGACTTTATTTGCATATTCGTATTTCCCAGGGAGCAATGCACCTAGGATTTCACTGATTGAGCGCCTTTGCCAGCTGCCGCAGTGTTTTATTTGACTGGTCTCCCTGAGGTCAGTGATTGTTTAGTGATGTTGATCTTAGAATAGGGAGAGGTGCTGCTGCTGATTCTGAATAGGGAGAGCATTATACAGGGAAGAAGAAAAAAAAATTGCTTCTGCTGATATCGCTTTTCACTGTACAGTTAGTGTGCAGTGAAAGGGGAGGATTTTTGTTGTGTGCAGCAGCGCTGGTGGTGATTAGGCTGTTTTAAGGCTACCTGATAGCTGCATTGCTGTGTGCACACTGCTGTTCAAACTGCTTTTTTCAAAGCACTCCAACTTTTATTATTTTGTTCTGGTCAGTTACCGAGCGTTCATTTTTTCACACACCATATAGCGGTGTACGCTCCTCACACACTACCGTTTACCGGCTGGTATCATGGACAAATACAAGCTATCTGTGTGTGACTCTGGAAAAAGAAAAAGAGGTGATTTTCCATTATTCCAGACCAACACCGTATAGAGCTGTCTGCTTTTCAAACAGTTTTGTATATCTTCTGTTTGATCACGGTCAAAACTATACAGAGACAGCGTGTGTCACTCCGTATAAAAATAGACGGAGATTTACAATTTTCCATACAGACACTGTATAGCGCTGTCTGATTCTCAAACAGTATTGTATATCTGCCGTTCACATTACGGTCACATCTGTACAGCGTCAGCGTGTGTGTAACACTCCGTAAATAAATACACAGAGATTGTTAGGTACACAAAAAACGTATACAGCTGTACACTTCTGATACAGTACAGTATATCTGCTTGTTGGATTACGGTCAAATACATACTGGGGGAGCGTCTGTGACTAACAAAATATATATGTAGATTTAATTTTTTTAATACACCTTACACAGTTGGACGCTCCTCATACAGTACCATCTCTCTGCTGGTATTTTTGGTACATTTTCCCAAACATTAGGAAATATGGTGGAAGAGGCCGCGGACTTGGGCAGGGGGGCGCAGCTGCTACTGATGATGGTGGTGCATTGGCTGGTTCTGGCAAAAGCACAGTAGCAGCTAAGGCAGGAGGTGTTGAGGTTCCCTTTTCTTGGAGTAAGAAAACCGCTTTTAAAGCCGGAGCATCAGGAAGAGGTTTTGGCGTACATTGCCGAAACAGCCACCAGCTCTATTGCCTCCTCTTCTGAACGTTCGAAACCTGCAAGCACGGAGTCGTCAGTGCAGGTTTCTGGTCAGGAAAAACACCTTTCCTTGTGTCCTTCACCCCCACCAAAAGTTAAGGATGCGGCAGCCCACACTTTAGATTACTCTATGGAGCTCTTTTCACATACCATGCCTGGGTTATCCAGTCAAATCCTGAATTCCCCAATCCAAGATGAATCTGACATGTAGTGCACTGATGCACAGCCACTGCTAGATGATTCTGCTGGTACATTGACCCAGAGCACTACATTGCCCTCGCAGTCTACTGAGCCAGAATCTGACCCTGATGAAACTCAGGTGCCCCTTCCCGCATACTATACCACCTTACACGGTGACACAGAGGAAGGTAAAGAGGAAGGTGCAGATGACTTTGAAGAGGAGGTGATGGATGACCCAGTTCTTGACCCGGATTGGCATCCATTGGGGGAGGAGGGTGGCGCTGACAATAGTTCAGATAAGGAGAAGGATCCGCAGCAGGCATTAACATCACAGCAGCGGTTATCTGGCAGGCCCGTAGCTGTCCATAAACGTGGACCAAAAACTAATAGAGTTGCAGGACAGCTTGGCCACACAGTCAACTTAGCACAGCATGCAAGGCCAGAAAATGTTTACCATAGTAGGAAGAGTGCAGTGTGGCACTTCTTTGTCCAAAATCCTACTGATGAGGCAAAGGTTAAAAGGTTACCTGTAAGAAGTGCGGAAGGACCTTTAGCCGGGTAAACAACTCAGAAATTTGAATACTAGTTGCATGCTTAGACATTTAACCAACATGCACTTGCAAGTGTGGACGGACTACAATACCTCAGGTAGCACATGTGCACCTGCTCCGACTGAAGGTAGCCAGCAACGCTCCATCGCTTCCCCCACTGTAAGACCACCGCCACCTTTAAGCACACCACCAGCACTAAATGTGGAGGTGTCATCGCAAGGCCAAAGCACTCAGGGAATCACAGTGGTTTTGCAACACAACACTGAATCTAGGCCATCACCACCAATACCATCACCAACCCCCTCTCACTCCGTCCGGTCCACCGTTACTTCCCCCATATGCAACTCTCCAGTCCAGCTCACCCTACCAGACACACTGAGTAGAACAAGAAAGTACTCATCCTTTCATCCGCGTACACTGTGTTTGAACGCCTACATTGCCAAACTAATCTCATTAGAGATGATGCCCTACCGTTTGGTTGAAAGCGAAGCTTTCCGCGAGCTCATGGCCTATGCAGTCCCACACTATGACCTACCCAGTCACCACTTCTTTTCTCGAAAAGCCATCCCAGCCCTCCACCTGCATGTGAAAGACCACACATTGTCCATGCACTCAAGCAATCAGTGAGTGGAAAGGTGCACCTCACAACAGATGCATGGTCCAGTAGGCATGGCAAGGGCCGTTAAGTATCCATCACTGCACACTGGGTTAATGTGGTGGATGCAGGCTCCACAGGGGACAGCGGCGGTGGAACAGTGCTGCCTGGCCCACGGTATAGGAAACAGTTGGCTGTAGACTTTCGACCCTCCTCCTCCTTCATAAGCAAAAGCTCATCCGCAGAGCGCAGTCGCGCGAGCACTCCATCCGCAGCTGGCAGTGTTGCACACGAGGTGTCCCATTATCGAACAGCTAGTGATAAGCGTCAGCAGGCTGTGTTAAAGATGATGTCTTTGGGTGACAACAGACACACCGCGGAGGTACTGGCCGACTACTTGCAGTGACAAACTGTGTCATGGCTGGGCAGTCTACATCTTGAGTCAGGCAAGGTAGTCAGTGATAACGGCCGTAATTTGGTGGCAGCCATAGCTCTTGAAAAACTCACACTTTGAACCTGGTGGTGCAGTGCTTCCTTAATAATTATCAGGAATTAACATCCCTGCTCCATAAGGTGCGAAGACTGTGCTGGCACATCCGTCACTTGGCCGTATACTCCAGTCGTATGCAGAAGCTGCAGTGATTGCTCCACCTCCCCAAGCACCGCCTAATCATAGACGTTGCAACAAGGTGGAACTCCACCCTGCACATGCTTGAGAGGCTGTGCGAACAGAGGCAGGCTGTAATGCATTTGTGGGTTAATACACGGGCAGGCAGTTTGAGGGAAGTCATGGAATTGTCCGGTGTGAAGTGGTCAAAGCTGAAAGACCTCTGTAAAGTCCTTCAGTGTTTTGAGGAATGCACACGGCTGGTAAGTGCAGACGACGCCATCATAAGCATGGGCATGCCACTTTTGCATCTGCTCATGCAAAGTTTGTCGCACATTAAGGATCAGGCATCTGCAGCGGAGGAGGAGGAGGGAAGCCTTGATTACAGTCAGCCAATGTCTGGTCAGGAAACTGTCCTGGACGAGGTGGAGGAAGAAGAGGATGAGGTGGAGGAGGAGGATGAGGGGGATTATTATTTTGGGCAGGAGGATGCTTCTCAGGGGGCAAGAGAAAATGTTGGCGTTCCAAGGTCAGGTACAGGGTTTGTGCGTGACTGTAGGGATGTGGATTTGCCATAAAGTGCTCCTCCACCCAGCAGTGGCAGTGCAATTATTGACACCTGGAACATTAGCCCACATGTGCGATTATGCCTTGCGGATCTTAAAAAGGGACCCCCGCATTGCCAAAATGATGAAGGGATGTCGACTCCTGGCTGGCCTGCATCCTCGATCCACGCTACAAAGGCAAATTACACAACATCATGCCACAGGAGAACCTAGAGATAATATTGGCTAACAAACAAGCAACTCTGGTAAACTGTTTGCTTGAGGCTTTCCCAGCACACAGCAGCGGTGCTGGTTCTCCCACGAGCCGTAGTGGGCACAATGGAAGAGGTGTTCGTGGTGCACACAGCCAAAGTGGCGTTGGAGACAGGGCTTTCATGACCATGTTGTGGACTGATTTCTCAAGTACCGCTCACACGACTAGTAATACTGCATCGATTAAAAGTGACAGGAGACAGCAGTTGTCAACTATGGTTGCAAACTACTTCTCCTCCCATATCGATGTTCTCCCTCACAGGTCATTCCCCTTTCACTATTGGACCTCTAAACTGGACACCTGGCCTGAATTGGCACAATATGCCTTACAGGAGCTCGCTTGCCCTGCTGCTAGTGTGTTATCTGAAAGAGTCTTCAGTGCTGCTTGATCAATCCTGACAGAAAAAAGGACCTGTATGTCGACCCAAAATGTTGATGATCTAACCTTCATTAAAATGAACCATGCATGGGTTTCAAAGGATTTTGTCCCACCTTCCCCTGATGACACATAGGTTGCCAGAAAACTGCTTCGCTTTTGTCCTCCTCTTCCTCGGACTTGCCCAATTCCACCATTTGCAGCTGCTGAATGTCCAGCCCACACATCATAGTAACATAGTAACATAGTTTTGAAGGCTGAAGGAAGACCTTATGTCCATCTAGTTCAGCCTATTTTTAGTGCAGCTGTTCTGCATTGTTGATTCTGGGAAAGGCAAAAAACCCACAGAGTAGAAGCCAATTTTTTCCATAGGGAAAAAAATTCCTTCCCCTAAGCTGGGTCAACCATTTACCTATAATATTATGTTATTCGTAACCTTCTATACTGTTACTCACAAGAAAAGCATCCATTCCTTTCTTAAATTCATTCAGTGAGTTGGCCATCACCACTTCCTCAGGAAGAGAATTCCAGAGCCTCACTGCTCTTAC
The DNA here is from genome assembly GCF_039654945.1 of Dendrobates tinctorius. Classification (NCBI taxonomy): domain Eukaryota; kingdom Metazoa; phylum Chordata; class Amphibia; order Anura; family Dendrobatidae; genus Dendrobates; species Dendrobates tinctorius. The sequence goes on along the minus strand of NW_027361807.1, from coordinate 2,566,031 downwards.
CGTGAAGAACCCTCTTCTATCCTGGTGCAGAAATTGTCTTTCCTCCAAACAAAGAGAATGCCCCCTTGTTCTTGTCACAGTCCTTGGTACAAACAGTTCACTGGAGAGATCTCTGTATTGCCCTCTGATATACTTGTACATATATATTAGGTCTCCCCTAAGTCTTCTCTTTTCTAGAGTAAATAGACCTAATTTTGATAAACTTTCTGGGTATTGTAGTGAACCAACTCCATCTATCATTTTAGTAGCCCGCCTTTGAACCCTTTCAAATTCAGTAATGTCTTTCTTGAGCACCGGCATCCAAAATTGCACACAATACTCCAAGAGTGGTCTGATGAGTGATTTGTATAGAGGGAGAATTATGTTTTCATCTCGTGTCCCCAGACCTCTTCTAATGCATCCCATGACCCTATTTGCTTTGGTGGCAGCTGCCTGACCCTGGGCACTCCAATTTAGCTTCTTATTGACTAAGATGCCTATGTCTTTTTCCATGTCTTATTTCCCCAGCAGTTTCCCATTTAGTAAGTAATTGTAGCATCTGTTTCTCTTTCCCATGTGCATAACCTTACATTTATCTGTGTTAAACCTCATTTGCCATTTTTCAGCCCAATTCTCCAATTTACTCAAATCTGTCTGTAGTTGCAAACTGTCCTCCTTTGTGTTAACTACATCAACATATGCCATTTTTTAAACCTCCCTAACTGGGCTGCCCCCCCCTACGGCTGGGGTCAACACCTGGCGCACCCGGGCAAGTGCCGTTGCTCTGAACAGGTGGATGGGCCCACTGATGGCCGATGGAACTGGCACAGGGCCCCTCATAGTACAATACAGTGTCTCTGACGGTGGGGGGGCCCACTCGCCGTCAGACACACCAGCGTACTATGAGGGGCCCTGTGCCAGTACCATCGCCCACGAGTGTGCCCCCCCTGCTTGGTCATGGCCACAGCACTTGCAAATTGCAATACTTACCTCTCCCTGCTCCACCGCTGTGTAGTCTGGGCAGTTAAATCCTTCACAGGCATAGCCACTAGAAATTTGGTGTATTGATCGATGATGGATAAGATGTAGCTATGGCCTGTCCTGCTGGCCTCTAACTTCAGGTGATCAATGGCTACCATTTGTAATGAACGTCAACTTACAAGCGGATGCAGTGGTGCTTTATGATCACCTTTCACAGTTGTGATAGTCACAGACGTGTGACATTCCTGCCACCATTTTTCAATGTCTCCTCTCATGCCAATCCAATAGAATCGCCAACGGCCTGTGGCTTCTGTCTTTTGCACTCCAAAATGACCAGACACATCATGATAGGCAGTGAGGACCATGTGTACATCTCTCCCTGTGATCACAATTTGATGGAGACGAGTAACTGTGATGTGATCCACGCTACTGCGATAAAGCAATCCTTTCTTCACAAAGAACCATTTTCGCTGTCTCCACAGACACAGTAATTGAGGGTCTGCATCGCCTCTGCAACATCTACCGGGAGATTTTCCCTCAATGAGTAATTCCAAAATTTCTGCTAACACTCGACTTTCCGTCTCTACTTGTATCCATGTAGTTTCTAGTAGCGGAGAGTCTGGACTGGCTTACTGAGATTGAAATATATATGAAGATTTAAAAGTACCACAACACTGTATACTGGTGTATGCTTCGAATACCTTTAGCTTTTTCTACTTTTTAAATTCTGGTGTAATACATACTGAGCCTGTGAGTGTCTGTGTCTGACTCTGGAAGTATAGACGAAAATTTACAATTACCCCAAGACTGGATACACCTGGTATGTGCTGATACAGTACCTTTCACGTGGACCCGTCCTGTGAAAGGCCGGTAACTATAAACAACAAGACACGGCACGTGAAGCTGTCCTGTGTGACACGGCCCGCAGGCCGGTAACTGTAAACAACAAGACAAGGGGGAGGGAACACAGTTACAACGGTGGGCCCTGTGATAGGGAAAGGGGACGTGGAGACCTCCTGCACTCCCCTGAGTCAGTGTCCCTAACGCTCCTAACGTTCCCTATGCCGGTTCCGCACCGGGCGTCGCTCAGGATACCTGTCGCCCTAGCACACCCTACACCTATCCCTTGCTAGGGAGCTGTGTGGTGCAGGCACTGGCCCCACCGCTGTACTAATACACACAAAGGAAAAACACAAACAGGGAACACCACTTAGCTTTACTCTATTGCACTTGCTCCTGGCAACAGAGTCCACCACCAGAATGCAGCTCTCCTCCTGAATAGCTGCCACCAAGCTCTGTCAGAGCTACAAGGAAATCCCCTATGACTCCTTCCACACCAGAGCTAAGACAGTGCTGCAAAGAACATTTTCCAGCTCCTTCCTCCACCAGGGATGGTTGGAAATGAATACTATCACCAACGCTGATTGCAACACCTGTGACTCTTTTATAGCAGAGCCAGCAATCACACCTGCATTATAAATGTGCACTTAACTAAAGAAACAGAGTGCAATGACGCTCACCACCACCGGGGGCAAACTTAGAACAAGCGACACCACAGTGCAAAAATCCAAATGGCCACCGGGAGCAAAAACATCTCTAAGCACAGCTTGAGAATAAAAAAAGGTTACCTGTGCTTTTATCTGTCCTGATCCCGCATGGATCATGACAGTACCCTCCCCTTTATGAGGGGCCTCTGGACCCTCAAGACCACTCTGTTATGAGTTCATTTTCCCCTTCACCATTGAGGTCTGATGAACTCCCTCTTCTGGTGAAGGAAGGTAGTGAGGCTGATTACCAAGCACCTGAGCTGGGAGAGGATGACTGGGCAACGGGGATCTCTGACTGGATATAAGGCAGCCGACGCCCTTCCTCCTTGCTGGTGATTTCCCTGTGAAATTCTAGGAGACCAGTCTGATTCCTGCTCCTCTAAAGCAAGTTTTCTGCTTTGCCTTTTTGCATTTGTGTTTTGGTTTTAGTTTGCCTTGCTTTTCTGGATTCTGCCATTCCCTGCTGGGGTGAGCTGAATTCCTTTTTTGTCGGTTGCTCTGTCTTCAGAAAATACCTGAGTACTGACATAGTCTTTTTGAAGCCTAGCGTCTTCAGGGCCTTTTTCCCTGTCAGTCTGTTGGCTCTTATTTTCATAGGGTTTTTCGTGGATTGCAGACAGCAGCTTTCCTATCCTGTCCTGTCTAGTTAGCTTGGGCCCCATCATTTGCTCAGTCTATCTTTCTGTCTGTGTTAGTGTTTTTTCTTCTTGCTTCACCGTCATTATATGTTGGGGGCTGCCTATTGCTTTGGGGTCTGCTCCGGGGCAGTTTAGATTTCCCTTTCTGTCTTTAGGCTAGGCAGTTCTCCGGCTGTGATAGAGGGGTCTAGGGCATTGTAGGAACCCCCCACGGCTACTGCTAGTTGTTGTTGATAGGTTCAGGGGTCTGCAATCCGATAGCTGCCAACTTCTCTGGTTTTCTGGACTTAGCTAGCATTTCTGTTTTTGCCTCCTACGGTGACTCATTCATAACAGAATCACCAGCCATACCGCAGATCCTAGGGTACTCAATAGCAGGAAAGAATTAAAAAAAAAAAAAAAAAAGGTGTGTATATTTTTTCCTCTATATCTCTGAGGCCGTAGGGGGAATTTTTTTTTCTCTCAATGGAGATAAAGCAATTGTCTGATCATGGGGAGTAGCTCACTGCGGAAGTGTGTGGAATTTCCGCCTACCTTGCTCATTCACATGCTGCTGAACCAAAGATCCCTACTCCTGATGTGTTTTTTGGGGATCGGTCTAAATTTTTGAATTTCAAAAATAATTGTAAATTATTTTTTGCCTTGAGGCCTAACTCGTCAGGGAGCTCCACGCAGCAGGTTAAAATTATCATCTCTTTGCTGCGTGGCGATCCCCAGGATTGGGCGTTTTCTTTGAGACCTGATGATCCTAGTCTGACTAATGTGAACACATTTTTTCAAGCCTTGGGGTTGTTGTATGACGAACCTAATGCTATTGATCAGGCTGAAAAGACCCTGTTGGCATTGAGCCAGGGTCGAGATTCTGCAGAATTGTACTGTCAAAAATTCCGAAAGTGGGCGGTCCTTACTGCCTGGAATGATAATGCCTTGGCAGCTCTCTTTCGGAAGGGTTTGTCAGAAGCCGTAAAAGATACTATGGTGGGATTTCCTGTTCCCTCTGGTCTGGACGATTCTATGTCATTAGCCATTCAGGTTGATCGGCGTTTACGTGAACGCAGGACTGCACGAGAGGTGTTGCCACCTGTTGAACAAGTGTCTGAACCTATGCAATGTGATAGAGTTTTGTCCAGGGAGCAAAGTCAGGAGTTCAGAAAGCGTAATAAGCTGTGTTTTTTTTGTGGAGATGCCTCGCATATTATTTCTGTCTGTCCTAAACGAGAGAAACATTTTGCACACACGTTTTCTGTGGGTGGTGTTCAACCTAAGTTTCTTCTGGCAATTACTCCGATCTGCTCCCTGTCCACATTTTCCGCCAAGGCTTTTGTGGATTCGGGAGCAGCCCTGAACCTAATGGACTTGGATTTTGCTAAACGTTGTGGATTTCCTATGACACCTCTGCGGACGCCTATCCCTTTGAGGGGGATTGATGCTACTCCTTTGGAGAAAAATAAACCTCAGTTTTGGACCCAGGTGGTAATGCGGGTCGCCCCAAACCATCAAGAAAATTGCAGATTTTTGGTGTTGCATAATTTGCATGATACCATTGTTCTGGGGTTTCCCTGGTTGCAAATCCATAATCCAGTTTTGGATTGGAAATCTGTGTCTGTGGTGAGTTGGGGTTGTCAGTGTGCCCTTAGTGAGGCTCCGGTTTTTTCCACCTCTCTTCAGTCGCATGATGTTCCTGACTATTTGGCGGACTTTTATGATGTATTTAGTGAGAAGGAGTCTGCGTCTTTGCCTCCTCATAGGAGTTATGACTGTGCAATTGAACTGAGCCCGGGGTGTAAATTTCCCAAGGGTCGGCTCTTCAATTTATCTGTACCCGAGCACGAGGCTATGCGATCCTATATTAAGGAGGCGTTGGAGAAGGGTCATATTAGACCATCCTCTTCCCCATTAGGTGCTGGGTTTTTTTTCGTGGCCAAAAAGGATGGTTCATTAAGGCCTTGTATTGATTATTGTGCCCTCAACAAAATTACTATTAAATATCAGTATCCGTTACCCCTGATTTCGGATCTATTCTCCAGAGTTAAAGGTGCTTGCTGGTTTACCAAGCTTGACCTCAGGGGGGCGTATAATCTTATCCGCATTAAGCATGGGGATGAATGGAAGACGGCGTTTAATACTCCAGAGGGACATTTTGAGTACCTGGTGATGCCTTTTGGGCTCACTAATGCCCCTTCTGTCTTCCAATGCTTCATGAACGACATTTTCCGAGACTTTGTGGATAAATTTTTGATTATCTATCTGGATGATATTTTGATCTTCTCCAAGGATTGGGATTCTCAAGTGGAACATGTTCGGACTGTGTTCCGGATCTTGAGGGAGAATTCCCTGTATGTCAAAGGATCGAAATACCTTTTTGGGGTACAGAGGATTTCATTTTTGGGATTTATTTTGTCTCCGTCAACTATTGAAATGGATCCGGCCAAGGTACAGGCCATTTATGATTGGGTTCAGCCCACTTCTTTGAAGGCCCTTCAGAAGTTTTTGGGTTTTGCTAATTTTTATCGGAAATTTATAGCAAAATTTTCTAGCATTGCCAAGCCATTGACTGATCTGACTAAGAAGGGTGCTGATGTGTTGAATTGGTCTCCGGAGGATGTTTCTTCCTTTCAGGAGCTGAAGCGAAGATTCACTTCTGCCCCGGTTTTGCGGCAACCTGATGTCTCACTCCTGTTCCAGGTAGAGGTGGACGCTTCTGAGATTGGTGCAGGAGCTGTTTTGTCCCAAAAGGATCCTGTAACATCTAAAATGAATCCCTATGCTTTCTTTTCCCGAAAGTTCTCCCCATCTGAACGTAACTATGATGTGGGGAATCGGGAACTGTTGGCCGTGAAATGGGCATTTGAGGAGTGGAGACATTGGTTGGAGGGAGCTAAACATCAAGTCGTGGTCCTCACTGACCACAAGAATTTGATTTACCTGGAGTCAGCCAAACGCTTGAACCCTAGACAGGCTAGATGGGCCTTGTTTTTAACACGTTTTGATTTTGTGGTCTCTTTTCTTCCTGGCACTAAGAATGTCAAGGCTGACGCTCTTTCTAGGAGCTTCTTTGCTGATTCTCCTGTGGTGACCAAGCCTGCTACCATCTTAGGCGAAGGGGTAGTTCTTTCTGCCATCTCGCCCGATTTGAGACGTGCTCTGGAAGAGTTCCAGGAGGACAAACCTGAGCGTTGTCCCAGTGGAAAGTTGTATGTTCCTGACCAGTGGAAGAAGAGAGTGATGTCTGAAGTTCATTGCTCTGCATTGGCTGGTCATCCAGGTATTTTTGGTACTAGAGATCTGGTGAGTCGGTCTTTTTGGTGGCCCGCCTTGTCTCGTGATGTCAGGAATTTTGTGCAGTCCTGTGGGACTTGCTCCCGGTCTAAACCTTGTTCTCGCTCTAGTGGGTTGTTGATGCCTTTGCCGGTCCCCAGGAGGCCATGGACCCATATTTCAATGGATTTCATCTCTGATATGCCTGTCTCTCAGAGAATGACTGTTATTTGGGTGATCTTTGATAGGTTCTCTAAGATGGTTCATCTTGTACCACTCCCTAAGGTGCCATCTTCTTCTGAGTTGGTGCCCCTGTTTTTGCAACAGGTGGTTCGCTTGCACGGGATTCCTGAGAACATTGTATCTGAGAGAGGAGTTCAGTTTGTGTCTAGATTTTGGAGGACATTCTGTTCCAAGCTGGGAATTCAGTTGTCCTTCTCCTCTGCGTTTCACCCTCAGACCAATGGGCAGACGGAGAGAACAAACCAGACTTTGGAGTCGTATTTGAGATGTTTTATTTCCGCTTATCAGGATGTTTGGGTTTCATTTTTGCCCTTGGCCAAATTTGCTTTAAATAATAGAGCTAGTTCTGCCACTTTGATGTCACCTTTTTTTTGTAACTTTGGGTTTCATCCTCGATTTTCTTCAGGGCAGGTGGAGCCTTCTGCCTGCCCAGGTGTTGACACTTTGGTGGAGAGAATGCACCAGATCTGGGACCAAGTGGTGGATAAGTTATCTCTCTCCCAGGAAAAAGCCCAGCGGTTTTCCAACTGACATAGGACCGTTGGTCCCCAGTTTAAGGTGGGTGATATGGTTTGGTTATCATCAAAAAATATCGCTATGAAGGTAGCTCCTCCTAAGTTTAAGCCTAGATTTATTGGGCCTTACTAGATTTTGGAGATCATTAATCCGGTCTCTTTTCGGTTGGCTCTTCCTGTCACATTTAAAATCCATAATGTGTTTCATAAGTCCTTGTTGAAGAGGTTTGTTGAACCAGTAGTTCCTGGGGTGGCACCTCTGGACCCTGTATTGGTTGAAGGTAACATGGAATATGAGGTAGAGAAGATACTGGATTCCCGTCTGGCTAGACAGAGACTCCAGTATTTGGTTAAGTGGAAGGGTTATGGTCAGGAGGATAATTCCTGGGTCTCTGCCTCTGATATTCATGCCAAAAGATTGGTGCGTGCCTTTCATCGGGCTCACCCTGATTGTGTGGATGAGGGTTCGGTGACCCCTCCTCAAGGGGGAGGTACTGTTATGAGTTCATTTTCCCCTTCACCATTGAGGTCTGATGAACTCCCTCTTCTGGTGAAGGAAGGTAGTGAGGCTGATTACCAAGCACCTGAGCTGGGAGAGGATGACTGGGCGACGGGGATCTCTGAATGGATATAAGGCAGCCGACGCCCTTCTTCCTCGCTGGTGATTTCTCTGTGGAATTCTAGGAGACCAGTCTGATTCCTGCTCCTCTAAAGCTAAGTTTTCTGCTTTGCCTTTTTGCATTTGTGTTTTGGTTTTAGTTTGCCTTGCTTTTCTGGATTCTGCCATTCCCTGCTGGGGTGAGCTGAATTCTTTTTTTGTCGGTTGCTCTGTCTTCAGAAAATACCTGAGCACTGACTCTTTTTGAAGCCTAGCATCTTCAGGGCCTTTTTCCCTGTCAGTCTGTTGGCTCTTATTTTCATAGGGTTTTTTGCGGATTGCAGACAGCAGCTTTCCTATCCTGTCCGGTCTAGTTAGCTTGGGACCCATCATTTGCTCAGTCTATCTTTCTATCTGTGTTAGTGTTTTTTCTTCTTGCTTCACCGTCATTATATGTTGGGGGCTGCCTATTGCTTTGGGGTCTGCTCTGGGGCAGCTTAGATTTCCCTTTCTGTCTTTAGGCTAGGCAGTTCTCCGGCTGTGATCGAGGGGTCTAGGGCATCGTAGGAACCCCCCACGGCTACTGCTAGTTGTTGTTGATAGGTTCAGGGGTCTGCAATCCGATAGCTGCCAACTTCTCTGGTTTTCTGGACTTAGCTAGCATTTCTGTTTTTGCCTCCTACGGTGACTCATTCATAACACCACTCCTTATCAGGGAACCACCTACAGCGGGGACGTCCAGACCCAGAGTTCACCCCAACAACTACCTGCATGTCAGGTTGATGACAAACGAGCCCGCTGGTATTGACATCGTATGTTCTGGAGGCAACACACATCTCCGAAGCGCTGACCTGGGGAACGGGTTGTGTATGTGTATGTTTGGTATAAGCTGGTAACATTCCACAACACACTTCCACTGGATGTTTTTTGGTGGCCACCCATACACGCTCTTTCACACACACACACCTGAACGTTTATTGCCACTCGTTCGTTTGTCACCATTTGGAGAACTCTTTCTGGGATTGACAACAGAGGAATCCCCCTGTGTCACCACACTCACACCCCCGCACTTCACCAAGGGGTACACCCCCCTCCAACCCCTTCCACCACGAGGTCTACGCCTCACAGGGATGGTCAATGGCGAGGGTTGAGACTTGCCCCTACTCTCCTGCAGCACATCTGCTGCTCTCACCGGAGAGGAAGGGGTCCGTTGAAGAGAGACGGCAAAGACAGTAGTTCCTAGGCAGCAGCCCTCACACGAGTGCCCCCAACTGACCACTTCCCTCGCCCGCCAATCCATCACCTCCGGTACACCACCAGCCAACACCTCTGCTGACATAGTACCTTGGGAGGGCAAAATGGAGGAAATGTATACTCCCTGGTCGCCTCCCTCCAAGCGACCAGGGGAATGCGGCTTCTCAGATGGCACAGATAATTTGGCGCGCAATGGGCAAGCCTTCAGGACATGACCAGTCTGCCCACAGTAAAAACATGCCGACACCACTCCCTGAACCGTAGGCAGCTCCGTACACAAACTAGCTACACCTACTTGCATAGGTTTGTCTGGAGACTTGGCATGAACTGGGCAGGCTCTCATAAAATGGCCAGGCTTCCCACAGGAAAAGCATACCCCTCCACCATGAGGAGCCGCAGACACCCCCTTTTTTGTCTCAACAACATCGGGCTATCTGGGTTCCTCTGTCCGCACTGGTGGGTCCTCCTCCCTAGCGAGGACATCAGGGGTCACTTTTTGTATATGTCTTTCCCTGAGGCGTCTATCCACCCGGATGGCAAGGGACATGGCGGCCTCCAGCGACCTGGGGGCGGCGTACTGCACCAAAGTATCCTGCAACTTTGGAGACAAACCCTGCACAAATTGACTCCTAAGTGCAGGGTCATTCCACTGAGTGTTAGTGGCCCACCTGCTAAACTCTGAGCAGTACTCCTCAGCAACCCGGGCTCCCTGTTTACACCTACGGAGTTGAGATTCCACCAGGGCGACGCCATCAGGATCCCCATACACAAGCGCCAAAGCTGCAAAAAACTCGTCCACGGGCACCAATGATGGAGAATCATCCGGTAGGGAGAAGGTCCAGGATGGGGGATCCCTTTTAAGAAGTGACATAATGATTCCCACCCGTTGCTCTTCACTCCCTGATGAACGAGGGCGCAGCCTGAAATACAATTTACAGGCTTGCTGGAATACCAAGAATTGATCTCTCCCTCCAGAAAATCTGTCAGGGAGGGATATCTTGGGTTCTGGCTGAGCCTGTTCCTGAACCAAGCCCCCAGAGCCCACCAACAGCCGCAGCTGCCGCACCAACCCTCCGCGCAGCCCCCTAATCTCATTAGTAAGGGTCTGCAGCATTTGGGCAAAGGTCTGAACTGGGTCCATGGCTCAGTAGAAAAAAAAATTATGGGTTGGTGATAATGTCACGTGGACCCGTCCTGTGTGACGCGACCGGCAGGCCGGTAACTATAAACAACAAGATGCGGCACGTGAAGTTGTCCTGTGTGACACGGCCTGCAGGCCGGTAACTGTAAACAATAAGACAAGGGGGAGGGAACACAGTTACAATGGTGGGCCCTGCGATAGAGAAAGGGAACGTGGAGACCTCCTGCACTCCCCTGAGTCAGTGTCTCTAATGCTCCTAACGTTCCCTATGCCGGTTCTGCACCGGGCGCCGCTCAGGATACCTGTCACCCTAGCACACCCTACACCTATCCCTTGCTAGGGAGCTGGGTGGCGCAGGCACTGGCCCCACCGCTGTACTAATACACACGAAGGAAAAACACAAACAGGGAACACCACTTAGCTTTACTCTATTGCACTTGCTCCTGGCAACAGAGTCCACCACCAGAATGCAGCTCTCCTCCTGAAACGCTGCCACCAAGCTCTGTCAGAGCTACAAGGAAATCCCCTATCACTCCTTCCACACCAGGGCTAAGACAGTGCTGCAAGGAACGTTCTCCAGCTCCTTCCTCCACCAGGGATGGTTGGAAATGAATACTATCACCAACGCTGATTGCAACACCTGTGACTCTTTTATAGCAGAGCCAGCAATCACACCTGCATTATAAATGTGCACTTAACTAAAGAAACAGAGTGCAATGACGCTCACCACCACTGGGGGCAAACTTAGAACAAACGACACCACAGTGCAATAATCCAAATGGCCACCGGGGGCAAAAACATCTCTAAGCACAGCTTGAGAAAAAAAAGGTTATCTGTGCTTTTATCTGTCCTGATCCCGCATGGATCATGACAGTACCGTTGTTCAAAATTTTTTATTACGGTATCATCCATAGTGAGCGTGTGTGGTTTATACCTTCTATATATACGGTGAATTGGAGATACCAATTTTTACCCTATACTCAATACAGCTTGTATCTTGTTATACAGTACCTTTGTTCGACATTTAGTATTACGGTGAAATCCATACTGGGTAAGCGTCTGAGAGTGACTACGGGACTATGTATACGGAGATTTCAATTGTACCCTATAATATATATACTTGCTATCTTGTTATCCAGTACCTTTTTTACAACATTTTTTATTATGGTCAAACCCAGACTCAGTGAGCGTCTGGGGGTGACTCCGGATATATATACCGAGATTTCAAATTTGGCCAACACTGTATACAGCTATACGCTTCTGATACAGTAACCTTTTCTGCTATTTAGATTCTGGTGTAATCCATAATGAGCCTGTGAACGTCTGGAAATATATTTGGAGATTTAAGATTACCACAACACTGTATACAGCTGTACGCTTGTGTTACATTATCCATTTACAGCTTTTCATATTCTTGTGTAATCCATACTGGGCCTGAGAGCGTTTGTGTCTGCCTCCTGAAATATATACGGATTCAGAATGTTTACACTATACTATATATACCTTGTGTCATGATCCATGCTGGATCATGTCAGATAAGAGCACAGGTTACCTTTTTTTTCTCTCTCTAAGCTTTGTGCTTAGAGATAGTTTTGCCCCCGGTGGCCAGTATGGTCACTGCACTGGTGTTTTTAGAGATAGTTTTGCCCCCAGTGGTGGTTAGTGTAATTGCACGGGAATCACTAACAGGTGTGTTTACTCAATAAAGGTGTGTCAGTTGTGCTCACTCACGTTGGTGATATTGTTGGTCTTTTCCAACCATCCTGGGTGAAGGAAGGAGCTGAGGAGAGTCCAGGGCAGCTCAGTCAGAGTCCTGGAGTGGCAGCTATGGTGTCAGCGAGGAGTTCGTGTAAAGCATGGTGGAGTGGCAGCTATGGTGTCAGTGAAGAATTCTTGCAAAGCTTGGTGGAGTGGCAGCTATGGTGTAGGGCTGCACTCAGTTGCTGGACAGTTGCACTCAGGTGCTGATCACTGTTGCTGGAAAGCTGCACTCAGGTGCTGGACTCCGTTGCTGGACAGTTGCACTCAGGTGCTGGACACTGTTGCTGGACAGCTGCACTCAGGTGCTGGACTCTGTTGCTCCAAGGTGGCACTCGGGTGTTGGACGCTGTTGCTGTAAAGCTGCACCCAGGTGTTGGACACGGTGGGAGGAAGATGTACTCAGGTGTTGGACTCTGTTGCCAGGAGCAAGTGCATCAGAGCAAAGCTAAGTGTTTCCCTGTTTGTCACTTTTCCTCATGTTTGTCATAGTACAGCGGTGGGGCCAGTGCCTGCACCACCCAGCTCCCTAGTAACGAATAAGTGTAGGGTTTGCTAGGGTGACAGGTATCCTGATCGGTGACAGGTGAGGAGCCTGTATAGGGAATGTTAGGAGTGTTAGGGACATTGACTGAGGGGAGTGCAGGAGGTCTCCACGTCCCCCATTTCCTATCGCAGGGCCCACCGTTGTAAATGTTTCCCTATCCCCTGTGTCTTGTATTAGTTACCGGCCTGCGGGCCGCATCACACTGGACAATTACACGTGCCGTGTCGTGTTGTATTAGTTACCGGCCTGCTGGCCGTGTGTTAGGACTGGCGGAATGCACCAAATTATAAAATGATAGTAGGTGTGTTCACAGCCCGGGGTCCACAGTGCAGAGGTGGTACACTGCTGCTAAGTAATGGTGGAAGAATTAAGCGGTGTGAAACCAGTCACACGTGGGTTACGTCACCCAATGTGAACAGGGGTGAGCTCTGTTAATGCACAGAGCCGCACAACCGCGGAACGTAGATGTCGGAGCCTGTTAAGCTCACAGAGCACGGCCAAAAGAGCGCACAGTGTACGGCCACAGAACTCTACCCCAAGGACACGGGGTTAGAGTCCTTCGAGGCCCACTGAGCGTGCGGCGTAGCTGCCGCGAGCGCCGCTATAGACGCTGGCTATGGAGGACGTGCACTCAAGCGTGCCGAGTCCCTGGTGAGGACTGATGCCTGACTCAACCTCTGACCTACAGTCATATGTTAAAGTTTGGGCACCCCTATTAATGTTAACCTTTTTTCTTTATAACAATTTTGGTTTTTGCAACAGCTATTTCAGTTTCATACATCTAATAACTGATGGACTCAGTTATATTTCTGGATTCAAATGAGGTTTATTGTACTAGCAGAAAATGTGCAAACTGCATTTAAACAAAATTTGACCGGTGCAACAGTATGGGCACCTCAACATAAAAGTGACATTAATATTTCGTAGATCCTCCTTTTGCAAAAATAACAGCCTCTTGTCACTTCCTGTAGCTATTAATGAGTTCCTGGATCCTGGATGAAGGTATTTGTGACCATTCCTGTTTACAAAAAAATTCCAGTTCAGTTAAGTTTGATGGTCGCCGAGCATGGACAGCCCGCTTCAAATCATCCCACAGATGTTCAATGATATTCAGGTCTGGGGACTGGGATGGCCATTCCAGAACATTGTAATTGTTCCTCTGCATGAATGCCAGAGTAGATTTGGAGCGGTGTTTTGGATCATTGTCTTGCTGAAATATCCATCCCCTGCGTAACTTCAACTTCGTCACTGATTCTTGCACATTATTGTCAAGAATCTGCTGATACTGAGTTGAACCCATGTGACAGTCAACTTTAAAAAGATTCCCGGTGCCGGCATTGGCCACACAGCCCCAAAGCATGATGGAACCTCCACCAATTTTACTGTGGGTAGCAAGTATTTTTCTTGGAATGCTGCGTTTTTTAGCCTCCATGCATAACGCCTTTTTGTATGACCAAACAACTCAATCTTTGTTTCATCAGTCCACAGGACCTTCTTCCAAAATGTAACTGGCTTGTCCAAATGTGCTTTTGCATACCTCAGGCAACTCTGTTTGTGGCGTGCTTGCAGAAACGGCTTCTTTCACATCACTCTCCCATACAGCTTCTCCTTGTGCAAAGTGCGCTGTATTGTTGACCGATGCACAGTGACACCATCTGCAGCAAGATGATGCTGCAGGTCTTTGGAGGTGGTCTGTGGATTGTCCTTGACTGTTCTCACCATTCTTCTTCTCTGCCTTTCTGATATTTTTCTTGGCCTGCCACTTCTGGGCTTAACAAGAACTGTACCTGTGTTCTTCCATTTCCTTACTATGTTACTCACAGTGGAAACTGACAGGTTAAATCTCTGAGACAACTCTTTGTATCCTTCTCCTGAAAAGCTATGTTGAATAATTTTTTTTTTCAGATCATTTGAGAGTTGTTTTGAGGAGCCCATGATGCCACTCTTCATAGGAGAATCAAATAGGAGAACTACTTGCAAGTGGCCACCTTAAATACCTTTTCTCATGATTTGATTCACCTGGCTATGAAGTTCAAAGCTCAATGAGGTTACAAAACCAATTTAGTGCTTCAGGAAGTCAGTAAAAAGTAGTTAGGAGTGTTAAAATCAAGAAAGTGATAAGGGTGCCCATATTTTTGCACCGGTCAAATTTTGTTTAAATGCAGATTGCACATTTTCTGTTAGTACAATAAACCTCATTTGAATCCAGAAATATAACTGAGTCCATCAGTTATTAGATATATGAAACTGAAATAGCTGTTGCAAAAACCGAAATTGTTATAAAGAAAAAAGGTTAACATTAATAGGGGTGCCCAAACTTTAACATATGACTGTACCTACGCCTAAGTCTGGGCGCTAGCAGGCTAGGCTGCACAACACATGCGTACCAAGGGTAGGGGTTTCTTAATGAATCATTCACCAGAGACATTCATACGTGCATACATCACTCACTCCACATAGTGTGTAAATACAGTCTATCCTAGCGCATGGCCGAGCGGCCATGCGAACCTTTTATAGCCGTGAGCGTCCGGGACCTTCCTGGCTTCTCGGATGGGCCAATCCGAACAGGAGGAGGACCTGAGCACGTGACCTTCGATCTCCAATGGGAGATCACTCCACGGGAATGCTCAGTGGCCCGACATGGGGACTTAGTCCCTAGAGAATCTCGCTGCTGAGCAGCATGTATTGCAATAGCTGTGCCAGAGGTGGCAGCAGCAAGCAAACCCATGGAGCTGGTCTGGGCAGAGTCCCTGGACCGATGAGTTTGCTGAGCAACCTCCTCTGCAGCTGGAGAGGAATGGGAGACCGCTGGAAGTAAGGCTCAGGATTCTCGCTGTGCAGCGACAGAAATCTGACACCTAACATTACCCCCCTCCTAGGGCCCCCCCTCTGAGCCTCACTCCACTCAAATTCCACAATGAGAAGAGGAGCGTGGATGTTCTCCACCGGCTCCCAGGTCCAAGCCTCTGGACCATGACCCTTCCAATCCACCAAGTAAAGTTTTTTGCCCCGCATCACCTTGCATCCCACGATGGCATTGACCTCAAACTCATCTGACGACAGGTCTGATGTCCCGGCAGATAGCTCAGAAAACCGGGACATGTGAACCGGCTTAAGGAGAGACACATGAAACGTGTCTGAGTAGCCAAGTGTGGTGGAAAGGCCAGTCGGTAGACCACAGGGTTAATCTGCTCGAGGACCTTGAAAGGGCCATTATAGCGCGGTGCGAACTTAGCAGATTCCGCCCGCAGCCTGATGTTTCGAGCGGAGAGCCACACTAAGTCACCAGGGGCGAAGGTCAGAGCAGGGCGCTGGCAAGTATCAGCAGAGGACCTCATTCTCTCCTTGGAGGCCCGGATAGCATCCTGCGTGCGATCCCAAATGTCACGTGCCTCCACCGCCCAGTCTGCCACCCTAGAGTCGGTGGACGACACGGGCATGGGCAAGGAGACGCGTGGATGCTGACTGTAATTTAGGAGGAATGGGGTCTGACCGGTGGAGTCGGCCACAGTATGGTTCAAGGCGAACTCCGCCCATGGCAGCAAAGATGCCCAATCATCCTGCCTGGCCGAGACAAAATGTCGCAGGTATGTCACCAGGGTCTGGTTGGCTCTCTCAACCAACCATTCGTCTCGGGATGATAGGCCAAGGAGAGATTTAGCTCAATGCTGAGCAGAGAACAGAGCTCTCTCCAGAACCGAGACGCAAACTGAGGACCCCGGTCACTGACAATCTTATCCGGCATGCCGTGTAGGCGGAAAACCTGTTTAATAAACAACGCTGCCAGGCCCCGTGCCGAAGGTAGCCGAGAGAGTGGTACCAGATGCACCATCTTGGAGAAATGATCGGTGACCACCCAAATGACGGTGCTGCCACCGGACTTGGGCAGACCCACCACAAAGTCCATACCGACCATCTCCCAGAGCCTGTCCGCAACCGGCAGGGGATAGAGTAACCCAGTGGGCCGCTGCCGAGAGGACCGATTCAGGGCGCAAGAGACGCACGCCTGAATATAGTCACTGACGTCACGAGCCATATGCGGCCACCAGTACATCCTCGCCAAGAGATCAGAGGTTCATTTGATCCCAAAATGTCCCCCCACCCTGGACGAATGAGCCCAAGAGAGGACCTCCGGTCGCAGATGGGCAGGGACAAAAGTCTTGCCCGGAGGTACCGACTCGAGAGCAACTGGAGCCACGGTCCTCAGACTCTCCGATGGAGTCCAGGGCAGCTAAGTCAGAGTCCTGGAGTGGCAGCTATGGTGTCAGTGAGGAGTTTGTGTAAAGCATGGTGGAGTGGCAGCTATGGTGTCAGTGAAGAATTCTTGCAAAGCTTGGTGGAGAGGCAGCTATGATGAAGAGCTGCACTCAGTTGCTGGACTCTGTTGCTGGAAGCTGCATTCAGGTGCTGGACTACACTGCTGAACAGTTGCACTCAGGTGCTGGACACTGTTGCTGGAAAGCTGCACTCCGGTGCTGGACTCCGTTGCTGGACAGTTGCACTCAGGTGCTGGACTCTGTTGCTCCAAGGCGGCACTCGGGTGCTGGACGCTGTTGCTGTAAAGCTGAACCCAGGTGTTGGACATGGTGGGAGGAAGATGCACTCAGGTGTTGGACTCTGTTGCCAAGAGCAAGTGCATCAGAGCAAAGCTAAGTGTTTCCCTGTTTGTCACTTTTCCTCATGTTGTTGTTAGTACAGCGGTGGGGCCAGTGCCTGCACCACCCAGCTCCCTAGTAAGGAATAGGTGTAGGGTTTGCTAGGGTGACAGGTATCCTGATCGGCGACAGGTGAGGAGCCTGTATAGGGAACGTTAGGAGTGTTAGGGACACTGACTCAGGGGAGTGCAGGAGGTCTCCATGTCCCCCGTTCCCTATCGCAGGGCCCATCGTTGTAAATGTTTCCCTATCCCCTGTGTCTTGTTGTATTAGTTACCGGCCTGCAGGCCGCGTCACACTGTACAATTACACGTGCTGTGTCCTTTTGTATTAGTTACTGGCCTGCTGGCCGTGTCACACAGGAAGGGGCACGTGACACCTTGTATCTGGTGATACTGTACCCTTTTTCAACTTTTTATTTTATTGAGTAATCCATACTGAGCCTGTGAGCATCTGTGTATGACTCATGAAATATATATGGAGATTTATTGCTATCCCTAGACTGTATAGAGATGTACGCTTCTGATACAGTACCGTATGTCTGCTGTATTTTGGGTCCATTTTCCAAAACATGAGGAAGTGTGGTGGAAGAGGATGCGGACGTGGGCGTGGGGGGCCACCTGGTACTGATGGTGGTGGTGGTGCATCTGCTGGTAGTGCCAAGAACACAATAGCAGCTAAGGCAGGAGGTGTTGAGCCTGCATCATCGTCTAGCTTGGGAAGGCCTGTAAGGCTTCCTTTTCTGGGAGTAGGTAGACTGCTTTTAAAGCCGAAGCATCAGGAACTGTTTTTGTCTTACATTGCTGAAACAGCCTCCACCTCTATCGCCTCCTCTTCTGAAGTTTCAAAAAATGCAAGCACTGAGTCGTCAGTGCAGGCTTCTGGTCAGGAGCAACCACTTTCCTTGTGTCCTTCACCCACACCAAAAGTGAAGGATGCGGCAGCACACACTTCAGATTACTCCATGGATCTCTTTTAACATAACATGCCTGGGTTCATTAAAAATGGGGACCATCATATACTGGAGCATTCCAAATGGGGGACATCAGACACTGGAGCAGCATTTACGGGGCCCATTATACACTGGAGCATTAGAAATGGAGCACATTATATATGGAGCATTATTTGGGCCCATAAGACACTGGAGCATCATCCATGGGGCCCATCATATACTGGAGCATTCTAAATGGGGCAGATCAGACACTGGAGCAGCATCTATGGGGCCCATTATACACTGGAACATTAGAAATGGATCCCATTATATATGGAGCATTATCAGGGCCCATCATACACTGGAGCATCATCCATGAGGCCCATTATATACTGGAGCATTCCAAATGGGGGATATCAGACACTGGAGCAGCAGTTACGGGGCTCATTATACACTGGAGAATTAGAAATGGAGCCCATTATAAATGGAGCATTATTAGGGCCCATCATACACTGGAGCATCATCCATGAGGCCCATCATATACTGGAGCATTCCAAATGGGGGACATCAGACACTGGTGCAGCATTTACAGGGCCCATTATACACTGGAGCATTAGAAATGGAGCCCATTATATATGGAGCATTATTTGGGCCCATAAGACACTGAGCATCATCCATGGGGCCCATCATATACTGGAGCATTCTAAATGGGGCAGATCAGACACTGGAGCAGCATCTATGGGGTGCATTATACACTGGAGCATTAGAAATGGGGCCCATTATATATGGATATATGAAGCATTATTTGGGCCCATAACACACTGGAGCATCGTCCATGGGGACCATCATATACTGTAGCATTATGTGGAGCTCATCATATACTGTATGGAACATTATATGTGACCAATTATTCTGTATGGAGAAATATATGGGGCTCATTATTCTGTATGGTGCACAATGTGGTGGCCATAATACTGTATGGAGTAATATACTGTCCTTTTTTGAGCTATTGTACAATTTAAAATAGATCAGTCATGTCATGTAAGCAGTGAAGTATTTGTCATTTTACTATACCTATATTTCTGTGCCGTATCGGAGCATCATGAGTTGTGCTATGTGTTAACCCCTTACCTACAAATGACGTAATATTCCGTCCATGTGACCATGGACCTAATTACCATGGACGGAATATTACGTCATCGCGATCAGCGGCGCCCACGTGGTGAGCGCCGCTGATCGCGGACGAGTGTCAGCTAATTATCATAGACATGTTAACCCCTTGCACACCGCGATCAAACATGATCGCGGTGTACCGGGGGTTAAAGGGAAGCATCGGCAGGGAGGGGGCTCCCTCCTTGCTTCCCTGAGCCCCCCACGGCAGCGCAATGTGCAGCGCTGCTGCGGGGGACTCCTTTCCTGCAGGTCCCCGGATCCAATATGGCGACGGGGACCTCCGGGGGCCTGCAGGAAGCTGGCTTCCTCAGTGCCTGCAAAGCGCAGGCATGAGGAAGCCTGTGCAGTGCCTGTGACAGATCGCTGATCTGTCAAAGTGATCTGTGATGTGACAGATCAGCGATCTGTCACAGGACAGTGATGTCCCCCCTGTGACATTGTAATAAAGTAAAAAAAAATAAAAAAAAAGTGTAAAAATAATTTTAAAAAAAATCGCCAAATAAATTAAAAAAAAAAAAAATATTCCCCATTAAATTCATTTTTTGGAAATAAAAAAAAAACAAAACAATAAAAGTACACATATTTGGTATCGCCGCGTCCGTAACGACCCGCCCTATAACACTGTCCCAATAGTTAACCCCTTAAGTGAACCCCTTAAAAAATAAAAATAAAAAACGAAGCAAAAAATAATAATTTATTATCATACCGCCGAACAAAAAGTGCAATAACGCGCGATCAAAAAGACGCATATAAATATCCACGGTACCACTGAAAACGGCATCTTGTCCCGCAAAAAACGAGCCACCATACAGCATCATCAGCGAAAAAATAAAAAAGTTATAGCTCGCAGAATAAAGTGATGCAAAAATAATTATTTTTTAAATAAAATTGTTTTCATTGCATAAAAGCGCCAAAACATAAAAAAAGACCTAAATGAGGTATCGCTGTAACCGTACTGACCCGAAGAATAAAACCGCCTTATAAATTTTGCCGCACCCAGAACGGCGTAAACGCACCACCCAAAAGAAATTCATGAAACGCTGGTTTTTGTAAATTCTGCGTCCCAAAAAACGAAATAAAAAGCGATAAAAAAAGTCACATGCCCGAACATGATACCAATAAAAGCGTCAACTCGTCCCGCAAAAAATAAGACCTCACATGACTCGGTGGGTCAAAATATGGAAAAATTATAGCTCTCAATATGTGGTGATGCAAAAACTATTTTTACAATAAAAAGCGTCTTTTAGCATGCGACAGCTGTCAAACATAAAAACCGCCATAAATAGTAAATCAAACCCCCCGTTATCACCCCCTTAGTTAGGGAAAAATAATAAAATAAAAAAAATGTATTTATTTCCATTTTCCCATTAGGGTTAGGACTAGGGTTAGGGTTAGGGCTAGGGTTAGGGCTAGGGTTAGGGTTAGGGTTAGGGTTAGGGCTAGGGCTAGGGTTAGGGTTTGAATTGGGGGTTTCCACTATTTGCGCACATCAGGTGCTCTCCAAACGCAACATGGCATCTGATCTCAATTCCAGCCAATTCTGCGTTGAAAAAGTCAAATGGTGCTCCTTCCCTTCCAAGCTCTGCCATGCACCCAAACAGTGTTTTACCCCCTCATATGGGGTATCAGCCTACTCAGGACAATTTGCAAAATAACTTTTGGGGTCCTATTTCTCCTGTTGCCCTTAGGAAAATAAAAATTTTGGGGCAAAAATATCATTTTTGTGGAAAAAAATTTTTTTGTTATTTTCACGCCTGGGCGTTATAAACTTCTGTGAAGCACTTGGGGGTTCAAAGTTCTCACCACACATCTAGATAAGTTCCTTGGGGGGTCTAGTTTCCAAAATGGGGTCATTTGTGGGGGGTTTCCACTGTTTTGGTACATCAGGGGCTTTCCAAACGTGACATGGTGTCTGATCTCAATTCCAGCCAAAAAAGTCAAATGGCGCTGCTTGCCTTCCGAGCTCTGCCATGTGCCCAAATAGTCATTTACACCCACATATGGGGTATCAGCGTACTCAGGACAAATTGCACAATAACTTTTAGGGTCCTGTTACCCTTGGGAAAATAAAAATTGGGGGTGAAAAGATCATTTTGTGGAAAAAATATGATTTTTTAATTGTACCGCTGTATATTATAAACTTCTGTGAAGCCCTTGTGGGTTCAAAGTTCTCACCACATATCTAGATAAGTTCCTTAGGGGGTCTAGTTTCAAAAATGGGGTCACTTGTGGGGGGTTTCCACTGTTTAGGTACATCAGGGGCTCTCCAAACGCGACATGGTGTCAGATCAGAATTCCAGCCAATTTTGCATTGAAAAAGTCAAACGGCGCTCCTTCCCTTCTGAGCTCTGCCATGCGCCGAAACAGTGGTTCTCCCCCACATATCAGGTATCAGCGTACTCAGGACAAATTGCACAATAATTTTTGCAGTCCAATTTCTCCTGTTACACTTGGTAAAATAAAAAAAATTGAACCTGAAGTAATTTTTTTTGTGAAAAAAAGTTAAATGTTAATTTTTTTTAAATATTCAAAAAATTCCTGTGACGCACCTGAAGGGTTAATAAACTCCTTGAATGTGGTTTTAAGCACCTTAAGGGGTGCAGTTTTTAGAATGGTGTCACTTTTGGGTATTTTCTATCATATAGACCCCTCAAAGTGGCTTCAAATGTGATGTGGTCCGTAAAAATAAAATGGTGTTGCAAAAATGAGAGATCGCTGGTCAACTTTTAACCCTTATATCTTACTAACAAATAAAAATTTTGGTTCCAAAATTGTGCTGATGTAAAGTAAACATGTGGCAAATGTTACTTATTAACTTTTTTGTGTGCCATATCTCTGTGATTTAAGGGCATAAAAATTCAAAGTTGGAAAATTGCGGAATTTTCAAAATTTTCACCAAATTTCCGTTTTTCTCATAAATAAACGCAAGTTATATGAATGAAATTTTACCACTAACATGAAGTACAATATGTCATGAGAAAACATTGTCAGTATCACCGGGATCCACGGAAGCGTTTCAGAGTTATGACCTCATAAAGGGACAATGGTCAGAATTGTAAAAATTGGCCCGGTAGTTAACGTGCAAACCACCCTTGGTAGTGAAGGGGTTAAAGGGGCGCACTGACACTCTTTGGCCCAGGGCAGATGAAAACTTGGAGCCAGCCCTACCCCTCCACAACTTTAGCCAAATAACCCCCAGTTTTCAATGCGTAACTATTATTATGAAGTAAATTAAGGTTGACAAGCTTCAGTAGTAAGAATTGATGTTTTTGGCACTGTAATGGGCACTGTAGGTGTGTTTACTCTCCTCCACTCCCTACCGACTTTGCTTCCCCATTGATTTGCATTGGGTTTCGTGTTTCAGTCGGCCTCTGACTTTACCCTATAGTCTGCCGATTTCGTTTGACCAGACTTTTGCGATAGTCGGGTTTCATGAAACCCGACTCGACCCTAAAAAAGGCAAAGTCATCCCTAGCTATCAGTAATGTGGAAGCCCCTATATTTCCATTAACAGATGATTGACCTGAGTGGGGAATTGCTTTCTTTGAGTATTGAGTTGAAGCTTTTATTGGGAATATTTTACATAACATTAAGGATCACATTTAACCAGCACTCTACGCTGAGCACTTACATTGGGGTTTCCCTTTAAATTTCCAAGTGACATAATTCAGATAAAGCCCACAAGGGATCCGTTCACTATGATGAGGCAGCAGAGTTACTCTGGACTCCGTTTGGCCTCTGTTCAGTAGTGTCCTTTTTTTCAGAGGTGCACAAAACTGTGGCCAATGGCACTTTTATGCACTTCTAATAAAAAGACGGACACATTCGGATCACAAGTCCTATGGCATCCACAGTGCCTCCATCT
Organism: Dendrobates tinctorius; assembly: GCF_039654945.1. Taxonomy (NCBI): domain Eukaryota; kingdom Metazoa; phylum Chordata; class Amphibia; order Anura; family Dendrobatidae; genus Dendrobates; species Dendrobates tinctorius. Next base: position 2,542,948 of record NW_027361807.1, on the reverse strand, counting down.
GCCTCATTATAGGGAGTCTTCCACCTGGGGTTCCGTCTAAATCCCGTATTTCAGAGATTTACACAGAAACTCTGGTTTGAGCGCTCAGCATAAAGCGCAGGATAAATGTGAGCCGAGCCTTACTGGGATCTTTGAGAGGCAGAATAAACAAATCAACAGTAGGTGAAGAATTGATTTTATTTATTTTCTTTTTTTATTCCAATTTTTATTTAAATTTCCATTTTTAAGCAAAGGAAATTACACATTTACACAGATATAAATCACAAGGCAAAATAGGAGTGGGGAGGATATTTGGAAGGGGGAGAAGTAGGGGAGAAAGAAGGGAGGAAAGTGGAAGATCTGACCGCATCCGACAATTACATCATATACAAATAAGTATATTAGCATATTAAAGTCCTATAAAGAGACAGAAGGGAGAGGTGAGGCAAAATTGGAATAGCACCATAATTTCCATATCTTATTGACTTTACATCTGGCTAGGGGATTGGCTGCAAGATGATATTTCAAATGGAAGTGGAGATTAATTTTCTCACATAGTTGACTAAAAGATGGGAGGGAGGGTGATTTCCACAAAGCTGCAATACACTGTCTAGTAGCAATGAGAATGTGGACTATCACACCCCTATGTTCAATAGGGAGGGAATCGTCACCAATGTTCAGGGCTGCCAAAGTGGAGTTTCTGCTTGGTTCTCTCTGTCAGAGGAATGTCAGCCTTCTCAGCAGCTTCTCTCAGTGCTGCAGTATCTGCCGTTCTACGCAGGGAGAGCGAGGAGGAAGAAGAAGAAGATGGCGTCATCTTGCCTGGGTGAGATGCTTCAGCCTCCTGTGCAAAGAAATCCGTCAACTTAGCCGGGGGACCCCATTTTTGTGACCGGCCTCTCGGCATGCCTTTCACCGATGATCTGGTAACGTATGAGATCATTATGGCTTATATAGCTCCAGTGAGTCGCTTACAGAGAAAGAGATATGCCAGAGCTCTAAGAACACACGCCCAGCGCCATTCACGGTCAGGCCTCGCCCCACATTTTATTTATTTTCTTATGCTGTACCTCATGCGGTATAAGTGATTAGATGACTTTGTTCTTCGGGTCGGTACAATTACTGATTTATATTGGGTTTTTATGCTTGGCTGCCATCACACACTAAGGCGAGTTTCACACATTCTGATATTTCCAGTACCGGAAAAACCGGTACCGAAAAAATCAGTGTGTTTGTGTGTCCGTGTGTGCTCTACGTATGGCACACGTGTGCCGCCCATGTGCCGCATCAGTACTACATGGACAGCCACAGGGGAAGTAGCGCTACAATAAGCGCTGTTCCCCTGCATGTGGTGCTGAATGCGGCTGTCATTCTCCCTGCTCCGCTAGCAACAGCGCGAGCAGGGAAGAATGAATGAAAAAAAATGACGTGGGGTCCTCGTTATATTTTGAACTAACCCAGCAAAGCTAACAGGTGCGGGCTGCTATTCTTCCCCCCAGCCTAAAAACAGCAGCCTGCAGCTGCCCAGAAAAGGCGAACCTATTAGATGCGCCTATTCTGGAGCTTTGTCGGGTTCTTCCCACTTGCCCTGTAGTGGTGGCAAGTGGGGTAATAAGGGGTTAATGTCACCTTTCTATTGTAAGGTGACATTAAGCCTGGCTTAGTAATGGAGAGGTGTCAATAAGGCACTTTTCCATTACTAATCCTATAGTAAAAAAAGGGTTAAATAAATACACACAGTAAGAATAAAGTCTTTTAATGAAATAATACACCACACATTTTTTCCATCTTTATTACACTGCTAATCCCATCTTGAATCCCTCGACCTTCTGTAAAAAAAAACTAAAAAAAAATCAAGCAATATACCATACCTGTCCGGCATACAGTCATTCCCACGGCGCAATCCATATCTGTGGATTATCAGTTTACAACTGGAGCGGTGCAAATACGACCGCTCAGGCTGTAAACTACTGGAGAATGAATGGGAAGCAGCGCGCACAGGCTCAGTGACTAGCGGTGTCGTCACTGAGTCTGTATTCGCTGCTGGTATGAACTCCTATGACCTCAGCACCGTGGGAAAATTACGGTGCTGAGGTCAAAGCCATTTTAAAACATCAAAGTTTGACTTCTATTAGGTTCTGGTACAGGGTCAAGATTGGATTCGAACTGAACTTTTAACTTTAGTTCGGTCAAACCCGAACATCCACGGGTCCGCTGCTCCCTATTCGCAATACATTGGGGTACATTGGTGAATTTACCGTGTTTGCACTTTGCTTTTGGTGAATTTAAGAGAAACAAAAGATGAATCGATTCTCTTTTCGTACGTTATGGTGATAAAACAGAAAAAGGATTTATTCACCCTTAATCCTGCAGAACAGAGCACAAGACTCCATTTACCATATACCGTTGTGCTCAAAAGTTTACATACCATGGCAGAATTTTTGCTTTCTTGGCCTTTTTTCAGAGAACATGAATAATAACACCAACACTTTTTCTCCACTCATGGTTAGTGGTTGGATGAAGCCATTTATTGTCAAACTACTGTTTTCTCTTTTGAAATCATAGTGGCAACCCAAAACATCCAAATAACCCTTATCAAAAGTCCACATACCCCATTTCTTAATACCATGTATTACCCCCTCTAACATCAATGACAGCTTGAAGTCTTTTGTGGTAGTTGTGGATAAGGTTCTTTATTTTCTCAGATGTTAAAGCTGCCCATTCTTCTTGCCAAAATGCCTCCAGTTCCGGTAAATTCCTGGGCTGTCTAACATGAACTGCGTGCTTGAGATCTCCCCAGAGTGGCTCAATGATATTGAGGTCAGGAGATTTAGATGGCCACTCCAGAACCTTCACTTTGTTCTGCTGTAGCCAATGACAGGTCGACTTGGCCTTGTGTTTAGGATTGTTATCATGTTGGAACATCCAAGTATGTCCTATGAGCAGCTTCTGGGCTGATTGCAAATTTGTCTCCAGTATTTTCTGATAACATGTTGCATCCATCTTTACTTCAACTTTGATCAAGTTTCCTGTGCTTTTGTAGCTCACACATCCACAAAAACATCAGCGATCCACCTCCATGCTTTACAGTAGGAATGGTGTTCCTTTCATCATAGGTCTTGTTGACCTCTCTCCAAATGTAACATTTATTATTTTGACAAAAAAGTTCAATTTTTGTCTCATCACTCCAAATTATCTTGTTCGACACATTTTGAAGCTTGACTCTGTACTGTTCTGTGTTTTGTAGGCGAGATACTTTGTGGCATTTGTGCAGTAATGGCTTTCTTCTGGCGACACGACCATGTAACTGATTTTTTTTCAAGTGCCTCCTTATTGTGCATCTTGAAACAGCCACACCGCTAGTTTTCAGAGCATTCAATATTTCAGCTGATGTTATTTGTGGGTTTTCTTTGCATCCCAGAAAATTTTCCTGGCAGTTGTGGACAAAAATGTTGTTGGTCTACCTGACTGTGGTTTTGTTTTTACAGAGCCCCTTATTTTCCATTAGTTAATCACAGTTTGAACGGTGCTGATTGGCATTATCAATTCCTTATATATCTTTTTGTATCCCTATCCTGTTTTATACAGTTCAACTACCTTTTCCTGTAGATCCGTTGACAATTCTTTTACTTTCCTCATGACTCACAATCCAGAAACATCAGTGGCTGTATGAAAGATGCAAGAGTCTGTCTTGATCCCAGAAACTCACTCAGATTTTATGCTCACACACTCATTACAAGCAAACAGGTCACAGGTGAGGATGTTACCTTTAGTAGCCATTCAAACCCATTTGTGTCAACTTCTGTGCATGTTATCAAGCCAAAATCACCAGGGTATGTGGACTTTTGGTCAGGGTCATTTGGATGTTTTGGGTTCTCATTATGATTTTGTAAGGGGTGTTCCGGGACCGTGTAATACCCAACTCCCTTTCTTTGTGTTCTGCTATGTGCATAATGTAATATATATATTTTGCTATTTTGTGTACCTGTTATTAGGGAAAGCGTAGTACCCATTTCTAGCCACTAGATGGGGCAGTATAGTAGATGTAATATAGTACAGTGAAACCAGTTAGAAAACAGTTAAATATAGGAGGGGTCAGCTGCAGTGAAGGGAAGGAGGACTTCCTCTTAGAGTCAGTCGGGCCTGAGTGTCCAAATCCTCTGGAGCCTGGAACAATAGCAGCGACCACATAATGTTATAAGCAGGAGCCCAGCCATCCACAGCAGGGGGCTAGTACCGCAGTGGCCTACAGCAGGATTGAAGCAGAGGCTAAAGACAGGGACAGTGAGAGTACGGGGGCACAGGTGGCTCCATAATGTGGCAACTTATCGCATGGGCTCATGCCCTCAGATCCAGGGTGAAATGGCTGAGGGAACTCCCAGATGCAGTGAGTTTGGACTGGGAGGACGCTGCATCACTGCAAGAGACAGCACAGAGGGTCAGGTTGCTCTCCATATGGCAGCTGACTTCGGAGGCTGATACTCTCATGTCTGGGGCAAAACAGACTAGGAAGTATCTAACCGTAGCAGAGCTGAACAGTGAGGACACCGAGGAACCGTACAACACGGTCCAACCCGAATACGTGCTGTATGACAAGGAAAGTACAGGGTAAGTGGAAGAAATGTGCATTGTGAAACCTGCTGTAAATGCTGTGATGAAAAGGGATGTGCTGCGTAAGGAAACCAGTAAAGTTGTTCATTTAAAAGTTGAAATGGACTGTGTCTCAATTTGTGCTGAATCATCTAGAAGAGACCCTGATGGTGCAGAAAATGGAGCCACAGGTATGCAGAGTACTGGACACTATTTTCATGTGATGGGAGGCCACGGCACAAATACACCGGTGTCCTCGGCCAAGACTATGGCCCTGGCCCTCCCTCACAATTTCAAAAGAGAAAACACAGTACTTTGATGATAAATGGCTTCATCCATCCATTAACCATGAGTGGAGAAAATTTTTTTTGTTATCATTCATATTCTCTGAAAAAAGGCCAAGAAAACAAAAGGGTATGAAAACTTTTGAGCACAACTGTAGTGTAGATAGTGTGAAGAATAACTCCCACCCCCTCACAATTGGTAATTCCAAAAGAAGAGGATTTTGAGCTTAGAGACTACTAACTACTACAGACTACTGGTAAAATAAAAGTTAAGCCTGTACAACGGTAATACTGAGAGAAATCATCTGTTTTATAAGTTACCTGTGTTTGAAAAAGAAAGTGTTATTTCATCTTCTGCTCCTTTTTTTCATAAGTTATAGCTTCTCCCTTAATTTAGGGGTTTTTAGATTGAGTTCAAATGCATCGGTGCTTTAAACTGCAGTAGCTTTGTACAATCTTGCACTCTACTCTTCTCTAACCTATTAAATATAAATATATTTTTATGTATTTTTCTTTAAGGGAATGAGTCACATACATTTTTTTTAAATGACCATTAATACAACATACAAGGGACAAATACCGTCACACCATGACCAGATCACATATTACCACAACATAGTCACCATATAATAACACATACAAGGAACAAATACTGCCACACCATGTCCGAACCACATGTTACCACTCCATAGTGACTGAATACTACAATACCGATCATTAATACAAAAACAAAACACAATATTAAGTGACATTATACAAAGGAACTCTGTAATTACTGTCAGTGTACACGCAATACAGTGATCACCAGTGACATTATGCACAGAAGCTCTGTACATATTATACAGTATCAGGGTACAGGTAATACAGTGATCACCAGTGACATTATACACCGAAGCTCTGTACATAGTATACTGTGTCAGTGTACAGGTAATACAATGATCACCAGTGACATTATAGACAAAAGCTCTGTACATAGTATACTGTGTCAGTGTTCAGGTAATACAGTGATCACCGGTGACATTATACACAGGAGCTCTGTATATAGTGTCAGTGCACAGGTAATACAGTGATCACCAGTGACATTATATACAGGAGCTCTGTATATAGTGTCAGTGTATACACAGGAGTTTTGTACAGAGTATACAGTGTATAGTGTCAGTGTACAGGTAACACACTGACTCACCAGTGACTTCTCCAGCTGAAGTCCTTCATTTTTGCTTTTCTTTTTCATGCAGCACAGACCGCCATCTTTTCTTCCAGCCAGGACTCGTCTCTGCATAAAATAACCCATAGTTACCAAGAACACCGCTTCCAGAGCACATTCCCCACTTTTTCCCTTTCTTCTACACATATATTTTAAACCATGGTTTTCCCGCACACAGATCACATATAAGTTCGCTCCAAATTCAGCCATTTGTAGGTAACATGGAGAATATTGTAGATGTGGACGTGATGGTGATGGTGCATGCAGAGGCCGAGGCCAAGGCCGTTGGGAAGCTGAAATTGTGCCACAACAAACACCCACATCTTCTCTTCTGACCTTCTTGCCTGAATTACTAGGGGACAGCAGAACATGACTATTGAACCCAGAGCAGTGTCAAAAGGTTGTTGGTTGGAAAGCGAATAATGCTTCCAGTGACTTTACCACCAGCACCACCATCACTACCATCCTGTCCACACGGTGAAGTCTGAGTAGTCATGAGTCTGAACCGCATATTAATCACCCTGATCCTCCTTCCTCCCACCATGCCGAGTGCCCGGAGACAATTGATCATACACTTGGACACTCCAAAGAGCTGTTCACTTTTCCATTTATAGATTCGGGCCTCTCACCCAGTCCACTTGAAGTGGGGAAAGATGAGATCGCTTGTAACGAAGCCCAAATATTTTACAGCCATGGTCACACGAATTTGATGGTGGGAACATGTCACAAAAGGTGGACAATGATGAGAAACAATTGACAGAAAGTCAGGAGGAGGACCAGGATGCAGAAGTGGAAGACGAGGTGATGTATGATATACTAACTGACCCAACCTGGCAGGAGGATATGCAGAGTGAGGACAGCAGAACACAGGGGGAGGGAGGCGTAGCACCCCAACAGGCAGGAAGAAGCAGTGTGGTGGCGGCAGACAGAAGGTGGGCAACCGTTCCTCGTAACACCAACACGACGGAAGTTGGCAGTACAACTGTTAGGTCTTCCCGAGTCTGGTTGTTTTCTAAAGACTCTGCCGATAACCCCAAACAGGCCATTTGCACGAGCTGCCATGCCCACATCAGCAGGGATGGCAAAACTACCAGCCTGACCACCACCAGCAAGATCAGGCACATGGCAACAAAGCACCTGACTTTGTGGGCCAACCCCAGAGTCTAGGAACACTGTCTGCGTGTGACATCACTGCTTCTTCCTTTGTGCATGGAAGCCAATCCCTTGTCCATGGTGCCTGCGAAGATGCCTCCTGCCCTGCACCTGTCGTTGCTGACAATCAACTACCACCATCATCAAGCACGTCCACGTCATTGTCCCAGCGTATCGTTCAGTTGAACATACCCCAGTCCTTGGAATGCATGTGTAAATATGCAGTCAATGCCTCACAGGCCACACTACTAAATTCACACATTTCTCATCTGCTTGCGCTCTAAATGTTGCCTTTTAGGCTTGTAGAGACAGAAGCTTTCTGCAACCTGATGGTGGCGGCCGTCCCAAAGTACTCGGTCTCCAGCCGCCACTATTTCTCCCGGTGTGCTGTACTAGCATTACACAAGCATGTGTCCCACAACATTACCCGTGCTCTCAACAATGCTGTTACTGGGAAAGTCCACCTAACCACAGACATGTGGACATGTGCTTGTGGGCAAGGACGGTACATCTTGCTGATGGCACACTGGGTTAACATAGTGGAACCTGGGACCCAGTCGGACATTGGGATGGAACACGTCCTTCTGATGCAGAGGATTGCGGGCCCTACATCAATCATGCTTGCCCCCACAGTCTACAGCTCCAGCAACTCCTCCTCTTCCTCTTCTGCCTCCATCTCCGAAATGAGCACTTCAGTCACAAGATGAAAGCACTGCAACACTGCCTCAGCCAAGCGGCAACAGGATATGCTGAAGCCAATATGCTTAGGTGACAAACCAAACAATGCTGAAGAGTTGTGGACAGCTTTGAAAGAGCAGGCAGATCTGTGGCTAACACCACTGAGCCTACAGCCAGGCATGGTCATGTGTGACAATGGCCAGAACCTGGTGGCGGCTCTGAGGCGAGGCAAGCTCACACATGTACCATGCTTGGCCCATGTGCTTAACCTTATTGTTCAACGGTTTCTCAAAAGCTACCAGGAGCTGCCGGATCTGCTTGTGAAGTACGCTGCCTCTGTGCCCATTTTAAAAGGTCGGCTCCAACTTCCGCCGCCCTTGCCGTGCTTCAGCAGCATTTACAACTTCCGGCTCACCAACTGGTGTGTAATGCCCCACGCGTTGGAACTCTACATTGCATATGTTGCAAAGGATTTGAGACAGAAGAGAGCAGTTAACTACCAGCATCAACAAGGCCGTCGGTATTCAGTTCAAACTCCACACATAAGACCTCAGGAGTCGACATGGATGTCAGACATATGTATCATCCTACAAACATTTTTAGGCGTTCATCAAGAAGGTGAGCGGCGATGACGCCATAATTAGCATCACCATCCCGCTTCTCTGTATTCTGAAAAGCTCTCTGCTCACAATGAAAGAGAATACATTGCAGGCGGAGCACGATGAGATTGAGCAAGGAACCATACAGGGTTATTACACACAGCCCAGCCTCATGTCATCCCAATGTGGATTGGTTGACAATGATGAAGAGGAGGAGGAGGAGGAAGAACAGGAGCTACTTTCATGCGGTATAGCTGGTACTACAAGCATAACTGTCATACTGTCTGACCAGCGTGGATGGCTTGAGGACAGGGAGGAGGAGGCAGAGGAGGACAGCATGGTCAGTCATCCTCTTGGTGAGGATACGGAAGTCTTGCCTGTTAGCAGTCTGGCACACATGGCTGACATTTTGTTGTGCTGCCTTTCCTGTGACCCTCGTATTCTCCAAATTTTAGGTGACAGTCATTACTGATTGGTGACACTTCTAGACCCACGCTACAAGGAGAACTTTCAATCTCTTCTTCCAGAGGCAGACAGGTGTACTAAATGGTGCAGTACCAGAAGACCAAGGAGTACAGGCGAGAGAGACGCAACTCCAATCCAGCAGAGGTAGTTGAGTTGAACACTGGCAAAGTTCTGGGAGAGTTTTCTCAGACCCTTCCATCACACTGGCCCTGAGGCGCGGGGTACTCTCACAAGGAGTGCAAAGTTTTGGAAGATGCTGAGGGAGTACCTTGCTGACTGTACCAACGTCCTCCGTGTTTTGTCTGTGCCTTTTAATTATTGGGTACCAAGCTGGACACGTTGCATGAACTGGCTCTCTAGGCCTTGGAGGTCCTGGCTTGCCCTGCCGATAGTGTTTTGTCAGAGCGGATTTTTAGGTCCGTTAGTGGAATTATAACTTATAGGCACATCCGCCTGTCAACTGAAACTGCTGACAGGCTGACTCTTATAAAAATGAACAAGGGCTGGATTGGGCCAGACGTCTCAACGCCACCGAATGATAACAGGGAGAAATATAACCTCAAATCCAGTGTAATTTTTGGGGAGGTATATTCCCATGCACCTCTTCACATTCACACATGGGTATTCGCTTTCTGATTTTGCCTATTTGCTGTTATCCTCTTCCTTCTCCTCATTCTCATCAACCACCACCACTAGATCACCATGGTGACCGTGTTCCGTGATACAACAGCCAAGTCATTTTTTTTCAAGGGTGTCTATGATGCCCGTACAAAAAATGTTTACACAGTATGTTGAAGTGTACCCCCCAGGCCCCCCAGAGGGAAATGTTTGGCAGCCCATACACTTAGTGTTTGGGCATTACAAGTCTAGGAGACCCACTCCCTTAAACTGGGAAAACATTTTTAGGTCATCCTCCACGTCTCCTCTGACACCACAACTAGATCACCAGGGTGAACATGTTCTGTGATGCAACAGCCAAGTAATTTTATTCAAGGGTGTTTATGATGCCTGTACAAAAAATGTTTACACAGTATGTTGAGGTGTACCCTCCAGGGGAAAACATTTGGCATTACAAGTATAGGAGACTCGGTTCTTTAAACTGGGAAAACGTTTTTAGGAGGCCATCCTCCACGTCTCTTGCCACATCACCACTAGATCACCAGGGTGAACTTGTTCCGTGATGCAACAGCCAAGTAATTTTTTCAAGGGTGTTTATGATGCCTGTACAAAAAATGTTTACACAGTTTGTTGAGGTGTACCCCCCCAGGGGGAAATGTTTGGCAGCCCATACACTTAGTGTATGGACATTACAAGTATAGGAGACCCACTCCTTTAAACTGGGAAAACATTTTTAGAAGGCCATCCTCCACGCCTCTTCCGACACCTTCATTAGATCACCAGGGTGAACATGTTCCGTAATGTAACAGCCAAGTAATTTTTTTCAATGGTGTTTATGATGCCTGTACAAAAAAATGTTTCACAGTATGCTGAGGTGTACCCTCCAGGGGAAAATGTTTGGCATTACAAGTATAGGAGACAAGCTCTTTAAACTGGGAAAACATTTTTAGGAGGCCATCCTCCACGTCTCTTGCGACATCACCACTAGATCACCAGGGTGAACATGTTCCGTGATGCAACAGCCAAGTAATTTTTTCAATGGTGTTTATGATGCCTGTACAAAAAATGTTTACACAGTATGTTGAGGTGTACCCCCCAGGGGGAAATGTTTGGCAGCCCATACACTAAGGGTTCCGTTACACTTAGAGATGCACCAGTGATCCCGACAACGATATGGATCGCTGGTGCATCGCTCAGTGGTCGCTAGTGAGCTGCTACACAGGCAGATCTAACCAGCGACATAGCAGGGGTCGGGGGTCGTTACTTACCTGTCAGATGCGGTGATCCTGACATCCTCCCGCCCGCATCCACGCGTCGCTCGTCGGCGCCACAGGAAGCCCAGCAGGAGGCACCCGACGAGAAATGGTCCAGGACGTTCTCGCGCGACCAGCGATGAGCAGCGGGGGAGCCGGTCGGAGGTAAGTATCACACATAGCGCTGCTACGTCACAAAATCGGTGTCGTTACAGCGATATTGCTAGCGATATCGCTATGTGTATCAGGGGCTTTTATGTATGGACATTTCAAGTATAGGAGACCCACTCCTTTAAACTGGGAAAATATTTTTAGGAGGCCATCCTCCATGCCTCTTCCGACACCACCATTAGATCACCAGGGTGAACGTGTTCCATGATGCATCAGCCAAGTAATTTTTTTCAAGGGTGTTTATGATGCCCGTACAAAAAATTTTTATACAGTATGTTGAGGTGTACCCCCCAGGTGGAAATGTTTGTCAGGCCATACACTTACTGCATGGGTATTACAAGTATAGGAGACTCGCTCCTTTAAATTGGGAAAAAAAATTTAAGAGGCCCTCCTCCACGTCTCTTCCAAGGGGTGCAGGGCATGTCTTGCATTCAATGCATAAGCAAATAGTATGGGAGTTCCAAAATGAATAATGTGAACTTGGTTTTCCTGTGGCCATCCAGTACGAGTGTGCAAAGGCTTATTGGGTGCGTGTAACTTTGGTGCAGGGCAGGCCTTGCATTCAATGCATAAGTAAACATTATGGGAGTACCAAATGAATAATATGAATTTGGTTTTCCTGTGGCTATCCAGTACATGTGTTCAAAGACTTATTGGGGTGTGTGTAACTTTGGTGCAGGGCAGGCCTTGCATTAAATCCATAAGCAAACAGTATGGGAGTACCAAATGAATACTGGGAACTTTGGTTGCATGTGGTCATCCATGATGTCTGTTCAATGGGTTGTTGGGGTGCGTCAAAATTTTGGGCAGCCCTGCCACTCACTGCATACACAATAACAGTATAAGGGACCCACTGTTTAATAATGGTAACAACAAAGCATAGGCAGCTGATGGCTTTCTAAGAAAAGTGAGGGCCGACTGCTGGCCCTATAAAAATAGATATTGTAACTTTCAGAGTCCCTCCTTTATAAATGAAACAGGATGTGTCAGATGATGTGTCACACACCACATGGCCAAATAAGGTTGTAAAATGTTATAATGACGTTTCCCAGTGAATGCATTTGTCTTGGTTGAAAGTAATGCTAAAGTTGAGTTGAAAAATGCATCAAAAACACTACGTGTGAACTTAGCCCAAGTGGTGGAGGAACATTTTTGTTTTGGGTTATTTATTTTGCCTTACATACAAATCATTACCCTGGAAAGGCTGTTCCTTAACATATTTCCCAAGAAAATTCATTTTGGTTTTGTTTTTGTATGTTTTATTGTGCGCCTGTAAAAGTGACGTAAGACTCTGACAACATTGTTCACAGCTGTGACCTGGTAGTCAGAAATGCTTCCAGGGGTTTTCCCCATGATGTTCCCATGTCATTTGAGCACTGTTCCCATCTATTTCAGACATTTTTAGACCCTAAAAGGACCCGCGAGGGGGGTCGCAGAAAAAATGCTCAGTTTTCCCAAAGGCTTACATTGGGCTTGTTGCTCGGGTCGAGCACCCGAGCATTCCAATTTGCTCAACCCAAGTAGCGAGCATCCGAGCATTTTAGTGCTCGCTCATCACTAGTTATGAGGCAATTTTTAGAAAATGAAATGATTATGTAGAAGTCTTTTGCAGAGGGTGGAAAAAAATAGGGTGAACATACTGAGAGAGGGGGCAGTGGAGGTTGGGGAAAGATAATAATGTAGACTTGTACTGTTTTTGAGTGGGAGCTGACTGGAAAACAAATCTTTCCTCACAGTTGATGGTATAATTGCCTCTGTCTTGTTCACCTTCTGCTCAGTGATGTGATGTGAATTGCAAAATATGTTCCGAAAACGCCATTTTCTTCAAAAGACCACTACAGGCTTAACCCTTTTTGCTGGCAGAGGCTGCTGGACATAGTGCACCTCTTGTATGCTTGCCAACTAGATTTTTAATTTTTTTCTGGACAGTATATCCAAATATCATGGACAAACACCATTTTGTTTTTAACGAACACATTTGAAAACTATAATAAATCATTAAGATTCTAAGTGAAATTCAATGTCTACTGCCCATAATTCTAATTAGCTGCATTCGCTGTTATGTGTAAAATTACAGTCACAATTAGATATTCAAATATCGCCGGCATAAAATAAAAAAATCACGGACACATCAACATTTTTTATGGACAGATGAAAAGAAAGTGGAATCATTATGACCCCTATGACCATTAATCTTTGAGGATCAAGAAGTGACATAAAAATATGCAGAATACAAAACGTAATTATTAATTAATTAGAATAATACAATACATATGAATAAAATAATAAATAGGTGCCTCAAGCCAAGAGAGAACCCAGCTCCAGAACAATAATAACAACCAAATAAATGCTAAATAAATATGGCTATGTTACAGCATATCAATACACCTTGATCTGTGGACTTCACATACAAAATAATATTGGCTGTATTAAGTGTGCATATTAATTATATCCATCTATTACTATAAAAAATTCATGTGCATGCATAGCCAAAGTAAAGACTAAAAAATCAGAAAAAGCCAAGGCAAAGATTAGGGATGACCGAACGTGTTCGAAAAACATTCTCCAAACTCAAATTCATCACGAACCAACAAAAAGTGGCATCAATTTAATTACTTTACTCACTTATATAGCGTCATTAAGTTCACAGAGAGGCGCTTCACATTCAAATTGCCTCTTCAGAGAGAAAGATGACTTGAACTCTATAGCGCCATCTGTTGGAAGCAGCGATCCTACAAGTCACAATCAACCCTTTACAGCGCTTTACAGACATTATCAATTTCCCCAGAGTGGAAATAGTATTATGTGGCTCTGACACCCTTTCCTCTACAGTCAGCCCACCAGATTGAGACCCAACTTGGAGTCTCCACATTTCATAAAATTGTTTGTAAGCAGCTGTATCAACAGCAGGCACAGGAGCCACGACAAAGATGTTACAGATTGCAATAACGTGAGATCAATGCAGCACACTAAAAATTACACCATCGCCTAGTCTGCCCAGTCTATGACTGGGCTACAAAAGTCATTGGAGGTCCATGACTCGTTCATCTTGATGAAAGTTAGGCAGTCTACACTTTCAGGGGACAGGCGAATGTACTTATCTGTCAAGACACCACCAGCAGCGATGAAGACATGTTCTGAGAGAATGCTGTCTGCTGGGTATGACATCGTCCAAGGAGTGACAGGCAAGGTAAGGCTAATATTCCATTTTTGAAGGCCAAAATGCAAAGGGTTCAAACCACCCTTGATGGCATTGATATTGGGTGTTTATCCCAAAACTAACCCACCACTTCAACCTGTCATTAACAATTGTTGTCTTCCCCTCATGCTTCAGACATACCTCGATTACACACATCCATCAAAAAGTCCTCCCTTGACCCATCCTTTGTGTATAGCTATCACCCCATATCACTTCTCCCCTATGACTCAAAACTAGTGGACTAACACGTTCATTTTGATCTGTCCTCAAATCTATCCTCCTGCTCCCTCTTTGAGCACTTACAATCTGGGTTTCGAACGCACCATTTTGCTGAAACTGCCATGACTAAAGTCAACAACGACCTACTAACCGCCAAATCCAAGTGACACTACTTTGTTCTCTGTCAGGAAAATATGAATTATTTCCTATTGTCCTAGGTAGGTACACAGGTACACATACAGATCTTCCTGCTGCTCCTACTCCCATTTGGTTCATGTATTGTAACACTAAGCTTCACACGCAGCCCACACGTCTGCAACCCTCTTTCTTTTTCCCTCTGTGAAATTCTGCTCCCTCACACTTCACTCTCTCTCCTTTGGAATGTCTAATCTCCCCCTCCCTTCAAGTAAATGATCTTTGTGTAATGTGAGATCATGGTCTGCCAGCTCTAGAAATCAGTAAATTTTCCTTCCAAAATTCCTTTGTCTATCAGGCAGGCATAATATTCCAGGTCAAATTCCAGAACACACAATAATCCTAGATACAGGAAAAAATAGATTTCCAGGATCGCTATGCAACGTTTTCTGCCCTTTAGTGCCATCAGAAACTTGGCAAATGAGTTTCTGCCCCCAATAACACGCAGACATGCCATGTTTGGTCTCAAAAGAATGGTAAATTCGCAGGGGAACATGTAATGCCCCTATCGTCACCCTGAGAGCCTTCCAGCCAAAGATATGGAAGGTAGAAGTGTTTTAATATTCTTTCAAAAGAGGTGTACCCCCTTGAACATTGCCCACCAGTGAGGTCATGAAGGGAGGAGTTTCTAGGTTTGTGGCCAAAGCATAAAACCGAAATGCACAATTTGGGAGGCGTCAGATGCCGGAGAGTCAGCTAGACAACAGGCTGTGCTGCTGATCCATTGCTTTGGGAAGTCTCTCTTCCCCTTTATCGATACGGCATACCTGTGACTGAGACAGAGTAAGTTTCATATTTTAATCCCTTTTATTTCAGATTGTATTTTGTCTCCTTTTTGTATTATCCTTTGTATTAAACGTATAAATTTACTAGTTTCATTCTTTTTTGCTCTATGATCGAACTGACACGTACTCCGCACAAAATCCTGCTACCTTTGGTTGATTCCTGACCCGATACAGGCTTTGGTATGAAACGACGGACTGGTGGCAGCGTAGTGTCCTGCTGTTATTGGGGAACCCTGGCAATGACGGATGGGAGGTTTATGAGTGTATTCCGGGCCTGGGATTGGTGATAAAGAACAAAACCGTTGGCACAACCCTAAAAGTGGTGCACAAGTAGGATCCCAATCCGTGAACTTCTATGTATATAAACTTGGCACACACAAGTAGATTCCTAAGAGCTCAAAGTACAACATATTGTACATTGATGAAGGTCATAGACCGAAACGTCTGAATGTATGTACTGTACTTTATTAAACTACATTTCTGCATTGGAATCTACTTGTGTGTGCCAAGCTTATATACATGGGATTGGTGATACACATACCGCCCTCACTGCAGAGTTCCCATTAGCTATTACATAACCAGGCAGCCTTTCCAGTGGCTACTTATCCTGGGTGCAGTTTCCTGTCTGACCAGAGGTTAAGGTAGGCGCCAGAGAGCTGCAAGTTCTTAACTGTAACTGAGAAACAGAAGTCGGGTTACCATGACATCCTTCTCCTCCTGAACTTGTCATCTGCATTCGACACAGTGAAACATTCCATCTTACTACAGATTCTCTCATCTCTTGGCATTACAGAATTGGCCCTATCCTGGATCACTTCATACCAAACAGACAGGACATTCAGTGTCTCCCACTCACACACCACCTTCTTGTCTCGCCCCCTATCTGTCAGTGCCCCCCAAGGTTCAGTTTTAGGACCCCTGCTCTACTCCATCTACAACTTCAGCCTGGGACAGCTTATAGAGTCTCATGGCTTTCAGTATCACCTTTATGCTGATGAGACACAGATCTACCTTTCTGGACACTGTGATGCCCGCCATGTCTGTTATGCCTGTCATGCCCGCCATGTCTGTTATGCCGCATGACCCCAGGAGCAGTGTGCATGTGCACCGAACTATCATGCCCACCATGTCTGCTAAGCCGCATGACTCCTGGAGCAGTGTGCACATGCACTGAACTCTCATGCCCCTTATGTCTCATGCTGCAAGATCCCTGGAAGCAGTGTGCACACGCACCTCGTGACTGTGGTGCTGCAAGATGCCTGGAGCAGTGTGCACGCGCACCTCATCTCATGGCTACCTGCCATTGCCAGTGCGCATGTGTGTTTTACCTCATTGCTACACAACGTTGCTATGTGACCGGCCCTCTCTGCTCTGCCTGCAGCGATCCTCTCTATGATCCTGGAGCCCCTGATCATGTAACCTTTCCTATGTTCCAGCACAGCCTGATCCAGCAATGCTCTCTATGGTCTTGGAGGACTCACCAATGTGAGGATCTGAACCGGAAGTCCTCTCCTGGTCCTGTCCTGTGCTAATGGCCTATATCAGACTGCCCCTTCCTATGGTCGGGGCCTGAGTATCATGTTGCTTTCCTGCAAGGCTACTTGGACTGCTCGGTCACTCCCTGTATTCTGTGCCCCTGCACTCTGCCCTGTAGTGCTTCTCTGCACACGCTCTGTGCTTGTATTCTGCCTCTTGTCTCGTGCCATGTCTTGTGTTGTCTTTTGTGCCATGTTTTGTCTCTGCTATCCTTGGACTTGTAGTACTTCCTATGTTCTCTGCCTTTGCCTGTTTTCGCCATGTCTTGTCCTTGCTATGCTTTGCCTCGTAGTACTTCCTATGTTCTCTGCCTTGCCTGTTTTGCCAGGTCTGGCCTTTGCTATTCTGAGCCTTGTAGTACTTCCACATTCTTTGTCTCTGCTTGGTTTTCCATACTCTGTCTTATGGTGCTCTCTTGCACATTCCATGTCTAGTCTCAAGGTTCTCCCTTGACCCGGCTCTGGGCTTCGGCCTACACTCTGCTGCTAGTCCTTTACTCTCTCTGACACCACTCTGTGCTTCTGCTTAAGTTCCACTCCTTGTTCCGTACCTTGTCTAGCTTTGCCTTGTTTCTTGCCTTGGTTCTTCGTGTGCCCTTTGCATGTGCCTGGTCTTCCTAGCCTCCTGTCTGTGTCTCAGCCGTGCCCGCCCTAGCCATGCCTGCCTGCTTGTGCCTCAGCCGTGCTCGTCGGCCAGTGACAGCTGTGTCGCCTGTTATGCCCCAGCCGGGTTCGCCGGAGTCTTGCCCGTCTGTCTGTGCCTCAGCTCGACCAGCTAGCCAGTGCCCCAGCCGTGCTCTCTGTGCTTCCTTGCACCCACGCTGTCTCTGCACTGTGCTTTGCGTGCTTCTCTAATAGCATGCGCAGGCCCTAGCCTGCTCCTTGGCATACCTCCCCATGCTTCTGTAAAAGTACGCGCAGGTCTTGCCATGTACCCTATCATGCCCTCTTGCACGCACAGGCCCTAGCCTACCCTGTCGTGCCCTCTTGAACGCACAGGCCCTAGCCTGAACCCTGGCATGTCTCTTAGCACGCACCCTGTCTTGGACCTGACCCTGGCATGTCCCTCGGCACGCGCAGGACCTTGCCTTGAACCCTGACCCTGGCGTGTCCCTTGGCACGCGCAGGACCTTGCCTTGTACCCTAACCCTGGCATGTCCCTCGGCACGCGCAGGACTTTGCCTTGAACTTTGAACCTGGTGTGTCCCCTACACACGCACCTTGCCTTGCACCTTGCCCTTGACCCTGGTGTGCCCCTAGCATGCACCCTGCCTGGAACTTTGACTTGGACCTTGGCGTGTTCCCTAACACGCACCATGTCTGCAGATCTGTTGTGCCTCCTTACTTGAACCCTGGTTTGCCTGCCGGATGCCCGGAACCTGCCGATCGCTGCCAGAGATTGTAAGCCTGATGACTGTGGCCTGATGTCCGGAGCTGATGTCCGCAGCCTGATGCCCTGATCATGTCGATTGTTGCCAGCTGTCCGGAGTCCAATGCCATTGAGCCCTTGCCTGTACCCAGGCGTGCCACCTGGCATGTACCATGCCATGGACCTTGGCGTGCCCTCGCACGCACCTTGCTGTGCTTTCCCTGTTATCACGTCTTGCACCTGATGTAACCCTGAGTTTGCCTTAATGAAGATACCTTGAATTCACGTCTTGTCTTGTTTCCTGCATGTCCTTTGTCGTCAGACACTTGTACTTAGTGTCTACCTGAGCCGGCCGTCTGGTTCCAGCAGTCGTGGTGGCTCACCCCCTTGGTCTTGCCCCTGACACTCCCTGTATAGTTGGTGGTTCCTCACAAGGTCAGCTCGCCCTAGGTAGGTGGGTGCCACGACCCAGAGGGTCCAATCTAAAGAAAATGACTCAGCGTAAGCTGACTCCGTCACAGACATGATATGACCTCCATACTTACCATAATCCCACAATGACAGTCCTCTGTTTCATCTTTCTTCTCTGCTAGGTAACTAAAACTTCACAAGGATAAAACTGAATTCATCATCTTTCCAACATCTAATTCAACCCCCCAACTGAACTGTCCATCAAATTCAATGAGTTGACTATGATCTTATCTTCAAATCTAAGATCCAAGCCCTTTCCCCTTTCTGCCAACGCCAACTCAAAAATATCTCCCAAATCCGCAGATTCCTCAACAATGAATCTGAAAAAACACTAGGGCATGTCCTCATCATCTCCCGCTTCAACTACAGCAACTTCCTACTTTGTGGTCTATCGCACTCATACAATCTATCCTAAACTCTGCTGCCTGACTAATCCACCCCCCTATTCCCCAGCTTCTCCCCTCTGTCAAGCTCTCCACTGGCTCCCCATTGCCCAAAGACTCCAGGTCTGAACCCTAAGTTTGACATACAAAGCGATCCAAAACCTGTCTCCTCCAGACATCTGTGACCTAGTCTCCTGGTACTTATCTGCACACAACCTCCTATCATAACAAGATCTCCTTCACTACTCCCCTTTTGTCTCTTCTTCCCACAATCTCATACTAGATTTCTCCCCTAGATCACCTCTACCCTGGAACTGTGTCCCTCAACATATCATACTCTTGCTTACCATGGGAACCTTCAAAAGGAACCTGAAAAAATGCCTCTTCCGACAAGCCTACAACTTATACTAACCATCGCTCCACCATACTACTGCTCAAGCAGCTCTACCCTCACCTATTGTATCCTCACCCATGTTTAGTAGCCTACCTTTGCTACTATTCTTACATTTTTCTATCAGTGAATAAATCAGTTTCATGGCGCTTCCTTAAGAGGATCCTTAACCCAATTTGGAGCAAGAGGGTTATATAGCCAAAGAACTAAGTTTCTCTGATGTTGAAACAGATGATATTTTATTGGCTAGGTAAAATGCAAAATTTTGTAAAAGACAATAAAAACATTAAAACATTTTTTGTTATAAAAAAAACACAATGCGTTTCGGCCATGTAGGCCTTCATCAGGTGTATAATAAAATGATAAAAAAAATCATACTTAGTTCTTTGGCTATATAACCCTTTTGCTCCAAATTGGGTTAAGGATCCTCTTAAGGAAGCACCCTGAAACTTTTTTATTCGCAATATCACGTGGAGGAAAATTTCTTTCTGGGAGAAGAAAATTATCTCCATGCTATTACAGACGGACAGCATATCGGTGGAAGGATCACTCTTGTTTGAAAACTTTTCCTAGTGCTGTGCCTACTTGCGCAACCACACCAAGTAAGCAAGTTTGAAGTTGTACTTTTCTCACCAAGCAGAATTGACTCATCTACTACACTTATATAGCGCTCTCCCTCTTTTTTCCCCTCTCCCTCTCTTTCCCAGGACCTTATTCGCATTTTTCTATCAGTAGTAGCCTATGTAACTGATGTTTGTGCCATATGAGTGTTGCTGGCAGGCCCGGATTGGTAATGTAATCTATTGTACCTGGCATTTTCCCGCTGGGCCGTGATGTTTTCCATCGTAGTGGGCCGCGGCCCGTTTTTCTGTCCGCCGGCCCTTTAAATCTGCGGGCACGAGGGTTGCAACTAGAATGGAGTTGATTGTATGAGGTAATGATGTCACCGGAAGGGGCGGGACTAGCGTCGTCTAGATTGGAGTTGATTTTTTGTGATCCTTGTCATTTTAGCCACTCCAATCTTGACAGCGCTAGTCCCGCCCCTTCCAGTGACATCATTACCTCATACAATCAACTCCATTCTAGTTGCTACTGTCCCAGAACTAGAGGAGCTGCTGCTGCCAGAGAGATTTCTGTGCCGGCAGTTCTGTGACTGTCTGCTGGAGATCTGTGCCCCTCAGCTAAGTGCCCCCCTGTGATATATATGTCCCCCTGTGATCTCTGTGGCCCCCCAACTATGTGCCTCCCAGCTATGTGACCCCCTTGTAATCTCTATGGCCCCAGCTATGTGACCCCCCTGTAATCTCTATGGCCACAGCTATGATCCCCCCCTGTAATCTGTGCCCCATAGCTATATGTCCCCCCATGATCTCTGTTCCCCCTGTGATTTCTGTGCCCTCCAGTTATGTGCCCCCCATGTGATCTCTCTGGCACCAGCTATGTGCCCCCCCTGTGATCTCTCTGGCCCCAGCTATGCGACCCCCTGTGATCTCTGTGACCCCAGCTATGTGACCCCCTGTGATCTCTGTGACCTCAGCTATGTGACCCCCTGTGATCTCTGTGGCTCCAGCTATGTGCCCCCCTGTCACCTCTATGGCCCCAGCTATGTGCCCCCCTGTGATCTCTCTGGCCCCAGCTATGTGCCCTCCGTGATCTCTGTGGTCCCAGCCATGTGCCCCCACCCCCTGTGATCTCTATGGCCCCAGCTACATGCCCCCCTGTGATCTCTATGGCCCCAGCTACATGCCCCCTGTGATCTCTCTGGCCCCAGCTATGTGACCCCCTGTGATCTCTGTGACCCCAGCTATGTGACCCCCTGTGATCTCTGTGACCCCAGCTATGTGACCCCATGTGATCTCTGTGGCTCCAGCTATGTGCCCCCTGTGATCTCTATGGCTCCAGCTATGTGCCCCCTGTGACCTCTATGGCCCCAGCTATGTGCCTCCTGTGATCTCTGTGACCCCAGCTATGTGACCCCCTGTGATCTCTGTGACCCCAGCTATGTGACCCCCTGTGATCTCTGTGGCTCCAGATATGTGCCCCCTGTGACCTCTATGGCCCCAGCTATGTGTCCCCCTATGACCTCTATGGCCCCAGATATGTGCCCCCCTGTGATCTCTCTGGCCCCAGCTATGTGCCCCCAGTGATCTCTGTGGTTCCAGCCATATGCACCCACCCACTGTGATCTCTCTGGCCCCAGCTACATGCCCCCCTGTGATCTCTCTGGCTCCAGCTATGTGCCCCCCTGTGATCTCTGTGACTCCAGCCATGTGCCCCCCCGTGATCTCTGTGGCTCCAGCTATGTGCCCCCTGTGATCTCTGTGGCCCCAGCTACATGCCCCCCTGTGATCTCTGTGGCCCCAGTTACATGCCCCCCTGTGATCTCTCTAGCCCCAGCTAGGTGCCCCCCCAGTGATCTCTGTGGTTCCAGCCATGTGCCCCCACCCCCTGTGATCTCTCTGGCCCCAGCTACATGCCCCCCTGTGATCTCTCTGGCCCCAGCTACATGCCCCCCTGTGATCTGTCTCCAGCTACATGCCCCCCTGTGATCTCTGTGGCTCCAGCTATGTGCCCCTCTGTGATCTCTCTGGCTCCAGCTATGTGCCCCCCCGTGATCTCTCTGGCCCCAGCTACATGCCCCCCTGTGATCTGTCTCCAGCTACATGCCCCCCTGTGATCTCTGTGGCTCCAGCTATGTGCCCCTCTGTGATCTCTCTGGCTCCAGCTATGTGCCCCCCCTGTGATCTCTGTGGCTCCAGCTATGTGCCCCCCTGTGATCTCTGTGGCCCCAGCTACATGCCCCCCTGTGATCTCTCTGTTGCCCCAGTTACATGCCCCCTCTGTGATCTCTGTCTCCAGCTACATGCCCCCATGTGATCTCTGTGGTTCCAGCTATGTGCCCCTCTGTAATTTCTCTGGCTCCAGCTGTGTGCCCCCCATGATTTCTGTGGCCCTAGCTATGTGCCCCCTGTGATCTCTCTGGCCCCAGCTATGTACCCCCCTGTGATCTCTGTGGCCCCAGCTATGTGCCCCCTGTGATCTGTGCCTCATAGCTATATGTCCCCCTATGATCCCTGTGCCCCCCAGCTATGTGCCCCCCATGATCTCTGTTCCTCCTGTGATTTCTGTGCCCTCTGTTTATGTTCCCCCTGTGATCTCTGTGGCCCTAGCTATGTGCCCCCTCCGTGATCTCTCTGGTGCCAGCTATGTGCTCCCTCGTGATCTCTGTG
Organism: Dendrobates tinctorius; assembly: GCF_039654945.1. Taxonomy (NCBI): domain Eukaryota; kingdom Metazoa; phylum Chordata; class Amphibia; order Anura; family Dendrobatidae; genus Dendrobates; species Dendrobates tinctorius. The sequence continues at coordinate 2,520,178 of NW_027361807.1, read as the reverse complement.
GCTCCAGCTATGTGCCCCTCGTGACTTCTATGGCCCCAGCTATGTGCCCCCCCACGTGATCTCTGTGGCCCCAGCTATGTGCCCCCGCTATGTGCCCCCGTGTGATCTCTGTGGCCCCAGCTATGTGACCCCCTGTGATCTGTGGCCCCAGCTATGTGCACCCCTGTGATTCCTGTGCCCCCTATGTGCCCCCCTGTGATATTTATGCTCCCTTGCGATCTCTGTGCCCCTGTGATCTCTGTCCCCTCCAGCTATGTGCCCCTCCGTGATCTCTGTGCCCTCCAGCTATGTGCCCTCCTGTGATTTCTGGGTCTCCCCGGTGATCTATGTGCCTCCCCGGCGATGCCTGTCCCCGCCAGTGCTGTATATCCCCCTTTTTTGTTTCCTGTTCTACTTGCTGTCCAAGCCGGAGACCCGCTCCTGTGCACGCCCAGCGATGGACGCACCTCAGCTGTTCATCCTCCCCATCTCAGGGACCTGGGTGAGTCCTAATATGGAAACTTTGTTTTATGTATTGTGATAAAACACTCCGGGATCGCCTTTGCTGGGGTTAAAGTCACATGCGGTTAGCATGAAACTCAGGCGCACAGTCGGGGTCCGGGTATAACTGACACTGGGTCAGGTTTATTAAAGGTGAAAGCAATGCATAAAAGAAATAAAACATAAAACAAATCCTTGCCTGTCCGGCACTAACTAAACAAGGTACAACCTAACTACCAACTGGCGGGCTTCTCCCATCCAGCCAAACCACAGTTACAGTGGGCACTGCTTTCACTCACGTGTGTCTCTCACACAGACAGGCTCTCTGTGTCCCCAGGCTGAGACACTCACACAACCACCTGGCATCCTTTTATATCCGCCTCTCATTATTCATTAGTAACCAGGTGAGACACTGACCAGACTAGGCCACATAGGAAAGGTATCTGGGCGAGATATACCTGCCCTCATCCACTACTCCCACATGATTCTCACAGTATGTACAGCACTTGCACTATCACCTGTATACTGTATATACATTATATAGGTGATACTGGCTGCTAAATCTGTGTATACTCACAGTATCACCTATATAATGTATATACAGCAGTCTATATACATTATATAGGGGATACTGTGACTTATAAATACAATATATGGGTGTAGATATGTTACATAGGTGATACTGCACCTATACACACCAGTCACAGTATCACCTATATAATGTATACAGTATACTACACTCACCTCTATGATATATGCAACATAATATAGTATATAGTATAATGCTTTCTTAATATAGTGTATAATGTAGAGTTGTGTGTATATAGTATAGAATGTACAGATGTTTATATAGTATGCTGCTGTGTATATAGTATATAGTGTGGAATCCACACTATATACACTGGCACATCTCTACACTATACATTATATACACAGCTTCACTCAATATTCCTTAACACAGTATATATTGTGGAGCTGTATATACTTCTCCTATCCTCCGATAAGTTTTGAAAAAAGTGGCGGACTCTTTATTAACCCATGTGGCAACGTTTCAGATCCATAACATAACCTTTCTCTGCTGTGGAACTGAAATGTTGCCACATGGGCTAATAAAGAGTCCACCCCTCTCTGCTTGCTCAGGGCCCCGACACTTGTGATACTTACCTCTTCCCGCTCCTCTGCTGCGGCGTCTTCTGACTGTGACGTTTCAGGTCAGAGGGTACAATGACGTCACATCTGTGCTCCCTCTGCCTGAACAGTCACAGTGCAGAGAGCCGGAAGACGCCGAAGTTTAGGAGTTCAGAGCAGAGCAGTGGCCAGCAAGGAGAAGTGAGGATTTCAGTTTTTGTTTTTAATGTTTTAAGCAATATATGGGGCCCATCATACCCTGGAGCATCATATGGGGCCCATTATATACTGGAGCATAATATGGGTCCAGTATATATGGAGCATCATATGGGGCCCGTATATATGGAGCCTCATATGGAGACTAATATAGGGTCCATTCTGTTTGGAGCAATATATAGGCCTCATTTTAACTGTATGGCGTATTATATGGGGTACATTATACTGTTTGGAGCATTATATGGGGCTTATTATAGTGCATGGAGCAATATATGAGGATCATTATTCAGTATGGAACATTATATGGTGCTCATTATACTATATGGAGCAATAGATGGGGCTCATGGAGCAATATATGGGGCTCATTATACTGTATGGAGCACTATATGGTACCCAAAATACTGTGTGGAGCAATATATGGGGCATGTTATTCTGTATGGAGAGCTATATGGTGCCCATAAAACTGTATGGAGGACTATGTGGTGCCCATAATACTGTATGGAGCAATATATGGGGCTCATTGTTCTGTATGGAGCAATATATGGGCTTGTTATTCTGTATGGAGGACTATGTGGTGCCCACAATACTGTATGGAGGACTATGTGGTGCCCATAATACTGTATGGTGCAATATATGGAGCTTATTATTCTGTATGGAGAAATATATGAGGCTCATTATACTGTATGGGGCAATATTTGGAGGGCTATGTGGTACCCATAATACTGTATGGAGAAATATATGGGGCTCATTATACTGTATGGGGCAATATTTGGGGCTCATTATTCTGTATGTAGCAATATATGGGGCATGTTCTGTATGGAGCACTATGTGGTGCCCATAATACTGTATGGTGCAATATATGGGGTTTATTATTCTGTATGGAGCAATATATGGGGCTAATTATACTGTATGGAGCAATATATGGGGTTCATTATAATGTGTGGGGGCTATGTTGTGCCCACAATACTATATAGATGACTATGTAGTGCCCATAATATTGTATGAAGCAATATATGGGGCTTATTATTCTGTATGGGGCAATATATAGGGCTCATTATACTGTATGGAGCAATATATGGGGCTCATTATAATGTGTGGGGGCTATGTGGTGCCCACAATACTGTATGGATGACTATGTGGTGCCCATAATACTGTATGGAGCAATATATGGAGTTATTCTGTATAGAGCAATATATGGGGCTCATTATACTGTATGGAGCAATATATGGGGTTCATTATAATGTGTGGAGGGCTATGTGGTGCCCATAATACTGTATGGAGCAATATATGGGGCTCATTATTCAGTATGGAGCAATATATGGGGCTCATTATACTGTATGGAGCAATATATGGGGTTCATTATTCTGTATGGGGGGGTTATGTGGTGCCCAGAATACTGTATGGAGGACTATACTGTCTGATGTATGACCTATTGTAGAATGTACAATAGTTATCACTCATGTAATGTAAGAAGTGAAATCTTTGGCATTGTATACCTATATTTCTTTGCTGTATCTGTGCATTATGAATTGTGGTACGTGTTAAAGAGGCCCACTGAGACTTTCACCCGGGGCCCACAGAAACCAGGAGTCGGCCCTGTATACACTGCACAATACCACTTCTCCTGTCCTGTTGTCGAAGAGGCGACATTGGACTTTGGAAGGGTCAATGTTGGTTTAGTATTTTCAATATTACTATGGCCAAATAAAAATAAAATATTGGAAAAGCTGTTTAAATGGATTATCCCAAGTAATCCCCTCTCCTCTGGATAGGGGATAACTTTCCAATTGCTGGAGATCCAACTGCTGGAACTTCCATGAGCCTGAAAATCGGAGCTCTGCAGGGCACCATGTAAATGCAGCTGTGGTCGATCATACGCACTGTGGCGCCATTCACATGTGGCTCTTCAAATATCTCCTTTTAGGAGAGTATGGGGCATGACAAAGTATATCAAAATTCACTGATCGGGGTGAGGAGTGTTATAGTTTGTGGGCTGGTGGGGTTTGTGTGGCAGGGCTGCTTTTTTGTCCCAGTCAGGCCCTGGTTGCTGGATTAAAAATTTTGGAATTGTTGCATGAGGTGTGAGGTCTTCCAGCTAAGAAGGCTTACACTGCTCCCTTAACCCCTTAATGTCCAATGACGACACAGTTCGTCATCAGACATCTCCCCTGCTTTGATGAGGGCTCCGGCGCTGAGCCCGCATCAAAGCCGGGACATGTCAGCTGTTATGAACAGCTGACATGTGCCCGCAATTGGCGCGAGTGGAATCGCCGTCCGCCCGTGCCTATTAACTAGTTAAATCCCACTGTCAAAGCTGACAGCGGGCATTTAAATACCATTTCCGGCTGCCGGGCCGGAAATGACATCATCGCCGACCCCCGTCAAGTGATCGGGGTCGGCGTCATGTTGCCTAGACAACCAGAGGTCTCTATGAGGTCTCTATGGTTGTTCCAGGCATATGGCTTTCAGCGCCACCAGGTGGTCGGCGCTGAAAGCACAGCAGTAAATCTGCTACATATGGGCGATCTGCACATCGCCCATATGTAGCAGAGCCGATCGGGTTGCGCATGCTTCTAGCCTCCTACGGAGGCTATTGAAGCATGCCAAAAGTTAAAAAAAAAAAAATGTTTAAAACATTTTTAAAAAATTAAAAAAACCTAAAAGTTCAAATCACCCCCCTTTCGCCCCAATCAAAATAAAACAGTAAAAAAAAATCCCACATACACATATTAGGTATCGCCGCGTTCAGAATTGCCCGATCTATCAATAAAAAAAAGCATTAACCCGATCACTAAACGGTGTAGCAAGAAAAAAATTCAAAACGCCAGAATTACGTTTTTTTTGATCGCCAAGACATTGCATTAAAATGCAATAACGGGCGATCAAAAGAACGTATCTGCACAAAAGTGGTATCATTAAAAACGTCAGCCTGGCACGGAAAAAATAAGCCCTCACCCGACCCCAGATCATGAAAAATGGAGATGCTACAGGTCTCGGAAAATTGCGCAAATTTTTTTTGTTTTTAGCAAACTTTGGAATTTTTTTTCACCACTTAGATAAAAGAGGACATAGACATGTTTTGTGTCTATGAACTCATAATGACCTGGAGAATCATAATGGCAGGTCAGATTTAGCATCTAGTGAACCTAGCAAAAAAGCCAAGCAAAAAACAAGTGTGGGATTGCACTTTTTTGGCAATTTCACCGCACTTGGAAATTTTTTCCCGTTTTCGAGTACACGACATGGTAAAACCAATGGTGTCATTTAAAAGTACAACTCGTCCCTCAAAAAATAAGCCCTCACATGGCCATATAGACAGAAAAATAAAAAAAGTTATGGCTCTGGAAAGAAGGGGAGGGAAAAATGAAAATGCAAAGCCAAAAATACCCCTGGTCGTTAAGGGGTTAGGCTAGTTTCACACTTGCTTTTTTTTGCAGCGCGTTTTTCCCGCAAAAAAACGCATTGAAAAAACGCATACATAAGCATACAACTGCTGCGTTTTTTTCAAGCATTTTTATGAGCATGCATGAAAAAAACGCAGCGTTTTTATGCGTTTGTATGCGTTTTTAGCGCGTTTTTACCGCGTTTGCGTTTTTTTCCAACATTTTTAGGTGGCCCCTCACACTACCCAAACCATGACTTTACTAACCCTAACCCTGACCCTAACCCTAACCCTAACCCTGACCCTAACCCTAACCCTAACCCTGACCCTAACCCTTAACCAAATCATACTTAACCCTAACCCAAACCCTAAACCCTAACTAACCCTAACCCTAACCCTAACCCTGACCCTAACCCTAACCCTAACCCTGACCCTAACCCTAACCCTAACCCTGACCCTAACCCTTAACAAAACCATACTTAACCCTAACCCTGACCCTAACCCTAACCCTAACCCTAACCCTGACCCTAACCCTTAACCAAACCATACTTAACCCTAATCCTGACCCTAACCCTGACCCTAACCCTAACCCTAACCCTGACCCTAACCCTTAACAAAACCATACTTAACCCTAATCCTGACCCTAACCCTGACCCTAATCCTTAACAAAACCATACTTAACCCTAATCCTGACCCTAACCCTGACCCTAACCCTAACCCTAACCCTGACCCTAACCCTAACCCTAACCCTGACCCTAACCCTTAACAAAACCATACTTAACCCTAATCCTGACCCTAACCCTGACCCTAATCCTTAACAAAACCATACTTAACCCTAATCCTGACCCTAACCCTGACCCTAACCCTAACCCTAACCCTGACCCTAACCCTAACCCTAACCCTGACCCTAACCCTTAACAAAACCATACTTAACCCTAATCCTGACCCTAACCATGACCCTAATCCTTAACAAAACCATACTTAACCCTAACCCTGACCCTAACCCTAACCCTAACCCTGACCCTGACCATAACCCTAACCCTAAACCCCCTTAACTAACCCTAACTCTAACCCAAACCCCTAAATTCCATGGTTTAAAAAAAAAAACGCATATGCAAAAAAACGCATACATGAGCATGCCAGTGCGCACATATGCGCATCCATAGGCTATAATGGCCATTTTTAGCGCAAAACGTGCGCATATGTGCGCATGCGCTTTTTTGCAGGGCCAAAAAATGCAACATGCTGCGTCTGGAAAATCCCAACGCACACCCCAAAAAAACGCAGCGCATGAAAATCGCATACATGCGCTGACCAGTGCGCAGGTATGCGCACCCATGTTAAATATAGGGGAAAAAACGCATGCGCAGGTGTGCGTTTTTTTCCAGCGCTAAAAAACGCAAATGTGAAACCAGCCTAAAACACCATGTCCTCATTAAAACTTTATTTCCAAGCTGTAAATGCTGGGCCAGACCCTGATACCTCATGCATCGCCCATGGCTGACTGCTAGGTGCCTTTTACAAATTTCTACTGTGGGTTAATTGATGCCACTTTTCATGGTGTCTGCCCCGAATTTTAGCTGTATGGGAAGCTTTTTGTCACCCCTTGAGGTATTGTCTATGTGATTGGTTTTGCTTCCCATTGAATCTAATGGTGTTCGGATACGTTCGTTGAACCCAAACCGAACCAAACCTTGGAAGGTTCGCTCATCTCTAGTAAAGATTACTCCCTGTTAATAATCATGGAAAATACCTTTCCTAGCATGTGCATGTCTAGATCTAATGTAGCTGTCCTTCAAAGTGCCCACAGTAAACCAGTATGCCCATAGCATATGCATCTAAATCCTGTTTATAATATTGGCAACAAATATATCTGAGGTACGCCAGATACAAAGACAGAAGATGACAGTGTGTTAATTTCCTGAATGGTATGTTTGACCAAAGCCGCAGAACAGACTGTACCTTTTGCCTTGCTTATTCCAGAGACGTGTCAGGTTGGGGAACCAGCACTGTCATATAAGTCTAGGTCAACCAATTGGAGAATCAGGATTAATTACCTGGATAGCACCCTCCATCTTACGTAGTACCAACCATTCTTCACCGTGTGGGGAAGGTGACTTGACGGACAGATGTGACTAGTAGAAGGAGGGGACGGTTTGTGCACTAGTGACAGAGATTGACAGGTTAGAAAGGTAACAGCAGGGAAAGACAGAAAAGGGAGTGCAGTACCGTGAAATGACCACAAGATGGCAGGGGAGAGTAGTACAGGACTTAACATCAGCTTAGGGCTTAGGAATCCGCTTAGTCATGGGGGGCGGGGAGATAGGAGCCCGGGTGGGAAATTCCCCTGTGAGAGAGGGGATAAATAGAAGAAGGTGGGGCTCCAGGAGAGTTTAGTCCCGGGAGGAGCTCAGAAGAAGACAGAGAAAGTGAGAAGAGCTCTGCCAGGGGGACGAACCAAGGAGAGACAGTCAGGGGAGTGGCCCTGACCCGACGGACTGCAGGACAGGCAAAGAGAAGAGGCAGCCAGGGGGGAGACCCTGACTCGACGTACCGCAAGACAGACGAGGCCCCAGGGGTACCGATTGGAAGACAATCTCGGGCAGGTGAAGCGCTGGGGGTAGATTGGTCTAGGACAGCCCCCAGTGAAAGATCCACGAGGTGCGTTACTGTGACTGGAGCTGAAGAATAGGTACCCGGGCCTGGCGATACAGTGGTGTAAAGAAGCTGCGGTGCGTGTTTGGTGGTCGTCAGGAGGACGACAAATAAATCCGGAACTGTTACAAGTGGAAGCTGTCTCTGACTCATCTTTGCCTCACACGCGCAGACCCCCCTGGGACTCCTCACTACCGCCCGTTGCTGGTAATTATTACCGCTTTTTTGCTATATGTGTGTTTGCTTGTTAGTGAGCACCAACCACTGAGGCATTTGTTTAACCATTTGGTGGTGCAGATATATAGTGACACCTTCTCTCTATTATTATAGTGGCTCTCTGACTATTAGTCTTAGGGGAGAGCAATAATGTGAGTAGGGCCGGTAGGTTCGTAAATGAATATTCAAGATATTATGATATAAATGTCAATTTTGTATGCCTATCTATGTGAGGAGATTTCAGTGTCCTTTTGGACTATATTATCTAAGTCTTTTAGGGAGGTCTGCTATGTTTCCCATGGTGCGTGGATTATTTTAATGCACTATCGAGCACTGTTTTGTCCAGGATCTGTTTATGTGTCCTAATAAAGATATATATACATTTTTTATATCGGATCTGTAGTCGTTCATTAGTGGTTTTCCACTCCCCCCTTTTTCATAGTATCTTCAGCGACGGATCTATATTTAGGTCTTACACAACAGAGGAGGCATCTAGGTGTAATTTATTATGCCAGGAATATGTCCTCCTGGTCTGATTGTGTTTATGAGTACTCTATTTTATATTCCTAGTCTGGTAAGCAGTGGTCCACCCCCCTAGCCCGGCCCCCTACCACAACCGCATCATAGTGACAAGTACACAGCACTTTTTTAAAATATAATTTAAGCTTTAAGTAAACTATAGTATCTGCATTAAGGCTTTTCACCAAATTTTTTCTGTTCATCTTATACATTTCTAAGAATCATTTAGCATATTACTTCTGTAGGAGTGGTGGAGCTGATGGCCTGCTCCCCGACCCTTTAAAGGCTTAAATGTTTTTGATGTTCATGTATATTATAAAAAGGTAACACTCATTGAGGCTGCAGTTAGTTTAGACAGGGTTAAATGTAATGGAAGGGGCAACTGAGAGTTTATGTCAAGTACAGGAAGTGACAGTTAGTGAGTGGTGAGCAATGACAAGCAACAGGCTCAGGACAGGGGCTGCTAGGGACAGATTGAGCCCAGAACCTCAGAGCAGTGGATTGCCAGAGAACCACTCAGCATGTGTCCACTTTTGGCAAGATAGACGTAGAGGCCCGGGGGCATACTACCCCCGGGGAAGCTGCAGTAGAAATTTGACTCAAACTCAAAAAGGCGGAGTGAGATGGAATCCAGATAAACTGCTAGAAAAGAAGATTCCCTAGAGCTAGAGAAGATAGTAAAAGGATAAAAGGAATGTTCTGCCTATACCAGGGATGAAGTTGTGTCTGTTACCTGTGTGAAAGATGACAACCTATTGGGCCTTATCCTCTACACCTGCCTGCAGGGGCGTAACTATAACTGATTGGGCCCCATAGCAAACTTTTAAACAGGGCCCCCTCAAAGACACCCCCCCATCAAGACACCCCCCCATCAAGACACCCCCCCTTCAAGACACACCCCCTTCAAGACGCACCCCCTTCAAGACGCACCCTCTTACCGATAATGCATACTAGAGTCACATTAAGCACATTTTTTTCCGCCGGGGCCCCGGATCCCCTACACTACACGCACCAGGCCGGCGGGCCCCCAAGACAGCGTTGGCCACCCACAGCACCCGCCGGAGCGCCGCAGTAATGTACTTAATTAAATTGCACTGTCGGCCGCAGAGGCGTATCTAGGCTTTCTGGCACCCGGGGCAAGAATTTGGTTCAGCGCCCCCTCCCCCAGTACATATGCGATTTGCACAGTTAGTCAAGTACCCACGAGCTGCTCTCCCTAATCCTCTCAATGTTCAGTAAAAAACTGAAAGCAGGAAGAGAAGCTCGTTGTCACAGGACCACATCTATGAAAATCGCATATGAGTGAAGTGTCCATGTGATGACACTGGAACCTGCAGAGCTGAATCCTGACATTGCAGCTTCTGAATTCTCACAACTAATGCACTGCAAAGATTTAGGATTCTCCCTTGCCAACACACAGTCATGTCAGCACAAGTATGTGATTTGTATACTTCTGGCCACATTCCAACTAGACGTGCCTGGCCTCGCTCCGTTCATTTTCATTGAGTGAGGCCAAACACGTCTAGTCAGCATGTGACCGCATGTATGTAAATTACTGGCATGAGAGAATCCTGACAGCATTCAGTGAGCACTGTGAGAATACAGAAGTCTGCTGTCACATAGAATGACTGCAGACTCAGCACAAACCTGGACAACCCCTTTAATGTTCCTAACAAATAAAAACATGAGATTTAGTCAGTATCACAAATAATATTTACATCCAGGTACCTTATAGATAACATCGTCTCTGAAGTCGGTCTCCTTTTCTTCTTCTTGTCCAGACCCCATGATGAGTTTTCTCATCCACAGCCGTCTCTGCAGACGTCCATCTTTTCCCGTCTTCTGCAGCAAATCTCCACACGATCCCCTTAAAGATAGAAGTGTCATTATAATGCTCCTAAATAAAAATGTCTGCAATATACTGTCTCCTCATACTATTCCCCTCCCTCCTCATACTGTCTCCTCTAACATCCCTCTGTTCACCATACTGTCTCTTCATATATTTACCCCCTCACTCTCTATACTGTCTGCTCACACATACCCCCAACTCCCCATACTGTGTCTGCACACATCCCATCACCCTCACTCCCCATACTGTGTCCACATACATTAACCCGTTTGCTCCCTATACTGTCTGCACCCATCCCCCATATTGTTTCCTCATACATACTCTTCATTTTGTGTCCTCAAATCTCCCCACACACATTAAATCCCCCATCCCTCACACACATTAAATAACCCCCCATCCCCACTCCAAATCCCCCCACACATTAAATCCCCCATCCCCACTCCAAATCCCTCACACATTAAATAACCCCTATCCCCACTCCAAATCCCCCCACACATTAAATAACCCCCATCCCCACTCCAAATCCCCCCACACATTAAATCCCCCATCCCCACTCCAAATCCCTCACACACAATAAATAACCCCTATCCCCACTCCAAATCCCCCCACACATTAAATAACCCCATCCCCACTCCAAATCCCTCACACACATTAAATAACCCCCATCCCCACTCAAAATCCCTCACACATTAAATAACCCCCCATACCCACTCCAAATCCCCCCACTCATTAAATAACCCCCTATCCCACTCCAAATCCCCCCACACATTAAATAACCCCCCATCCCCACTCAATAACCCCGCATCCCTACTCCCAAATCCCCCCACACATTATGTACCCCCACTCCAAATCCCCCCACACATTAACCACATCCCCACTCCAAATTCCCCCCACATTAAGTATCCCCCATCCCCACTCATTAACCCCCCACACATTAACCCCCATCCCCACTCATTAACCCCCCACACATTAACCCCCATCCCCACTCATTAACCCCCCACACACATTAACCCCATCCCCACTCATTAACCCCCCACACACAACCCCCCCACAAATTAACCCCATCCCCTCATTAACCCCCCCACAAATTAACCCCCATCCCCACTCATTAACCCCCAACACACATTAACCCCCCACAAATTAACCCCCATCCACACTCATTAACCACCCACAAATTATCCCCCATCCCTTCATTAACCCCCCACAAATTAACCCCCAACCCCTCTTTAACCCCCCACAAATTAACCCCCATCCCAGACGTCTTACCTGTCCAGACGCCGAGCATATGTAGCGGTGGGCGCCGCCATGTTGGGGGCAGGGCCAGCGCATCACACTACCCAGGAGGCTGCGCGCCGGGAGTCAAGCAGAGTGCAGGTGCCCGACGCCGAGGGAGCTGGAGGTCGGGCGCGGGGACGCGCCGAAAAGCAGGAGCGTGCCGGGAGGAGCGTGCAGCGAGGTAAGTAAAGATTGGAGCTGAAGCCGGGACTGGAGCTGTGGCAATTGCACTACCGGGTAGCGCTGATCAGAGCCGGGGACCCGGGCCCCTATATGGGCTGGGCCCCAAAGCAACCGCTTTGGCTGCTACCTCGGTAGGTACGCCAGTGCCTGCCTGTAAATACTGCCAATCACCAAATAAAAGTTTGATTGCTTTTATGAACCTCGTGTCTCCTGGATTGGTTGCTGTCCTGGTTCCAGAAGAGGTATTCCTGCAGTCAGAAGAAGCCTGCAGCCCTGAAGTAAGTGTGATGCACCCCACACAGCAGTACATCAGGACTGGGACATGAGTTGCCTGTAGGATGCCAAAGCAAGTGGGAACAGAAGCTCGCCCACAACTACTTCGCTTTGGCATCTTACACTTCCAAACACAGCAAAATTCACACACAATCTGCTTCATATATATAATCTTACTTTCAATTATACACACCTCTCCTTAGTAGTTACAATCATTGCTTTTCAATACTCCAATTTCAGACTTACACAGTTTCACTCACATATTCATGTAAGCACACAGGTTATTCCTATACCCCAACATTTTCAGGTCAATGTATAGATGTTACTCACTAACTCATATATATACAATTGCATATTTACTATATGCATTGTGACAAAGTCACTAGCAAAGTACTAGAGGGGAAATACAATTTGTTGCGAAAGTATTCGGCCCCCTGGAACTTTTCAACCTTTTCCTACATATCATGCTTCAAACATAAAGATACCAAATGTAAATTTTTGGTGAAGAATCAACAACAAGTGGAACACAATTGTGAAGTTGAATGAAATTTATTGGTTATTTTTAATTTTTGTGGAAATTCAAAAACTGAAAAGTGGGGCTTGCAATATTATTTGGCCCCTTTACTTTCAGTGCAGGCAGCAAACTCACTCCAGACGTTCATTGTGGATCTCTGAATGATCCAATAATGTCCTAAATGACTAATGATGATAAATATAACCCACTTGTGTGTAATCAAGTATCTGTATAAATGTACCTGCTCTGTGATAGTCTCAGGGTTCTGTTTGAAGCACAGAGAGCATCATGAAGTCCAAGCAACACAACAAGCAGGTCCGTAATACTGTTGTGGAGAAGTTTAAAGCTGGATTTGGATACAAAAGTATTTCCAAAACTTTAAACATCCCAAGGAGCGCTGTGCAAGCGATCATATTGAAATGGAAGGAGTATCATACCACTGCAAATCTACCAAGATCCGGCCGTCCCTCTAAACTTTCATCTCAAACAAGGAGAAGACTGATCAGAGATGCAGCCAAGAGGCCCATGATCTCTCTGGATGAACTGCAGAGATCTACAGCTGAAGTGAGACAGTCTGTCCATAGGACAACAATCAGTCGTACACTGCACAAATGTGGCCTTTATGGAAGAGTGGCAAGAAGAAAGCCATTTCTCAAAGATATCCATAAAAAGTGTCGCTTAAAGTTTGCAACAAGCCACCTGGGAGACAAACCAAATAAGTGGAAGAAGGTGCTCTGGTCACATGAAGCCAAAATCGAACTTTTTGGCAACAATGCCAAACGATATGTTTGGCGTAAAGTCAACACAGCTCATCACCCTGAACACACCATTCCCACTGTCAAACATGGTGGTGGCAGCATTATGGTTTGGGACTGCTTTTCTTCAGCAGGGACAGGGGAGATTTTTAAAATTGATGAGAAGATGGATGGAGCCAAATACAGGACCATTCTTGAAGAAAACCTGTTGGAGTCTGCAAAAGACCTGAGACTGGGACGGAGATTTGTCTTCCAACAAAACAATGATCCCAAACATAAAGCAAAATCTACAATGGAATGGTTCACAAATAAATGTATCCAGGTGTTAGAATGGTCAAGTCAAAGTCCAGACCTGAATCCAATCGAGAATCTGTGGAAAGAGTTGAAAACTGCTGTTCACAAATGATCTCCATCAACCCTCACTGAGCTCGAGCTATTTGCCAAGGAAGAATGGGCAAGAATTTCAGTCTCTCAATGTACAAAACTGATAGAGACATATCCCACACGACTTGCAGCTGTAATCGCAGCAAAAGGTGGCGCAACAATGTATTAAGTTAAAGGGACCGAACAATATTGCACGACCCACTTTTCAGTTTTTGAATTTCCACAAAAATTTAAAATACACAATTGTGAAGTTGAACAAAATTTATTGGTTATCACTTATTGTTGATTCTCCACCAAAACTTTACATTTGTTATCTTATATTTGAACATGATATGTGGGAAAAGGTTGAAAAGTTCCAGGGAGCCGAATACTTTCGCAAGGCACTGTACATACCCTAATGTAAGTAAAAGGTGCTCTGTCCTCTGTGGAAATACTCTTGCACCTCTTGGTGTCCTTAAAAGTGATCCCAGGGCGCACAATCTCCATCAGAATGTCAAATGTGGGCACGCTCATTCGACAATACTGGTAGAACTTGTCAGGAGGATGGCTGTGAAGTGAAGCATACAGACGGTGGAAATGGCCTTTAGTCAGCCATCGCTTCAAAAGCGGATGTACCCACATTCGTCTCTGCCTCCTCGGATCCACATTCACTGGGTAAGGCTACTTTCACACTTGCGTTTTTTTGCGCTGCGCACCGTGCGCAGTGCAAACGCACATAAAAAATGCATCATGCGTTTGTGTGCGTTTTTTGCGGTTTTGCGTATGTTTTTTGCGCTGACGTCAGCGCACCCATAGACTATAATGGGTGTTTGGGTGAAAAAAAACGCATTGCGAGCACATGCGTTTTTTTGGGACAAGTCGGACGCACAAAAAATGCAACAGGATGCATTTTGTGCGCCCGAGCGCACACTACAAAAAAGCGCATGTGCATACAAACGTGTACAAACGCATGTGTATGCGCACCCATGTAAAGTTTAGAGAAAAAAAAGCATGCTTTTTTTGCGCAAAAAGCAGCGCAAAAAAACGCAAGTGTGAAACCAGCCTAAGGCTCTCCAAAACGTTGGGACATAACCCAGTGGAAAAGCACCCGCTCAGTAGTGTTGTAAGTAAGCCTGTCTGACATGTTTGACACAAAGGCCGGGATCACACACAGCGAGATACGGCCGAGTCTCGCAGGTTAAAGCCAAGCTCTGGCGCCGGCACTACGGAGCCGAGCGTGCAGCCGCACAGCAATACATGGAACTGCACGCTGCGCTCCGGAGTGCCGGTGCCAGAGCTTGGTTTTAACCTGCGAGACTCGGCCGTATCTCGCTGTAGTGTGACTCCGGCCAAAGGAGAAATACCACAAGAAATAACACAAGCATGGACTCTAATGCAAAGATTGGAGGCTGTCACCTGTTGTTGAGCCAATAAATAGGGCTGCTGATTATGATTTTAATTAATTTCAGGCCAAGGAACAGTTATATGTCCATTTTGCAAGGCTTCGATAAAATCATGCCATACGCATGCCATACAGATGTCACACGGATACTTAGATGCGAGGAAATCGCATCCACACATTGCAAACGGATTACATACGGATCACTGTTCAGGTAACATTTGTGCGATTCTCGTTGGTCAAAATTGGACCGATTTGTTTATATGTTAAGTGTGACTCCAGCCTTATTAAGATATTTTTTGACTCAACTTCATAAATAAAAACAAATCAATTAAATCACTACGTGTTGCCCTCTTGTGGTGAGAAGGAGAACTATTATCAAGCTAATGATAAAAACACACGGCAGCAATACGGTTTTACAGCTTACTTTATTTAAGAATCAGTTGGATTTATGTTACTCAGCTATATCTCTTTTTTGCATGAAAATTACATCAACCACACTGAAGTACTGAAGTACATATTCAGTTTATGCTCTATCCCTATATTCCCGCCAATAAGTGCATTTATGTTAATACACTCATTATACAGCGACAAATAAAGCTATTTAGAATGCATTGTTCCGAAATTAGAAAGTCTAGAACGTTGATGTGAAACTGTGCTCAAACCTCTATTGTAGCAGGTTTTCTAAAGCAAGAAATTATGCCACCTTCTGTGTGTCACATTTTATTCTGCCAGCTACTTCTCCTGAAGTTAAGTACCTGCTCTACCAACTCTGAGCTATGTTTGGAGAGAAGTGAAAAATCACTTACAAGAAGTACCGTATTTTCCTGATTATAAAATGCACTTTTTTTCCCCCAAATTTTGGGGGAAAGTGGGGGTACGTCTTATAATCCGAATCTGTGTGCTGTGCTGTAGAGGGGGGGGGGCTCTGGAGTGGTGTCAGAGGGCTGGAGTGGGCTGGCTGCGTTCTGCAGAGACAGTGGTAGGTCACATGCTCATTAGCCTCATGTAATATTCACTGCACCTGCTGTCCATCACCTCGGCACTGAAGCCATGCCGAATTGGTTGACAGGGGAGCGGCGCATATTGCATATGCCTACACTCTCTGCTCCTCCCATCATAGATATGCCCCCCCTCTGTATATATTCCCCCCTGCTGGCACGCACTTGATAAAATAACAAACACTTAACTCACCTTCCGATGATGGCTCCATGCTCCCAGCTCCCCCGTGGCTCTTCCTGTGCCAACATCCTGACCAGACCGCATTCATCCTTTCACTATGGCCATTTTCCCTCTGCGGGGGCGAGGCAGGAGCAGCTCATACAGGTACTTCATCGTAGCTTCAGGACCTTCTATCGCGTGACCACTAGGACCTGCGATCACGTGACTCCCAGTGTGCACTGCGGTCACGTGATGGAAGGTCCTGAAGCTACGATGAAGTGCCTGTATGAGCAGCTCCTGCCGTGCGCCCTCACAGAGGGCGTAACTCTCCCACATTGGTTGGGTCCCCATGGGTCTGTTCTAAAATCTGTAAAACTTTATCAAAGGTGTTGTGGTGTCCCAGGGGCCTCAACATTACTGAATTCCGAGCCTCCTTGTCTAACGCCATGAGAGCTACTTCGGCTTCCAGGTCAGGATTCATCGGGTGCATCTGAGAGAGCCCCCACATCCGTTCTGTCCAGCTCCACAGCATGGTATTAGAGCCGGAAAACCTAGGCAGGTTGCTCAGTATAGATAGCCCCTCACAAAATGCTGGAGCGGGGGCCCTCGCTATCTGTCGAGTTCACGGCCCTGCCCTGGTCTGGGATGTCGTTGTCCGCACTCGGAGACTGCATCTTACTGACTACGCCAAATGTAGGTAATAGCAGGTATGCAGGATGCAGTGACGAGACGCGAGACTGAGCTGAACTTTGAGAAGAAAAACTTTTATAAAATTTAAGCCACTAGGGCTATGCTAAGCAACCAAAACACAATAACAGCTATTGTCCTCGCAGGGACTTCTGCACAAACAAACACTTTCAAAGAGAACACGACTAATCCGACAAAGGCCGGTTGCTATAGGGCCGCGATATGGCCGACTACTGGTCCTTATTTCCTATAGTGTCACTTATCCGTCTTGACGTCCCTCGGCATCTCTGATGAGGCTGCTTTGGTGTCGCAGCCACTGGGCCGAGCTGCTGAAGATCTGTCATAGTCTTCGGGCACCCCAGCGCCCAGGAGGAGTTGGGGCACAACAGGCCCTGAGGGAGACCTTTGATGAGGTAACCCCCTGTAGAAACAGCGGGGTTCTGCTCGTAAGTGAGTTCAATGAGACTTCAGTCCCCAAGCAGGGTTATGTTGCAGATCCCAGGAGTGGCGGTTGGCAGGCCACGGGCACGGCCTGGGCAAAGAGTTTCTCCGTAGGCATGGAGTAGGCCCCAACTGCCGACTGCAGCGAGGTGATGTCAGCTGCGGGCGATGATGAACAGGCCACAGCTGTAGGCTGAAGCGGGGCGGCAGTGGGCAGGCCAAAACCGCGGGCTGGAGCGAAGCGGCAGTGGCTGCGAGAAGTGGCGGACAGGCCGCAACGGGCTGGAGCACAGAGGCAACGGCTGCGGACGACCGCGGGCAGGTCGTGACCCCGGATTGGAGTGAAGCGGCAGTCTCTTGTTGGTAAGTTCAGCGCTTCCTCTCCGCAGGCCACTGTAAATCTCCCCTCTGCCGCTGGTCTCCTCCTTGGTCCCCCTCTGTTACTCTGGCCCTTTCAAACACCCACAGTCTCTTGCTTCGTGTCTGCTGTTCCACCAACTGACTCCCCTGTGCGCTCCCTGTCCCTTTTATACTCGCCCCTCCCCTTGCTGTCCTGTCACTCCCAGCAGTCCACTCTCCTCCTCCGTTCCCCGGGTACAGTTCCCTTAGGAACCTATATGGCAGTCCCCTTGGTTTCGGCCCGGACACTCTGCAGAGGCCCTCCTCCCTACACTCTCCCATCCTGTATGCTCGCCAGTCCTCGGGCGAGGCCCTCAGTATACTTGGGTTGGTCTGCGGAGATGTCAGTTTTTGTTGCCATATGAACTGGTCCTATTCGTATCGTTCGGGGGGTTTGCCGGCTGTTGACCGCTCGGAGCTTCTTAGTTCGACTAGGGTGGAGTCTTCTGGGGTGATGGACGGTGGTGGGCTAGCTGGTTCGGGCAGGCTAATTGGGTCAGTTGGGTTGTCTTTGAGTGGAGAGCCCCTGGATACGGTGGGGAAGTATTCTACATCGCCCGGGTCCCAGAACACTGGCAAGGGTTCAGAGACCTGAGGAGTAGGTTCATGTTATACCGGGTCGGTGGAAGTACATGGGCATAACATATTACGGTGCACAATGCGTGGGCAGCGTTCCGTCTTTCTCGGGTCGTATTTCATACACAGGTCCTTCAGAGTTTATACGGTGTAGGACTCGATAGGGACTCTCTTCCCAGCGTGGCTCTAATTTGTTTTGGGGGCGTTGGTCTAGTACGAGTACTCGGTCTCCAATTTGGAGGTTGGGAGGTGGGGATAGATTCTTTCATGGGTGTTCTAAGTCTTGGAGTTTGGTATGTACAATTCGATGGATAGTTTGCAGCCGATGCCGGTGATTTCGCACCCATGATGATACCCTGGTCCAGGGCTGGGGTTCCTCTGGGTCCAACTCTGCCTCTGTGATCCCTTTGCCTTCTCGTCCGAATATCAGGGAGTAGGGGGTATAGCTGGTAGCTCGGTGCACCAGGTTGTTATAAACCCATACTAGTTCAGGGACATATTCGGGCCAACGGGTCTTCTTGTCACTCTCCAGAGTACGCAACATTTGGATTAATGTCTGATTAAATCGTTCGCAGGCCCCGTTTCCCTGCGGGTGGTATGGCGTGGTCCGGGACTTATCAATACCGTAAAGACGGTGCAGTTCCTCCATAATTTTTCACAAAAAGCATGCTCCTTGGTCAGAATGTATACGTTGAGGGCAGCCGTATTCTTATATGAAGTTTCCCCAAATTGCGGAGGCGGCCGACTCCGCGGTCTGGTCTCGAGTAGGAGTGACCACAGCGAAGTTAGTGAAATGGTCTACCATGACGAGGCAGTGTTCGTAGCCCTGGAATGCGGGACCAATGGTCAGGTAATCTACCGTCAGAAGCTCAAGGGGTGCTGAGGTCACTATTGTTTGTACTGGGGCTCGCTGTGCAGGTGGTTTGGCTAATTCGCATAGGCAGCAGGCCCGGCAAGTCTCGACCACAACAGCATGCAAGCGTGGATGGTAAATTATCTGTTGCAACCATTGCAAGGTCTTTTGAGCTCTGAAATGAGCCCCCTTTTTGTGGGCTTCTCGAGCCAGTTCGTTAAGTTGGGCTCCGGGCGCAACTACCTGCCAAATCGTCATAGATGTTGTCCTTGATGTCATTTTATGATAGAATAGTCCCTTTCTGATAGCCAGCCTCTCCCATTGTCGTAACATCAGCGACATGTCCTGAGTCAAAGTCTGTCTTTGGGAGTCAGTGGGCAGTTTGCCAGCGGCTACCCTTTTCCGGAGAAACCCAATTTATTCGTCTTCTTGCTGCTGTTGGATCCATTTATCACGGGATTGCTCCAGCATTCCCCTTAGGGTCTCCGAGGGGAGTATTTTCTGGGAGGCAGCTGTGAGCACGGCAGCGGTGAGGGCGAACGGTATCTCTTTCCCTTCCAGTTCGTCGTCTCGACTCTTCCCTGGGGTTGTATGTCGAATCCTGGAGAGGGCGTCAGCGTGTACATTGTCGGCCCCTCTGTTATAGATGATTTTATAGTTGAATTTCGCCATCCGGGCTACCCATCTTTGTTCCAGAGCTCCCAGTTTGGCATTCTCCAAATGAGCCAGCGGGTTATTGTCGGTCCGCACCACTGCTTCGGAGCCTGCCAGGTACTCTGCGAACCGCTCCGTCATGGCCCACGCTATTGCGCGGAGCTTGAGCTTAAAGGAGCTGTAATTGTCAGGGTTGCGCTCGGAATCATGAAGTGAGCGGCTTCCATACGCAATCACTCTCTCGCGGCCGTCTTGAACTTGTGACAACACAGCCCCCAGCCCGTGAAAACTCCCATCAGTGTGCAGGATGAACGGTTGTGAGAAATCCGCATAAGCTAACACCGGGGCATCCGAGAGCGCAGCCTTAAAGCCTTGGAAGGCCTCTTCTTGGGGTTGTAGCCACTGGATTTTCCGTCCATTTGCACCAGCGGGAGCCCCCTTCAGCAGGTCGTGCAGGGCTTGAGCTCGACATGGAAAATTCTTTACGAAACGACAGTAGTATCCGGCCAACCCCAGGAAGGCCCGCACGTCTTTTATCGTCTCGGGGGTAGGCCATCCCTGAATGGCAGCAACCTTTTCCCGGGATGGCCTTACACCCGGGAAAAATACGTTACGTTTTTTCTCTGTAGGCGAGGAGTAGGCCCCAACTGCCGACTGCAGCGGCGTGACGTCAACTGCGGGCGATGATGAACAGGCCGCAGCCGCGGGCTAAAGCGGGGCAGTAGCGGGCAGGCCGCATCCGCGGGCTGAAGTAAAGTGGCAGCGGCTGCGAAAGGCGGCAGACAGGCCGCAACAGGCTGGAGCACAGTGGTAACAGCTGAGGACGTCCGTGGGCAGGTAGTGACCCTGGATTGGAGTGAAGCGGCAGTATCTTGTTGGTAAGTTCGGCACTTACTCTCCGCAGGCCACTGTAAGTCTCCGCTCTGCCGCTGGTCTCCTCTCTGGTCACCGTCTGTCACTCTTGCTCTCTCAAACTCCCACAATCTCTTGCTTCATGTCTGCCGTTCCACCAACTGGCTCCCCTGCGCGCTCCTTGTCCCTTTTATACTCGCCCCTCCCCTTGCTGTCCTGTCACTCCCAGCAGTCCACTCTCCTCCTCCGTTCCCCAGGTACAGTTCCCTTAGGAACTTAGATGGCGGTCCCTTTGGTTCCGGCCCGGACACTCTGCGGGGGCCCTCCTCCCTACACTTGGATGACAGAAGAGCCTCTTAACCCCTTTACCCCCAAGGGTGGTTTGCACGTTAATGACCGGGCCATTTTTTACAATTCTGACCACTTTCCCTTTATGAGGTCATAACTCTGGAACGCTTCAACGGATCTAGGCGATTCCGAGAATGTTTTCTCATGACATACTGTACTTCACTTTAGTGGTAAAATTTATTCACTGTAACTTGTGTTTATTTATGAAAAAAACAGAAATATGGCGAAAATTTTGAAAATTTTGCAATTTTCAAACTTTGAATTTTTATGCCCTTAAAATGGAGAAATATGTGACACAAAATAGTTACTAAATAACATTTCCCACATGTCTATTTTACATCAGCACAATTTTGGAAACAATTTTTTTTTTATTAGGAAGTTATAAGGGTTACAAGTTGACCAGCGATTTCTCATTTCTACAACAAAATTTACAAAAACATTTTTTTTAGGGACCACCTCACATTCAAAGTCACTTTGAGGGGTCTATATGGCAGAAAATACCCAAAAGTAACACCATGCTAAAAACTGCACCCCTCAAGCTACTTAAAACTACATTCAAGAAGATTATTAACCC
The DNA here is from genome assembly GCF_039654945.1 of Dendrobates tinctorius. Taxonomy (NCBI): domain Eukaryota; kingdom Metazoa; phylum Chordata; class Amphibia; order Anura; family Dendrobatidae; genus Dendrobates; species Dendrobates tinctorius. The sequence continues at coordinate 2,498,426 of NW_027361807.1, read as the reverse complement.
TTCAGGTGTTTCACAGGAGCAGAAGCAACGTGGAAGGAAAAAATGAACATTTAACTTTTTAGTCACAAAAATGATGTTTTAGCAACAATTTTTTATTTTCTCAAGGGTAACAGGAGAAGTTAGACCACAAAAGTTATTCTAAAATTTGTCCTGAGTAAGCTGATACCCCATATGTGGGGAGTAACCACTGTTTGGGCACATGGCAGGGCTCAGAATGGAAGGAGCGCCGTTTGACTATTTCAACCTAAAATTGGCTGAAATTGAGATCGGGCGCCATGTTCTTTTGCACAGCCCATGATGTGCCTAAACAGTGGAAACCCCCCACAAGTGAACCCATTTTGGAAACTAGACCCCCTAAGGAACTTATCTAGATGTGTGAGGAGCACTTTGAACCCCCAAGAGCTTCACAGAAGTTTATAACGCCTGGGCGTGAAAATAAAAAATCATATTTTTTCCAAAAACATGATCGTTTAGTCCCCAATATGTTCTGAGTGCGCTGAAACCCCATATGTGGGGGAGAAACATTGATTGGGCACACGGCAGGGCTCGGAAGGGAAAGAGCGCCATTTGACATTTTCAACCTAAAATTGGCTGAAATTGAAATCGGACGCCATATTCCGTTTGGAGAGCCCATGATGTACCTAAACAGTGGAAACCTCCCACAAGTGACCCTATTTTGTAAAAACTAGACCCCATAAGGAACTTATCTAGATGTGTGGTGAGCACTTTTAACCCCCAAGTGTTTCGCTAAAGCTAATAATGCCTGGGAGTGAAAAAAAAAAAATTTTTTTTCCACAAAAATGATTTCTCAGTCCCCAATTTGTTATTTTCCCAAGGGTAACAGGAGAAATTGGACCCCGGAAGTTGTTGTCCAAATAGTCCTGAATACGCTAATACCCCACATGTGGAAGAAAACTACTGGGCACACGTCATGGCTCGAAAGGGATGTAATGACTTTTGGAGTGCAGACTTTGATGGAATGGTTGGCGGGCGTCATGTTCCGTTTGCAGAGCCCCTGATGTACCTAAACAGTGGAAACCCCCCACAAGTGACCCCATTTTGGAAACTAGACCCCCTAAGGATCTTATCTAGATGTGTGGTGAGCAGTTTAAACCCCCAAGTGTTTCATTAAAGCTTATAATGCCCAGGCGTGAAAATATAAAATCTAGGAGTTGAGCGAAACGGGTCGAAAAAATTCAAAAGTCGCCGACTTTCGCCAAAGTCGGGTTTCATGAAACGAAACCCGACCTCAGCGTGAGGTCGGCCACGAGGTCGGCGACTTTAGCGCCAAAGTCGCGTTTCAAAACATGCTTCAGCGCCCTTTTTCAGCCAATGAGGAAGAACGGACACTGTGAGCAACGTGATGACATAGGCAGCGGTCCCCACCATCTTTGAGAAGGGCATGCAAGTGATTGGTTTGCTTTGGGGGGCGTCACAGGGGGTATAAAAGGGCGTGCACGCCAACCGCCATCTTACTTCTGCTGATCTCAGTATAGGGAGAGATGCTGCTGCTGCAGATTCTGTAGGGAGAGCGTTAGGCAGGGAAGAAGAAAAAAAATCAGCTGCTGCTGCTAGCGATTTTGCCTGTAGAACACATCAGTCACTGTGCAGTGCAAGGGGAGGCTATATTTTGGTGGATCAGCTCTGTTGGTTGTTAGCCTGCCTTATAAGGCTACCTGATAGCTGCATTGCTGGTTTCACACTGCTTTGCAAACTGCTTTTTTAAAAGCAATCCTTTCTTTTTTTTGTCCTGGTGAGATACTGAGCGTGCATTTTTTCACACCGTACAGCAGTGTACGCTGCTCTCTCAGTACCGTGTAACGGCTGTTATCACTGCCACAGTGAAGCTAAGGGTGTGACTCTGTAAGGATAAGTCGAGGAGTTGTTCCGTTCTTGTAGACCTCCACCTTATAGTTTTGTCTGTTTTTCAAACAGTCTAGTCTATTTACTGTTTGATTAGATTCAAAACTATAGAGAGACAGCATGTGTCAGTCCGTATACTAAAAAAACACGGAGCTTGACAATTTAACATACACCGGACAGCGGTGTACGTGCACACTGCTCTCTCAGTACCGTGTAACGGCTGTTATCACGGCCACAGTGAAGCTAAGGGTGTGACTCTGTAAGGATAAGTCGAGGAGTTGTTCCGTTCTTACAGACCTCCACCTTATAGTTTTGTCTGTTTTTCAAACAGTCTAGTCTATTTGCTGTTTAATTACATTCAAAACTATAGAGAGACAACGTGTGTCAGTCCGTATACTAAAAAAACACGGAGCTTGACAATTTAACATACACCGGACAGCAGTGTACGTGCACGCTGCTCTCTCAGTACCGTGTAACGGCTGTTATCACGGCCACAGTGAAGCTAAGGGTGTGACTCTGTAAGGATAAGTCGAGGAGTTATTCCGTTCTTACAGACCTACACTCTAGGGAGATTCCAATCCTGCCCTGTCCTATATAACATTTTTCACACCTGCCAAATACATCCTGTCATACAGCGGTGTGATATACACTGGGCCTGACACAATACATCAGTGTCCAAAAGTGTGTAAGGACATTCCATTTCTCCTGTCCTATATAACATTTTTCACACCTGCCAAATTCATCCTGTCATACAGCGGTGTGATATACACTGGGCCTGACACAATACATCAGTGTCCAGAAGTGTGTAAGGACAATCCATTTCTGCCGTCCTATGTCACATTTTTCACACCAGCCAAATTCAGCCTGTCATACAGCGGTGTGATATACATTGGGCCTCACAAAATACATCAGTGTCCAGAAGTGTGTACGGACATTCCATTTCTCCCGTCATACATCACATTTTACACACCAGCCAAATTCAGCCTGTCATACAGCGGTGTGATATACATTGGGCCTCACACAATACATCAGTGTCCAGAAGTGTGTAAGGACATTCCATTTCTCCCATCATATATCACATTTTATACACCAGCCAAATTCAGCCTGTCATACAGCGGTGTGATATACACTGGCCTGACACAATACATCAGTGTCCAGAAGTGGTAGGAGAAATAAATTCTCCCCTCCCCTATACACCTTGTACCTTGTTTTACAGTTCCATATCATTGGTGGAATTGTGGGTACATTTTTCAAAAAAATGAGGAAGTGTGGTGTAAGAGGCCGTGTTAGTGGGCGGGGGTTGCCAGCTGTTAATGATGGTGTTGGTGTTGGATCTGCTGGTAGTGGCAAAAGCAAAATAACACCTAATGCAGGAGGTGTTAAGCCTGCGTCATCGTCTGGCTCCACAAGGCCTCGAAGGCTCCCTTTTCTGGGAGTAGGTAAACCGATTTTAAAGCCGGAGCTTCAGGAACAAGTTTTGGCCTACATTGCTGACTCGGCCTCCAGCTCTATCGCCTCCTCTTCTGAACTTGTAAAAAATAAAAGCACTGAGTCGTCTTTGGAGGCTCATGGTCATGAACCACACCTTTCTTTGTGTCCTTCACCCCAACCAAAATTAAAGGATGCGGCAGGCCACACAACAGATTACTCCATGGAGCTGTTTTCACATACCATGCCTGGGTTATCAAGTGAAATGGTGAATGACCCAGGCCAAGATGAATCTGACATGGAGTGCACTGATGCACAGCCACTGATAGATGATTCTGCTGGTACATTCACTCAGAGCACGACATTGTCCTCGCAGTGTACTGAGCCAGATTCTGACCCTGATGAAACTCAGGTGCCCCTTCCCGCATACTATACCACCGTACACAGTGACACAGAGGAAGGTGCACATGACATTGAAGAGGAGGTGATGGATGACCCAGTTGTTGACCCAGATTGGCATCTATTGGGGGAAGAGGGTGCCGCTGCCAATAGCTCCGAAGAGGAGGAGGAGCATCCGCAGCAGGCATCGACATCGCAACAGCTGTTATCTGGCAGGCACGGAGCAGTCCAAAAACGGGTTACAAAAAGCCAAAAAGTTGCTGGACTGCTTGGCCAGACGGTCAAAATAGCACAGCGTGCAAGGACGCAAAATGTCTTCCATAATAGGAAGAGTGCAGTGTGGCACTTTTTTGTACAAAATCCTAATGATCAAGCCAAGGTTATCTGTAAGAAGTGCGCAAAGACCTTTAGCCGAGGGAAAAATCTGAAAAATTTGAATACCAGTTGCATGCTTAGACATTTAACCACCATGCACTTGCAAGCGTGGACGGAACACCAAACCTCAAGTACCACATGTGCAAATGCTCCCAAAGAAGGTAGTCAGCAACGCTACATTGTTTCCCTCACTGTAAGCCCACCGGTTAGCACAGCAGCAAATGTTGAGTTGTCGTTGCAAGGCCAAAGCTGTCAGGGAATCACAATGTTATATCAACAAAAGACTGAATCTAGGCCATCAGAAAGAACACCAACTCCATCACCATCATCAACCCTCTCTCAGTCCGCCCTGTCCACCACTAGTTCCACCATAGGCATCTCTCAAGTCCAGCTCACCCTGCCAGAGACTATGAGTAGGACAAGAAAGTACTCATCCTCTCATCCGCGTACACTGGGTTTGAACGCCCACATTGCCAAACTAATCTCATTAGAGATGATGCCCTATCGGTTGGTGGAAAGCGCAGCTTTTCTCGAACTCATGGCCTACGCAGTACCACACTATGAATTACCCAGTCGCCACTTCTTTTCTCGCAAAGCCATCCCAGCCCTCCACCTTCATGTGAAGGACCGCATTGTCTATGCACTCAAGCAATCAGTGAATGGAAAGGTGCACCTCACAACTGATGCATGGTCCAGTAGGCATGGCCAGGGCCGTTACGTGTCCATCACTGCGCACTGGGTTAATGTGGTGGATGCAGGGTCCACAGGGGACAGCGGTGGTATGACTGTGCTGCCTAGCCCACGGTATAGGAAACAGTTGACTGTAGGCGTTCGACCCTCCTCCTCCTACTCCTCTAGAAGCGAAAGCTCATCCCCAGAGCGCAGTCGCAGCAGCACTCCATCCGCAGCTGCCAGTGTTGCACACGAGGTGTCCCCCTATCGATCAGCTAGTGGAAAGCGTCAGCAGGCTATGTTGAAGATGATGTGTTTGGGAGACAGATACACCGCGGAGGTACTGGCCAACTACTTTCAGCAACAAACTGAGTCATGGCTGGGCAGTCTACATCTTGAGGCAAGCAAGGTAGTCAGCGATAACGGCCGTAATTTTGTGGCTGCCATAGCCCTTTCAAAACTCAGACACATACCTTGCTTGGCTCACACCTTGAACCTGGTGGTGCAGTGCTTCCTCAATAATTATCCAGAGTTAACAGGCCTGCTCCAGAAGGTTCGAAAACTGTGCTCGCATATCCGCCGGTCGCCCATACACTCCAGTCGTATGCAGAAGCTGCAGCGATTGCTACACCTTCCCAAGCACCGGCTAATTATCAACGTTGCAACAAGGTGGAACTCCACCCTGCACATAGTTGAGCGGCTGTGCGAACAGAGGCAGGCCGTAATGCATTTGTGGAAGGATACCCGGACAGGCACTTTGAGGGCAGACATGGAGTTGACAGGTGTGCAGTGGTCAAAGCTGAAAGACCTCTGTAAAGTCCTTCAGTGTTTTGAGGAATGCACACGGCTGGTAAGCGCAGACGACGCCATCATAAGCATGAGTGTTATGAGTGAGTCACCAAAGGAGGAAAAAACAAAAATACAAGCTAAGTCCAGAAAACCAGAGAGGTTGGTAGCTATCGGATTGCAGACCCCTGATCCTATTCACACAACTAACAGTAGCCGTGGGGGTTCCTATGGTGCCCTAGACCCGTCGTTCACAGCTGGAGAACTAAATAAGCCTAAAGAAAGAAAGGGGAAATCTAAACTGCCCCAGAGCAGACCCCAAAGCAATAGACAGCCCCCAACATGTATTGTCGGTGAAAAGCAGATGAAAACACAAACAGCAAGACAGGTTGAGCAAACGATGGGGCCCAACTAACTAAATAACAAAGGACAGAAAAGATGCTGGCTGCAATCTGCAAAAATTCTGCCAAAATAATGTCCAACACGTCTGATAGAAAAAAGGCAATGAAGTCACTAGACTTCAAAAACACTATATCAGCACTCAGGTATATTCTGAAGACTGAGCAAAAGATCAACTTGACCAGAGACAAAAATGGAGCTCAGCCTGTACCAACAAGGGCAGGCAGAACACAAACACTAAGTAAACAGACAATATCTCATGGAAAAATAAGAGAGCAAATACTTAGCTTTTAGAAGACAGGTACTGAACTGGTTTGCAAGAGCTCAGAGCAGAAAGGATCACCAGCAACCCTGTAGGGCGTCGGCTGCCTTATATCCACTCAGTGATTCCGGGTGTCCAATCAGGCTCCACCTGTTCAGATGACAGGTTCTTCCCAACCCAATCAATTTCACTACCTCTCTTCACCAGCAGAGGGAGTTCATCAGACATCAACGGTGAAGGGAAAAATGAACTCACAACAGTACCTCCCCCTTGAGGAGGGGTCACCGAACTCTCATCCACACCACCAGGACGATCAGGATGGGCCCGATGAAAAGCACGAACCAATCTTTCGGCATGAATATCGGATGCAGGGACCCAAGAATTATCCTCCTGGCCATAACCCTTCCATTTAACCAAATACTGGGGTCTCCGTCTAGCCAGGCGAGAATCCAGTATCTTCTCATCCTCATATTCCACATTACCTTTCACCAATACAGGGTCAGGAGGTGCCACCACAGGAACTACTGGCTCAACAAACCTCTTTAACAGAGACTTATGAAACACGTTATGGATCTTAAATGTAACAGGAAGAGCCAATCGAAAAGAGACAGGATTAAGAATCTCCATAATCTTGTAAGGTCCAATAAATCTAGGTTTAAACTTTGGAGAAGCCACCTTCATAGAGATATTCTTTGATGACAACCAAACCATATCACCCACCTTAAACTGGGGACCAATGGTCCTATGATGGTTGGAAAACCGCTGGGCCTTTTCCTGGGAGAGAGGCAACCTATCCACCACTTGGTCCCAGATCTGGTGCATTCTCTCCACCACAGTGTCAACACCTGGGCAGGCAGAAGACTCCACCTGCCCTGAAGAGAATCGAGGATGAAACCCAAAGTTACAAAAAAAGGTGACATCAAAGTGGCAGAACTAGCTCTACTATTTAAAGCAAATTCGGCCAAGGGCAAAAATGAAACCCAATCATCCTGATCAGCAGAAATAAAACATCTCAAATACAACTCCAAAGTCTGGTTTGTTCTCTCCGTCTGCCCATTGGTCTGAGGGTGAAACGCAGAGGAGAAGGACAACTGAATTCCCAGCTTGGAACAGAAAGTCCTCCAAAATCTAGAAATAAACTGAACTCCTCTGTCAGATACAATGTTCTCAGGAATCCCGTGCAAGCGAACCACCTGTTGCAAAAACAAGGGCACCAACTCTGAGGAAGATGGCAACTTAGGGAGTGGTACAAGATGGACCATCTTAGAAAATCTCTCACAAATCACCCAAATAACAGTCATTCTCTGAGAGACAGGCATATCAGAGATAAAATCCATTGACATATGGGTCCATGGCCTCCTGGGCACCGGCAAAGGCATCAGCAACCCACTAGAGCGAGAACAAGGTTTAGACCGGGAGCAAGTCCCACAGGACTGCACAAAACTCCTGACATCACGAGACAAGGCGGGCCACCAAAAAGACCGACTCACCAAATCTCTAGTACCAAAAATACCTGGATGACCAGCCAATGCAGAGTAATGAACTTCAGTCATCACTCTCTTCCTCCACTGGTCAGGAACATACAATTTTCCAATGGGACAACGCTCAGGTTTGTCCTCCTGAAACTCTTCCAGAGCACGTCTCAAATCGGACGAGATGGCAGAAAGAACTACCCCCTCACCTAAGATGGTAGCAGGCTTGGTCACAACAGGGGAATCAGCAAAGAAACTCCTAGAGAGGGTGTCTGCCTTGACATTCTTAGTGCCCGGAAGAAAAGAGACCACAAAATCAAAACGTGTGAAAAACAAGGCCCACCTAGCCTGTCTAGGATTCAAGCGTTTGGCCGACTCCAGGTAAATCAAATTCTTGTGGTCAGTAAGGACCACGACTTGATGTTTAGCTCCCTCCAACCAATGTCTCCACTCCTCAAACGCCCATTTCATGGCTAACAGTTCCCGATTCCCCACATCATAGTTACGTTCAGATGGGGAGATCTTTCGGGAAAAGAAAGCACAGGGATTCATCTTAGATGTTTTCGGATCTTTTTGGGACAAAACAGCTCCTGCACCAATCTCAGAAGCGTCCACCTCTACCTGAAATGGGAGTGAGACATCAGGTTGCCGCAAAACCGGAGCAGAAGTGAACCTTCGCTTCAGCTCCTGAAAGGAAGAAACAGCCTCCGGAGACCAATTCAGCACATCAGTACCTTTCTTAGTCAAATCAGTCAATGGTTTGGCAATAACAGAAAAATTAGCTAGAAATAAACGATAAAAATTAGCAAAACCCAAAAACTTCTGGAGGGCCTTCAAAGAAGTGGGCTGAACCCAATCATAAATGGCCTGTACCTTGGACGGGTCCATTTCAATAGTTGACGGAGACAAAATAAATCCCAAAAATGAAATCCTCTGTACCCCAAAAAGGCATTTCGATCCCTTGACATACAGGGAATTCTCTCTCAAAATCCGGAACACAGTCCGAACATGTTCCACATGAGAGTCCCAATCCTTGGAAAAGATCAAAATATCATCCAGATAGATGATCAAAAATTTATCCACAAAGTCTCAGAAAATATCATTCATGAAGCACTGGAAGACAGAAGGGGCATTAGTGAGCCCAAAAGGCATCACCAGGTACTCAAAATGTCCCTCTGGAGTATTAAACGCCGTCTTTCATTCATCCCCATGCTTAATGCGAATAAGATTATACGCCCCCCTGAGGTCAAGCTTGGTAAACCAGCAAGCACCTTTAACTCTAGAGAATAGATCAGAAATCAGGGGTAACGGATACTGATATTTAACAGTAATTTTGTTGAGGGAACGATAGTCAATACAAGGCCTTAATGAACCATCCTTCTTGGCCACGAAAAAAACCCCAGCACCTAAGGGTGAAGAGGATGGTCTAATATGACCCTTCTCCAATGACTCCTTAATATAGGATCGCATAGCCTCATGCTTGGGTACAGATAAATTGAAAAGTCGACCCTTGGGAAATTTACACGCAGGGCTCAGCTCAATTGCACAGTCATAACTCCTATGAGGAGGCAAAGACGCAGACTCATTCTCACTAAATACTTAAAAAAAGTCAGCCAAATAGTCAGGAACATCATGCGACTGGGGAGAGGTGGAGAAAACAGAAGCGTCACTAAGGGCACACCGACAACCGCAACTCACCACAGACACAGATTTCCAATCCAAAACTGGATTATGGATTTGTAACCAGGGAAACCCCAGAACAATGGTATCATGCAGATTATGCAACACCAAGAATCTGCAATTTTCTTGATGATCTGGGGTGACCCACATTACCACCTGGGTCCAAAACTGAGGTTTATTCTTCGCCAAAGGAGTAGCATCAATACCCCTCAAAGGGATAGGCGTCCACAGAGGTGTCATAGGAAATCCACAACGTTTAGCAAAATCCAAGTCCATCAGGTTCAGAGCTGCTCCCGAATCCACGAAAGCCTTAGCGGAAAATGTGGACAGGGAGCAGATCAGAGTAATTGCCAGAAGAAACTTAGGTTGAACACTGCCCACAGCAAATGTGTGTGCAAAACGTTTCTCTCGTTTAGGGCAGACAGAAATAATATGCGAGGCATCTCCACAAAAAAAACACAGCTTATTATGCCTTCTGAACTCCTGATGTTGCGCCCTAGACAAAACTCTATCACATTGCATAGGTTCAGACATTTGTTCAACAGGTGGCAACACCTCTCGTGCAGTTTTGCGTTCGTGCAAACGCCGATCAACCTGAATGGCTAATGACATAGAATCGTCAAGACCAGAGGGAACAGGAAATCCCACCATAGTATCTTTTACGGTTTCTGACAAACCCTTCCGAAAGAGAGCTGCCAAGGCACCATCATTCCAAGTAGTAAGGACCGCCCACTTTTGGAATTTTTGACAGTACAACTCTGCAGAATCCTGACCCTGGCTCAATGCCAACAGGGCCTTTTCAGCCTGATCAATAGCATTAGGTTCATCATACAACAGCCCTAAGGCTTGAAAAAATGCGTTCACATTAGCTAGAATAGGATCATCAGGTTTCAAAGAAAACGCCCAATCCTGAGGATCGCCGCGCAGCAAAGAGATGACAATTTTAACCTGCTGCGCGGAGCTCCTTGATGAGTTAGGCTTCAAGGCAAAAAATAATTTACAATTATTCTTAAAGTTCAAAAATTTAGACCGATCCCCAAAAAACACATCAGGAGTAGGGATCTTTGGTTCAGCAACATGTGAATGAGCAAGATAGGCGGAAATTCCTCGCACTTCCGCAGCGAGCTGCTCCACACGATCAGACAATTGCTTCATCTCCATTGAGAAGAAAAAAAAATTCCCCCTACAGCCTCAAAGACATAGAGGAAAAAATATACACAAAAACCAAAAAAAAAAAATTCTGACTTTTTTTTTTTCTTTTTACAATTCTCTCCTGCTATTGAGTACCCTAGAATCTGAGGTATGGCTGGTGATTCTGTTATGAATGAGTCACCGAAGGAGGAAAAAACAAAAATACAAGCTAAGTCCAGAAAACCAGAGAGGTTGGTAGCTATCGGATTGCAGACCCCTGATCCTATTCACACAACTAACAGTAGCCGTGGGGGGTTCCTACAGTGCCCTAGACCCCTCGTTCACAGCCGGAGAACTAAATAAGCCTAAAGAAAGAAAGGGGAAATCTAAACTGCCCCAGCGCAGACCCCAAAGCAATAGACAGCCCCCAACATGCATTGTCGGTGAAAAGCAGATGAAAACACAAACACAGACAGAAAGACAGGTTGAGCAAATGATGGGGCCCAACTAACTAAATAGGAAAGGACAGAAAAGATGCTGGCTGCAAGCCGCAAAAATTCTGCCAAAATAATGTCCAACACGTCTGATAGAAAAAAGGCCCTGAAGTCACTAGACTTCAAAAACACTATATCAGCACTCAGGTATATTCTGAAGACTGAGCAAAAGATCAACTTGACCAGAGACAAAAATGGAGCTCAGCCTGTACCAACAAGGGCAGGCAGAACACAAACACTAAGTAAACAGACAATATCTCATGGAAAAATAAGAGAGCAAATACTTAGCTTTCAGAAGACAGGTACTGAACTGGTTTGCAAGAGCTCAGAGCAGAAAGGATCACCAGCACTCCTGTAGGGCGTCGGCTGCCTTATATCCACTCAGTGATTCCGGGTGTCCAATCAGGCTCCACCTGTTCAGATGACAGGTTCTTCCCAACCCAATCAATTTCACTACCTCTCTTCACCAGCAGAGGGAGTTCATCAGACATCAACGGTGAAGGGGAAAATGAACTCACAACACATGAGCATCCCACTTATGCGTCTGCTCATGCAAACTTTGACGCACATTAAGGAGCAGGCGTCTGCAGCCGAGGTTGACGAAGAGGAAGAAGAGGAGGAAATCCTTGATGACAGTCAGCCATTGTCTGCTCCGGGACCTCTCCTGGACGAGGTGGAGGAAGAAGAGGAAGAGGAGGAGGGTGATGATGGGGTTGATTATTTAGGGGAGGAGGATGCTTCTCGTGTGTCCAGAGAAAATGTTGGCGTGGCAAGGTCTGGTACAGGGTTTGTGCGTGACTGAAGGGATGTGGATTTGCCAGAAAGTGCTCCTCCACCAAGCAGTCGCACTGCATCATTGACACCGGGAACATTGGCCCACATGTCAGATTATGCCTTGCAGATCCTAAAAAGGGACCCCCGCATTGCCAAAATGATGAACGATGACGACTACTGGTTGGCCAGCATCCTGGATCCATGCTATAAAGGGAAATTCCAAAACATCATGCCACAGGAGAACCTTGAACTAATATTGGCTAACAAACAAGCTACTCTGGTTAACCGGTTGGTTGAGGCATTCCCAGCACATAGCAGCGGTGATGGTTCTCACACGAGCCGTAGGGGCCAGGGGCAGCTTGGAAGAGGTGTTCGTGGTGCACACATCAGAAGTGGCATTGGAGACAGGGGTTTCATGACCATGTTGTGGACTGATTTTTCAAGTCCCGCTCACACAATTGGTAATACTGCATCGATGGAAAGTGACAGGAGACAGCACTTGTCAACTATGGTTACAAACTACTTTTCCTCTCATGTCGATGTTCTCCCTCACAGGTCATTCCCCTTTGACTATTGGGCCGCTAAACTGGACACCTGGCCTGAATTGGCACAATATGCTCTACAGGAGCTCGCTTGCCCAGCTGCAAGTGTGCTATCGGAAAGAGTCTTCAGTGTTGCTGGATCAGTCCTGACAGAAAAAAGGACCCATCTGTCGACCCAAAATGTGGATGATCTAACCTTCATTAAAATGAACCATGCATGGGTTTCCAAGGATTTTGTCCCACCTTCCCCTGATGACACATAGGTTGACAGAAAAATGGCTTGCTTTGGTCCTACTCTTCCTGGGACTTGAACAATTTCGCCTTTTGCATCAGCTGAATGTCCAACATCAACATATGCCACTTTCTAAAACTCCCTAACTGTGCTGCCTCCCCCCCCATGGCCGGGGTCACCACCTAGCGCACAAAACCGTGCGAGTGCTGTTGCCCTGGACAGGTGGGTAGGCCGACTCTTGGGCTCGGGCACTGGCACAGGGTCCCTCATAGTGCAATCAAGTGTCTCTGATGGTTGTGATGCACATCCGCCGTCAGACACACCGCCGTACTATGAGGGGCCCAGTGCCAGTACCGACACCCACGAGTGGGCCCCCCTTGCTTGGGCAGGGCCCCAGCATTTGCAATCTTTACCTCTCCCTGCTCCTCCGCTGTGTAGTCTGGGCCGTCAAATCCTTACTGGGCCTGACACCGTCTGAGCCTGCCTCCTGATCTATAGACATATATTTTGAATGTGTACACTATGCTATCCATACATGTTATCCGGTGATACGGTACCCTTTCTCACCTTTGTGCAATCACGTGTAATCCATACTGGGCCTGACACCGTCTGAGCCTGCCTCCTGATCTATAGACATATATTTTGAATGTGTACACTATGCTATCCATACATGTTATCCGGTGATACGGTACCCTTTCTCACCTTTGTGCAATCACGTGTAATCCATACTGGGCCTGACACCGTCTGAGCCTGCCTCCTGATCTATAGACATATATTTTGAATGTGTACACTATGCTATCCATACATGTTATCCGGTGATACGGTACCCTTTCTCACCTTTGTGCAATCACGTATAATCCATACTGGGCCTGACACCGTCTGAGCCTGCCTCCTGATCTATAGACATATATTTTGAATGTGTACACTATGCTATCCATACATGTTATCCGGTGATATGGTACCCTTTCTCACCTTTGTGCAATCACGGGTATTCCATACTGGGCGTGAGAACGGCTGGCGAGCTGTTAAGCAAGCTACAGCACCTGTGGTTTGCACACGTAACTTTTTCATTTTTTCAGGAATGACGGTTAGGCTTAATTCCGGAACTGCGGTTGACCTGCACTTACTGGGAAATCATCGTTCGCGGGTAATAATTGTAATCCCAGATCCCCGTCACTAACGGTGTTCAGTGGGTTATCTGCACCTGTAGGCGACAAACGCTGGCCCTTTCAGTGTAGCGCACATGCAGCCACGGACATGTAAGGGCATGACACACCAGTTATTGGCCAATCTCACGTGCCAGAACCTCGCGTGTCCCTCTAGTAAGCCGGACTCGGACCGCGGGGCATGACGGAGTCTCGTTCGTTAACGGAATTAAGCTTGCAATGTGTGCATCTTTTTTGTTGCTGGATGGTTGAGGTTTCCCGTGTTGAGTCAAATTACGCCGCAGGCTCCACTCCTGGTGGTGCCCTTCTGGACATTCCTTTAAGGTTCAGATTTGCAAACATACTGCCCACTTAAAACAAACACTTTGCCTTCATGAACGCTGTTTGGAGGGTCGTGACTCGTGGGAATAACGCCGCCCAATCAGTTAACCTGCTAGAGAGATCCTTCGTTGCTCCCAAGCATGACATCACACTCCCTAGGAGGAAGGTAATGCCACTGTGGCGACCGTGCTCCTGGGGGCGACACAAGTGCACTGATGCCCAGCCACTGCTCGATGAATCTGCTGGTACATTGACCCAGACCACTACATTCCCCTCGCACTCTACACGGCCTGAATCTGACCCTGATGAAACTCAGGTTACCCTTCCCATATACTGTTCCATCTTACACGGTGACAAAGAGGAAGCTGCAGATGAAAGTGCAGGTTCGGCCCACCCGCCGTCAGACACACCACTGTACTATCAGGGGCCCTGTGCCAGTGCCGTCACCAACGAATGGTCCCCCCCTGCTTGCTCAGGATCACAGCACTTGCAAGGTTGAAATACTGTGCAGTGAGATGGAAGATGGGGACGACGAGGAGTCCAGACTAGTACAGGAATTCCCTAGCGAGGAGACTTATTTCATTGTTTTCAATGTTGGGACAGCAATTTTTGGGGAGCACTATACTCTGGAGAATGATAGATGGGGCCCACCATACACTGGAACATTCCAAACGTGGACATCAGACACTGTAGCAGCATTTACAGGGCCCATTATACACTAGAGCATTAGAAATGGGGCCCATTATGTATGGAGCATTATTTGGGCCCATAAAACAGTGGAGCTTCATCCATGGGGACCAACATATACTGTAGCATTATGTGGAGCTCATCATATACTGTTTCAAACATTATATGGGACCAATGATTCTGTATGGAGAAATAAATGGGCCTCGTCATGAGATGTAAAAAGTGAAGTATTTTTCTTTGTAGTATACCACTATTTCTCTGACGTATGGGAGCAGCATGAGTTGTGGTATGTGTTAAAGGGGCGCTCTTTCGCCCAGGGCACATGAAAACCTGGAGCCAGCCCTACCCCCCCACAACTTTAGCCAAATAACCCCCATTTTTCAGTGCGTAACTAGTATTATGAAGTAAATAAAGGGTGACAAGCTTCAGTAATAAGAATTTATGCTTTTGGCATTCAAATGGGCACTGTAAGTGTGTTTCCTGTCCTCCTCTCACTGCCGACTTTTCTTCCCCATTGACTTACATTGGGTTTCGTGTTTCAGTCGGACCCCCGACTTTTCCCTATAGTCGGCCGATTTCGTTCGACCCGACTTTTACGAAAGTCGGGTTTCGCGAAACCCAACTCGACCCGAAAAAAGGCAAAGTCGCTCATAAAAATAAAATCCTATTTTGTTCCCACATAAATGATCTTTTAGTCACCAATTTTTAATTTTCCCAAGGGTAACAGGAGAAATTTTCACCCCAAAAGTGATTGTCCAATTTGTCCTGAGTACGCTGGTACCCCACATATGGGAAAAAACTGTTTAGACACACGTCGAGGCTCGAAAGGGAAGTAGTGACGTTTTGGAATGCAGACTTTGATGGTCTGCTGGCATCATGTTCTGTTTGCAGAGCCCCTGATGTGCCTACACAGGAAAAAACCCACATGTGACATCATTTTGAATACTAGACTCCCCAAGAACAAATCTAGATGTGCTCCCAGCTAAACTAATGTAAATTAGTAGTGCATGGAGGTGTGGTACAATTTGAAGCAATCCTTCATACACAGGCCAGGTTTTTCGGGGCAGGTGTCACACTGGTAAATGGTGTCCTTGTGTATTCCCCTTTTGTAACACACTCTGCACCTTTTTTTGCAGCTTACCTTTTTTACCAGTTGGCGGGACCACTCCAGTAAAATGCTGACCTGGTACGATACGAGCACCTTCAGTTCCGGAAGTACTGGGACCCGCTCCTTCTGGAGTGTCAAACATCAGGGCCTTAACCACTACCTCCTGGAAATTAAGGTATGACATATCGGTGTGGCGTGCAGATTGTGACAGCAGGAATGAGTTGAGCATTGCCATTTGTATGATGTGCACGGCCAGCTTTTTGTACCACGCCCTGGCCTTTCTGAGAGCATTGTACGATTGGAGGTATTGATTGGAGAGATCAACGCCCCCCAATGTTTTTGTTGTACCCCACTACACAGGTCGGTTTGCTGACCTGTGTGGAGGTACCCCGTACAGTACAGAGGGTGCTGCCATCACCGTGTATGGTGGTCAAGAGATGGACATCCCTCTTGTCCTTGTACTTGACCACCAGCAGGTGGTCGGTATATTGGGCTCTGTTCTCACCTTTTCTGAGCATCTGCCCAAGTAGCATCTTCAGAAGGCCTCTCTGATTTTTGTGGACAGTACCGCAGGCTGCGGTACCTCGTGCAGAGAGGGATTTGTAGAGTGGGATGCTGGTATAAAAGTTATCAGTGTAGAGGTGATAACCTTTATCCAGCAGTTGGTGAACCACATCCCACACAATTTTCCCACTCACTCCCAGGGCAGGAGGACACTCAGGGGGTTCAATCCTGATGTCCTTTCTTTCGTACACTCTAAATCTGTGAGTGTACCCTGAGGTACTCTCACATAGTTTGTAGAGTTTGATTCCGTACCTGGCCCACTTACTGGGCAGGTATTGAAGGAATCCAAGCCTTCCCTTGAAATGGACCAAGGACTCATCCACGCTGATCTCCCTTTGGGGAATGTACACTTCAGCAAACTTTTTATTGAAGTATTCGATGACCGGCCGAACTTTGAACAGACGGTCAAAGTTGGGGTCATCTCATGCGGGACACTGCATTATCGGTATAATGCAGAAACTTGTGGATGGCCTCAAAACGCATCTGGACCATGACCATTCAGAACACTGGAGTATTGTATAAAATATCAACACTCCAATATTGCCAAATTTCCGGCTTCTTCAGTATCCAGGCCAGGCCAGGCCCTAAAACTGCATCATTTCAACTGCGTCCACAGGAGACCAGTTGGAATATGATGAACGCGGGTTTTGCGCCAAAAATTGACGAGCATACAAATTAGTTTGCTCCACCATGAGGTTAACAAAATCCTCAGTGAAAAAGACTTTGAAAAAGTCTATTTCTATGAGGCCGGTGGTGTCAAACTTGATTCCTGATTCTGCCACAAAATCAGGAATCAGTGGCTCATAATTTTCGGGGGGGGGGGGGAGGTCCATACAGGGTCTACTGAATCAGCTTCGGGCATCTTCTGTCCTGGAGCGTCTGTGTGGCAGTTCCGCAGGACCCGAGGAGGAAGATGAGGAGGGGGAAGAGTAAGAGGATGAAGAATCCAAAAAATAAAGAAAAGTGGGATCCTCTTCCTCGCTATCAGTGTCGGAGGCAAGGTAAGAATATGCCTCCTCCAATGAATAGGGCTGTTGGGACGAACGCGATGGGCGGGACATTTTTTGTGAAAGAGGTGCTTGGGTGTGATTGGTGCACACTATTCTGCACACTATTCTGTAAAGAAAAAGCTAAAAGAAAAAAGGAAATGGGGAGAAAAATACCTGTGAAAAGAAAAGTCTAAAACAGCAGGCCCTAGCTCTGATAAGTGAACGGCGTCACTTATCAAGGTTCAGTGGCGGCTGCTGGGTGTGCGTATAGGTGTGGTGCAAGGGGGGGGGGTGTGAAAAAAAGGAAATCAGCATTGTGCCTGAACTATGTCACTTATCAAAGCTTGAAAAATAAAATGCAAAGAGAGGCGCAATGAGTGTACCTGTGTTAAGTTGCTTCCCTAACTAAATCAATAAGGTGCTCACCTTACAGGGTTGTGCCACCCTTGCGCAACCACGGTGTGAACGTAAATGGTAGTTGAGGAGCGTATCCTCGCAGCCAGAAGGGCACTGCACATGGCTGTCTGCAACCTCCGCTCTCCTGGTCAATCCATCTGACACTGGCTTCCGGACGTGGTGTTGAGACCGATCCCAGCCATAAGTGTACACAAGGGGTCCCGGAGCTTCCCAGCACTGCCCAGCAAATGCAGGTTCTCCCACAAACAACTGCCCTCCAAGCTGCTCCTGCTGCTAATCCTCAGGGAGGAAAAGACAATGTGAAGCAAAAAAAAAAAAAAAAGCGGTCTGTAGGAGTGCTAAAGGAGAGGCAGAAACCAGAAAAAAGGGTAAAAAACAACTTTTAATCTTCCTCCAATACCCACAACGCGTTTCTACGGTCACAGCCGTCTTCCTCAGGAGAAATAAAGGAAGCATCAATTATTACAGCCCTTAAAAGGTAGCCCTAGTTGGAACCCACAATCCTATGCGACCTCCCCTTGATATTGCGCGTTAACCCTTACATCCCCAATAAAAACATTATAAAAAATAAAAAAAAATTTCTTAGACAATCATTGTACATTTTGCAGGTTACAACATTCATCAATATTACTTAAAAAAACTAATGATAAACCCTGTCCAAATAAAAAAAAACCCAAAAAAATCCCAAAGAAAAGAAAAACAAACACCTCTCCTTTTTTTTAAAAAAACACCTTATTGCACATAAAAAGAGAAATCAATCATAATCACTAAACCATTAACCCTACCTAGAAACTTTCTCTATAGTGAGATTCAACCCTTCTGGATATAACGTACCCAACTTAAACATCCAGTAACTTTTTCTCCTAATAAGTTTACTCAACCTCCCTTCACCAAGTTCCTTAATATGGTCAATGATGGTCAATCTTATCTTTCCTGGATCTTTATTGTGACTCCCTGCAAAATGTCGGGACACACTGTGTATTGGTAACCCGAACGGATGTTCTGTCTATGCTTATTCAATCTTGCATGCGCTGTTTGAATAGTCCTTCCCACATATTGAAGCCCACAAGGGCATTCTAATAGATAGATTATGTATGTGGACTGACAAGTAACCTTATGCTTGATCTGGAATATCTCATTGGTAGTATTAGAATGAAAATTCCTCGCATTATCCTGAATCACTCCACAACACAAGCATTTGGGTACTTTACATGCAAAACAGCCCCAGCTGCTATTATCTTTTTCATATGGCGTTTTATATTTTCGTGTTATATTGCTTGGTGCTACCAAATTTTTTAAACTTCTATTTTTTCTATAAATTATATTTGGTTTATCGGGAATCATTGGGGCCAAAAGAGGATCTCCTTGTAAGATGAACCAATGTTTCTCCAACAATTTACGCACAATTGATCTCGAATGACAGAAGGTGGTTATGAAACTCCATTTATTCCTCTCCAGATTTCCCCCCGGTGTCCTATTTTTATCCTCCATTTTTTTAAAGCACAAATCTTGTGTAAAATTACATGTCCTCTTATAAGCATCTTTTAAAAGATTTTTTGGGTATCCTTTCTCCACAAAACTCTTCCTGAGTATTCTAGATTCAGTTTGGAAGTCTTGGTCAGAAGTGCAATTTTTCCTTATTCTCCAATATTGGCCATAGGGTACATTTTTCACCCACGAAGGGAGGTGCCCACTGTCAAACCTGAGGTAACTGTTGACATCAACCGGTTTGAAGTGTGTTGCAGTGAACACCATCCCCAGGTCGTCAAGCCGCACCCACAAGTCCAAATACTGAATTCAATCGGTGGAAATGGTAGCCATAAAGGTTAGTCCCCAGTCATTCATATTGAGATTGTTAGCAAATGTTTCTGCCTCTTCAACCGACCCCCTCCATAAGATAAACAAGTCATCAATAAACCTTCGGTAAAAGGCCACCCCTTCTTTTTCAAGACTGGGCTGTGTGATGAGGACTGACTCCACCGCACCCATGAATAAATTGGCATAGCTAGGTGCGAATCTCGTCCCCATTGCTCAGCCCTTTAACTGGCGGTTGAGTTCCCCCTCAAAAGAGAACACATTGTTACTAAGGATGAATGAGATGGCTATCAGTATAAATTCCCTTTATTCAACTGGCATGGTAGTATCATTCATTAAGCAGTCATTAACCTCTTTGAGGCCTAGTTCATGCGATATATTGTTATAAAGGGCTGTAACATCCAATGTTATCAGAATGCATCCCCTCATAGGGGGTAAATTCCTCAGCTCACTAATAAGTTGCGATGAATCCCGCAGGAAAGATTTTAACTGTTTTACATATTTCTGTAAGAATAAATCAACGTAGTGAGATAACTTACATGTTATGGACCCGATGCCCGATATAATGGGCCTACCTGGGGGGTCAATCGGGTCCTTGTGCAATTTGGGTAAAAAATATAAAAAAGGTACTTTATATTGTGCAATATCAAGAAATTTACGTTCTTTTTTGTTAATGATTTCTCCCTCATAGGCTCCCTTAATCAAAGAGTTATAATTCAAAAAAGACAACAGGAAACCAGAGAGGTTGGTAATTCAGCGGATTGCAGACTCCTGATCCTAACATCACAACTAGCAGTAGCCATGGAGCATTCCTATGATGCCCTAGATGCCTCGGCACAGCCGGAGAACTAACTAAGCCTAAAGCCAGAAAGGTGAAATCTAAACTGCCCCAGAGAAGATCCCCAAAGGAATAAACAGCCTCCAAACATATATTGTCGGTGAGACAAGATGAGACACAAACATAAGCAGAAAATAGGCTGAGCAAATGATGGGGCTCAAGCTGTCTAGATAGGACAGGACAGAAAAGATACTGTCTGCAATCACGGAAAAACCCTAAAAAATCCAACACATCTGATATACAAAAAACCTGAGGCCACATGACCTCAACCCGGCTAGATAAGCACTCTGGTGTGAACTGGAAGCAAAGCAAAAGATACTAATATATCAGGGGACTGAACAAACTGGCACAAGCTGTAACATATGGAGCAGGGCACAGCGTTGCCCCCAGCAGGGAGTATGCTGAAACCTCGCAACAAAGCAGAAAGCAAAAAAAAGGCACAACCAAATTAGATGCAAAGGATTAGCAAAAGAATCACTTAACTGAACCATGCAGATCAGGCAGGAGACTGAAGAGCTCCAAATGCACAAGGAGGAAATAACCAGCAACCACCAAGGGAAGCCTGCTCACTTATATGCTCCCAGCCAGTAATCCCAGATTCCCAATCATCGTCGTCAGGTGGCAAACTTCCATCAGACTGGCCAGCTCCACTACTCCCAGTAACCACCAGAGGGAGCTCCAGTTCAGAAGTCTGAGTAAGGGAATTCACAACGGATACATTGCGCCGTACGTTACATGTGACCAGCAGCATTGGGTCTGCAGCTTGCAGGGATGGCAAGGGTTGCCTAGCCTGGGCCTTTTTTGACACAGCAAAGTATGAGCCAATTCACGTAATCTGTCAACTTTGCAAAAAAAAATGAGTAGAGGTAAAAAGTGGAATAATTTGACTACTACATGAACCTTCACTTGTGCAAGCAATATGTGTTATTGTGGGAATCCCACTGCGCTAAAATGCGGACCAGCGCACCTTAACTGCCATCAGTCACCCCATCAATCACATCTGCTGTTTCTTCCTCCTCTATCCTCTTCCTCCTGATCAGCTTCTATGAGGATGTAAGCTCTCAAATGGACCAAGGAGAATCATTGGATGTCATTTATCTCGACTTCTCTAAAGCATTTGACACTGTCCCACATAAAAGATTGGTAAGTAAGATGAGAAAGCTTGGGCTAGGGGAAAATGTGTGTAGATGGGTAGGTAGCTGGCTTAGTGATTTGAAAACAAAGAGTGGTTATTAATGGTGCATACAGAGATTGGGCCAGGGTTACTAGTGGGGTACCACAGGGTTCTGTATTGGGCCCCCTACTATTTAATATATTTATTAATGATCTAGTGGATGGCTTACACAGTAAAATATCAGTATTTGCAGATGATCCAAAACTATGTAAGGTCATTAACACAAAGGAGGACAGTTTGCAACTACAGACAGATTTGAGTAAATTGGAGAATTGGGCTGAAAAATGGCAAATGAGGTTTAACACAGATAAGTGTAAGGCTATGCACATGGGAAGGAGAAACAGATGCTATAATTACTTACTAAATGGGAAACTGCTGGGGAAATCAGACATGGAAAAAGACGTAGGCATCTTAGTCAATAAGAAGCTAAATTGGAGTGCCCAGTGTCAGGCAGCTGCCACCAAAGCAAATAGGGTCATGGGATGCATTAGAAGAGGTCTGGGGACACGAGATGAAATTATAATTCTCCCTCTGTACAAATCACTCGTCAGACCACACTTGGAGCATTGTGTGCAATTTTGGACGCCGGTGCTCAAGAAAAACATTACTGAACTTGAAAAGGTTTAAAGGCGGGCTACTAAAATGATAAATGGAGTTGGTTCACTACAATACCTAGAGAGGTTATCAAAATTAGGTCTATTTACTCTAGAAAAGAGAAGACTTAGGGGAGACTTAATATATATGTACAAGTATATAAGAGGGCAATACAGAGATCTCTACAATGAACTGTTTGTACCAAGGACTGTGACAAGAACAAGGGGGCATTCTCTTTGTTTGGAGGAAAGACAATTTCTGCACCAACATAGAAGAGGGTTCTTCACGGTAAGAGCAGTGAGGCCCTGGAATTATCTTCCTGAGGAAGTGGTGATGGCCAACACACTGAATGAATTTAAGAAAGGATTGTGTTGTGAGTTCATTTTCCCCTTCACCGTTGATGTCTGATGAACTCCCTCTGCTGGTGAAGAGAGGTAGTGAAAGTGATTGGGTTGAGAAGAACCTGTCATCTGAGCAGGTGGAGCCTGATTGGACACCCGGAATCACTGAGTGGATATAAGGCAGCCGACGCCCTACAGGGGTGCTGGTGATCCTTTCTGCTCTGAGCTCTTGCAACCAGTTAGTCCTGTCTACTGAAAGCTAAGTTTTTGCTCTCTTATTTTTCCATGAGATTTTGTCTGTTTGCTTCGTGTTTTGTGTTCATCCTGCCTTTGTTGGGACGGGCTGAGCTCCATTTTTGTCTCTGATCAGTTTATCTCTTTGCTCTGTTTTCAGAATATACCTGAGTGCTGATATAGTGATTTTGAAGTCTAGCGACTTCAGGGCCTTTTTCCCTATCAGACGGTTGGGACATTTTTGGTAGGGTTTTTTGCGGATTGCAGCCAGCATCTTTTCTGTCCTTTCCTATTTAGTTAGTTGGGCCCCATCGTTTGCTCAACCTGTCTTTCTGTCTGTGTTTGTGTTTTCATCTGCTTTTCACCGACAATACATGTTGGGGGCTGTCTATTGCTTTGGGGTCTGCTCTGGGGCAGTTTAGATTTCCCCTTTCTTTCTTTAGGCTTATTTAGTTCTCCGGCTGTGAACGAGGGGTCTAGGGCACTGTGGGAACCCCCCACGGCTACTGTTAGTTGTGGTGAATAGGATCAGGGGTCTGCAATCCGATAGCTACCAACCTCTCCAGTTTTCTGGACTTAGCTTGTATTTTTGTTTTTTCCTCCTTCGGTGACTCATTCATAACAGGATTGGATGCTTTTCTTGTGAGTAACAGTATAGAAGGTTACGAATAACAGAATATTATAGGTAGATGGTTGACCCAGCTTAGGGGAAGGAATTTTTTTCCCTATGGAGAAAATTGGCTTCTACTCTGTGGGTTTTTTGCCTTCCCCAGGATCAACAATGCAGAACAGCTGCACTAAAAATAGGATGAACTAGATGGACATAAGGTCTTCCTTCAGCCTTCAAAACTATGTTACTATGTTGCTATGTTATTACCATGCCAACTATTGAAAAGCAGGTCTCCTACCGCAAAACCTTGGATTCTTTACTCACTTCAGTCACGCTGACTGAGAGCCCACCATCATCTGTAACGGAAGTGGACTTGCCTGCTTTTTTTGACCGATTTCAGATGAATGAGCACACCACAACATTCTCATTCAACCATAACATCTCTGCCTGCACCTCCCTCATAGTCCAGCAGTTTGTCCGGTTCACTGTACTCCAGCCTCCCTTAGCACTGCAGCCAGCCCACGGTACCGCAGTTGTAGTCACATAACAGATTGTTTGCTCCTACGCATGACAAAGCTAAGAGGTTGAACTCCACCATTTCCAATCTGTTGGCCATGGAAATCCTGCCTTTCCGTCTGGTAGATACAGACAGGTTCTGAAAGCTGATGGTCTTTGTAGTCTCCCAGTACCAGTTACCCAGTCGCCATTACTTTTCTAAGAAAGCTGTGCATGCGCTACATCAGCATGTCACAGACAACATCACCCGATCCTTGACTAAGTCTTTGTCTGCCAGGGTGCAGTTCACCACAAACACTTGGACGAGTAAGCATTGACAAGAGCATTACATCTTGCTGACAGGGCACTGGGTGACTTTGGTGGCTGTGAGGGCAGGCGCTGATCAACAAGTCTTGGAATACCCAAGGCTTGCAGGACAAACCTCTATACAGTATTTAACACTTCCTCATCTTCTTCTGCCTCCTCCTCTATCTCTTCTAGGGCCTCCACCTGTGCCCTCAATATCTGCCTTAATGAGCCACGCGGTCCAACAGTGCAGAGCAAATCCCCACCACCTCCGTACTGCACAGCCAAGGCTCACCACAATCAGGCAGTGTTAAAATTGATATGCCTTGGAAATTGCAGTCATACAGCTGAAATGTTGTGGGCAGCTCTCCAGGCCGTGTTTGAGCAATGGCTATCTCAGTTGAACCTGCATCCGGGGAAGGCTATGTCCAATTATGGTGCGAACCTGGTGGCGGCCCTACAGCGAGACAGGCTCACACATATGCCATGCATGGCTCACATCCTCAACCTGGTGGTACAGCGTTTTCTCCGCCACTATCCTGGCTTGGGTGAGCTGCAGCAGAAAGCACAAAAGCTATGTGCTCACTTCCACCGTTCACACCCCTCAGGTCATCGACTTGCATCGATACAGAGGTCTTTGTCCATGCCAGTTAACAGGTTGATATGTGATGTACCAACACGGTGGAATTCCACTCTGCACATGTTGCAGCAACTGTAGCAGCAGCAATGAGCCCTGACGTAGTATGCCATGTTGCTTAACCTGGGCCAACACAGTATGGACGTGGCACATATCATGTTTACGGAGTGGGCAAAGACCAAGGACCTCTGCACCCTTCTGCACAGTTTCAAAATGGCTACTAAGATGGTTAGCGCTGAGGACACCATCATCAGCATCACTATTCCGGTCATCTATATGCTGGAGCAGACTTTGAATAGCCTGCAGGAGGAGGTAGTGGTCCCAGAGGAAGTGGAGGAAGCAGAGGATGGTGTGGAAGGGATAACATTGTCTCAAAGTTCCAGACTGTCGTCACACAGGCAGGTGCCAAGGGAGGGTGGATTACTCCAATCGAGGGGGGCTGGTGATAGCAGACAAACTGTAAGTGAAGGTGCAAGATTCAAGGAACAAATGGAGGAGGAAGAGGTGATGGGCGAGCAACTGTCAGGAGATGAAGAGGATAATCTTCCT
Organism: Dendrobates tinctorius; assembly: GCF_039654945.1. NCBI lineage: Eukaryota > Metazoa > Chordata > Amphibia > Anura > Dendrobatidae > Dendrobates > Dendrobates tinctorius. Next base: position 2,473,072 of record NW_027361807.1, on the reverse strand, counting down.
CTCTCTGTCGTTCATGGTTGGAGGGAGGGGACGAAGGAAACAAGCATCAGTGTTACCCAGCCACCAACACAGTATGGCCTTGAACCTCATGGTAGAGCCCAACATATGAGTGCCTTCTTGCTGCACTATCTGCAACATGCTCCCCATATAGTTATGATTAGAAATAGTGCTGACTACTGAGTTGCCACTCTTTTAGATCCACATTATAAAATCAAATTTTGCCAGATACTTCCCACCCTGGAAAGGGACCTGTGAATGCTGGAATATCAAAATACGCTTTTACAGAACCATAAGAGAGGTTCTCCCGAAGACACCAGTGAAGTACACAGTGCGCATCGCAGCTCTAGACTTCCAACCTCCAGCACAATTTGTCAATGCCAAAACATTAGCAACAGCAGTAATGGAAGTGGAAGAAGCAATTTCTATGAGTCATTTGCCAATTTTTTTAAATCAGCTTGTGCACCAGCACAACAGAGTCCAAGTCTTACACATGGTGAACCAATGGAGAAGATGGTGCAGGAGTATGTAGAACTGAATATCAATACCATCAGATAGAGTTTGGACCCTTTCACATTTTGGTATTCCAAAATGGATGAGTGGCCTGAGCTCACCTCACACGCCTTGGAGGTTTTATCGTGCCGGGCAGTAAGTGTTCTCTCAGAACGCGTCTTCAGCACTGCTGGTGGTATCCTGACGGATAAACGCAGCCGGCCATTCCCTGAAGGTGTAGACTGCCCTAGTTTGATCAAGATGAACAATTCATGAATCTCCAAGGACTTTTGCGCCCCAGTCACAGACTGTACAGACTAGGTGATATTGTCTTTTTTAGTATGCTGAATTAATCTCTCGTTACTGCACTCTATGATATCTTTAGTGTGGCTTCTGTGCTTGCTTTTGCTCCTGCTGCTTCTGATGCAGTTGTTAAAAAAATTTGTGGAAATGTAAACAGTCATGGTTGGTGTACATCTGATGGGTTGGCTGTAGTGGAAGATGAGATGGTCCCTATTTCACTATTTCTACTCTCATGAAATTTATGCCACTTTGGTGGTGTCAGGCCCTCATTTTTTTAAAATTTTAAAATTCCTGGTTGCGCGTCCATCTGCTGGGTTGGGTGTAGTGGAAGACCTGTCAGTCCCTATTATACTACTTTTACTGTGGTGAAATTGATGCCACTTTAGTGGTGTCTGCCAATAATTTTTGGAATTGTGAACACTCTGGGTTGGGTGTCCATCTGCTGGGTTGGGTGTAGTGGAAGACCTGTCAGTCCCTATTATACTATTTATACCGTGGTGAAATTAATGCCACTTTGTTGGTGTCTGTCACTAATTTTTTTAAATGTGAACACTCCTGGTTGAGTCTCCTTCATGTGTGTTGCCTGTAGCAGTAGGCCTCCGAGGCCATCATGCCTCCACTTCATAGGTGTCAATTACCTGTGTTACTACTATCCTTAGATTTTTCTGACAGTAGTAATCTGTGAAACTGATATTTCTGCCACCATGAAAGCAGGTTGAGCTGTTGTATGTGGTATCAGGGCCCCCAGCACAGCAGGCCTACACCGGACCCTCACCCACCTCGTCTTATTATGATGTTCAATTGAAAGAAGCTAATGCTGGCCCAGAGCACAACACAGAGCAGTGCCATGCTACAATTTGTACTGTGGGTGAATTGAGGCCACTTTCCTGGTGTCTGTCCCTTATTTAATCTGTTTTGACAGCTTTTGAGGCAGTTATATGGTGTTGTGCATGCGTTTGTTTTTGCCTCCCACTGACTGTAATGGCATTTGATTACAGTGGGTTCGGAAAGTGTTCAGACCCCTTTAAATTTTTCACTATTTGTTTCATTGCAGCCATTTGATAAATGCAAAAAGCTTCTTTTCTCATTAATGTACACTCTGCACCCCATCTTGACTGATAAAAACGAGAAATGTGGAAATTTTTGCAAATTTATTAAAAAAGAAAAACTGAAATATCACAAGGTCATAAGTTGTCACATGTACCTGTCCTGTGTGACACGACCCACAGGTCGGTAACTCAAACAAGACAAAAGGGGAACACCGAGGAAACAGTTACAACGGTGGGCCCTGCAATAGGGAATGGGGACGCGGAGACCTCCTGCACTCCCCTGAGGCAGTGTCCCTGAACACTCCTAACGTTCCCTATACAGGCTCTTCACCTGTCGCTGAGCAGGATAACTGAATCCCTCACTATCCCTGCACCTATCCCTTGCTAGGGAACTGGATAGGGCGGACACTGGTCCCACCACTGCACTAATACACATGAAGGAAAAAGGGGAAAACACCAAAACACTTATCTTTCTCTGCTGCAGTCACCAGGCAGCAGAGTGCAGCACCAGATCAGTTTTCAGCAGTGGCTCGACACCTCAGAGCCAGCTGCTACTTTCACCAACTTTCTCTGCTGCAGTCACCAGGCAGCAGAGTTCATCACCGGACTAACTTTCAGCAGTGGCTCGACACCTCAGAGCCCACTACTACCTTCACCATCTTTCTCTGCTGCAAACACTGGGCAGGCAGAGTTCAGCACCAGTTTCAGCAGTGGCTCGACACCTCAGAGCCCGCTGCTAACTTCACCAGGTTTCAGCAGTGGCCCACCACCTCAGAGCCAGCTGCTCACTTCACCGTGGTTGGAATCCAAAAAGGACCTGCTGTAACCAACACCTGCTGATACACCATGTGACCTTATATAGGAAAAGGGAGTGGTCACATCAGCAGGGAAACCAACAGACATGCAATAACACCTATGGCCACCGGGGGCAAAAGCCCATATTAAGCTTCCAGGCCTGAAAGGAAAAAAAACAGATTTAAATGAGGGAATCCCGACTCTGACACAGATACAAGAATTGGACTGTGAGAGTACCCCTCCATCAATGAGGAGCCTCCGGACCCTCAACACCACACTTCACCAGAACACCCACAGTGAGGACGCCGTGTTCCACCATAGTTCACCTCAGCAATCATCTGACACTGCGGTTCATGGCAAGAGAGGGCAGTTGGAAGTGATGATGTATACTCCGGCGGTACCACAGATCTCCAGAGCGCCGACCTGGGGAATGAGCTAGGCCTGGGTATAACAAAGGGTAACTCAGACACCCATACAAACACGTACACACCCAGGCCCGGACCTGAACGTTTATTGTCATTCACTCTCTTGCCACTAGATAGTGAACTCCTCACAGAACCGTCAACAGAGGCGTCCCCCTGTATCGTAACACTCACACCCCACAAGACTCAGAGGTAGCCACTCCTCCTCTCTGCCCCCCCTCCTAAGAGGACTCCGACTCAGAGGGGCAGCTTGTGGTGAGGGTTGCGACTTGCCCCTACTCCCTGGCAGCACCCCTGCTGCCACTACTGGTGGAGAAGGGGGCGGAAATATGGAGGAAATATACACTCCCTGGTCATCTTGCTCCACACGACAAGGAGGGGGCAGCTTCTTCGATGGTATAGAAGTTTCGGCATGAGCCCCGCGGACTAAATCATCAGTCTGCTCACTACAGGGACGTGCCCCCACACCACGGGGAAAATCAGGCAGCACCACGGGGACACCAACTCCTCCCACCTGCCTGTGTGCGTCCGCGTGTATGAGCAAGTCCTGCTCCCTGGCAGGGACTCCAGGGGGCATATTCGCCAAAGCCGCAAATTGGAGTTCTGGTTGAGCCAGACCCTGATAACTACTGCTGCTGCTCCAGCACACCATGCAGCGCCTCACTCTCTTCAGTGAGGACCTGAAGCAATTGATCACAGGTCTGTACTTGGCCCATGGCTCACCAGAGAAAATGGTAATGGTTGGTTATAAACTGTCACGTGTACCTGTCCTGTGTGACACGACCCGCAGGTCGATAACTGAAACAACAAGACACATACCATAGAAGAGAAAAAGCAGGACAAAGTTGTGGCGCCCCTGAGGCTCAGTCGCCACAGAGGTACTGCACCTTCTCCTAAGGTGTGGTGCCCCACCAACTAAGTAAATTGGGAACTCCTTTCCACACTCCAACACCTGCACCCCACACACAGGATAGTTCAGCAGGACCCCATTGCGGCTCCATGCTTAGAGGGTAGCAGAGTACTTTTCATGGGTCCTTGCTTCGTAACACGAGATGTGCTGGGAGGTGGGTGGAGTTAGATATATAAAAGGTTGGGAAGGTTTAGAATGACAGGTCAGTCTGACAGAGGGTCAGGCGAGGAAGAAGGACAGTCAGTCAGGAGAGTCTGAGGACGGGTCTGAGAGGAAGGAGTGCTGTAGCTGCCTCAGTGACCTGAGCCAGCTGGCACGGGAAAGGAACAGAAGGAGAAAGACGTAGAACTGCAACCTAAGCTTCCATAAGAGAGAGAAGGAACAGTGCAGAACGAAGGAGTAGGAGAACAGAGAGGAGTTGTGGGTTGGAAGAGGAACCCTGCCTATAGGTTCTCAGCGCAAGGCCAGGGCCCGGTCCCCGAGGTTGTATGGACACTTATGGTTCTGCAGCAGACACAGGTGGAGTAGGTGGCTGTAAATGCATTACTCCCATCCAAGACTCGGGGCACCACAGTAACTGAATAGAGAGCCAGGACTCCGGAGAAGGGAGTTCCCGAGAGAGGCTACAGCTGTCTGCCATACGAGTAGAGTTGTTAGGAACATCTGACAGGAGGAACTTCAGAGTACCATGGTACTGGAGCTCTTCATACCTTAAGGCGCAATAGAGGAGTCGTTCAGGACAGGTACATGATGGCGGAGACGAGAATCCTGACTTGCCCGGGAGGTTGATTGAGTCTCTGCCCCGGAGGACATGGCACGGAGGCAGGCACCAGTGTGCACCACGAACTGTGAGTAAAGCTTTGGAACTGCAAGCCCTGGTGTCTTCCATTCATTTGTGCGCTAACACCGTCAGCACCGCTACATCTGGGTACCAACATTCCTCACACTGCCTGCGCCTATACACTGCCATGGGGTTACAGCTTCACCTGTGGGGAGCTACACCATCGATGCTGCAACACACCATCAGCCCCAGAGGATCTGCACGCAGCGTTGGCTTAACATCTTGCTTGCCAAACACCACAGGTGGCGTCACAAACTATCGCTTAAGCTATACCACAAACCACAATTAATTTGAGTGCCCAGGGCCACGGACCGGGTCACCGCCGCTGTGACACCACATCCCCCTTACACCGTCCCGGTACCGAGTACCCCACAGCCCTGGGAGGGCGACCGAAAAGCACAGCTGTATGACCTCGGGTTAATGAAGCTGCACACACATCAGGGAACACGGGTGCCACTTCCAGGAAAAATAGTCTGTATATCCATAGAGCAGAAAGTGGATAGGCACATTCCGTCCCGTGCAAAATAATTCTTTATTGTGGCATCAAGTTACCAACAGCAGGCAGATAAAACCATGGAGCAAGTACAGATGACGATCGTTTCGCGCTTACATTGCGCTTCAACAGGTATCAAAAGTACTGTTATAATGCATAGTTGACACTGAATTGAATAATATTTTTACATGATATGCGGAAAAAGTGGTGACAGATTCCCTTTAAGTCACATGCTGTCCATTTACTTGTGATCCTCCTTGATATAGTTCTACTCCTTCAATGGAGTCCTGCTGTGTTTAATTTAACTGATAGGACTTGATTTTTAAAGGCATACACCTGTCTATATAAGACCTCACAGGTCACAGTGCATGTTAGACCAAATGAGAATCATGAGGTCAAAGGAACAGGCCAAAGAATTCAGTGACAGAATTGTGGCAAGGCACAGATCTGGCCAAAGTTACAAAAGAATTTCTACAGTACTCAAGGTTCCTTAGAGCACAGTGGCCTTAATAATGCTTAAATGGAAGAAGTTTGGGACCACCAGAAGTCTTCCGAGACCTGGCCATCCAGCCAAACAGAGCAATCGTGGGAGAAGACCCTTGGTGAGAGAGGTAAAGAAGAACCCCAAGATCACTGTGGCTGAGCTCCACAAATGCAGTAGGGATATGGGAGAAAGTTCCACAAAGTCAACTATCACTGCAGCCCCCCACCAGTCAGGCTTTTATGGCAGAGTGACCCGATGGAAGCCTCTCCTCAGTGCCAGACATATGAAAGCCCGCATAGAGTTTGCTAAACAAAAAAAACACATGAAGGACTTCCAGACTATGAGAAATAAGATTCTCTGGTCTGTTTTAAATAATGGAGATTTTGTGGATTTAATGCGCTGCCAAATTATGACTCAAGATCAATTATTCATAAAGAAGACGATGGTTTATTCATAATCCCAACGCGTATGTTTTAAACTTCGAAACGCGTTGGAATTATGAATAAACCATCGTCTCCTTTATAAATAATTGATCTTGAGTCATAATTCAGCAGCGGATTAAATCCACAAAATCTCCATTATTTAAAATGTCACCGGTTTGACCCGTGGGTCTGCGGCAGCCGATTAAGGATCTTATGTGCTTTTGCTTCTAACATATCAGGTGAGTACATTTGGAGTATTGTTCCTAACTTATCCACCGGATAAGACCCTATTCTGCGCTTTTATTTTCCTATAGTGTGGATCAGTGATTATTCTCTGGTCTGATGAGACGAAGATAGAACTTTTTGGTGATAATTATAAGCGGTATGGGTGGAGAAAACAACGCAGTGCTCATCACCTGCCCAATACAATCCCAACAGTGAAACATGGTGGTGGCAGCATCATGCTATGGGGATGTTTTTCAGCTGCAGGGACAGGACGACTGCAATTGAAGTAAACATGAATGCGGCCAAGTACAGAGATATCTTGGATGAAAACCTCTTCCAGAGTGCTCTGGACCTCAGACTTGGCCGAAGGTTCACCTTCCAACAAGACAATGACTCTAAGCACACAGCTAAAATAACAAAGGAGTGGCTTCAGAACAACTCTGACCATTTTTGACTGACCTAGCAAAAGCCCTGACCTAAACCCAATTGAGCATCTCTGGAGAGACCTGAAAATGGCTGCCCACCAACGTTCACCATCCAACCTGACGGAACTGGAGAGGATCTGCAAGGAAGAATGTAAGAGTATCCCCAAATCCAGGTGTGAAAAACTTGTTGCATAATTCCCAAGAAGACTCATGGGTTTACTAGCTCAAATGGGTGCTTCTACTCAATACTGAGCAAAGGGTCTGAATATTTATGACCATGTGATATTTCAGTTTTTGTTTAATAAATTTACAAAAATTTCTATATTTCTGTTTTGATTATATTGGTGTACCTTCGTTGGGGTAGTACACCTGTTTCTGGTAAAACTGCTATTCTAGCTCCTTTTGGCACAATGGCACTAGTGAGGGTCACCAGGTCTTCCCTCTAGGTTGAAAGTCCTTCTGATGGAAACTATCAAGGAATGCTGATCATCCTTCGCCCCAACTGACCCCCACCTATTGTCCTAGCCCAGGCTGACCCCTATACCATACGTTGGTGTAGTAGGTAACGGCCTGTCTCACTCATGTCTCCCTCTTATCACCAGAATCATCCTTCTCCAGTCGAAGACTCCTCTTGGATCTTCGATGCTTGACTGATGGTGGGTGTCTCCTGGGCCTAAGGAAAAAAGGGTTGGTCGTCATCGTCTGGCCTCTGGACTTTGACCAGCGCAGATCTGGTGTTCAGACCTTGACCGGCGCAGTCTGGGTGCTGACTCTTGGCTGGTGAAGATCTAGTTCTCAGATCTTGAGCGGTGTAGTCGGGTCTTCAGATCTCACTGGGAGTCATCCGGGCCAGCACCCTGATCTACACTGAGGCCTGTCGTACTGGCCTCATCGTCGTCTCCTGCCCATGTCTGCATTGCTCCTCTCCTTGGCGCCAAATCCTCTCGTGGTTTGGCACACCGGACCTTTATATCCGTGAACTTCATCATCCAAGTTACTTGAAAGGGTCCCATACATGAACTGATTCCGCCTGCAACTCTTCCGGTGCTGGTTGGTTCCGCATGGTTCCATCTAACCAGCCGATGGCAGCCTTTCCGCACTAATGCAGGGCCTCTTTGGGAGTACCATGGCCTCCTCTTACAACTGTCCCACACCCACACTACTCTGACATTCCTTTGGCACCCTTGTCTTTACTTCAGGGGTTGCATATACACTCACTGGCCACTTTATTAGGTACACCATGCTAGTAAGGGGTTGGACCCCCTTTTGCCTTCAGAACTGCCTCAATTCTTCATGGCAGAGATTCAACAAGGTGCTGGAAGCATTCCTCAGAGATTTTGGACCATATTGACATGATGGCATCACACAGTTGGCGCAGATTTGTCGGCTGCACATCCCTGATGCGAATCTCCCGTTCCACCACATCCCAAAGATGCTCTATTGGATTGAGATCTGGTGACTGAGGAGGCCATTTGAGTACAGTAAACTCATTGTCATGTTCAAGAAACCAATCTGAGATGATTCGAGCTTTATGACATGGCGCATTATCCTGCTGAAAGTAGCCATCAGATGTTGGGTACATTGTGGTCATAAAGGGATGGACATGGTCAGCAACAATACTCAGGTAGGCTGTGGCGTTGCAACGATGCTCAATTGGTACCAAGGGGCCCAAAGAGTGCCCAGAAAAAATTCCCCACACCATGACACCACCACCACCAGCCTGAACCGTTGATACAAGGCAGGATGGATCCATGCTTTCATGTTGTTTACGCCAAATTCTGACCCTACCATCCGAATGTCGCAGCAGAAATCGAGACTCATCAGACCAGGCAACGTTTTTCCAATCTTCTACTGTCCAATTTCGATGAGCTTGTGCAAATTGTAGCCTCAGTTTCCTGTTCTTAGCTGAGAGGAGTGGTACCCAGTGTGGTCTTCTGCTGCTGTAGCCCATCTGCCTCAAAGTTCGACGCACTGTGCGTTCAGAGATGCTCTTCTGCCTACCTTGGTTGTAACGGGTGGCAATTTGAGTCACTGTTGCCTTTCTATCAGCTCGAACCAGTCTGCCCATTCTCCTCTGACCTCTGGCATCAACATGGCATTTCCGGCCACAGAACTGCCGCTCACTGGATTTTTTTTCTTTTTCGGACCATTCTCTGTAAACCCTAGAGATGGTTGTGCGTGAAAATCCCAGTAGATCAGCAGTTTCTGAAATTCTCAGACCAGCCCTTCTGGCACCAACAATCATGCCACGTTCAAAGGCACTCAAATCACCTTTCTTCCCCATACTGATGCTCGGTTTGAACTGCAGGAGATTGTCTTGACCATGTCTACATGCCTAAATGCACTGAGTTGCCGCCATGTGATTGTCTGATTAGAAATTAAGTCTTAACACACAGTTGGACAGGTGTACCTAATAAAGTGGCCAGTGAGTGTATATATATATATATATATTATATTAGAAAAAAATTGAAAAAACAGCACAAAATGGAAAAAAAAAAGATTCGGGTGCAGGCCCTCCAGGTACATACCAAACCTCCAAATAGTCCATCAAAAAAGAAAGCAGCACACCATAGTAGTTTTCAATAAAGTGCTTTTTTTTAATATCCCTAGCCCATATGGGCACGGACACATAGCCATATGGGCTATTAAAAATGCACTTTATTGAAAATTACCGTATATACTCGTGTATAAGCTGAGATTTTCAGCCCATTTTTTGGGGCTGAAAGTCCCCCTCTCGGCTTATACACGGGTCATATACTAGGGGGTCGGCAGGGGTGGGGGAGCGGGGGTGTCAGAGGTCTCTGCAGCCTCGCTCGCTTCTCCACTGTCTCCCTTCCATTCCTGTCTTCAGCGGTCACGTGGTACAGCTCATTACCACTCATGAATATGTGCATATTCATGAGTGGTATGAGCGGCACCATGTGACCGCTGAAGACAGGAAGGGAGACAGTGGAGAAGTGAGTGAGGCTGCAGAGACCGCGGCAGGACAGGTAAGTATAGCGATATTCACCTGTCCCCGGTCCATCGCTGCTCACCGCTGTCTCTGCTGCATCCTGTGTCCGGTCAGTGATGTTTAGGCAGCAGGGGGTGCGGTGATGTGATTAGTATGCGCCGCCCCTCTGCTGGCTGAACAGTCACTGACACAAGGAGCGGCAGACAGCGGCGTGGAGAGTATGGCTTTTTTTTTGCAGCATATGGGGGCATATTCTATGGAGCAGCATATGGGGCATATTCTATGGGGCAGCATATGGGGGCATATTCTATGGGGCAGCATATGGGAGCATAGTCTATGGGGCAGCATATGGGGAGCATAGTCTATGGGGCAGCATATGGGGGCATAGTCTATGGAGCAGTATATGGGGGCATATTTTATGAAGCAGCATATGGGGGCATATTCTTTGGGGCAGCATATGGGGGCATATTTTATGGGACAGCATATGGGGGCATAGTCTATGGCGCAGTATATGAGGGCATAGTCTGTGGAGCAGTATATGGGGGCATACTCAACGGGGCAGCATATGGGGGGCATAAACTATGGAGCAGCATATGGGGGTATAGTCTATGGATCCCACCCTCGGCTTATACATGAATCAATAAGTTTTCCCAGTTTTTTGTGGCAAAATTAGGGGGGTCGGCTTATACACGGGTCGGCTTATACACGAGTATATACTGTACTATGGTGTGCTGCTTTCTTTTTTGATATACTATATATATATATATATATATACACTCACTGGCCACTTTATTAGGTACACCATGCTAGTAACGGGTTGGACCCCCTTTTGCCTTCAGAACTGCCTCAATTCTTCGTGGCAGAGATTCAACAAGGTGCTGGAAGCATTCCTCAGAGATTTTGGACCATATTGACATGATGGCATCACACAGTTGGCGCAGATTTGTCGGCTGCACATCCCTGATGCGAATCTCCCGTTCCACCACATCCCAAAGATGCTCTATTGGATTGAGATCTGGTGACTGAGGAGGCTATTTGAGTACAGTGAACTCATTGTCATGTTCAAGAAACCAATCTGAGATGATTCGAGCTTTATGACATGGCGCATTATCCTGCTGAAAGTAGCCATCAGATGTTGGGTACATTGTGGTCATAAAGGGATGGACATGGTCAGCAACAATACTCAGGTAGGCTGTGGCATTGCAACGATGCTCAATTGGTACCAAGGGGCCCAAAGAGTGCCAAGAAAAAATTCCCCACACCATGACACCACCACCAGCCTGAACCGTTGATACAAGGCAGGATGGATCCATGCTTTCATGTTGTTTACGCCAAATTCTGACCCTACCATCCGAATGTCGCAGCAGAAATCGAGACTCATCAGACCAGGCAACGTTTTTCCAATCTTCTACTGTCCAATTTCGATGAGCTTGTGCAAATTGTAGCCTCAGTTTCCTGTTCTTAGCTGAGAGGAGTGGTACCCGGTGTGGTCTTCTGCTGCTGTAGCCCATCTGCCTCAAAGTTCGACGCACTGTGCGTTCAGAGATGCTCTTCTGCCTACCTTGGTTGTAACGGGTGGCAATTTGAGTCACTGTTGCCTTTCTATCAGCTCGAACCAGTCTACCCATTCTCCTCTGACCTCTGGCATCAACATGGCATTTCCGGCCACAGAACTGCCGCTCACTGGATTTTTTTTCTTTTTCGGACCATTCTCTGTAAACCCGAGAGATGGTTGTGCGTGAAAATCCCAGTAGATCAGCAGTTTCTGAAATACTCAGACCAGCCCTTCTGGCACCAACAATCATGCCACGTTCAAAGGCACTCAAATCACCTTTCTTCCCCATACTGATGCTCGGTTTGAACTGCAGGAGATTGTCTTGACCATGTCTACATGCCTAAATGCACTGAGTTGCCGCCATGTGATTGGCAGATTAGAAATTAAGTCTTAACACACAGTTGGACAGGTGTACCTAATAAAGTGGCCAGTGAGTGTATATATTTATATATATATTAGTATGGTTTTTTTTTCCATGTAAAGTATGTATAAAAAAAACTTCCTTCTTACCCCCCAATGGGGGTGGTCTTTTTTGTTCTTTCTCATTCTCGGGTCCTCTACCAGAAGCCTGGGATATGGTTGACGTGCCAAGGAGGAACTTAAAATGAAGTGAAGAATATGAGTTGCCAGTAGCTAGGAATCTGTTAACATAAACATAGTTTTTATGTGTAAACATCACCATCAATTGAGGAATATGATGATAAATGAAAGAATTATTACATAGTGAAGGTCATACAGCGCAGAACAACAGCAAATAGAGGTAAAGGGTCAATATAAACCACAACCATGAATGAAGCACACAGGTGTCATGTATAATTTACATTTCACTAAGTGGGTATATTAAGAGTAGGTTTGGGGGGCCTACTCTTTGATTGTTTGCAAGAATACAGATACAAATTGTATTGGGGCCTTTATTTCAAGGCCAATGGTTAAGAAACACATGTCTGCCTGTTACAATTATGATCATTATATAACCGAGTGAAATGGAACATTACTCATTCGAAAACTAAACTGTTATGAATGGGTCACCGAGGAGGATAGCAGGTCCAGGCTAAGCCACAGAAAACCAGAGAGGTTGGTAACTAAGTGGATTTCAGACCCCTGATCCTGTCCACACAACTAGCAGTAGCCGTGGAGCGTACCTACGATAATCCTAGACGCCTCAGCACAGCCGGAGAGCTAACTAAGCCTAAAGCAAGAAAGGAGAAATCTAAACTGCCCCGTAGCAGACCCCAAAGGAATAGATAGCCCCCAAACATATATTGTCGGTGAGACAAGATGAAAACACAAACGCATACAGAAAAATAGACTGAGAAAACGATGGGGCCCACACTGACTAGACAGGACAGGAAAGGACAGACACTGTCTGCAATCACGCAAAAAACCCTGCAAAAGTCCAACACGTCTGATGCACAAAAAACACTGAAGTCGCATGACTTTGCCCCCACTATATCAGCACTCTGGTATATTCTGAAAGCAAAGCAAAAAGAGACCAATATAACAGGGGACATGCAGTAACACATGGGCGGAGATTCAGCACAGCCCCAGCTGGAGCTGGCTGACCCGCACAAAGCAGAGATAGACAAAACCAGATCAAATGCAAACAGAATAGCACATGAACAACTTAGCTGAACCATGCAGGGAAAGAGCAGGAGACATCATACCTCAGAAGGCACAGGAAGAAAATCACCAGCAGGGATAGAGGGAGTCAACTGTCTTAAATCCCAATCAGAAATCCCAGATCTCCAATCATCTTCCTCTTTATCAGGTGGCAAGCCTCTGTCAATCAGATCAGCTCCACTACCTCCAGTAATCACCAGAGGGAGTCCAGAAAGAGAACTTGCAACCTCTCTGTCAATCTGAACAGCTCCACTACCTTCAGTAATCACCAGAGGAAAGCCAGAGAGAGAATTCACAACACTAAACACAACCCACAATGGTGGTTTGCATGTTTATGGGCAGAATATAATGTGTTGCACAAAAATCTTACCTCAAGGTTACTAGCAAACGCTCCTCAGGAGAAATGCTTAGTCGCATGCAGGTATCTTGTCTGAGAAGGTAAGGACGCAAAACATGAATTATGTAGTCAAATCCGGTAATGGAAAGATGACAAAAAAGCAACAAACTTCACTGGGTATCTGCGAAGTTCATTATACAATTTGGTAAAATGACCATATGCACCACGTAGCAAGAGTATAGGGTGAACCCATAGCCTCTTTTGCAGCCGTGGTTCCTCATCAAGTATATGTTGGCAAACCCCAAAGCGACGTGACACAAGCCATGCTAACCACAACAATGCCTCATTGTCAATAGACATATTTGTGATGCCAAAGAAGTCCTAACACACACCCCTAAGATGATATGTCATTGTCCAACACATTTTCGGCACTGTTTTAAACCATAATCAATAATGGATCACACCTTTGCCAGCTTCAAGTCTTTAATTAATGCCTTAACCCCTCATTTTTTCCTCAAATCCTTTGTGTGGGATACGTATTCACACAGACAGCACATGGATGTGACACACAGACACACAGACAGCACACAGATGTAACACGGATGGCCTATGTATCCACACGGATAGCTCTGGGACTGTTTTCTCTGGTATCGGAATTATCTGGACGTGTGAGACTGCCTTGAGTGTGTGAGTTTGTCAGTGTGTCAGTGTATGTGTGTGAGTTTGAGAGTGTGAGTGTGTGAGCGTGTGACTGTGAGTGTGTGTGGTGCTTATGGCACATAGAGTGTGTGTGTGTGTGTGTGTGTGTGTGTGTGTGGTGTGATGGTGTTCCGCTGATGGTACTGCACAATAGGTTGATACCAGCAGCAGTTTCCATATTGAGACACCCATCACTTGGGTGTCCCAATATGGCGGTTGGTGAACTTCCTCCACTTGGAATTCTGGGATACGATGACATCTGGAGAGAACAGGAAATTAAAACATTACAAGGAAATTATATAAGTAGACTAGATGGTGGCCTGATTCTAACACATCGGGTATTCTAGAATATGTATGTAGTTTATTTATGAAGTTTTAATAATAATGCAATAATGCAGCCCCCAATCCTGATATGCATGGTCCTCTCACCCCCAATCCTGATATGCATGGTACCCCTCCCCCCCATCCTGGTATGCATGGTCCCGTCACCCCCCAATCCTGATATGCTTGGTCCCCTCAACCCCCAATCATGATATGCATGGTCCCTTCAGCCCCCAATCCTGATATGCATGGTACCCCTCCCCCCCATCCTGGTATGCATGGTTCCCTCACCCTCCAATCCTGGAATGCATGGTCCTCTCACCCTCCAATCCTGGTAAGCATGGTCCCCTCACCCCGCTTTCCTGGTATGCATGGTCCCCTTCACCCCCCTTTCCTGCTATGCATGGCCCCATCAACCCCCTTTCCTGGTATGCATGGTCCCATCAACCCCCTTTCCTGGTATGCATGGTCCCCTCATGCCCCAATCGTAATATGCATGGTCCCCTCACCCCCAGTCCTGATATGCATGGTCCTGTCACCCCCCAATCCTGATATGCATGGTACCCCTCACCCCCCAATCCTGGTAAGCATGGTTCCCTCATCCTCCAATCCTGGAATTCATGGTCCTCTCACCCCCCAATCCTGGTATGCATGGTCCTCTCACCCCTCTTTCCTGGTAAGCATGGTCCCCTCACCCCCCTTTCCTGGTATGCATGGTCCCGTCACCCCCCTTTCCTGGTATGCGTGGTCCCCCTCACCACCCTTTGCTGGTACGTATGGTCCCCTCCCCCCTCTTTGCTGGTATGCATGGTCCAGTCACCCCTCTTTCCTGGTATGCATGGTCTCTGTTAAAATAAAAAACAGTTATATACTCACCATCCGTCGGCCAGCGATCTCCACTCCATGCGCCCGGCCTCGCGGTCCCAGTAATGTTTTGCGCAAAACACAGCTGATGACGTCACGCTCTCATGAGAGTGACGTCATCTCCGGTCTAAGGCGCAAGGTATTACTGGGACCGTGAGGCCGGGCATGTGGAGTGGAGATCGCGGGCCATCGGAAGGTGAGTATAACCTTTTTATATTTTAATTCTAATTTTTACAGATGCGCTGCACCCGATTGAGCAGCTTACCGTTACAAACAGCTGCGCCTGTCGCTGATTGGTCGCGGCCTCATTGATTTGTATTAGCGACGGATTGCGATGGATGGCCGCACGTCTCATCCGTCATTCGACTGATCCGTCAGAAATTCTTTGTCCATCGGACGGAGACGACGGTCAACCTAATGTTTTTTTCTCCGTCGAAAAAACAGACGGTGACGGATCCGTCGCCGTCCGTCGTCTGCTGGGGTGGACGCCTATGGGCGTAGTCCGTCAAATGACAGAAGTCAGAGATGGATTACGTTTTTTTTAACTGAGCATGCTCAGTTTACCTCTGGTCACTGGTGTTGGCTGATGGGACAACTGATTCCATCATCCGACACCTACTACCACTTATTGCAGTAAGAGCAGGATCCACGGATGTATTCATCTGCTGCTCCTGCGCTGAATATAAATAAAAATAAAAAGAATGGCGTGGAGTTCCCCCTATTTTTGATAACCAGCCTTGCTAAAGCAGTTAAATGGGGGCTGATATTCTCAGGCTGGTAAGGGGCCATTGATCTTGGCCCCCCAGCCTAAAAATAGCAGCCCGCAGCTGCCCAGAAAAGGCGCATCTATTAAATGCACCAATTCTGGCACTTTGCCCGGCTCTTCCCACTTGTCCTGTAGCGGTGGCAAGTGGGGTAATAAGTGGTTAATGTCACCTTGCTATTGTAAGGTGACATTAAGCCTGGGTTAGTAACATCTATCTATCTATCTATCTATCTATCCTTTCTATCTATCTATTCTTTCTTTCTATCTATCGATCTAATCTATCTATCTATCCTTTATTTCTGTCTACTGTATCTATTGTTTCTATCTATTCTTTTTATCTATCTATTCTATGAAACTGATGTTTGTGCCACTTGATTGTGAAAAAAAATAATTGAGCTGTTGGATGAGGTATCAGGACTTCCCGCAAAGAAGGCGTAGACCACTCCCTTACCCATTATGTCGTAATTGAAACTCCAATTAAAAGGTTAAAATGCTGTCCCAGACCCTGAAAACTCATGCGTGTCTCATGGCTGACTGCTGATGTGCCATTCGAAAATTTCTATCTTTGTTACTATCCTTAACTTTTTCTAACATTGGTGGTTTGCCAAGCTGATATTTGTGCCACCAGAGTGTGGTTGAGAAGAAAAGCAGGTTGAGCTGTTGAATGAGGTATGAGCATAAGGATGAGTGACCTCATGGAGATCAACATCCAACACTGCGGAGACACCATCACATGTTTCTCAACGCAGTGATCTAGAGCAATGCCCCCATCCCTTATGGGAAATATGCAAAAGCATGTAAATCAACAGCCGCGGAGACACCATCACATGTTTCTCAACGCAAGCAATGACTAGCCAGGTCTTTCCCCGGGAAGGAACAACCACGGGAAGGGCAGTCTCCAATGAAGGAAACCACCTATGCCAAAACATGGTATCCATCCACAGACAGCTGTTTCGGGGTATTGCCCCTCATCAGTGTGGAGTAGGAAACTGGCTAGTAGGAGCAATGCCTAGTGAAAGGCTATGAACATAAGGATGAGTGACCTCATGGAGATCAACATCCAACACTGCGGAGACACCATCACATGTTTCTCAACGCAGTGATCTAGAGCAATGCCCCCATCCCTTATGGGAAATATGCAAAAGCATGTAAATCAACAGCCGCGGAGACACCATCACATGTTTCTCAACGCAAGCAATGACTAGCCAGGTCTTTCCCCGGGAAGGAACAACCACGGGAAGGGCAGTCTCCAATGAAGGAAACCACCTATGCCAAAACATGGTATCCATCCACAGACAGCTGTTTCGGGGTATTGCCCCTCATCAGTGTGGAGTAGGAAACTGGCTAGTAGGAGCAATGCCTAGTGAAAGGCTATGAACATAAGGATGAGTGACCTCATGGAGATCAACATCCAACACTGCGGAGACACCATCACATGTTTCTCAACGCAGTGATCTAGAGCAATGCCCCCATCCCTTATGGGAAATATGCAAAAGCATGTAAATCAACAGCCGCGGAGACACCATCACATGTTTCTCAACGCAAGCAATGACTAGCCAGGTCTTTCCCCGGGAAGGAACAACCACGGGAAGGGCAGTCTCCAATGAAGGAAACCACCTATGCCAAAACATGGTATCCATCCACAGACAGCTGTTTCGGGGTATTGCCCCTCATCAGTGTGGAGTAGGAAACTGGCTAGTAGGAGCAATGCCTAGTGAAAGGCTATGAACATAAGGATGAGTGACCTCATGGAGATCAACATCCAACACTGCGGAGACACCATCACATGTTTCTCAACGCAGTGATCTAGAGCAATGCCCCCATCCCTTATGGGAAATATGCAAAAGCATGTAAATCAACAGCCGCGGAGACACCATCACATGTTTCTCAACGCAAGCAATGACTAGCCAGGTCTTTCCCCGGGAAGGAACAACCACGGGAAGGGCAGTCTCCAATGAAGGAAACCACCTATGCCAAAACATGGTATCCATCCACAGACAGCTGTTTCGGGGTATTGCCCCTCATCAGTGTGGAGTAGGAAACTGGCTAGTAGGAGCAATGCCTAGTGAAAGGCTATGAACATAAGGATGAGTGACCTCATGGAGATCAACATCCAACACTGCGGAGACACCATCACATGTTTCTCAACGCAGTGATCTAGAGCAATGCCCCCATCCCTTATGGGAAATATGCAAAAGCATGTAAATCAACAGCCGCGGAGACACCATCACATGTTTCTCAACGCAAGCAATGACTAGCCAGGTCTTTCCCCGGGAAGGAACAACCACGGGAAGGGCAGTCTCCAATGAAGGAAACCACCTATGCCAAAACATGGTATCCATCCACAGACAGCTGTTTCGGGGTATTGCCCCTCATCAGTGTGGAGTAGGAAACTGGCTAGTAGGAGCAATGCCTAGTGAAAGGCTATGAACATAAGGATGAGTGACCTCATGGAGATCAACATCCAACACTGCGGAGACACCATCACATGTTTCTCAACGCAGTGATCTAGAGCAATGCCCCCATCCCTTATGGGAAATATGCAAAAGCATGTAAATCAACAGCCGCGGAGACACCATCACATGTTTCTCAACGCAAGCAATGACTAGCCAGGTCTTTCCCCGGGAAGGAACAACCACGGGAAGGGCAGTCTCCAATGAAGGAAACCACCTATGCCAAAACATGGTATCCATCCACAGACAGCTGTTTCGGGGTATTGCCCCTCATCAGTGTGGAGTAGGAAACTGGCTAGTAGGAGCAATGCCTAGTGAAAGGCTATGAACATAAGGATGAGTGACCTCATGGAGATCAACATCCAACACTGCGGAGACACCATCACATGTTTCTCAACGCAGTGATCTAGAGCAATGCCCCCATCCCTTATGGGAAATATGCAAAAGCATGTAAATCAACAGCCGCGGAGACACCATCACATGTTTCTCAACGCAAGCAATGACTAGCCAGGTCTTTCCCCGGGAAGGAACAACCACGGGAAGGGCAGTCTCCAATGAAGGAAACCACCTATGCCAAAACATGGTATCCATCCACAGACAGCTGTTTCGGGGTATTGCCCCTCATCAGTGTGGAGTAGGAAACTGGCTAGTAGGAGCAATGCCTAGTGAAAGGCTATGAACATAAGGATGAGTGACCTCATGGAGATCAACATCCAACACTGCGGAGACACCATCACATGTTTCTCAACGCAGTGATCTAGAGCAATGCCCCCATCCCTTATGGGAAATATGCAAAAGCATGTAAATCAACAGCCGCGGAGACACCATCACATGTTTCTCAACGCAAGCAATGACTAGCCAGGTCTTTCCCCGGGAAGGAACAACCACGGGAAGGGCAGTCTCCAATGAAGGAAACCACCTATGCCAAAACATGGTATCCATCCACAGACAGCTGTTTCGGGGTATTGCCCCTCATCAGTGTGGAGTAGGAAACTGGCTAGTAGGAGCAATGCCTAGTGAAAGGCTATGAACATAAGGATGAGTGACCTCATGGAGATCAACATCCAACACTGCGGAGACACCATCACATGTTTCTCAACGCAGTGATCTAGAGCAATGCCCCCATCCCTTATGGGAAATATGCAAAAGCATGTAAATCAACAGCCGCGGAGACACCATCACATGTTTCTCAACGCAAGCAATGACTAGCCAGGTCTTTCCCCGGGAAGGAACAACCACGGGAAGGGCAGTCTCCAATGAAGGAAACCACCTATGCCAAAACATGGTATCCATCCACAGACAGCTGTTTCGGGGTATTGCCCCTCATCAGTGTGGAGTAGGAAACTGGCTAGTAGGAGCAATGCCTAGTGAAAGGCTATGAACATAAGGATGAGTGACCTCATGGAGATCAACATCCAACACTGCGGAGACACCATCACATGTTTCTCAACGCAGTGATCTAGAGCAATGCCCCCATCCCTTATGGGAAATATGCAAAAGCATGTAAATCAACAGCCGCGGAGACACCATCACATGTTTCTCAACGCAAGCAATGACTAGCCAGGTCTTTCCCCGGGAAGGAACAACCACGGGAAGGGTTGAATGAGGTATGAGGGCTCCCAGAAAAGCTGACTTAAATTTAAAGCTGTAAATTCTGGCCCAGATCCTGGCTCATAAATGGTCAATGCTTGACTGCTGCTTTGCCATTATAAAATTTCTTCCGTGGGTCAATTGATTCCACTTCAGCTGTTGTCTGCCCCCAATTTTGGGAACTGTTTGGAGTCAAAGTTGGGTCTCCTTCATGTGTGTTGCCTGAATTTGGTAGTGCTCTCAGAGCACCCGGCCTACACCTGTCACTCATCCACCTGTTACTGATCAATGTTTAATCTAGAAAATGCTGGTCCAAGCCCTGTCCCAGACTCTGTCCCATTCATCCATGCTGCACAATTATACTATTTGTTCTCTAGTTCATTTGTGCGGTTGGAGAGTTGTCACGCGGGGGGGAAACAGGGGTAATTGTGGTGCCACCTCTGAGGACTGCAATGTGTGTGGTGGAGGTGGAGGAAGTTTAGGAGAGGTCATTTGATGCAGCGCTTGCTGGCATCAATTTCACCACAGTAGAAATAGTATAATGGGGACCATTAGGTCTTCCACTACACCCAATCCGGCAGATGGACACCAAACCAGCAGTGTTCATATTTAAACAAATGAGGGCTTTACACCACAGAAGTGGCATCAATTTCACCACAATAGAAATAGTATAATAGGGACTGACAGGTCTTCCACTACACTCAATCCAGCAGATGGACACCCACCAGGAGTGTTCTCATTTTAAAAACTGAGGGCCTGACATCACCAGAATAACTGTCACGAGAATAGAAATAGTATCATTTGGACCGACTCATCTTCCACTACATCTAACCCAGCAGATGTAGACCAACCATGACTGTTCACAGTTCCACAAATTTGTGTTAACATCAGCAGCAGCAGCCACAGCAGGTAGAAAAGCCACACGAAATATATCACAGAGTGCAGTTACGTGACATTAATGCACCACACTAAAAATACACTGTCACCTAGTCTGTACAGTCTGTGATTGGGGTGCAAAAGTCCTTAGAGATCCATGACATGTTCATCGTGATGCAAGTTAGGTAGTCTACGCTTTCAGGGAACAGCTGGATGCTCTTATCCATCAGGACACCACCAGCAGCGTTGTAGACACGTTCTGAGAGAACGCTGGCTGCCAGGAATGAAAAAACCTCCATGGCGTGTGAGGCAAGCTCAGGCCATTCATCCATTTTGGAAGACCAAAATGTGAAAGAATCCAAACCCTCCCTGATGGTATTGATATTCAGTTCTAGATACTGCTGCACCATCCTCTCCATTCTTTCATCACGTGAAAGACTTGGACTCTGTTGTGCTGGTTGACGAGCTGGTCTGAAAAAAGTGTCAAAGGACTCACAGAAATTGCTTCTTCCACTTACACCACTGCCGCTGCTGCTAATGTGTTGGCGTTGACAAATTGACATGCCGAAGGTTGGAAGTCTAGAGCTGTGATGCGAACTGTGCGCTTCACTGCTGCCTTGGGAAAAGCACTCTTAAGGTTGTGTAAAAGTGTGTTTCAATACTCCAGCTTTCGCGGGTCCCTATCCAAGAAAGAAACATCTGGCAAAATTTGGTTTTATAACACGGATCTAAAAGAGTGGTAACCCAGTAGTCAGCAGAATCCCTAATCATACCTATATGGGGGATCATGTTGCAGAAAGTGTAGGAAGAAGGCAATCATATGTCGGGCTCTACCATGAGGTCCAAGCCCAAGCTGTGTTAGTGGCTGGGTATCATCCCCTCTCGCTAACCATGAACAACAGAGAGGGGAGAATTATCCTCTTCATCTGACAGTTGCTCGCCCATCACCTTTTTGTCCTCCATTTGTTCCTCGGATCTTGAACCTTCGATAACAGTTTGTCAGTTATCACCAGCCCCCCTAGATCGCAGTAATCAATCCTCCCATGGCACCTGCCTGTGTGACGACAGTCTGGAACTTTGAGACAATGCTATCCCTTCCCCATCCTCCTCAGCATCCTCCTCTTCTTCTGGGACTACCATCTCCTCCCGCAGGCTATCCAAAGTCTGCTACAGCATATAGATGACCGGAATAGTGATGCTGATGACGGCGGCATCAGCGCTAACATCTTAGTAGCCATTTCAAAACTGGGCAGAAAGCTGCAGAGGTCCTTACTCTGTGCCCACTCTGTAAACGGGATATATGCCACGCCCGTACTGTGTTGGCCCAGGCTATACGACATGACATGCTGCATCAGGGCTCGTTGCTGCTGTCACTGTAACATGTGCAGAGTGGAATTCGGCCATGTCGGCATGTTGCATGTCGACCTGTTAACTGGCATGGACAAAGACCTTTGTATTGAGGCAAATCGATAACCTGAGGGGTGCAAAAGGCGGAAATGAGCACACAGCTTATGTGCTTTCTGGAGCAGCTCATTTTTGCCATTTTAGTGGCAGAGAAAATGCTGTACCACCAGGTTGAAGACGCAAGTCACGCAAGTGTAGGAGGGTAGACTGATATGTGGACCTGTTGTGAGTTCATTTTCCCCTTCACCATTGAGGTCTGATGAACTCCCTCTTCTGGTGAAGGAAGGTAGTGAGGCTGATTACCAAGCCCCTGAGCAGGATGATGATGACTGGGTGACTGGAATTGCTGACTGGATATAAGGCAGCCAACGCCCTTCTGCCTTGCTGGTGATTTCTTAGAGGGATTCTAGGAGACCAGTCTGATTCCTGCTCCTCAAAAGCTAAGTTTTCTGCTCTGCTTTTTGCATTTGTGTTTTGGTTTTGTTTTGCCTTGTTTTTCTGGATTTCTGCCATTCCCTGCTGAGGTGAGCTGAATTACTTTTTGCTCTGCCTTCAGAAAATACCTGAGTACTGATATAGTCTTTTTGAAGCCTAGCGTCTTCTGGGCTTTTTTCCCTATCAGTCTGTTGGCTCTTGTTTTGATAGGGTTTTGGCGGATTGCAGACAGCAGCTTTTCTATCTAGTTAGCTTGGGCCCCATCATTTGCTCAGCCTATCTTTCTATCTGTGTGAGTGTTTTTTCATCTTGCTTCACCGTCTTTATATGTTGGAGGCTGCCTATTGCTTTGGGGTCTGCTCTGGGGCAGTTTAGATTTCCCTTTCTGTCTTTAGGCTATTTAGTTCTCCGGCTGTGATCGAGGGGTCTAGGGCACCGTAGGAACCTCCCACGGCTACTGTTAGTTGTTGTTGATAGGTTCAGGGGTCTGCAATCCGATAGCTGCCAACTTCTCTGGTTTTCTGGACTTAGCTAGTATTTCTGATTTTGCCTCCTACGGTGACTCATTCATAACATGGACCTGTCTGATGGAGAAAGCTAAAATGTAAAATGTGCAGTGTACAATGCTTTATTATAATTTGTATATATGTGTGGGAAAACAGCAAGAATTAGGTAGAGATGGTGTAGTACTGAGTTTTGGCCACTAGATGGAGACATAGGAGAGGGAGAAGAGGACCTAACAGTGGCTGAAGCTAGGAAATGCAGAGTCATGGTGGGCAGAGTTACAGGACTGAGAAGGGGAATTCCAGAGAGAAGGAATAAAAAGAGCGAGAGTCCCAGGGAGAAGGAGACAGTCAGGGGGTGGCCCTGACAGGACAGCTGCAGACAAAGGACGCCTGGGGTACCGGACAGCTGGACACTGAAGGGATAGTAAGTGTCGCAAAAGATGGATGGACTCGACAAGGGGAAGTGCTGTGGCCGTGGGCCTAACTTCAGCCATGGTGAAAGAACCTAGAGGGCCGTTGCAGACAGGAGAAGGAGGAGGTGACAGGAGCTGTCATATTGCTGTGGATGTCGGAGAAGACACCCAATAAAAGAGGACCTGATTGAATGGACATCTGCATCCAGTCTTTTCATAACCGGAAGAGACCACCCCCCCAGTCGACACACATATGTAGGGGGGAGGACTCCCGCAGAGTGACCGGTGTTATGAATGGGAAACCGAGGAGGAAAAAATGGAAAACAAGCTAAGTCTCAGAAAACCAGAGAAGTTGGTAACTATGCAGATTGCAGATCCCTGATCTTAACCGCACAACTAGAAGCAGTCGTGGAGCGTTCCTACGTTGGTCCTAGATGCCTCGTCACAACCGGAGAACTACATAAGCCTGAAGCAGGAAAAGAGGAAAATTAACTGCCCCAGAGCAGACCCCAAAGGAAAGACAGCCCCCCCACATGTATTGACGGTGAAACCAGATGAAAATACAAACAAAGGCAGGAAAATAGGCTGAGCAAACGATGGGGCCCAGCTAACTAAAAAGGACAGAAAAGGAAAGACACTGTCTGCAATCTGCCAAAAACAACCTACAAAAATATTGTCCAACACTTCTGATAGCAAAATTAACCCTGAAGTCACTAGACTTCTAAACCTATATCAGCACTCTGAAATATTCTGAGACAGAGCAAAAAAGAGGCCAATCTAATAAGGGACAAAAAGCAGATTGGCAAATACTGATTAATAGGAGTGGAATTTCAGCATAACCCCAGCAGGGGCAGGCTGATTACACAAAAAACTGAATTGACCAACAAGCGAAAGTGTGAACAATAGCAAAAAACAAACTTAACTTGAGAAGACTGGAAGAGAGCTGAAGTCCAGGACCTGAGAAGCAGACTGAATCACCAGTACCCGGATAGGGCGTTGGCTGTCTTATATCTAGTCTGATACTCCAGAGATCCAATCGTTATCTTCCTCATCAGGTGGCAAATCACTATCACTTAAACCAACCGCACTACCTCATGTCACCACCAGAGGGTGAATGGAAGGGGAACTCTCAACTGGTGGAGCAGAAAATGAGTTCATGACAGTCCGGGCTGGAACCAAGGGGACCGCCATCTAAGTTCCTAAGGGAACTGTACCCGGGGAACAGAGAGGGAAGGGGGACGGCTGTGAGTGACAGGACAGCAAGGGGAGGGGCAGATATAAAAGGAACAGGGAGCGCGCAAGAGGGGCAGTTGGTGATACATCAGACACGGAGCAGGAGACGGAGGGGGTGTGAGAGATCGAGAAGGACACAAACAGTTCAGAGAGGAGACAAGCAGCAGAGGGTAGATACGCAATGGCCCTCAGGAAAGAGGCGCCGAGCTTACCGACGGGGACTGCATCTTCACCCCAATCCTGGGTCACGATCTGCCCCCGGTCATCCTCGGCCGTTACCGCTGAGCCCGAGCCCGCCGCGGCCTGTCCGCTTCCTCTCCCGGCCGCTGCCATCCCACTTCAGCCCGCGGTTGCGGCTTGCCCGCTGCCACCTGCGGACGCCGCCGTTTCACTTCAGCCCGTGTTTGCGGCCTGTCCATCACCGCTCACAGCCGCCTTCACCCTGCTGCAGTCGGCAGTTGGGGCCTGTTCCTCGTCATCAAAGACACTGCACACAGCCCCAGGCTGTGCGCGTGGCCAGAAAACCACCACTCTTAGAAACTGCGACACAACCCTGCTTGGGGACTGGAGTCCCAATGAACTCGCTAACAAGCGCAACTCCGCTGTTACTACAGGGGGTTACTCCATCTCAGGACTCCATCAGGGCCTGTTGTGCCCCAACTCCTCCTGGGTGCTGGGGCGCCCGAAGACTGCGTCAGATCTTCAGGAGCTGGGCCCAGCGGCTGCGACGCCAAGGCAGCCTCATCAAAGATGCCAAAGTAGCTTCATCAGAGATGCCAAAGCAGCTTCATCAGTAACACAGCTTCAACAGAGACGCCGAGGGACGTCAGGACGGATAAGTGACATTATAAAGCAAAAGGACCCGTAGACGGCCATACCGCGGCCCCATAGTAACCGGCCTCAGCCGGGTTTGTCGTGTTCTCTTTAAATAGTGTTTGGTTGTACTGAGTCCCTGCGAGGACAACTGTTATCTCTTTTTGATTGCTTAGTATAGCCCTAGTGGCTTCAATTTATAAAAGTTTGCTTTCCAAAGTTCAACCAGTATCGCGGCTCGTCACTAAATCCTGCGTACCTGCTGTTACCTACACGTACTACACAAGGCACATGTGTGAGCTTGCATCGCCGTAGGGCTGCAACCAGGTTCGCACCATTATCAGACACAGCCTTCCCTGGATGCAGGTTCAGCAGAGACAGCCATTGCTCAAAGTCAGCCTGGAGAGCTGTCCACAACTATTCAGCTGTATGACTGCGATCTCCAAAGCATATGAATTTTATTACTGCCTGATTGCGGTGAGCCCTGAAGAAGTCCCAGTGACTTTGAAACACATTGAGAGAATAATTACCATCATCTTTATATGTCCAGACTTTCATCTTTACAGCAGCGCGGATATTACCACTTAATTTCCAGATTGCTTACCCTGACTTGGTCACAAGCTGACCTAGTTGATCTCTAGCAGCTGTGGTAACTCTTATGAGTTTATTATGCGATTTTCTACAGGCAATAGGTGAGTGTAATCCTATTGTATTGTTGGAACTTTCTCTCTGATAAGACCCTATTGCGCTTTTCATTTTTCCTTTAGTTGTTCCTTGATCATAGTGACATCATCACTCTCGCTGCCTGCACACACTACAGAGCAGCCGGTGCAGGACCCTGATGAGTGACAGCAGGTATCAATCATTTTTTTATAGAATTTTTGTTTTTTTCTTCATTTTTGTTATGTTTATTACATTGGAGGATTGCATTGCTGTGTGTTGGACATCGA
Source organism: Dendrobates tinctorius (assembly GCF_039654945.1). Lineage (NCBI taxonomy): Eukaryota > Metazoa > Chordata > Amphibia > Anura > Dendrobatidae > Dendrobates > Dendrobates tinctorius. The sequence goes on along the minus strand of NW_027361807.1, from coordinate 2,446,426 downwards.
GTTTACGCCCCTGCACAGGGGGAATCTCAAGCCATGTAATCTGTGGTCTCCCATTCTTCTTCAGCTGCAGAGGTTCCTGCTCAGCAGAGACATCGGTCTCAGCATCTTGCTCAGGCTAATGCTATGCTTTCAGTTGCTGCTGCCGCCCCAGGTTCAGCTATAGCATCCAGCATTAGTCAGCAGTGAGCAGACACCCCTGGGACTAAGTCCTGCTTTTCTCCATCTGAGCATGCCCGTGAGACAACCGCTCATTCATGGTCGGAGGTCACATGCTCAGGTCCTCATGCAGCTCGGATTGGGCCATCAGCAAGGTCCTGTAAGGCTGCAATTATAAAAGGATCGCATGGCCGCACGCTAGTATAGACTATGTGGAGTGAGTGTTGTATGCACGTATGAATGTCTCTGGTGAATGACTCATTATGAAACCCCTACCCTGGGTACGCATGTGTTGTTCAGCCTTGCCAGTTAGTGCCTAGGCTGATAGTGCAGGTAGGAGGCAGCGTCAAGGACTAGCATCAGCGCCAAGTAGTAGCTTTGCCTGTACGCCACTGTGCACTTGATCTGCACTCCACGGTGGCCAGCATCTATTAGTGCTGTTTGCAGGTGCGATGCCGCGCGCTTAGTGGGTCTAGAAGGACTCTAATCCTGTGTCTTTGGGGCAGAGTTCTGTAATTGTATCTAGTGCTCACTTTGCCGAGCTCTATGAGCTTTAACAGGCTACGGAATTTATATTCCGCGGTAGTGCGGTTCTGTGAAGCAAAAGAGTCGGCCTCTGTACACACTGGGTGACGTTAACCCTTGTGTTTTCTTCTATTATCCCACCATATAGCGTCTGCCATTTCCGGGCAGCAGGTAACATCTCTGCACTGTGGACCCCGGGCTGCGAACGCACCTTATTACTACCTTCTTATTATTTGGTGCGTTCCGCCATCCTTAACACTGTGCAGTGTGTGACTGGTGCGGAGGTTCAGTAAGAAAAATTCACCAATGAAGTAGTGTTGTCTACATGGGAAAACTTCTCCTGGGTGGCAGCACAGCTCTGTACTGTTTCCTGACAGGCGCTGATGGGCAACGTCAGGGCTACGTCAGTGGTCAGGTGTCACATAGTAAGGTCCTGACGCTGAATAGCAGCAGTCAGGACACAGTATAAATGATAACCCTAAGCCTGTAAGAGTGATGATGGATGGCCATATATTAGAAAAACAGGAGAAGATGCAGAGCGCAGGTCTGGTCAATACACGCCTGACTACTTATGATTCCAAGATCACCACCGACATTACAATAAATAACACAAGGCAGCGGAGCGCCAGAAAGGCTCGCATTGCAGAAAAGATAAGATGCACTTATATTTGGCTCTCCTGCAAAGCAAAGCACTGCCTTGTGCTATTTGAATTGTGCGCTCAGTTGTGGAGCCAACAGGGGGCCCCTTCTGTGCCTTGGGGCCCTAGGCAGCTGCCGGCGTCACACTACCGTAGAATACGGACGAGTGCTATACAAGAAAACACTGCATAGCACTTGGACCAGTGTTAATCTATGGGGCAGCTCACATCACTGTATTTTTTCTTGGGTGTATTCTACGTTGATCTGCTTGGCGCTGGTGCTCCCAGCTGGAGCACTACTCTCTATGGCTGCTTCAACACCCGCCTCGGCTCGGCTCTGTGTGCATGGCTCTAGACTCTGCTCTGTACGGCTCTGCTCTGCATGGCTCTGCACGGCTCTGCCCTGTACAGCTCTCTCCCTCTGGATTACTGCTGGGCATACTGCTTCCCTCAGCACAGCAGTCCCTGCCCTTCTGATTGCCTGCAGCCCGGCCTGTCGCAGCACCGGTACTCTGTGTCAGGATGGGGAGCAGAGCGCACAGCTCACCTGTCTGTGCGCTGCTCTGCCCTGGTGCCAAACCGACCTCCTTCGCGCTCTTTCCTTTTCCGCCATCCTCTGACAGCAGGAAGCCCCTCCTCTCTATAGCTTCTCCCAGGGAATATCCGCCTCACTCAGGCTTCCGCCTGGGAACAGTGGATGCAGCCTCTCTAGTTTCGGTCTCAGCATGCAGTTACCCACTGCCTCGTTGATCCCCTTACATTCCTTACACTTACTCTAACACCATTTATACCCAGAAAAAATGAACATGGTTTTGCTTAGTGTACCATACATTATAATATTTGTTGTGTCATTAGTTTTATGGGGGTTGTTTTCAAACTTCCAAAAAGGAATACTGAAGGCAGACACCACAAACTGTATGGATCATACATTATTGTTGCTACTGTCTATAGGGAAAGAGTGAATAGTTTTGGACAATTGATAGTATAATATTATTTTTGTTTGTTATTCTGAAATATGAAAATGACACATTTCCATGGATCTCTCTTGCGCTAACAGCCAGCTTGTAACACCTGCAATAACCCCTTCCTTCTGACTCTGAATTACTCTGTGCACTAAGAGGCTGCTAATAACACAAAGTTGCCATGGTTACAATGGCACACAATGTTTTGAACATTCTGTAGCCCTGATTGCATTTAATAAAACCTTCGAATTATCCTTGCCAATACATAATGCCTATAGGAACCATTCATGACAAATACATTCATGCTCGGTTGCTATGTTCACTCATTTCAGGACATACATGAATAAAACCTTTCACTAAATTGGGAATAGATAAAGTGCATGTAAAGACTCATTTGACATGTCTTAGCTTAACTTTTAGATAGGTCATCAATTCCAGATCTGTATGGGGATATCCAGCACCACCAACATGGTTATTCCTGGAGCCAAGGCTATTCACAGTATACAGAGCCAGGACACTACAGCTCCATACACAGTCTACTGGATGCTTTTAGTTACTGCAGTTGATCAACCAGGATACTGATTTTGGAGGGCACTGCCCATACAAAAGGGATCATCCTTGATGACATACCATATATTTAATAGATACAAGAAAGCAGGAAAAAAGAATGTATGTTCACATAAGGGATCACCTTAAAATATTCTAGATAGATAGATAGATATTATAGCAACAAGCCAAACGGCACTAATTAAAAATATTTAAAAGTCACAAAACTGGCTATGACATAGAAAACTGACCTATTCTGTATATGGCATAGGTCCAACCTGTTAGCACCACGCTGGATCCCTGCTCTTACAGGCAGGGTCTCCGGCATGTCTCTTCACTCACCCATGCTGCAGTCAGTTCTTCCCTTCCCCATGCTCTGCAAGCTTCCAGCCAGACCTCCAGCTATGTCCTTAGGACACGCGCGCGAACTCCCACCCTCTTAAAGGGCCAGTGCGTGCATTTGCTATTTCCTCCCCAGCCAATGGCTGTGGGACATTATGTATATATTGCTTCCTCCCCACTGGGGAGGTGCCAGAGCAACCTTCCTGTTTTGCAGTCTATGTTCTGTAAGGTTACATACCTCTGCCTGCTGCACTCTGGTGCAAACTCTGCTGCATTCTGATGCAAGCTCTGCCTGCTGCTCCATCCAGTCTGTCCTCTGGGTCCAGCTGCTGCGCCTCCATTGGTCTGTCCTGGCATGGCACCTAGCGTTCATCGGGAGCCAAGTCTAACCTCACCATCAGAAGCTCTAGTGAACAGTCAGGTGCTCGCTTAGTCATGTCCCTCCAGTCTCTCCAAAGTCTATGGCACAGTGGTTCCAGAAACCACGTTCATGTCACACCCCACGTCTATAACTGGTGCTTCAAATAATTATTATAATAGATAGGTTAATGATACTAACATGCTCATTTACACAAATGATACGAGTGAATAGTTGTAGCATATATAAATATTAGAATAATAAATCCCCTGTTGAAGTAATGGCCTTGCAGCAGCCAAAAATATCTAGTAAAAAATACCCTTATCACATGATAGGATGCCAGTTTATATGAAACTAGCTGAAGAGCCCGATGTTGCCTGGGCATAGTAACCAACTGTGGTTAGTTATAACAAATTATAATGATTATATTGCACATGAAAACCGTGCATCTTATCCTCTCCTGTGTGATACTGACTGCTGAGCCATAACGCCATAGAAATGATAAGAAAAATAGGCCTCAGTTATCACAACTGTCTACAAAGAAAACTGTTGCTGATAGCAACCAATCACAGCTCATTTTTCATCTTTTAAACAGCTCTGGGACAGCGTGGCGAGTTTTGAGTGGTGACTTTTGTGTTTCGACTTTTATGTGGCGAGGTTGGTGTACAGTGCCTACAAGTAGTATTCAACCCCCTGCAGATTTAGCAGGTTTGATAAGATGCAAATAAGTTAGAGCCTTCAAACTTCACACAAGAGCAGGATTTATTAACAGATGCATAAATCTTACAAACCAAAAAGTTATGTTGCTCAGTTAAATTTTAATAAATTTTAAACATAAAAGTGTGGGTCAATTATTATTCAACCCCTAGGTTTAATATTTTGTGGAATAACCCTTGTTTGCAATTACAGCTAATAATCGTCTTTTATAAGACCTGATCAGGCCGGCACAGGCCTCTGGAGTTATCTTGGCCCACTCCTCCATGCAGATCTTCTCCAAGTTATCTAGGTTCTTTGGGTGTCTCATGTGGACTTTAATCTTGAGCTCCTTCCACAAGTTTTCAATTGGGTTAAGGTCAGGAGACTGACTAGGCCACTCCAACACCTTGATTTTTTGCCTCTTGAACCAGGCCTTGGTTTTGTTGGCTGTGTGCTTTGGGTCGTTGTCTTGTTGGAAGATGAAATGACGACCCATCTTAAGATCCTTGATGGAGGAGCGGAGGTTCTTGGCCAAAATCTCCAGGTAGGCCGTGCTATCCATCTTCCCATGGATGTGGACCAGATGGCCAGGCCCCTTGGCTGAGAAACAGCCCCACAGCATGATGCTGCCACCACCATGCTTGACTGTAGGGATGGTATTCTTGGGGTCGTATGCAGTGCCATCCAGTCTCCAAACGTCACGTGTGTGGTTGGCACCAAAGATCTCGATCTTGGTCTCATCAGACCAGAGAACCTTGAACCAGTCTGTCTCAGAGTCCTCCAAGTGATCATGAGCAAACTGTAGACGAGCCTTGACATGACACTTTGAAAGTAAAGGTACCTTACGGGCTCGTCTGGAACGGAGACCATTGCGGTGGAGTACGTTACTTATGGTATTGACTGAAACCAATGTCCCCACTGCCATGAGATCTTCCCGGAGCTCCTTCCTTGTTGTCCTTGGGTTAGCCTTGACTCTTCGGACAAGCCTGGCCTCGGCACGGGAGGAAACTTTCAAAGCCTGTCCAGGCCGTGGAAGGCTAACAGTAGTTCCATAAGCCTTCCACTCCCGGATGATGCTCCCAACAGTGGAGACAGGTAGGCCCAACTCCTTGGAAAGGGTTTTGTACCCCTTGCCAGCCTTGTGACCCTCCACGATCTTGTCTCTGATGGCCTTGGAATGCTCCTTTGTCTTTCCCATGTTGACCATGTATGAGTGCTGTTCACAAGTTTCGGGAGGGTCTTAAATAGTCAGAAAAGGCTGGAAAAAGAGATAATTAATCCAAACATGTGAAGCTCATTGTTCTTTGTGCCTGAAATACTTCTTAATACTTTAGGGGAACCAAACAGAATTCTGGTGGTTTGAGGGGTTGAATAATAAATGACCCTCTGAATAAACTTTTCACAATTTAAAAAAAAATTAAACAAAGAAATAACATTCTTTTTTGATGCAGTGCATTTCACACTTCCAGGCTGATCTACAGTCCAAATGTCACAATGCCAAGTTAATTCCGAATGTGTAAACCTGCTAAATCTGCAGGGGGTTGAATACTACTTGTAGGCACTTGTATGTGTGGTGAAATGTGTGCTGAGAGTGGTATATGTGTTGAAGCACGTGGTAGTGTGTGACGCATTTTGTCTGTGTGTTCATATCCCCGTGTGTGGTGAGTATCCCATGTCAGGGCCCCACCTCAGCAACTGTACAGTATATACAGTCCCCCTTGTTCACATCTGGCAGCTGTCAATTTGCCTCCAACACTTTTCCTTTCACGTTTTCCCCATTATGAAGAAAAAGCTCCAAATATACATTTCAAACACATAGGGTTTAGTCCCAAAGTTATGCTTCATACAATAACGGAAGCAGCGACTCTAAATAGAATATGTAAAACTGGAGGAAAGGAGTCAAGCAAATATAATATTACATATAAATTTTATTAGTCCATAGAAAGACACACATGTGAGATACACCACACACTGCGGTGTGCTGCAGACCTGACATGTCAAAGTAACACTAATATAACATGGGTGATATATTGCACTATGCCCACACACAACTAAAAAAATGGGCTCCTGACCTGCGACAGGCTTTAGACATGATGGGTATGTGCCGATTTTTTAGTCGTGTGTGGGCATAGTGCAATATATCACCCATGTTATATTAGTGTCAGGTCTGCAGCACACCGCAGTTCTCCTTTGCAGGTGGCAGTGATATTTACAGCCAGCTGCTTTTACTTTGGGCAATTCTTATTTAGATTGTAACAAGATAGTACCTTCTTCATGGGGATAATCACCCCTGCAGTGACTGTATGCATGACAACATGTCAGCATTTACATGAGATTATTTGGTTACCTTAGGTTTGCGGTACATATAACAATTAAGTTACTATACACATGACACATTTACGTACCCTAATGTCAGGGGAAGAGTCTTGAGGAGATCATTTGCATATTCCCAGTGCCTTCTGGGATAAGTAAGAGTCTCCGCGAGCTCAACGATCACTGGGTTTTGGCCGTTGCAGCTGAAAAGAGGAAATTGGAAAACCAGGGGAAGAGCCTTGAGGAGATCATTTGCACATTCCCAGTGCCTTCTGGGATAAGTGAAGAGTCTCCGCGAGCTCAACGATCACTGGGTTTTGGCCGTTGCAGCTGAAAAGAGGAAATCGGAAAACCAGGGGAAGAGTCTTGAGGAGATCATTTGCATATTCCCAGTGCCTTCTGGGATAAGTGAAGAGTCTCCGCGAGCTCAACGATCACTGGGTTTTGGCCGTTGCAGCTGAAAAGAGGAAATCGGAAAACCAGGGGAAGAGTCTTGAGGAGATCATTTGCATATTCCCAGTGCCTTCTGGGATAAGTGAAGAGTCTCCGCGAGCTCAACGATCACTGGGTTTTGGCCGTTGCAGCTGAAAAGAGGAAATCGGAAAACCAGGGGAAGAGTCTTGAGGAGATCATTTGCATATTCCCAGTGCCTTCTGGGATAAGTGAAGAGTCACCGCGAGCTCAACGATCACTGGGTTTTGGCCGTTGCAGCTGAAAAGAGGAAATCGGAAAAACCGAATTTTGGCTCATCTTTCATCGTTTTTAAGAAATCTCAAGATGGAAGAGGCCAGGAGCCATTTGGTGAGTTGCATTTCTTGCTACATGTTCACAGATTTACCAGTGGAAAAGCCAAACTTCACATGCCACAAATGCAAGCTTGTGTCCCTGTTGGAGGAAAAGTTGCAAAATCTCGAAGAGAGGTTAGCTACGTTGAAGATCATTAAGGAAGGTGAAGAGTTCTTGGACAGAGCAGAATTATCTCTTCATGTTACAGAAAGAGAAGAAATTCGAAGTGCACCTGAAGAAACAGAGGAATGGAGACATGTGACCCAGAGAAGCAGGAGGCAGTCAGCACCCATACTGCTCAGAAACCAGTACCAGGCTCTCACGCAGGAAAACGATGAAGAAATACATCAGGATAAGACTTTTCCAACAAACAGCAACCTTGTACGCCTTCAGAGTCCTCCTGGATGGAGAAAGAAAAATGTTGTGAAGAAGAAACGGAGAGTGGTGGTCATGGGGGATTCCCTGTTGAGAGGAACAGAGGCTGCTATCTGCAGACCGGATATAACTTCAAGAGAAATGTGCTGTCTTCCAGGTGCAAAAATTAAAGATGTGTCTGACAGGATATCAGGACTCTTCAGACCTACAGATGACTACCCATTTCTGCTACTACATGTGGGGACAAATGACACCGCAAGAAACGACCTGGAAACCATCTGCAGAGACTTTGAAGACTTAGGCAAGAAAGTGAAAGAACTGGGAGCGCAGGTGGTCTTCTCTTCCATCCTCCCAGTGGATGGCCATGGAGCAAGGAGGTGGAATAAGATTCTGCAGGTGAACAACTGGCTATGTCGATGGTGCCGTCAGCAACGATTTGGATTTCTGGATCACGGAGTGAACTACTTATACGATGGACTACTTGCTAGAGATGGGGGGCACCTTACGAAGACTGGAAAGCATGTATTTGGAAGTCGCCTTGCTACACTTGTAAGGAGAGCTTTAAACTAGAACAACATGGGAAGGGAAGCAAAAGACCAGAAAAAGCCATACACCTGAAAAATGCTATTGAGAACTCTGCTATTAGAAGTGGAAAGGAAGAACAAAGACGAAATAATCTAATTAATAAAAATATTGGAGAAAGAGAAACCAATCACAACCTAAAATGTTTCTATACTAATGCACAAAGCATGGGCAACAAACATGGCGAATTGGAACTACTAACACAGGAAAAGAAATATGATGTCATTGGAATCACTGAAACTTGGTGGGACAATACACATGATTGGAATACAAGACTAGAAGGATACAACTTATTTGCAAGAAACAGACTTGATAAACGAGGAGGGGGTGTTGCATTGTATGTTAGAAACGCGTATATCTGCACAGAGATTGAAGCTTCAGTGACTGGGAGTTCTGTGGAAACTGTTTGGGTAAGAATACAAGGACAGAACAATGGAAAGGACACCATTGTAGGCATTTACTACAGGCCACCTGTGCAAGCTGAAGATATGGATGAACTCTTTATGCATCAAATGGCCAAGTTCTCCAAAAAATATGACATAGTTGTCATGGGAGATTTCAACTATCCAGACATTTGTTGGGAATCTCTCTCAGGCAAAACTAACAGGTCAAGGAAATTCTTATCCTCTCTTGCTGACAACTTTATCTTCCAAAAGGTAAGGGAGAAAACAAGGGGAACTGCTACCTTGGATCTAATCCTTATAAACAGGGAGGAAATGGTTGAGGAGGTAAAAGTGGCTGGGACCCTAGGAGGTAGCGACCATGCTATTTTAGAATTTTGGATAACTAGAGGCGGAAGACCTGTGAAGACTCAGACGTCAAGGTTAGATTTCAGAAAGGCAGATTTTAAGGGATTCAGAAAGAGAATTGGAGGGATCCAATGGCTGGATATCCTTAAAGACAAAAATGTCCAGGAAGGATGGGAAATCTTGAAAAATGAAATTCTCAAAGCACAGTTGTTAACAATTCCGAAAAGAGGGAAGAATAGGAAGCATTTAGGGAAACCAGGATGGATGAACACAGAACTTAAGCACATGCTAAAAAGAAAGAAAAAAATGTTTATAAAATGGAAAGAGGGAGGCATATCTAAAGAAGAATATAATGCTGTCTGCAGAACCTGCAGGGCACAAATCAGATTAGCTAAAGCTGAAAATGAATTGAGGCTTGCAAGAGATGTCAAAAGCAATAATAAAGGATTTTGGGGATATGTCAAAAGTAAAAGAAAAGTCAAAGATGCTATAGGATTTTTACAGGATGAAAATGATGAAATGATAAGACAGGATGTTGAGAAGGCTGAACTTTTAAATTCCTATTTTGCATCTGTTTTCTCTCAGAAAGGAAATGTAACATCAACTGTTATTCACTGTCCTATTAAGGGAATAGAAGAATCCAGGATATCTATAAACAGAAAGATAGTGCGGAAACACTTAGCTAACCTAAATGAATTCAAGTCTCCAGGTCCAGATGAATTACACCCCAGAGTACTGAAGGAGATAGCAGAAGAAATTTTTGAACCCCTCTCCATAATCTTTGAAAATTCTTGGAGAACAGGAGAAGTGCCAGAAGACTGGAGAAGAGCAAATGTTGTTCCTATCTTCAAAAAGGGAAAGAAGGTGGACCCAGGCAACTATAGGCCGGTGAGTCTGACTTCTATACCAGGAAAGATCTTTGAACAAATTATTAAACAACATGTATGTCAATACCTGGATAAGAATGAAGTGATTAAACAGAGTCAGCATGGGTTTGTAACTAATAAGTCATGTCAGACTAACTTAATTTCCTTCTATGATGGTATCACTGATTGGGTGGATCAAGGAAATGCCGTAGATATAGTATATCTTGACTTCAGCAAAGCATTTGACAAAGTCTCTCATACAATCCTTATTGAAAAAATGACTAAGTATGGAATGGACAAGGCAACTGTTAGGTGGATTCATAACTGGCTTAGTGATCGGACCCAAAGAGTGGTCGTAAATGGCTGCACATCCAGTTGGAAGAATGTCTCAAGTGGGGTACCACAGGGCTCTGTCCTGGGCCCTGTATTGTTCAACATCTTTATCAACGATTTAGTGAAGGAATTGAGGGTAAACTGATTAAATTTGCTGATGACACAAAGCTAGGAGGGATAGCTAATACTAGAGAAGAGAGAGAGAGGATTCAAAAAGATTTAAATAAACTGGAGAAGTGGGCAGCAACTAACAGAATGGTTTTTAACAGGGAGAAATGCAAAGTACTACATCTGGGCAATAAAAATGAAAAAAGCATATATAGAATGGGAGGAATAGGGCTAAATGACAGCACATGTGAAAAAGACTTGGGTATACTAATAGATCACAGACTGAATATGAGTCAACAGTGTGATGCAGCAGCAAAAAAGGCAAATGCAATTCTAGGATGTATTAACAGAAGCATACAGTCTAGATCACGTGAAGTCATTATTTCCCTCTACTCCTCTTTGGTCAGACCTCATCTGGAATATTGTGTCCAGTTTTGAGCACCACATTTTAAAAAAGACATCAACAAACTGGAGCAAGTTCAGAAAAGAGCGACCAGAATGGTGACCGGTCTGCAAACCCTGTCTTATGAGGAAAGGTTGCAGGATTTGGGAATGTTTAGTTTGCAAAAGAGAAGACTGAGAGGAGACTTAATAGCTGTCTACAAATATCTAAAGGGCTGTCACATTGTAGAAGGATCAACTTTATTCTCATTTGCACAAGGAAAGACTAGAAGCAATGGGATGAAACTGAATGGGAGGAGACACAGATTAGATATTAGAAAAAACTTTTTGACAGTTAGAGTGATCAATGAGTGGAACAGGCTGCCACGAGAAGTGGTGAGTTCTCCTTCAATGGAAGTCTTCAAACAGAGGCTGGACAGACATCTGACTGGGATGATTTAGCGAATCCTGCTTTGAGCAGGGGATTGGACCAGATGGCCCAGGAGGTCCCTTCCAACTCTACGATTCTATGATTCTATGATTCTATGCTATGTTTGGCCATTTACATTGTACCTGTCGCGGGACTTTATCTTTGTTCCAGGTCAATTTACCCTTTGATTATTCCACTTTATATTACATGTCCTGTATCTCACATGTGTGTCTTTTTATGGACTAATAAAATTTATATGTAATATTATATTTGCTTGACTCCTTTCCTCCAGTTTTACACACACTTTTTCCCCATTATGTAGATAGGGGCAAAATTGTTTGGTGAATTGGAACGCGTGGGGTTAAAATTTCACCTCACAACATAGCCTATGATGCTCTCGGGGTCCAGACATGTGACTTTGCAAAATTTTGTGGCTGTAGCTACGACGGTGCAGATGCCAATACATACACTTTTTCCCCATTATGTAGAAAAGGGCAAAATTGTTTGGTGAATTGGAACGCGCAGGGTTAAAATTTTGCCTCACAACATAGCCTATGACGCTTTCGGGGTCCAGACGTGTGACTGTGCCAAATTTTGTGGCTGTTCTTGCGACAGTGCGGATGCCAATCCCGGACATACATACATACACACCCACTTTGAGCTTTATATATTAGACTAGCTGAAGAGCCCGGCGCTGCCGGGGCATAGTAACTAACTGTGGATAGTTATAACAAATTATAATTATCCTCCATCCCATAGTCCCGTGCCTATATACTCAACATACCTATCCTCCATCCCATAGTCAAGTGCCCATATACCCATCACACATCCTCCATCCCATAGTCCCATGCTCATATACCCATCATACATATTCTCCATCCCATAGGCCCATGCCCATATACCCATCATACATATTTGCCATCCCATAGTCGAGTCCCCATATACCCATCATACATATCCGCCATCCCATAGTCCCGTGCCCATATACCCATCATACATATCCTCCATCCCATAGTCCAGTGCCCATATACCCATCACACATCCTCCATCCCATAGTCCCGTGCCCAAATACCCGTCATACATATCCTCCATCCCATAGTCCAGTGCCCTTACACCCATCACACATCCTCCATCCCATAGTCCCGTGCCCAAATACCCGTTATACATATCCTCCATCCCATAGTCCAGTGCCCTTACACCCATCACACATCCTCCATCCCAGTCCCGTGCCCAAATACCCGTCATACATATCCTCCATCCCATAGTCCAGTGCCCTTACACCCATCACACATCCTCCATCCCATAGTCAACCATTATGACATCATAATGAGCGGTGGGGCTTGCAACCTATGATGACATCGGCGTCGCCATGGCAACCATTATGACATCATAATAAGGGATGGGGCTTGATACACACACACTTTTTCCCCATTATGTAGATAGGGGCAAAATTGTTTGGTAAATTGGAATGCGCGGGGTTAAAATTCCGCCTCACAACATAGCATAGGACGCTCTCGGGGTCCAGACGTGTGACTGTGCTAAATTTTGTGGCTGTAGCTGCGACGGTGCGAATGCCAATCCCGGACATACATACATACACACACTTGAGCTTTATATAATATAGTCTCTACACAAGTAATAATATACAATGGGCAATTAGAATAAAGAAAATACCATAATCCCTATTTAAAAAATCAATATCTATTCATGTATCTAATATCACATACCATGTGTCATGATCCAGGTTGGATGATGACAGTTAAAAGCACATGTAACCTTTTTTTCTTTAAGCTGTGGTTTTTGCCCCTCGGTGGCCATTGGGATTATTGCACTGCGGTGTCCTTTGTTCTAAGTTTGCCCCCGGTGGTGGTGAGCGTCATTGCACTCTGTTTCTTTAGTTTAGTGCACATGATTGTAATGCAGGTGTGATTGCTGGCTCTGCTATAAAAGAGTCACAGGTGTTGCAATCAGAGTTGGTGATAGTATTCATTTCCAACCATCCCTGGTGGAGTAAGGAGCTGGAAAGAGCTCCTTGCAGCATGGTCTGAGCCCTGGTGTGGACGGAGTCAGAGAGGATTTCCTTGCAGCTCTGATAGAGCTTGGTGGCAGCGTTTCAGGAGAGCTGCATTCTGGTGGTGGACTCTGTTGCCAGGAGCTAGGGCAACAGAGAAAGCCAAGTGGTGTTTCCCTGTGTGTGCCTTTCCTTTATGTGTGTTTCAGTGCAGTGGTGGGATTAGTCTCTGCACCGGCCATTTCACTAGAAAGGGGTCGGTGCAGGGCGAGCTAGGGTTTAAAGGTATCCTGAGCGGCGCCCGGTGCGGAACCAGCCTAGGGATCGGTAGGAGTGTAGAGACACTGACTCAGGGGAGCTCAGGAGGTCTCCATATCCCCGTCCCCTATCGCAGGGCCCACCATTGTTATTGTGTCCCTGGTGTTTCCCCTTATTATTTAAATTCGCCCTGCTGGATGCGGTGTATCCGGTTTTACGTGTATTTCTGAAATTCGCCTGCTGGAGGCGGTGTATCCGGCTGCACGTCTTATTATTTTAATTTGCCTTACTGGAGGCAGTGTATCCAGGGTCGCGTGTGTCATATAAATTCGCCCTGCTGGAGGCGGTGTGTCCAGCCACACGTAACCATTACACCATGCAACAGTAAAAGGAAAGAAATGGGCAAAAGTTACCGTACACCTTAAATAGATAATACTAGCACAACCAATCTCAAAGTTTCAGTTTGTAAAGAATACCAAATTTGAGGAGTCCACAGGCAAATAGAATGAGGATAGGGTGTGAGGATAGGGTGTGAGAATAGCCCACACATATCGCCGCTATCAATATGGCTTCACCAGGGGCAAAGTAACCTTGCCTATGCAGAACCATCGAGGAATATCTATGAAAGTCTGTGTGACACAATTGAGATGTTACAAAATTGTATTTTCTGAGCAGGGCATAAATGCACAAAAAAAGCCCAACTTTTTGCCCATTTTCTACTCCCCTCACAAGTTTCATAAAAGAGAGCAGAAAGGGTGCCTGTGGCCTATCTAAATTTCTAAAACAGGAGTAAATTATAGAAGAAATCTACAACAGCTCCACACTAGTCACTGCTAGTGTTTGAAAACAGCTAATCAATGCCATGCAGGGTCTTGGACCCCCATTGATATGATAATGATGACCGATCTTAGCAACGGATCTTCATTATCTGAGTGGTAGAAAACTACTTTACATGGTAATAAGGATGGCGCTGGGTGTAAGTTACTATTGCCTACGTTTCTCACCTTATAACTGCTCAATTTTATATTAAGATGCTTTTTTCTGACACATATTAGAAAATGTACAACGGCCTATAAATACTAAATACATGTTATGCACTAGTTGCTGGGTATGTGGTATATAATGTCACTTGAGCCTTTCATATGCACTTACTCTTAGTCATATACATCAATGCTTATGTGGGTGGCAAGTTTATGAAATAGTCTACATGGGAAAAACGTGTTCTCGAGGATGACGTTAGAGAGTGGAAAACATTTATTTTTGCATTAGATGGAGTTCTTGGTGAACAGACGTAAAAACAAGAATGGCAATTTAAGCGTGAGATAAATGCATCTTTTTGTTCTAAGGGAGTGCATCGATGCTTCAAGTCCCAAAATGAAAAGCTCTAGAGCCTGTTTCCTTGGTGATGTCTATGACTCTAAGTCTGCATATTGCTCATATTTGCCCAGTACAGACACTTCAGAAACAAGATGACAGAATTGCTAGCCGCTCCTTGACACGTTTAATTTCGATTTGATGGTCTTGTATTGAGCCGTCTTAATGTATTCTCTAGATAACTTTTGTCTAACTTAGGGTGGTTTCACATTAGCGCTTTTTAAGCGCACGCATGGCCGGGGGTAGCTCCGCCCCCGAGCCGGCTCTCTGCCCGGCGTGCCCGCCCCTTGCTTGTTGCGCCGCCTCCTAGCGCACAGCGGCGCCTGCGATCGGCGCACCCTATCTTTAGCATAGGGTGCGCAGATCGTGCGCAGGCCGTGCGCTAGTTGCGCTTTGACCTGCGCTGCGCACTTTTGACGGTGCGCCGTGCGCGCCAAAATCAAACTTATCGGATTTTGGCGCGCACGGCGCACCGTCAAAAGTGCGCAGCGCAGGTCAAAGCGCAACTAGCGCACGGCCTGCGCACGATCTGCGCACCCTATGCTAAAGATAGGGTGCGCCGATCGCAGGCGCCGCTGTGCGCTAGGAGGCGGCGCTACAAGCAAGGGGCGGGCACGCCGGGCAGAGAGCCGGCTCGGGGGCGGAGCTACCCCCGGCCATGCGTGCGCTTAAAAAGCGCTAATGTGAAACCACCCTTACAGTATTTTGGTGTAACTCTTCACCTTTATAAAGAACATATTTTTTAGACTTTACATAAGGAGTAGAAGTATGGAAAACTTAAACTACAAAATTTGTCCAAGAACACCAATCTAGACATGGAAAGAGCCTCACTAAGTTAGGGGAAAATAGAATAGTTAGAATTATAGGAATTATAACTAAGCAATAGCAAAGTATGTGTAGGACAGAGGAAAGATGGAACTGCTACCCTGTATTGGTTGATGCTATTACATCCTCTATTGGATGATGGAACAGAACATTATTTAACCTCTTTCATGTCACTTGTAGGAAATAAGAGAATGATGATGTTCAAGTTTCTACTCTCTCTCTTTTTCATCTACAGTGGGGGAAATAAGTATTTGATCCCTTGCTGATTGTGTAAGTTTGAACACTGACAAAGACATGAGCACTCTATAATTTTAAGGGTAGGTTAATTTTAAAATTGAAATATAGAATATCAAAAGTAAAATCCAGAAAATCTCATTTTTCAGTGAGAAAAAAGTATTTGATCCCCTAACAACCATTAAGAATTCTGGCTCCTACAGACCAGTTAGACGCTCCTAATCAGCTCGTTACCTGCATTAAAGTCAGCTGTCTTACATAGTCATCTTTATAAAAGACTCCTGTCCACAGACTCAATTAATCAGTCAGACTCTAACCTCTACAACATGGGCAAGACCAAAGAGCTTTATAAAGATGTCAGTAACAAGATCATAGACCTGCACAAAGCTGGAGTTGGCTACAAAACCATAAGATGTTGGGTGAGAAGGAGACAAATGTTAGGGCTGGCGGAACGCACCAAATTATAAAATAATAGTAGGTGCCGGGGTCCACCGTGCAGAGGTGGTACACTGCTGCTAGGTAATGGCGGAAGAATAGAGCGGCGTAAAAACAGTCACACGTGGGTGACGTCACCCAATATGAACAGGTGCGACCTCTGTTAATGGACAGAGTTGCACAACCGCTGAAAGTAGATGCCGGAGCTTGTTTAGCTCACAGAGCCCGGCCAAAAGAGCGCACAGTGTACGGCCACAGAACCCTACCCCAAGGACACGGCGTTAGAGTCCTTCTAGGCCCACTGAGCACATGGCGTCGCTACCGCGAACGCTGCTATAGACGCTGGCTATGAAGTGGAGCACATGCACTGATGCGTGCTGCGTCCCTGGTGAGGACTGATGCCTGACTCAACCTCTGTCCTACCTACACCTAAGCCTGGGCACTAGCAGGCTAGGCTGCACAACACATGCGTACCAAGGGTAGGGGTTTCTTAATGAGTCATTCACCAGAGACATTCATACGTGCATACATCACTCACTCCGCATAGTCTGTAAATACAGTCTATCCTAGTGCATGGCCGAGCGGCCATGCGAACCTTTTATAGCCGCGAGCGTCCGGGACCTTCCTGGCTTCTCGGATGGGCCAATCCGAACACGAGCAGGACCTGAGCATGTGACCTTCGATCTCCAATGGGAGATCACTCCATGGGCATGCTCAGTGGCCTGACATGGGGTCTTAGTCCCTGGAGAATCTCGCTGCTGAGCAGCATGTATTGCCATAGATGTGCCAGAGGTGGCAGCAGCAAGCAAACCCATGGAGCTGGTCTGGGCAGAGCCCCTGGACCGACGAGTTTGATGAGCAACCTCCTCTGCGGCTTGAGAGGAATGGGAGACCGCTGGAAGTAAGGCTCGGGATTCTCGCTGTGCAGCGACAGAAATCCGACGCCTAACACAACTATTGGTGCAATAGTAAGAAAATGGTAGCAATACAAGGACTGTCAATTGAAATCGATCTGGGACACCATGCAAAATCTCACCTTGTGGAGTATCCTTGATCATGAGGAAGGTGAGAGAGCAGCCTAAAACTACACAGGGGGAACTTGTTAATGATCTCAAGGCAGCTGGGACCACAGTCACCAAGAAAACCATTCATAAGACAATATGCTGTAAAGGTTTAAAATCCTGCATTGCCAGCAAGGTCCCCCTGCTCAAGAAGGCACATGTGCAGGCCCATCTGATGTTTGCCAATAAACACCTGGATGATTCTGTGAGTGATTGGGAGAAGGTGCTGTGGTCAGATGAGACAAAAACTGAGGTCTTTGGCATTAACTCAACTCGCTTTGTTTGTAGGAAGAGAAATGCTGCCTATGACCCAAAGAACACCATCCCCACTGTCAAGCATGGAGGTGGAAACATTATGTTTTGGTTGTGTTTCTCTGCTAAGGACTACTTCACCACATCAATGGGAGAATGGATGGAGCCATGTACTGTAAAAGGAACAACCTCCTATCCTCCACCAGGACATTAAAAATGGGTCATGGCTGGGTCTTCTAACAAGACAATGACCTAAAACATACAGCTATCAACAAAGGGGTGGCTCAGAAAGAAGCACAATAAGGTCATGGAGTGGCCTAGCCAGTCTCCAGATCTTAATCCCATAGAAAACATAAGGAGGGGGTTGAAGCTCCAAGTTGCCAAGCGACAGTCTCAAAATCTCAGTGATTTAGAGTTGATCTGAAAAGAGGAGTGGACCAAAATTCCTCCTGACATGTGTGCAAAATTCATCATCAACTATAAAAAACATCTGACTGCTGTGCTTGCCAACAAGGGTTTTGCCACCAAGTATTAAGTCTTGTTTGCCAGAGGGATCAAATACTTATTTCTCAATGCAAAGTGCAAATAAATTTATAGAATTCATACAATATGATTTTCTGGATTACATTTTTGATATTCTGTCTCTCAATGTTAAAATTAACATACCCTTAAAGTTATAGACTGCTCATACCTTTGTCAGTGGGTAAACTTAGAAAATCAACAAGGGATCACATACTTATTTCTCCCACTGTATTTATAATAGTACAGTTTGCCAGCAGATTACACATACTTGTATGCAGCCTTTTGGCTGACTATGACTTGTTGGAGTAACATCTTGTTATGTACTTATTTGGTCCACAAGAGGTTTGCATTTACACATAAATTTGCCCAAAATCCTCCTCTCACTACATACAAACACATGTGAGAATACTAAAGAACCACACGGTAAATAAGGGCATCACTTTTATGGTACAACCGGTCACTCACTCTTTGGTGTGCACAGACCTAAGAAGAAGAGACTGATTCCATCTAGTGTGTATGTGGGTCATATCAAAAGTCTATTCTTTTTATTTTTAGGATTGGAAAGAAAAGTGTATAACCAGGTCATTATAATATTCACATTTACATAGCAGTCACGTGTTCACTTAATGGATTATATACAGTATGGAAGGACAACTCTGCCTGTGACACGGGTAGTGCTGTACTGTGTAGGTAGGGTGACCGACAGGGGGGTGGTCCGTTACTGGCCGCAGACAGACTCAAGACAAAGACAGGAATGTGTCCAACAGGTCTTCTTTATCGATCGTAATCTTCCACGACCCACAGCTCCACACAGCAGCTGTACAATACGCTCCACAGCTCTACACAACAGCTGCTCGACAGGCCCCGCAGATTCACACAACAGCTGCTCGATTAGCGGCTTCACACAACAGCTGCTCGATTAGAGGCTTCACACAGCAGCTGCTCGACTATCTCCGCAGCTTCACACAACAGCTGCTCGACTCCACACACAGGCCCGGGTACCTTCACTCTCTTCCTTTAGTTACATAACGTCCCTCGCGGTTCTTCCACTGTGGCTGCCCTAAGCCCACCACCACAGCAGTTTACCAGTCCGAGTCCATTCTTGTTATGGTACCCCAATCTGTCTCTGTCTGCGGCCTCTCCTGTCCGGGCCACCCCCTGTGACCTATTTCAGCTATCAGTCCTCTCCGGAGCCTTGACTTAAGGCCCTTTTACATTTAGCGATGCACCAGCGATCCCAGCAACGATACGACCCGGTCAGGATCGCTGGTGCATCACTAAATGATCGCTAGTGAGCTGTCACACAGGCAGATCTCACAGCGATGCAGCAGCGATACAGCGGACGATGCTTACCTTTCAGAGGAGGCGATCCTGACATCCTCCCGCCCGCCTCCACACGTCGCTCGTCGGCGCCACAGGAAGTCCAGCAGGAAGCGCCCGACGAGAAATGGAGCAGGCCGATCTCGCGCGATCAGCGATGGACAGCGGGGGAGCTGGTCGGAGGTAAGTATCACATGTAGCGATATCGCTAGCAATATCGCTATAATGTCACAAAATCAGTGACATTATAGCGATATTGCTAGCGATATCGCTATGTGTAAAACCCCCTTTAGTCCTCTCTGCTCAGCGTAGTTCCTGTCTCCTGGGCTCCCGTCACTGACTTTTCCAGAATCTTCCATCTGCCTTTTATCACCTTCTGCTCTGATAACCCCGCCCCCCATGACTCAACGGTTTTCTTAGCCAATGGCTGATGTTCAGTCCGAACCTACAACTCTCCACTGCCCTCTAATGGTCAAACTTCAAATCTACACCCTTCCTTCCTATCTCCAGCTGTTTCCCCTCTTTCACCACAACAGTCCACCCACAATAATCCACACCTCTGCCTTCCCACTGCAGACAGGTCTGTCCATCCATCCACCTTCCCTACAACTGCAAGTAGAATAAGGCTAAATAGAAAGCTGCAGGCAATATATGCTTTTTGGTTTGACAGTGTCCTTCAACAGCTGATATTAGTAATTTGATGCTTCTTTCATAGTAATGAATTAAAAAATAATGTCGCTTACAATCACCATTTTGCAGAAAGTGCTGTGACGTGTGGGTTGCTTTCCTTAGCACTGCAGATGGTAGCATGACAATGACATTGTCCACTATCCAAAGCCCAAATGAGATTTTCAATAATGGTCGACTGGTACAGGTGCTTATCCCAAAATTAGGATATCATCAAAAAGTGTATTTATTTTAACCCCTTCATGACCCAGCCTATTTTGACCTTAATGACCTGGCCATTTTTTGCAATTCTGACCAATGTCCCTTTATGAGGTAATAACTCAGGAACGCTTCAACGCATCCTAGCGATTCTGAGATTGTTTTTTCGTGACATATTGGGCTTCATGATAGTGGTAAATTTAGGTCGATAATTTTTGCGTTTATTTGTGAAAAAAATGGAAATTTGGTGAAAATTTTGAAAATTTTGCAATTTTCAAATTTTGAATTTTTATTCTGTTAAACCAGAGAGTTATGTGGCACAAAATAGTTAATAAATAACATTTCCCACATGTCTACTTTACATCAGCACAATTTTGGAAACAACATTTTTTTTCGTTAGGAAGTTATAAGGGTTAAAAGTTGACCAGCGATTTCTCATTTTTACAACAAAATTTACAAAACCATTTTTTTTAGGGACCACCTCACATTTGAAGTCACTTTGAGGGGTCTATATGGCAGAAAATACCCAAAAGTGTCACCATTCTAAAAACTGCACCCCTCAAGCTACTCAAAACTACATTCAAGAAGATTATTAACCCTTCAGGTGCTTCACAGGAAAAAGCAACATGGAATGAAAAAATGGACATTTTAATTTTTCCAACCAAAATTTTCTTTTAGCATCAGTTTTTTCATTTTCACATGGGTAACAGGATAAAATGTATCCTAAAATGTGTTGGGCAATCTCTCCTGAGTACACCGATACCTCATATGTGGTCATAAACCACTGTTTGGGCGCACGGCAGGGCTCAGAAGGCAAGGAGCGCCATTTTACTTTTTGAATGTAAAATATGCTTGAATATTTAGCGGTTGCCATGTCGCGTTTTAAGAGTACCTGTGTGCCTAAACATTGGAGCTTCCCCACAAGTGACCCCATTTTGGAAACTAGACCCTCCAAGGAACTTATCTAGATGCATAGTATGCACTTTGAATCCCCAGGTGCTTCACAAATTGATCTGTAAAAAAAAAAGTACTTTTTTTTTCACAAAAATGTTATTTAGCCTCAGTTTTTTCATTTTCACATGGGCAACAGGATAAAATGGATCCTAAAATTTGTTGGGCAATTTCTCCTGAGTACATCAATATCTCATATGTGGTCATAAACCACTGTTTGGGCGCACCGCAGGGCCTGGAAGGGAAGGAGCGCCATGTGACTTTTTGATTGGAAAATTAGCTCCAATCGTTAGCAGACACCATGTCGCATTTGGAGAGCCTCTGTGTGCCTAAACATTGGAGCTCCCCCACAAGTGACCCCATTTTGGAAACTAGACCCCCGAAGGAACTTATCTAGCTGTGTGGTGAGCACTTTGAACCCCCAAGTGCTTCACAGAAGTTTATAACGCAGAGCAGTGAAAATAAAAAATAATTTTTTTTTGCTCAAAAATGATTTTTTAGCCCGCTATTTTTTATTTTCACAAGGCTAACAGGAGAAATTGAACCACAAAAGTTGTTGTGCAATTTGTCCTGAGTACACTGATACCCCATATGTGGGGGGGAACCACTGTTTGGGAGCACGGGAGAGCTCAGAAGGGAAGGAGCGCCATTTTGGAATGCAGACTTTGATGGAATGTTCTGCGGGCGTCATGTTGCGTTTGCAGAGCCCCTGTGTGTCTAAACAGTAGAAACCCCCACAAGTGACCCCATTTTGGAAACTAGAACCCCCAAGGAGCTTATCTAGATGTGTAGTGAGCACTCTGAATCCCCAAGTGCTTCACAGAAGTTTATAAATGCAGAGCCATGAAAATAAAAAAATATTTTTTTTTCCTCAAAAATGATTTTTTAGCCCGCTATTTTTTATTTTCCCAAGGGTAACAGGATAAAGTGGACCCCAAAAGTTGTTGTCCAGTTTGTCCTGAGTACACTCGTACCCCATATGTGGGGGGAAACCACTGTTTGAGCGCACGGCATGGCTCAGAAGGGAAGGAGTGTCATTTGACTTTTTGAATGGAAAATTAGCTCCAATCGTTAGCGGACACCATGTTGTGTTTGCAGAGCCCCTGTGTGCGTAAACTTTGGAGCTACCCCACAAATGACCCCATTTTGGAAACTAGACCCCCTAAGGAACTTATCTAGATGCATAGTGAGCACTTTGAACCCCCAGGTGCTACACAGAAGTTTATAACGCAGAGCTGTTAAAATAAAAATATTTTTTTTTCCTCAAAAAATAAATTTTTAGAATGCTATTTTTTATTTTCACAAAGGTAACAGGATAAACTGGACCCCAAAAGTTGTTGTCCAGCTTGTCCTGAGTACGCTGGTACCCCATATGTGGGGGGACCACTGTTTGGGCACACGTTGGGGCTCAGAAGGGAAGTAGTGACGTTTTGAAATGCCGACTTGATAGAATGGTCTGTGGGCGTCATGTTACGTTTGCAGAGCCCCTGATGTACCTAAACAGTGCAAACCCCCCACAAATGACCCCATTTTGGAAACTAGATCACCTAAGGAACTAATCTAGATGTGAGGTGAGCACTTTGAACCCCCAAGTACTTCACAGAAGTTTATAACGCAGAGCTGTGAAAATAAAAAAAAAATTTTTTTTCCTCAAAAAATGATTTTTAGCCCACTATTTTTTATTTTCACAAGAGTAACAGGATAAAATTGGACCCCAAAAGTTGTTGTCCAGTTTGTCCTGAGTACGCTGGTACCCCATATATGGGGGGGACCACTGTTCGTGGACTCGTTGGTGCTCGGAATGGAAGTAGTGACGTTTTGAAATGCCGACTTGATGGAATGGTCTGTGGGCGTCATGTTACGTTTGCAGAGCCCCTGATGTACCTAAACAGTGGAAACCCCCAACAAGTGACCCCATTTTGGAAACTAGACCCCCCAAGGAACTTATCTAGATGTGTGGTGAGCACGATGAACCCCCAAGTGCTTCACAGAAGTTTATAACGCAGAACCGTGAAAATAAAAAATCTTTTTTTTCCACAAAAATAATTATTTTAGCCCCCATTTTTTTATTTTCCCAAGGGTAACAGGAGAAATTAGACCCCCAAAGTTGTTGTGCAATTTTTCCTGAGTACCCTGATACCCCATAAGTGGGGGTACACCACTGTTTGGGCACACGTCAGGGCTCGAAATGGAGGGAGCACCGTTTGACTTTTTGAACGCAAAATTGGCTGGAATAAATCATGGCTCCATGTCGCGTTTGGAGACCCTGTGATGTGCCTAAACAGTGGAAACCCCTCAATTCTATCTCCAACCCTAACCCCAACACACCCCTAACCCTAATCCCAACCCTAATCATAACCCTAACCACAACCCTAATCCCAACACACCCCTAACGAAATCCCAACTCTAACCCTAACCACAAGCCTAACTGTAATCCCAACCCCAACCCTAATCCCAATTCCAACCCTAACCCTAATTCCAACCCTAATCCTAATTCCAACCCTAACCCTAATTCCAACCCTAGCCCTAACCCTAGCCCTAACCCTAGCCCTAACCCTAACCCTAGCCCTAACCCTAGCCCTGGACCTAAACCTAATGGAAAAAAATATATATATTTTTTTATTTTATTATTTGTCCCTACCTATGGGGGTGATAAGGGGGGCGGTGATTTACTTTTTCTTTATTTTGATCACTATGAAAGTTTATCATAGTGATCAAAATAAATGAATCTGCAGCGTTGCAGATTCGATTCGGCGCACTGCGCATGCGCCCGCCATCTTCCAAGATGGCGGCGCCCATGACGCTGGACGGCGGGACACCGGGATGGATAGCGGGAGGTCGGAGGCACAAAGGAGGGTGAGAGTGGGTGATCGGAGGGGTGATCGGAGGGCTGGGGGGGTGGAGGGAAGACGGGGGGGCAGATTATGACGGCGGCTGTCGATCGGTGCCGTCAGACGGTGGCGGCAGCCGATCGGTGCCGTCAGTCGGTGTGGGGGGGGTCGGGTCTCGGTGTCCAGCCATGTCCGATGCTATTTCAGCATCGGCCATGGCTGGATTGTAATATTTCACCAATTTTCATTGGTGAAATATTACAATCGCTCTGATTGGCAGTTTCACTTTTAACAGCCATCAGAGCGATCGTAGGCACGTGGGGGCTAAGCCACACCCCCAGGTGTTAACTCTGAAGGGTCCTTTGTGTGCGGGTCGGATGACCTTTCAGTGACCCTGGTCACCCGACCCGCAGGGGGGCTATTTATAGCATGACGCCTACGTAGGCGTCATAGGTCGTTTGGGCACGACTTTTCATGACGCCTACGTAGGTGTCATGGGTCGTGAAGGGGTTAATTCTTCAATACAAAAAGAGAAACTCATATCTTATATAGAGTCATTACAGAGTGATCTATTTTAAGTGTTTATTCCTGTTAATGTTGATGATTATGGCTTACAGCCAATGAAAACCCAAAAGTCATTATCTCAGTAAATTAGATAAATTAGAATACTTTATAACACCAGCTTGAAAAATGATTTTAAAATCAGAAATGTTGGCAGACTGAAATGTATGTTCAGTAAAGCACTCAATACTTGGTAGGGGCTCCTTTTGCATCAATTACTATATCAATGCGGCGTGGCATGGAAGCTGTGACGTGAATCACTATAGTAATAGTAAATCCCAAAAATGGAGAGAAAGACTACTATAACAGATAGTAATGTAATACTACTTACTGGAAAAGTAAAGGGAGGTCAAACGACCTGAGGTCAGGTCCAGGAAATGGCGCAGTACAACAAGGGGTAGTCAGAGACGAAATCCAATTCACGAGCCGAGGTCAGTAAAAAAAGTAAGGCAATATAGTTTACAGTGAGGAGGCAAAAGAGAAGTCAGGTCACAAGTATATAGTTTAAGTCCAGGAAGGGAATAAAGTCAGGCTGGGTCAGGCGCAGAGCACCGAGTGATCAGACTTCCACAGGCAACAGCAAGTATATGATTGACACAGAGTGAAGGAGCTTAGCATGCTTAAGTAGAAGACTAATCAAGGAAAGTGAACACAGGTGATGCAGCACAAACCCCGCACAACCCTTACACAAAGTAACATATCAGATAGGAACAGAGTGGAGATCGTGAAAGAGGCGGTCAGCTGGTGGCACTGCTGATCTGTTTTGCAAGCCCAGGTTGCTTTGATAGCAGCCTTCAGCTCATCTGCACTGTTGGGTTTGGTGTCTCTCATCTTTCTCTTGACAATATCCCACAGATTCTCAATGGGGTTAAGGTCAGGTGATTTTGCTGGCCAATCACGCACAGTGATACTGTGTTTTTAACCCCTTTACCCACAAGGGTGGTTTGCATGTTAATGACCAGGCCAATTTTTACAATTCTGACCACTGTCCCTTTGTGAGGTAATAACTCTGGAACACTTAGATGGATCCCGGTGATTCTGACATTGTTTTCTCGTTACATATTGTACTTCATGATAGTGGTAAAATATCTTGGATATGACTTGCGTTTATTTGTGAAAAAAAAACAGAAATTTGGTGAAAATTTTGCAATTTTTCAAATTTGAATTTTCATGCCCTTTAAAACAGAGAAATATGTCACACAAAATTGTTAATAAATAACATTTCCAATATGTCTACTTTACATCAGCACAATTTTGGAACCAAAATTTTATTTTATTAGGAAGTTACAAGGGTTAACAGTTGACCAGCGATTTCTCTTTTTTACACCATTTACTTTAGGGACCACATCACGTTTGAAGTCACTTTGAGGGGCTATATCATATACAATACCCAAAAGTGACACCATTCTAAAAACTGCACCTCTGAAGGTGCTCAAAACCACATTCAAGAATTTATTAACCCTTCAGGTGCTTCACAGGAATTTTTAGAATGATTAAAAAAATGAACATTTAACTTTTTTTCACAAAAAAATTATTTCAGCTCCAATTTGTTTTATTTTACCAAGGGTAACAGGAGAAATTGGACCCCAAAAGTTTTACAATTTTTCCTGAGTACGCTGATACCCCATATATGCAGGTAAACTACTGGTTGGGTGCACGGCAGAGCTCGGAAGGGAAGGAAGGCTGTTTGACTTTTCAGTGCAAAATTAGCTGGAATTGATAGCGGACGCCATGCCGCATTTGGAGAGCCCCTGATGTGACTAAACTGTGGAAACTGCCACAAATTACACACAATTTTGGAAAGTAGACCCCCTAAAGAACTTATCTAGATGTGTGGTGAGGTGAGTACTTTGAACCCCCAAGTGCTTCACAGAAGTTTATAATGTAGATCTGTAAAAATAAAAAAATCTTATTTTTTTCACAAAAATGATCTTTTAGTCCCCAATTTTTTATTTTCCCAAAGGTAACAGGAGAAATTGGACCCCAAAAGTTATTGTGCAATTTGTCCTGAGTATGCTGATACCCCATATGTGGGTTAAGTCACTGTTTGGGTGCATGGCAGAGCTCGGAAGGGAAGGAGAACCATTTGACTTTTTCAACGCAGAATTGGCTGGAATTGAGATTAGATGCATGTCACGTTTGGAGAGCCCCTGATGTGCCTAAACAGTGGAAATTCCCCAATTCTAGTTCCAACCCTAACCCCAACACACCCCTAACCCTAATCCCAACCCTAACCATAACCCTAACCATAAACATAACCCTAACACACCCCTAACCCTAATCCCAACCCTAACCCTAATCCCAACCCTAACCCTAACCCTAAGTTTAGTCCCAACCCTAGCCCTAACTTTAGCCCCAACCCTAACCCTGAGATTAGTCCCAGCCCTATCCCTAACTTTTGCCCCAGCCCTATCCCTAACTTTAGCTCCAGCCCTAACCCTAACACTCTCCCTAACCCAAACCATAACCCTAATGGGAAAATGGAAATAAATACACTTTTTTATTTTATTATTGTTCCCTAACTAAGCAGGCGATAAAGACGGGTTTGATTTACTATTTATAGAGGGTTTTTATGTTTGGCAGCTGTCACACACTAAAGATGCTTTTTATTTAAAAAAAATAGTTTTGCATCACCACATTTTGAGAGCTATCATTTTTCCTTATTTTGGCCCACAGAGTCATGTGGGGTCTTGCTTTTAGCGGGACGAGTTGACGTTTTTATTAGTACCATTTTCGGGGACATGACATTTTTTGTTCACTTTTTTGGGAGGCAGAATGAACAAAAACCAGCAATTCATCAATTTCTTTTGAGGGGGAGCATTTATACTGTTCCACATGTGGTAAAATTGATAAAGCAGTTTTATTCTTCGGGTCAGTACGGTGACAGTGATACCTCATTTATATCATTTTCATAATAATAACTATTTTATAGAAAAAAAATATTTTTGCATCGCTTTATTCTGA
The DNA here is from genome assembly GCF_039654945.1 of Dendrobates tinctorius. NCBI lineage: Eukaryota > Metazoa > Chordata > Amphibia > Anura > Dendrobatidae > Dendrobates > Dendrobates tinctorius. The sequence goes on along the minus strand of NW_027361807.1, from coordinate 2,418,796 downwards.
GAGCTATAACTTTTTTATTTTTCTGGTGATGGAGCTATATGGTGTGCAAAATTTTGTGGCTGTAGCTACGACAGTGCAGATGCCAATACAGAGAGAGAGAGAGAGATTCTGGCTAAATCAGTGTCTGGTGGATCCGCCAGAGAAAAAAAACGTTGCAAGCTCCGTTTTGAAATCTTTGAGGATGGTGACGGAAAGCAACTTTTGGCGGATCCGCAAAAAAACGGATGAAACGGACGGCAATCCGTCACAATCCGCCAATAATGGAAGTCAATGGGGAAAAAAACGGATCCTCAAAAGAAAATTGCGGATCCGTTTTTTTCAAAACCTGGCGGATTGTGACTGATTGTAAAAAACTGAAGTGTGAAAGAGGCCTTAGATAGGGGTTTAGAGGATATTATACAAAGATTATTAATCATTTGTGGGGTGGGGAGGATGCTGTATAGAGACTTAAAATTAATTGAGGGTTGAGGATGCAAAGTCTCTAATAGCATCCTCTCTCATTCCCCAATTTCTTATCCAGTTGAAACCAGAAGTTTACATACACTAAATAAAAATACACTTATGAATGTTTTTCTTAATATCTGACATGAAATCAGAATAAACTGTTCCCGTTTTAGGTCAGTTAGGATTACCATAATTATTAATATTTGCCAAATGCCAAAATAATGAGAGAGAATGATTTAAGGCATTTTCATTACTGCAAAGTTTACATACACTACGATCACTATGCCTTTAAACAATTCTGGACTGCCCATATGATGATGTCATGTGTTTGGAAGCTGCTGATTTTCTGTTTCTGCCATATTGACCAAAAAAAAGAGTTATGGCTCTGGGAAGAAGGGGAGCAAAAAACAAAACTCAAAAACTGAAATACCCCTGGTCATATTAAGAGGATAATGGGTGCAGAAAATGTGCAGAAAATCTGCAACATGAAAAGCTCATCATAGGAACGTAGCCTTATAAGAGAACATTCTGATAATTTCGTAAGGTTATATTCCCACTATGAGCTCTTGATGTGGCAGATTTTCTGAACTATTTCTTCACCGATCAAGCAAAATAGATCACTTGCATTTTTTTTAAAGTACGCAAAAACTCACATAAACATAACTTTACATTTTGTATTGATATATAACTTTAAGGTTTTGTTCCCACAATAAGTTTTTGATGTTGCAGATTTTCTGTGCCATTTCTGCACCTATTAGGTAAAATAGGTTACTTGCATTTTTTAGAAATACACAGCATAAGAAAAGTCTTACCTTTTGTAATTTTAAGGCACACATTCAGTAGAGTCATATGTTAAAGTTTGGGCACCCCTATTAATGTTAACCTTTTTTCTTTTTAACAATTTTGGTTTTTGCAACAGCTATTTCAGTTTCATATATCTAATAACTGATGGACTCAGTTATATTTCTGGATTCAAATGAGGTTTATTGTACTAACAGAAAATGTGCAATCTGCATTTTAACAAAATTTGACCGGTGCAAAAGTATGGGCACCTCAACATAAAAGTGACATTAATATTTCGTAGATCCTCCTTTTGCAAAAATAACAGCCTCTAGTCGCTTCCTGTAGCTATTAATGAGTTCCTGGATCCTGGATGAAGGTATTTGTAACCATTTCTGTTTACAAAACAATTCCAGTTCAGTTAAGTTTGATGGTCGCCGAGCATGGACAGCCCGCTTCAAATCATCCCACAGATGTTCAATGATATTCAGGTCTGGGGACTGGGATGGCCATTCCAGAACATTGTAATTGTTCCTCTGCATGAATGCCTGAGTAGATTTGGAGCGGTGTTTTGGATCATTGTCTTGCTGAAATATCCATCCCCTGCGTAACTTCAACTTCGTCACTGATTCTTGCACATTATTGTCAAGAATCTGCTGATACTGAGTTGAATCAATGCGACCCTCAACTTTAACAAGATTCCCGGTGCCGGCATTGGCCACACAGCCCCAAAGCATGATGGAATCTCCACCAAATTTTACTGTGGGTAGCAAGTGTTTTTCTTGGAATGCTGTGTTTTTTAGCCTCCATGCATAACGCCTTTTTGTATGACCAAACAACTCAATCTTTGTTTCATCAGTCCACAGGACCTTCTTCCAAAATGTAACTGGCTTGTCCAAATGTGCTTTTGCATACCTCAGGCGACTGTTTGTGGCGTGCTTGCAGAAACGGCTTCTTTCGCATCACACTCCCATACAGCTTCTCCTTGTGCAAAGTGCGCTGTATTGTTGACCGATGCACAGTGACACCATCTGCAGCAAGATGATGCTGCAGGTCTTTGGAGGTGGTCTGTGGATTGTCCTTGACTGTTCTCACCATTCTTCTTTGCCTTTCTGATATTTTTCTTGGCCTGCCACTTCTGGGCTTAACAAGAACTGTACCTGTGTTCTTACATTTCCTTACTATGTTACTCACAGTGGAAACTGACAGGTTAAATCTCTGAGACAACTTTTTGTATCCTTCCCCTGAAAAGCTATGTTGAACAATCTTTGTTTTCAGATCATTTCAGAGTTGTTTTGAGGAGCCCATGATGCCAATCTTCATAGGAGAATCAAATAGGAGAACTACTTGCAAGTGGCCACCTTAAATACCTTTTCTCATGATTTGATACACCTGGCTATGAAGTTCAATGCTCAATGAGGTTACAAAACCAATTTAGTGCTTCAGGAAGTCAGTAAAAAGTAGTTAGGAGTGTTCAAATCAAGAAAATGATAAGGGTGCCCATACTTTTGCACCGGTCAAATTTTGTTTAAATGCAGATTGCACATTTTCTGTTAGTACAATAAACCTCATTTGAATCAAGAAATATAACTGAGTCCATCAGTTATTAGATATATGAAATTGAAATAGCTGTTGCAAAAAACAAAATTGTTATAAAGAAAAAAGGTTAACATTAATAGGGGTGCCCAAACTTTAACATATGACTGTATTTGGTCAGTATTTGACATCAGTGTTTGTAAGCCAAAACCAGGAGTGGAACAATCAGAGGAAAGTGTAATAGAAACTGTTATGGAAATATATATGTATATGTATTTCATCTAGATCTCACTTGCCTGCTATAGGCTATATGCTATATACTTATGTACCCATATACACTCTAAAGTATATATTTCTATATGCGCACTTAGAGATATATTCACAGCTGTTCTGAACTTTGTAATCAGTTGCTAAAGAAGACCTAAACCATGAAGCCAGAGCATTGTCTTGTGACATTTGTCCCAGACAATACAGAAGAGGAAGTTAGGCCAGATGGTCCAAGCCGATATTGGAGTCTTGCTGACATTGTAAGACAAGGGGCAGTATATCATCTGATGCTTAAGTCACCTTAGGTCGGACACCCATATATGTTCATGTATTTAAACTGACCATTTAGATAAGAAGTTCAGCCTTTATGTTAATGAGCAACCACTCCTTTGTACGAACTGATAAAAAACCAAGAATGTGAATAAACTGGCAGAGTTCTGCTGGAATGAGTTGTTGCTAACCAAGTGTAGCTTCCTCTTTTCCTTTGAGCGCTCAATAAGAGTCTGTCTAATTTGGGCAGGACACAGCATGCACAAGGGTATATCTACCCATATAAATTTCTACATCAAAACACGTTACCACTTTTGTATTATTCACAAACTCCTGGTTTTGGCTTACAAATACTGAGGTAAAATACCGACCAAACACTGAGGTAAAATACTGACCAAATACTGAGGTAAAATACTGAACAAATACTGAGGTAAAATACTAACCAAACACTGAGGCAAAATACTGACCAAATACTGAGGTAAAATACTAAAACACTAAGGTAAAATACTGATCAAACACCGAGGTAAAATACCTACCAAACACTGAGGTAAAATACTGACCAAACACTGAGGTAAAATACTGACCAAATACTGAGGTAAAATACTGATCAAACACTGAGATAAAATACTGACCAAATACTGAGGTAAAATACTAAAACACTGAGGTAAAATACTGACCAAATGCTGAGGTAAAATACAGACTAAACACTGAGGTAAAACACTGACCAAACTATGAGGTAAAATGTTGACCAAATACTGACGTAAAATACTGATCAAACGCTGAGGTAAAATACTAAAACATTGAGGTAAAATACTGACCAAACACTGAGGTAAACCACTAACCAAATACTGAGGTAAACCACTGACCAAATACTGAGGTAAAATACTGACCAAATACTCTTTAACGCTTCTGCCAGTTTTAGTCAGGGGGACTGTCATGGTCCAGTCCGGAGTTTATCTTCTGCTGTTGTCACTCCGGACTGGTCATGCGGGGGTTAATCTCAGCCTCTTTCTGGAGCTAGCTGGGCTATTTCAGTCTCTCACAGCCTGCTGACCAGTGTTAGTGATAGCTCAATCTTCCAGTTTAGAGCCTCTGACCCTTGTACCCTGGTGATCCTCCTGCCTTTGACTGATATTCACGTGTATGACCCGGACAGATCTCTGATCCCTTCTCTTGGTATTCATCTCTGCTGTTACATTACCTCACTGGCATCTGACCCCCCGGCTTGTACCCCGACCACATATTTCGTCTCATGTTTTGGACCCCATGCTCATGTTCTGGCTTTCTGATTCTCAGCTTGGTATTTTGACTAGGTGTATTGCTGCTCCTTCTGGTACGTCTGCTCCTGCTAGATTCTGACTTGGTTCGTCTGACTATTCTCTCTCGTTACCTGTGGCACCTGTGCTGTTGCTCAGGGTTGCTGCTCTTAGTGTGTAAACTCTCTTCCCTCACCAGCTCCCCCTGGTGGAGGTTTCACTACATTATCACTAACCTATAAATTTAAATGGGATTTTGCACTTTTTTTTTCTTTGGTCATGGATCTGCTGCATAACTTGGCAGATCAAGTGTCCAGTTTGACGCAGATGGCGCAGGACTTTTCTGTGAATCATCAGTCCCTTGTCATGTCTCATACCCACATACAGAAAGAACTGACTGAGACTATTAAGACCATGCAGGGAAACACCTATCATATTGTTTGTCCACCAGGTGACTCTGTAGATGTTATTTTGCACTCTCCTGAACCCTCAGTTAAACTTCCTGACACATTTTCTGGCGAAAAGGATAAATTTCACATATTCAAGGAGAGTTGTAAATTATGGTTTTCTCTTAGACCCCGATCGTCTGGGGATGAGACTCAGCGGGTGGGGATTGTTATCTCCTTACTTAGGGAGGGTCCCCAATCCTGGGCTTTCTCGTTGCCCCCTACTGCCCCTGATCGGATGTCGGTAGATAGGTTCTTTGAAGCCCTAGGACTTATCTATGACGAACCGGACCGTGTTAGGGTGGCAGAGGACACTATTATGTGTCTGGGGCAAGGGAAGCACTCAGCTGAATGGTACAGCTCCGAATTCCGTCGATGGTCCACTGAGGTGTGCTGGGACGATTCCGCACTGAGATGTCTGTTCAGGAGGGGACTGTCGGTTTGCTTGAAGGACGCTCTGGCTCTCCATCCACCTCCCAGCTCATTGGAGGAGGCTATGACTCAGGCTATCTGTATGGATCGGAGACTGCGGGAGAGAGGTGTTACTCAGCGAGGGTTTCCATTTTTCCCTGGTAACCCTGATGTTTTGCTTCCATCTGAACCTATGGAGGTGGGAGCCACCGACCCCCAGGAGGAGAGGAAACGGCGACGTGATGGAAAGTTGTGTTTTTACTGCGGAGATCCCGAACATTGGAAAAAAGACTGCCCCTCCTGTCCTCCGACTAACAAGCGGCTGAGTCTGGGTGATAATCGTGGAGGTCACCCAGACTCTCAGGTACCTTTTTCTTCATTTTCAAAGATACTGCTAAAGGTGGAACTTGGTGTTGAGAACGGCTTTTTCCATACGTCGGCTTTTGTAGACTGTGGGTCATCCCTGAACCTGATTGACTCTAAGCTGGCGGCTCGCTGTAGATTAGTGACAGTTAGGTTGGGGACTCCCTTAAAAATTGTGACTATTGACGCTACACCTCTCACTAAGGATGGTCTCCATTTCATTTCTAAAGAATTCACAATAAGGGTGGGGCCCTACACCAGGAGCGCATGTCATGCTTTGTTTTGGATAACCTCCCTGCTGGCCTGGTGATAGGGTTTCCCTGGTTGCAATGGCATAACCCGGTTATTGACTGGGGGTCCCGGGATATTGTTAAATGGGAACCTGGTTGTTCTGAAATTGTCTTGCTACTGTGTCTATGTCATCCGTCAGTCTGGAGGGTATTCCGGAGTACCTGAAGGATTTTGAGGATGTGTTCTCTGAAAAGGAGGCTGAGGTTCTACCACCACACCGCCCATTCGATTGTGCCGTGGATCTTGTTCCCGGTGCCAAATTGCCCAAAGCCCAGCTGTACAATCTCTCCGGCCCTGAGCGGTCTGCTATGAAGGAGTATATCTCTGTGAGCCTCCATAAAGGGCATATACGGCCATCTGTGTCTCCTGTGGCAGCAGGGTTCTTTTTTGTAAAAAAAAAAAAAAGATGGTGGTTTACGCCCATGCCTCGATTTTCGAGAACTGAATAAAATAACCATAAGAAACACTTATCCTCTCCCACTGATACCTGATTTGTACAATCAATTGTCAGGGGCCAGGTGGTTCTCTAAGTTGGACCTCAGGGGAGCATACAATCTCATCTGTGTGCGGGAGGGGGATGAATGGAAAACTGCGTTTCTCACCTCTGAGGGTCTGTTTGAAAATTTGGTTATGCCCTTTGGTTTGACTAACGCACCAGCGGTATTCCAAAATTTCATTAACCATGTTTTTTCTAATTTTATTGGACGCTTTGTAGTTGTTTATCTTGATGACATACTCATATATTCTTCTGATAGACAAAGTCATATTGGTCATCTTCATGCAGTTCTCCAGAGGCTCAGGGAGAACTCACTCTTTGCCAAATTGGAGAAATGTTCATTTTTTACTCAAGAATTGTCCCTTCTAGGGGTCATCCTGTCCAATGAGGGGTTTCGTATGGACCCTAGGAAGGTACAGGCCATTGTGGATTGGGTGCTACCCAGAGATCTCAAGGGTCTTCATCGATTTCTGGGTTTCGCCAATTATTATAGAGAATTCATCAAGGGGTTCTCTCAAGTGGTCAAACCCCTCACTGATCTCACCCAAAAGGGGGCGGATCTCAAAAACTGGTCACCTCCAGCTGTGGCGGCGTTTTCTTTGCTAAAAGAGCGTTTTATGACTGCTCCGGTACTGGTTCAACCTGACTTGTCTAAACCATTCATCATAGAAGTGGATGCCTCTGAGGTGGGAGTTGGGGCTGTGTTGTCCCAGGGGCCCACCACATTAGCTAACTTAAGATCCTATGCTTTCTTTTCTAAAAAATTTTCCTCTGCTGAAAGAAATTATGATGTGGGTAACCGAGAGTTGTTGGCCATTAAATTGGCTTTTGAAGAATGGAGGCATTTTTTGGAGTGGGCTGTCCATCGTATCACTGTCATTAAAGATCACAAGAACCTGTCTTACATCAAATCCGCCAAACGTCTGACTCCGAGACAGGCAAGGTGGTCACTTTTTTTTTCCCGATTTCAGTTTTCCATCACTTTCAGACCAGGTTCCAAGAATGTGAAGACGGATGCCTTGTCTCGCAGCCTAGATCCGGTATCGCCTCCTGAGCCTCCTTCCTCCATTCTTCAGCACGGGGTGGTGGTGGCTGTGGTGTCCCCGAGATTGGAGCAGGAGATTCGTGAGGCCCAATCTCTTGCTCCTCCATCCATACCTGAAAATAAGTACTTTGTGCCTGTCCAGTATCGGTTAAGGGTGCTTCGGGAGTTCCACGACTCAGCTCTGAGTGGGCATCCTGGAATCTCGGCCACTCGTAAAGCCATCACTAGGCTGTTCTGGTGGCCCTCGTTGACTTCTGACGTCACTGGTTTTGAGTCCTCCTGTGAAATTTGTGCCCGCGCTAAAGCCTCCCACAACCGGCCGGCTGGGGAATTGGTGCCACTGCCAATTCCGGATAGACCGTGGACTCATCTGTCCATGGATTTCATCACCGATCTCCCACCCTCTTATGGCAAAACCATGATCTGGGTAGTTGTGGATAGGTTCAGTAAACAAGCACATTTTGTACCCTTAACGGGCCTTCCTAATGCTGAGACTCTATCTAAGCTATTCACTGAGCATGTGATTCGGTTGCATGGTGTGCCTGTCAGTGTGGTGTCTGATAGAGGGGTGCAATTTGTGGCAAAATTCTGGAGAGCTTTTTGTAAAAGGCTGGGCATCAGTCTGACCTTTTCATCGGCCTACCATCCCGAGACCAATGGTCAGACTGAAAGGACCAATCAGTCTTTGGAGCAGATCCTGCCGTGTCTTGTCACATCCAGACAGGATGATTGGTGCTCTGTGATGCCTATAACAGAATTCGCCTTCAATAATCGTGTCAATCAGTCTACTGGTACTTCTCCTTTCTTCTGCAACTATGGGTTTCACCCTCATTTTGGTGAATTCTCCAGACTAGATTCGGAGTGTCCAGGGGCTGATTCGGCCTTTTTGCGGTTGGAGGAGGTTTGGAGGGAGGTTCAGAGAAACATTGGGGAGGCTCAGGGCAAATATAAATTTTTTGCGGATAAACGACGCTCGGTGGGGCCGACTTATCAGGTGGAGGATAAGGTATGGTTATCCACCAAAAACATAAGGGTGAGAATTCCCTCTGCTAAGTTGGGTCTCAAGTTTATTGGTCCGTATGACAATTTAGAGGTGATTAATCCTGTGGCCTTTCGCCTGCTTTTGCCTCCGTCATTACGGATTCCTAATGTGTTCCATAAGGCGCTTCTGAAGCCGTCGGTGCCTTCCTCTGATGAGTCTCCCTCGCACCCGCCGCCTGTTATGGTAGATGGTCATACCGAATACGAGGTGGAACAGGTGGTGGATTCTCACATGTTCCGTCGTTCACTTCAGTACTTGGTCCATTGGAAAAGATACGGTCCTGAGGATCGGTCATGGGTGCCGGCGCGGTCAGTCCATGCGGATCGGTTGGTCCGGTCCTTTCACGCTCGTCATCCAGGGAAGCCTGGGGGTCCAGTGGCCCCCCATTGAGAGGGGGGTACTGTTATAGTCCAGTCCGGAGTTTATCTTCTGCTGTCTTCACTCCGGACTGATCATGCAGGGGTTATTCTCCTCAGCCTCGTTCTGGAGCTAGCTGGGCTATTTCAGTCTCTCACAACCTGCTGACCAGTGTTAGTGATAGCTCAAGCTTCCAGTTTAGAGCCTCTGACCATTGTACCTTGGTGATCCTCCTGCCTTTGACTGATATTCACGTGTATGATCCGGACTGATCTCTGACCCCATCTCTTGGTATTCGTCTCTGCTGTTATGTTCCCTCTCTGGCATCTGACCCCCCGGCTTGTACCCCGACCACGTATTTCATCTCACGTTTTGGATCCCGTGCTCATGTTTTGGCTTTCTGACTCTCGGCTTGGTATTTTGACTAAGTGTATTGCTGCTCCTTCTGGTACATCTGCTCCTGCTAGTTTCTGACTCGGTTCATCTGACTATTCTCTCTCGTTACCTGTGGCACCTGTGCTGTTACTCAGAGTTGCTGCTCTTAGTGTGTAACCTCTCTTCCCTCACCAGCTCCCCCTGGTGGAGGTTTCACTACAGGGACATACCCAGCCTGCTGCCCAGGTAGGGAGGACATCAGTGCTGGGCTGACTGCACCTACACACACAGACTACATCTGCCTGCTACAATCCCCTCTTGCAGTGAGGAATCCAGACTGTTTTTACCTTGTGCTCTGGCGGACTAAATGCTACAGCACTATTTCCCAGGAAGGCTTATGTAATGCTAGAAATGCCACTCTTCTTGTACATAGCGAGGCTGGAGTGGGCAGAGCTGGCACTACACTTGCAGCACCAGTCAGTGGACAGCTCCGCTCTGCAGTACTATGACCCAGATAACTGGCATCCTGCTCTTGCTATAGCCCACCTCCAGGCATTGTCCTCCCCTCAACCAATGTCATCTGGTGCTTGATTGCAAATTTCAGGCTACAGGGATCCATACACACACAGCATCAATCCCAGAAAGACTGCAATAAGCATTCTGTGTGTGGAGTGAGTGTGGCTATGCAGAGTGGGTGGGGCTATGTGGAGTGGGCGTGGCTTGATACACACACTCAGTCATATATATATATATATATATATAGATAAGTGCCATATAATCATGTCATCAACACATTTGATAAAATAAAAACAAAGTGGACAACCTGTCACTCAGGGCACCGCACCAGGCAGGGCAGAGTTCTCAGGAGTGGACCCTCTGGACCGTGGCACCGAGGGACCCCGAACGAGCAACCAGGTGTGGCCGACCCCTATACAGGGACCGTTAGGCGCAGGTCCGGGGGTTCGAATGCCACGGTTGCCGGAACCAAGAGGTGTGGCTCGGAATGGATCCGGTAGACTGGACTGGAACAGGACAGCGAGCTGGAACCCGGGTTGGCACGGCTTGTGACGGACAGCAGGTATGGACTTGGGTAGACAGTGCTGGAGCAGGTACGGAGACTGGACTGGAACAGGTACAGATGCAGGACTGGAGCTGGTACGGACCCAGGACTGGGACAGGTGCGAACACGGAACTGGAGCAGGTGCGGACACAGGACTGGAACAGGTACGACCACAGGACTGGAGCAGGTGCGGACACAGGGCTGGAGCAGGTACGGACACAGGGCTGGAGCAGGTACGGACACAGGGCTGGAGCAGGTACGGACACAGGGCTAGAGCAGGTACGGACACAGGACTGGAACAGGTGCGGACACAGGGCTGGAGCAGGTACAGACACAGGACTGGAACAGGTGCGGACACAGGGCTGGAACAGGTATGACCACAGGACTGGAGCAGGTGCAGACACAGGGCTGGAGCAGGTATGGACACAGGGCTGGAGAAGGTACGGACACAGGGCTGGAGCAGGTACGGACACAGGACTGGAACAGGTGTGGACACAGGGCTGGAGCAGGTACAGACACAGGACTGGAACAGGTGCGGACACAGGGCTGGAGCTGGAGGAGACAAGAGAGATTAGCACAAGGAGCCTGATGACAGGCGAGCGCACGGACCCAAGAGTGCTGAAGGAACAACAGCGGTCAGGCGCCTCCACTAAGGGAGGACGACCTGATATAGCTGCCGCTGCTCCCCCATTGACCCGGCGGCGCTATCAGGGCAGGGCGCCGCCGGAGGCCGGGTCAGATGGGGAGAGCCGCGGTGACGTCACCAGCCGCAGGCCGCACAGAGGAGGAAGCCGACGTCGGGGCTGGGAGGAGCGGGGCTGCCGGACACGGTAAGTATGGCCGCGCGCGCTGGGACACCTGGCGGGGAGCGTGGCAGGGGACCCGGGGGCCGAGACAGCACGGCCAGGGACCGTGACACAACCCCTTTAATGTTATTAGAACATTTGCCAGGACAGAAGTAATTTTAGTTACCTCAAAGAGGTGATCCACTACACTGTATAATGTGCCCATCAATTTACACCTTTTAACTCTTAGTGATAGAGCCAATTTGGTACTTAATGACCAGGCCAATTTTTACAATTCTGACTGCGACTTTATGAGGGTATAGCTCTCAAACGCTTCAATGTGTCTCACTAATTCTGAGATTTTTATTAAATTTCTTCGATGTAACTTGTGCTTATTTATGAAAAAAAAACAAATTTGGCAAAAATTTTGAAAATTTTGCAATTTTAAATTTTTGTACCCTTAAATCAGAGAGTGGTGTCACACAAAATAGTTAATAAATAACATTTCCCACTTGTCTACTTTACAGAATCACAAGTTTGGAAACATAATTTTTTTGTTAGGATGTTATAAGGGTTAAAAGTTGACCAGCGATTTCTCATTTTTCCAACAAAATTTACAAAACCATCTTTTTTAGGGACCACCTCACATTTAAAGTGAGTTTGGGGGGTTAATATAGCAGAAAATACCCAAAAGTGACAACATTCTAAAAACTGCACACCTCAAGGTGCGCAAAACCACATTCAAGAAGTTTATTAACCCTTCAGATGCTTCACGAGAACTAAAGCAATGTGGAAGGAAAAAATTAACATTTTACTTTGTTCCACAAAAAGTTTACTTTGGAACCAATTTTTTTTTTTCACAAGGGTACCAGGAGAAAATGGACCACAAAATTTGTTGTGCAATTTCTCCTGGGTACACCAATACCCAATATGTGGGGGAAAGTCACTGTTTGGGTGCATGGCAGGGCTCAGAAGGAGGGAGCACCGTTTGACTTTTTCAATGCAAAATTGGCTGGAATTGAGATCAGACGCATGTCGCGTTTGGAGACCCCCTGATGAACCTAAACTGTGGAAACCCCCCAATTCTAACTCCAACCCTAACCCCAACATACCACTAACCCCAATCTCAACCCTAACTACAACCCTAAACCAAACACCTAAACCAAACACACCCCTAACCCTAATCCCAAACCTAACCGTAATCCCAACCATAACCACAACCCTAACTTTAGCGCAACTCTAACCCTAACTTTAGCCCAACCCTAACCCTAACTTTAGCCCAACCCTAACCCTTATGGAAAAATGGAAATTAATACATTTTTTTATTTTATTATTTTTACCTAACTAAGTGGGTGGTAAAGGAGAGTTTGATTTACTTTTTTTTTTTTTAATTTTGATCACTGTGATAGGGTCTATATGGGCCTGTGAGGGGCATTATTGCTTCTTGCTCAGTCCACATCACGTGACCACAGCTGCAGTCATCGCTGACATTGGCTGACGTCACATCAACTTCCGGAGTTCCTTGATTTACCCAAGTGTGACCGGGTCGCACGCAACCCCCCTAATTGACTGGGCTCTGGGCGGCGTTTCACCGCACGTCACAGGCCAGTATCCAGTGTGTGCTTGCGGCCAAATGAAAGCAGAGGAGAGAGGAAAAGTGTTTGCTTGATACTGGGCTGTGATGTGTGGTGAAACGCCGCCTACAGCCCAGTCAGAGGTGGTACGTGCGACTGGGTCACGTCAGGGTGAGTCAAGGAAGTACGGAAGTGGGCATGATATCAGCAGATGTCAGCAGTGGCTGGAGCCGGCGTCATAAGATGCTGACTGAGCAAGCAGCGATAGCGCCGCTCACAGGCCCATATGTCAGCATAACATATTTCCATAATATGCAAAAGATGTAAATCGATGGGCACATTATACAATGTAGGGGACCACCTCTTCAACTATGAACTGGACCTCAATTGAAAGACCATAAACTTTCACATTAACTTAACAATATCATTTTAGAATACTTCGTTCTACCATATGTGGCCTTCAGAACAAAAATGTATACAAACCATGAGTATTTCTTCCAGTTCATTGTCCCTAATGTCGCTGGCAAGGGTGCACCACCACCTGTTCACAAAACTCGACCAAAATCATATTATAGGGGAAATAAAATATGGATCGGGAACAGGATGAATGTTTGAACTCAGACATGTGGCCTAACACAGGCTTATTTTTATAATGTGCATTATGTTTTCTCAGCCCCTATTTTTAGTATTATTCCCCCTCCACCACCCTCCCTACTCTTTACTGGAAGCAGCATGCACTCCTACGTATGTCTGCTGTTGCTAGGCAGCCTGCTTCAACGTGAATACGGATTGGATCAGCCAGCAGGATGAACACTAAGGATGTTACACACATAAAGAGAGAATGTGAGATTACAAAGAAAGTGTGGAAAGGAAGTGTGGGAGGTAAAATGAGCAAAAAGGAGAAAGAAATACACGAGACAGCAACAGTGACCACTGTTCGGCCTTCTAGTGTCTCGTATGTGGTCAATCAAGTCTCAACAGGTAGATAAGAAAAATATTGGCAATGATTACATTTCATTTGTCCATAGTATAATGTACAATTAGTTCCATGCTTTTATCGCATTTATATCACTGAGATTTCTCCCTGCATTTTATTATGATGGTTTCACATTGATTTCACGTGGACTAAGTGTCATATATGGTTTGGCCATTTAATAATTCCCCAGAAAATGATAGCTGTTACAGTATGCAGTATTAAATAATTATGAAGTGCTTTGTGTTTTGCTCTAGATGAAATCATTTCATTTAATGTATATTTTATTCTCATCGGTTCTGGAGATTAGGAAAGGAAATGTAAAGCCATCTCAAACAAACAAAATCTTGAAATTCTTGAATAGTACTCTATATATCATTAGGCATTATAGGCATTACATATGACACAATCTCCATAATACAGTAGCTGTTAATAATGCATACTAAGTAAAAAAAAAAAGTCTTTCATGTACTGAAAAATGACTTGAATCTTAGGGTTGTTATGGAATCTTGTCACTTGATAGGATGCATCAATACACTATTATTTTCTTCCTATCAGAAAATCAAAAGCCAACTAGTAATCTGACGATTGCCTTCATGATGCCAAAGTTAGAAATAACAAGAAACAAGAGTAAATACAGTGGGGAATATTTGATACACTGCTGATTTTGCAAGTTTTCCCACCTACAAAGAATGGAGAGGTCTGTAATTTTTAGGGTTGTTTTAATTCAACTGAGACAGAATATAAAAAAAATTCAGAAAACCACATTGTATGATTCTTACTTATTTCATGCAATAAAATGCAAATTAATTAAGCATTTGATCACCTACCAACCAGCAAGAATTCTCTCTCACAGACTTGTTAGTTTTTCTTTAAGAAGCCCTCCTACTCTGCACTCATTACCTGTATTAATTTCACCTGTTTGAACTCATTACCTGAATAAAAGACACCTGTCAACATAATCGATCACACTACAACCTCTCTACCATGCTCAAGACCAAAGAGCTGTCTAAGCACACCAGGGATAGAATTGCAGACCTGCACAAGGTTGGGATGGGCTACAGGACAATAGGCAATCAGCTTGGTGAAATGGCAACAACTGTTTGCACAATTATTAGAAAATTGAAGAAACACAAGATGACTCTCAATTTTCCTCGGTCTGGGACTCCATGCAAGATCTCACCTTGTGGGATAAGGATGATTCTGAGAAATGTCAGGAATCAGCCCAGAACTACAGGGTGGGCCATGTATATGGATACACCTAAATAAAATGGGAATGGTTGGTGATATCAACTCCCTGTTTGTAGCACTTTAGTATATGGGAGGGGGAAAACTTTTCAAGATGGGTGGTGACCATGGTGGCCATTATGAAGTCGGCCATTTTGCATCCAACTTTATTTTTTTCAATAGGAAGAGGGTCATGTGACACATCAAACTCATTGAGAATTTCACAAGAAAAACAAAAGTGTGCTTTATTTTAATGTAACTTTATTCTTTCATGAGTTATTTACAAGTTTCTCTTTGTTTACAGCCATTAACATGTTGCAGAGGTTAACACGTGAGGAGCGGATAGAAATTGTGTTGATGTCTGGTGAATGCACTAGATTTCAATGCAAGACACCCTATGCAAGAGAATTGTCATCATTCCCATTTTATTTAGGTATAGCCATATAAATGGCCCACCCAAAAATGTTTGCCTCATCACTGAACATAATGTTTTGTGTAAACTGAGAGTCCTGTTCCAATTCTTGTTTTGCCAATTCTGCAAAGTCAGCACGCCGATCTGGCATCAGTCTAACATCCCTTCAGCGGATATTAGCTACTCACAAATGGCACTCTTACAAAATCTAGCTGCTGCAGCATCTCAACGAGGATGACCCAGATCGTCACGCTCAATTAAATCCCATTATCAAATTATTTAATCGAACCTTTTCAGCCAATGGCTCCATTGCTAGGGCAAAGAGCAAAGGTGATAAAGGGCACCCCTGTCTTGTGCCATTTTTTATATGGGGAGCAATTTAGAGAGATGATTATTGGTATAAACTTTGGCATTAGGGTCTGAGTATAGTGCAAAAATGGAAGATATAAATTTATCATTGAATCCGAATTTAAATAAAGTTGCTTTCAGGTAATTCCAATTAATTCTATCAAAGGCCTTTTCTGCGTCTAAGGTTACAAAAAGTGAGGGGGTATTCAGGGATTTAACTATGTTTAATATATTTAATATCCGTCTTGTGCCATCTGAAGCCTGCCTTCCTGTGATAAACCTGATTTGGTCATCTTTAAAGAGTGAGGGAAGAAAATTTTTCATTCGATCGGCTAAGATTTTAAAATAGATTTTGATAGCCCCATTGATTAAGGATATAGGCCTGTAGTTTTGGACCCTGTTTGAATCCTCCTTATCTTTGGGAATTATAATTATGTTGGCTTGTAGCATTTCTCTGGGGAAGGATCCAGTTGTGGAAGCGTGATTAAATAAGAGTTTTAATTGAGGGGTGATAATGTTAGAGAAAGTCTTGAAATAGTCGTTTGTGAACCCATCCGGCCCAGGTGATTTTTGGGATTTGAGTTTATTGATGACATTTGTAATTTCTTCTATTTTGAAAGGCTGATTCAAGGATACCAAATCAGGGGGCTCTAACTGTGGGAGATTAAGGTCAGATAGGAAGGAGTTTATTGATTCCATATCTGGGGTAGGAGTTAAAGGGTCCTGATTTAGATTGTAAAGTTTGTAAAAAAAAAGTCTGCAAAGACGTTTGCTATTTCTGAGGGGTGGGCTTTAATGACCCCTGAGGGTGTTTTAATTTTAAGTATCCTTTTCCTTATGCGGTCTTGTTTCAATCTATCCATCATGTGTTTAGTTGGTTTGTTAGTTGCTGAATAATAATTGAATTTTGAGGCTCTTATTATGGAGTATTACTCAGCAAGAATGGCTTCCTTGCGTTTTTGCCTTAAGTCTAGAATCTCCCGGTGGATTTCTGAGGAGGGGGTTGTTAAGTTTTTCTGTAAATTCTCTTTTATTTTTATTTGAGACTGCAGGGAGGTAATCATTTCCCTGTTTTTCTTTTTAAGCCTGGATGAAAGTTAGATCAGACAACCCCTCAGAACCATCTTATGTGCACATCATAGGACAAACGGGTCTATGTCCTCAGATGAGTTTTCTTTGAAATAATTAGCTATTGTCTCATGTATGATTTCCTTGTATTCAGGAATTTTAAAAAGGGTTGGATTCGATTTCCATAGAAAGGTATTATTGAGGGAGGGTCCGAGAATAAATTCGCCCTTAATTGGGGGAGTTGTCCGAAAAGGATTTATCTAATATGTCAATTTTTGTAACTTTGGATAGCGAAAATATATTGGTCAGAAACAAGTCAATTCTCGAAAATGATTTATGGACGCTAGAGTAAAAGGTGAATTCCCTGGAATACGTCGAACAGTTCATTTTTATTGATCCAATTAAGGAACTGTGACTGTCGGCGTACCAAAGAGGAGTAGTCCAAGAGAACATCTGGCACAACATTAAAGTCCCCTGCTATTATCAAATCTCCTCTCCTGACCTCATTGACCTTTTTTATTAGCTTATTGGAAAAATGGATGTGTCTTCTATTTGGTCCATAGACATTTACGATTGTGCCGATCTTAGAATTTAAGTTCGCTATAAGGATGTGGAACCTTCCCAGCGGGTCAATCACTTTATTAATTGGAATGGGACATTATTATTAAGTAGAGTGATAACCCCCGCCCTCTTGTTTTCTCGTAATTATTTGAAAATGTGGGGATAGTTCTTATGTTGAATTAGTGGATGATTATCTCTTGCCAATCTTACTTCTTGCAAGCAAGTGATATCAGTCTGTAATTATTGATTTCCTTCCAGGTGATAAATCGTTTGTATGGGCTATTTAGACCTTTAACATTATCTGAGCGAACTTTTAATTTCATGTGGACTACTCTAGGCTCTTCTGATAGCACAATAGCAGCTAAAAATGAGAGTAAAGAAAAGTAAACTTCTCACTAAGAGAAATAAAAAAAGGAAAGAATCAGAACAAAATACAAATTTGTGAATTCCCCTGTAGGATATCACCTAAAGTGATGTCTCTCCTACTTTGAGGGCAAAAGAAAATGGGCATGAACCTGTGACACACCAAGTTATTAATTAAATTCCTCTATTTGTTTAATAAAATGGCAACCACTATTATTTGAGGAATCAGAATGAAACAAGGTAGCCATTAGTTTAGAACTTCAGCCATTATCTTTATTATTGTGGACCCTCTGAAGGGAAAAAATAAAACGCATTCCTTCTTCAGGAGTGTATAATGGGGTATTTTACCCCATGCCATACCAGAATTTTTATGGGGAATCCCCATCTATATAATGCCCCTATAGATCTCAATTTTGTGGTAACCTCTCTAAAATCCCTTCTAGCCTCCATCGTCGCTTTGGAAAGGTTGGCAAAGATTTTTATATTTACATACGGGTCCGGGAAAGTACCCCTATCTCTAATAATTCAGTATTTTTTGTTTGGTTTCAAAGAAAAGCATGTATAATATTATGTCCCTTGGTTTGTCTGGAGCAGTATTCTTTGGTCATGGGAGCCTATGGATCCTGTCTATGGTGAGGTCTAGATCCGATAATCGTGGGATAGCTTTTTAAATAGATTTTTAACATAACTAGAGAGATCCTTCTGCATTATGCTTTCAGAAACCCCCCTTATTTATAAATTATTGCATCCATTCCTGTCTTCTAAGTCTGCAAGTTTGACCTTCAGAGCGAGAATTTCTTGTTTAAGGACAGAGTTTCCATCTAAGAGGGAATTCGTTTTTGTTTCAACCTCTGAGATTCTTTTTTCGCTGTCTTCGAATCTTTGAGAGAAAGCACCCTGCATTTCCTGGAGCATTTTGTTTTTTAGCTTCGAAACCCAACTTAATGAAGTCATTGAAAGATTTGCATAGTCTGGCCATAAAGCCTTCTGTTACTTGTCTATCTGAGGAAAGAAAATCCTCATAGCTTATAACAGGGAATGGAGTGTTTGGTGGACTAGTAAGCTCCGAGCATATTTTTTTGGGGCATTATTTGGACATATGTTGGGGGAGAAGTCGTCCGATATGCTTTCTGAATCAGCATTTAAGAAGTTCTTTTCTGGGGCTCTGGAGTCTGAACCCTTTCTTTTAGTAGTGTTTGAAAGATCTATACTTTCTGATTTGTTGCTCTCCAAAGTAGCATCATTTTGTCCATTAGTGGTACTTTGAGGACTGGATTTTGACACTGTGATTCATATAGTTTCCATTTTTTGAGGTTTTATTAAAAATGGGTATTGAGGAAAATTTGGCTGGCTTAATAAATGATTCCTCTCTCTTAGGAAGTGGTTTAGACATTGAAGGGCTGAGCAGATTTTGTGCATCTACAGTAGGGTTCAGTGTTAGTTGTCGTGGGGTTTCTTTCCCTTTTGAGTTTTTTGCTATATTAGTGGAGTGTTCTCCTGTTTTATTAGGAGTTTTATGTCTAGCTCCACCTGATTCCATAATGAAGCTTAGTATTTTGTTTATGTAACAACACAAAAATGTTAGATCTTAATGGCAGGTCTATGAACTGTTAATCTATATAGTAGGTTAAATCTCCTGTCTATATTAAGACCACTTATTGTTAGCAAACTCACACAGTCTTATACACGTTTCTGTCGGTGCACATATAAGTACAAAATGATCTGCAATATTCTTGTCCATCAAAGTATTACCTCCTTCAGCAAAAGGAACTAGAAATTATTCACCAGAACAACAATAGAGTGAACTCAATGTCTTCTACCAGCACTAAGAATGAGAGCACCTTATATTACATTATCCACTCTATCTCAATATGAGGGTAGCATATTCCGGTACTTTCTTAATATTTTGTTATCAAGGAGCTCTATCTACAAGCTTAATCTATATTTTAAATTGCATTATTGTCCTGCAATTCTTGTAATATAAGCAGGGTCTTTAAATGTCCAGTGCTAAATTATCCAAGTTCCACAATTTTTTGAGTCTCTGTAGCTTCCCCGCTGTGAAAACTCCAGTTCCTTTCTAGGTACAAAGGGTAAACACAATCCCAGTAGCTCCAATTAAGAATAGGAAGAGAAAGTAAATGATAGAGCCAGGAGTCATTTATTCCTCTGGGGACCTGCTCTTATACTGCAGAGATCCAGCATTCACATTCAGTGTTACTGAAAAGTCGCTGTGTAAACCAAATTTACTGTTACCAACCTGTAGTCTCTCAGGAGTTGTCTGTATTCTCCGTTGCTGAGGCTTTGAATGGAAGGCGGGAAAATACGGCTTCAATCCCGAGGCAGGGCGCGTCTAATGCCGCAGCTATTCACTTCAGCGCTTCCCACCTCAGCTCCTGTCCACCCCTCCTCACCATGGCAACCGCTTGCACAGCAGCAGAAGAACTCCGGTCCCTCAAGTCACCCAGTTGCCGCCTCCCAGACGCTGACAGATGATGACAGGTAATCGCCGGTGTCGGGACTCAAGAAGAAAGGTGGGGAGAGATGGCGCCCACCCCGTGTCAGGGCGCGTTCAGTCTCTCAGCTGTTCACTATGGCGCCTCCCACTTCAGCGCCTACCCGTTCTCTCCACAGCAGCATCTTTCCTCACAACAACAGAAAAGCCCCGATTCACAGGCACAACAGTACCGACAGAGACAGGATAAATACCGGGTTTATTCTTAGTCTTCTGTGAAGTCTGCCATCACTCTAGTTTTTGTGCTTCAGCAGCATACATTTTGGACACAGGCCATAAATAACCTCAGGCTCCAGCTCCGCTCCCCTCAGAGGGACACAGTTCAAATATTACTGAACCAAAATTCACATTCTTGGTGTCAAAATGATCCCATTTAATAAGGGAAAATTTTTAATAAGAAATGTGAGGAAAAAAACCTCTGTGTTGAGTTATAAGTTGCTTCAATGGGTAGTATCACAGGAGTTGTGCGCTCATACGAATGCCATCTGCAGTGCCCAAAGCCACGCCTCAATAAACCCCCAGTTTCAAGTGTTTCAACTTATGCCAGAGGGAGGTTGCTGCTGGGTCCAAGAGTCAGCGATCTCGCTGTGTGTGAAGTACCCCTTAGATTTAGGTGTTAATAGATCGTTAGAGATGTTAACAAGGGCAATTTCATTGTAACGAGCTGAAGCAGAATTGTAAATGGTCAAGAAGAGAGTGATCTGAGAGAAAGCGGATTAGATAATTGTGGACAAAGTGTTCCAGTTATTTAGAAATGAAGGGGAGATTAGAGACAGTTCTGTAATTACCAGTGCAGTTCTGGTCAAGGGATTTTTTTAAGCAATGAGGAGTATATTGGTGTGTTTGAATGAAGAGGGGAAAAAAACCGCAAGAAAAAGTGAGGTTAAATATTTTAGTTAGGTAGGTAGTGACAACTAGGGAGAGGGACTGGAGGAGATGTGAGGGTATAGGGTCACTGGTGCAGATTGTGGGGCAAGAGGAAGCAAGGAGCCAATGTTTCCTTATAGTTAAACAGTACCATATAAAACAGTGTCCTGCTGTGCCATTTTATAATAATAATTATAATAATAATTCTTTAAAACAATGACCTTGTACATTCTTATAATAATATGAACACACCCCTTTGCTTCCTTATAACTATAATGCCTCCTGTGCTTTCCCTGTCATGATAATGTTTCCACATAATGATGCCTTATAATAATGACCCTCATGTCTGTCACACATGTGGATAGTGGACACACTGTGCCACGATCCGGGCTTACCTAGAAGGGACATAGCTAAGCAGCTACCTGGTATTCGGTGAAGCTCCTGATGGTTAGACTTGAGCTTTAGGTAGACAACCACTTATCACTTCTAGACAGTCACTGGTACTGCAGCAGCTGACCCCAAGGGTTAGGATTGTTGACACGAACACGGATACGGAGTCACTGGCAGGAAAGGATTCAGACACTGTACAGACAGCACAAATTCTGCATCACCAGGCAGGATGGGATTCGGACACTGTAACAGGTTCTGACTATATAGACTCAGGAACGCTTGCCAGGAAGACTCTGGCGCTGGTTCAAGTACCGTCGGAATGGTTACAGATTTGGATGCCGCTGGAGCGGCTTCAAGTTCAGGGACCACAGGAGTGGCATCAGGCTCAGATATTGCGGAAGCAGTGTCAGGGTTCAGGTACCATGGGTGCAGCTTCAGGCTCAGGTACTGCAGGGAACAGTTTCAGAGTTTAGGTACCGCGGACGCAGTTTTAGCCTCAGGTACCGCAGGAAGCGATGTCAGGGTTCAGGTACCGCATGTTTGATTGATATGTGAGGACTTTTGGTATCTTTTTTCATGACAAGTTACCAACTTATGCAAATTTTTAATGGTATAGTTCCTTGCCCTGTATCCTAAATAAAGCAATTTTATCTATTGACCTGTTTGTTGTCAGGAAGTTTTTCTTTCTTCCTTCCCCTTGCATGGAGCGGTGCCAAGGTACAGGACTACAGAACATGTGATATAGGGAAAGGGTCAGACTAACTCAAAATGAGATAAAGGGACTTGTCAACACACTAGTGTCAGGGGTGGAAGCTACTTACCTATGTTCATGCACTTTACACTTTATGTATTTAATATATGATCATATGTATTGTGCCTTGTGATTTAAATTGCAATCCTATTCAAATGTGTATATACAGTAACTGTCCATGGGTCTTACATCCGCTTCTCATCTGGTTATTTTTCCCACTCATATCCAAATTTTTATTTTTATTTAATCAATAAAGTTATACTATTTGTTTATGAAGGACTCTTGTATTCGTTTTGCTTTTTATACACTTATCCTATATACACATATGGTGGCGATTTTGATTTTTTTCTCAACTTTAGATATCCTCATTGTCAGCCACTATTTATGTACTGCATGTGTTTCCACTTTTGAGATTTTTTGTTTATCCATGGGAGACTAAAAGCTGATCTGATTTAATGTGCCACATACAGCAGTGCTGCAGCCCTGATGTGTGTAGCAGAAATAATCCTTTGTTATGATCGCCGGCTGCTGACTGGCACTCATAGCGATCCAACAATGACAACCACAGGGGCTCCTGCAGACCCTGGTTTGTCATTTCAACCCATCGGCCGATGAGCGGGATTAATGACGCGCTTTGTGCACATGCATGTTAAATACCGGTGTCAGAGTTTTACAGCAGAATTTAACATGTTAACAGCAGCGGGTGGATCGCAATTCCACCCGCGGCTGTTAGGGGCACATGACAGCTGATCAGTTCAGCTGCCATTGAACGTTAAGAAGTAGTTAAGGAGAGTTAAGGAGCATGCTTGGGTGACCTCCGAGTATTTTGACGTGCTCGGAGATTTAGTTTCTGTCGATGCAGCTGTATGATTTGCAGCTGCTGGACAGCCTGAATTCATGTGAGGAATGCCTGTTTATTAGCCTGAATACATGTGGGAATTCCCTATCCAGCAGTCGCAAGTCATGCAGCTGTGGCGACGAAAACTAAATCTTAGAGCACGCCAAAATACTCGGAGGACACCCGAGCATGTTCAGGAAAACCCGAGCAACGAGTATACTCGCTCATCACTATTAAGGAGTCACAGCATATTCATGTATTTGAATGGCCCAGTCACAGTACAAACCTTAATCCCATTGAAACTTTGTGGTAAGACTTGAAAATTGCTGTTCGCAGACGCTCTCTATCCAATCTCACTGAGCTAGAGCTTATTTGCAAAGAAAATGAGCAAAACTCAGCCTCTAGATGTGGAAAGTTGGTAGAGACATAGCCCAAAAGATTTGCAGCAGTAATTGCAGTGACAGGTAGTCCTACAAAATATTGATTCAGGTGGCTGAATACCAATGCACTTCACAATTTTCAGATTTATATTTTTAAAATATTTAAAAAAACATAAATGAAAATCAGTATTTGCGCTACAAGTACCTTTCTTATCAGGTGGAGTAACTAGTTATTTAATAAATAAATAAGGTGGATTGGGATAATCAAACTGATGTATCCTAAGCAGTAGCAAAAGTGACACAGTTATAGTGAAGATCACTTGAATGAATGTTTGGATTAAAACACACTGAGAGTAGAGTTCAAAATAATCAGTCATAAAAGCTTAACTCCTTAACCCCTAGAGCTTTTTTCAGTTTTGCGTTTTTGTTTTTCGCTCTCCTTCTTTTCAGAGCAATAGCTTTTTTTATTTTTCCATCAATGTGACCATGTTAAGGCTTATTTTTTGCAGGATGAGTTGTACTTTTGAGCAACACCATTGGTTTACCATGTCGTGTAACAGAAAATTGGAAAAAAATTCCAAGTACGATGAAATTGCAAAAAATTGCAATCCCCCACTTGTTTTGCTTTTTTGCTAGGTTCATTGAATGCTAAAACTGATCTGCCATTATGATTCTCCAGGTCATTACGAGTTCATAGACACCAAAAATGTCTATGTTCTTTTTCATCTAAGCGGTGAACAAAAATTTCAAAGTTTGCTTTAAAAAATTGCGCAATTTTCCAAGACCTGTAGAGTCTCCATTTTTCATGATGTCGGGTTGGGTGAGGGCTTATTTTTTGTGTGCCAAGCTGATGTTTTTAATGATACCATTTTGGTGCAGATACGATCTTTTGATTGTCCGTTATTGCATTTTTAATGCAATGTCGTGGCGACCAAAAAAACGCAATTCTGGGGTTTTGATTTTTTTTCTCACTTCACCGTTTAGCGATCAGGTTAATGCTTTTTTATTGATAATTCTGAACATGGCGATATCAAATATGTGTGTTTGATTTTATTTTTATTTTATTTTGAATGGGGTGAAATGGGGGTGATTCGAACTTTAATAATTTTTATTTTTTTTCATATTTTTCAAAACATTTTTTTGTATGTTTGGCATGCTTCAATAGTGTCCATTGGAGGCTAGAAGCTGCCATAGCTCGATCGGCTCTGCTACATAGAGGAGATGCTCAGATCGGCTCTATGTAGTAGAATTACAGACTTGCTATGAGCGTCGACCAAAGGGTAGCGCTCACAGCAATCTGGCATCAACCATAGAGGTCTAAAGGAGACCTCTGGTTGTCATGCCAACACACTGGTGACCTGCGCTCATGTGACGCAGGTCACCGGTGTTCGGTTTTCCGTCTGGAAGCGCTTGTTAAATGCTGTTGTCAGAGTCTGACAGCAGCATTTAACTAGTTAATAGCTGCAGACAGATCGCGATTACGCCCGCAGCTATTGTGGGCACATGTCAGCTGTTCAAAACAGCTGACATGTCCTGGCTTTGAGGTGAGCTCACCGTCGGAGCCCACACCAAAGCGGGGGATACTGACATCGGCGTAATAGTACATCTGATGTCAGTAAGGGGTTTTTAAAGTCAGATGTAGGCTCATGGATAGGCTGATAATAATCGGTAGCAGGGTTTTACCTTTCCCCGGTACAGGCACCATTCCGTTCCTAATTGCAAAAGATGGAGCGTCATTGGTGGGTAAACCCCACAGGATAGAGACTTGTGGCAGCTACATCCCAATTCACCTTATTTATTTATTAAACAACAGGTTACTCCACCGGATAAGGAAGGTACTTGTAGAGCAAATACTGATTTTCTTTTATGGTATACATTGTGACAACTTTGTGGTGTTGTTCTATTTGCAGCTAATGCACTCCTCATTACACTACCACCTCCCAATACCTATTGTAAACTAGTAATTAAGAAAAACATGTATCATTTCCTTTACTCTTCACAAATGCTTGCTACTTTGTGTTGCTATATCACATAAAAATCCCCCAAAAATTCATTTAAATTTGTTAGTGTAATGTGAAAAAATGTGGAAAAGGTATGTGATTAGTCATTAAGGGTTTCAAAGATTAGCCATTACCTCAACAAATGGCAGACTGTACCAATGTCCTACTTCTTTTATATTTGCCTCTTTACTGATTCATTTGAGGATACAGGATTTCTCATAGTTATCTCTGTACAGACCAGGGTGCAAAAAACATCTTCATTATACGAATTGAAGCTTTATTGTATTTATTCATATAATTATGCTACCCATGGAGTATTGTATTCAAACTATAGAAAACCAATAATACTCTGTATTAGAAAAAGATAATATATTATGCTACCGTGTTTAGACTTAATTAACACATACTATATGTGATATTATCACTTCTTATCACTTTGTCACACAGAAGAAGCACATCAAGTACGGTGAATCAGGTTCTATATTTCAACTTCCTCTATCATTCTGGGCCTTAATGACCAAACCTATTTAAAAATTTTGCAATGTCTTTAATTAACAGATCTGGTTATAACTTTTATGAAATGTTATTTATCCCCATGAATTTAATATTGTTTTATCAGGAGAAACCGAGATGTATTTTGGTTATACAGTATGCTATTAGTATTCTTTTCATTTTCTTCCATCAACTTTACATAAAGACTAAAAATTGTGGAGAAAATTGTTTTTTTCAACTCTTACCCAATGACCCTGATTGTACAGCCAATATTTTTAGAAGTGCTCTTAAACTTAAGGACCCTTTACATTTAGCGATACACCAGCGATCCAACCATGATACGACCCGGTGAGGATCGCTGGTGCATTGCTAAATGGTCGCTAGTGAGCTGCCAAACAGGCAGATCCCACTAGCGATGTAGCAACGCAGCAGCGGTCGTTACTTACCTTTCACACGCAGCGATGCTGACGTCCTCCTGCCCGCGTCCACACGTCGCTCGTCGGCGCCAGCAGGAAGCAGCCAACGAGAAATGGACCCGGCCGATCTCGCGCAATCAGCGACAGACAGCGGGGGAGCGGGTCGGAGGTAAGTATCACACATAGCGATATCGCTAGCAATATCGCTGCTGCGTCACAAAATCGGTGACGCTTTAGCGATATTGCTAGCGATATCGCTATGTGTAAAACCCCCTTTAGAGAAGAGCCAGGAGTCTTGGAAGTAATGATATGGCCCCCACAGAGTCCTTATCTCAACCTCATTGAGTCTGTCTGGGATTACATGGAACAAGGCCGGACACTGACAGCTCAAACACTGACAGCACGAGGCCCCTATGCAAGAAATGAGTCTGGGCCCCCCGCCTTTTATGGAGACAAAGTGTGCATGTGTATATATACTGTATATGTATATAAAAATCTTCCTTCTCTCCCCCCAGTGGGGGTGGTCTTTTTTGTCCTTTCTCATTCTCGGGTCCTCTACCTGAGGCCTGGATGTTTGAGGGTTCTGCACAGGATCTTAATTGTTCCCAGCATTGCACTTTTCTCGACAGAGAGTTCAGATGTTACTCCTGGGATCTGTTGTAGCCATTTTCCCAACTTAGGAGTCACTACTCCAAGTGCTCCTAACACTACTGGAATCACTGTTGCCTTCACCTTACACATCTTCTCCAGTGGTAATTCTCCAGCTTTTCATATTCCTTCTTTCTGATGTTGCTGTCACTTGGCACTGCCACATCTATTATCATTGCTGTCTTCTGATCCTTGTCTACTATCACAATGTCTGGTTGGTTAGCCAGCACCAGCTTATTCGTCTGGATCTTAAAGTCCCACAGGATTTTAGTCCTTTCATTCACCACCTGGACTTAGGGAAACTTAGCCCATATGCTGTGCAGATGTTCCTGTATACAATTCCCGCTACTTGGTTGTGGTGTTCGGCATATGAAATTCAATAAATTCAAAATATACTGTGTATATATATATATATACACACACACACACACACACATACATATATATACATTTATATATATACAGTATATATACAGTTGTGCTCAAAAGTTTACATGCCCCGGCAGAATTTTTGCTTTCTTTGCCTTTTTTCAGAAAATATGAATGATGACTCCAAAACTTTTTCTCCACTCATGGTAAGTGGTAGGAGGAAGGCATTTAATGTCAAACTACTGTATTTTCTCATTTTAAATCATAATGACAAAACAAAACATCCAAATGACCCTGATCAAAAGTTCACATACATTAATGATTTTGGCCTGATAACATGCAAAGAAGTTGACACAAATGGGTTTGAATGGCTACTAAAGGTAACAGCCTCACCTGTGACCTGTTTGCTTGTAGTCAGTGTGTGTGCATAAAAGCTGAGTGAGTTTCTGGAATCCAGACAGACTCTTGCATCTTACATCCAGCCACTGAGGTTTCTGGATTGTGCAGATTAGGGAAAGCAAAAGAATTGTCAACGAATCTATGGGAATAGGTAGTTGACCTGTATATAACAGGAAAGGGACATAAAAAGATATCCAAGGAATCAATAATGCCAGTCAGCAGCGTTCAAACTGTGATTAACAAATGGAAAATCAGGGGCTCTGTAAAAACAAAACCACAGTCAGGTAGACCAACAAAAATTTTATCTACAATTGCCAGGAAAATTGTTCGGGATGCAAAGAAAAACCCACAAATAACATCAGCTGAAATACTGGACTCTCTGAAAACTAAAGGTGTGGCTGTTTCAAGATGCACAATAAGGAGGCACTTGATGAAAATGGGATACATGGTCAAGACGCCAGAAGAAAATCATTACTGCGCAAATGCCACAAAGTATCTCACCTACAATACGCAAAACAGCACTGAGACAAGCCTCAAAACTTCTGGAGCAATCTAATTTGGAGTGATGAGACCAAAATTGAACTTTTTGTCCACAACTATAAATGTTACATTTGGAGAGAAGTCAATAAGGTGTAACAACCCTGCTGGCATCACTGCTTGGCCTCCCAGCCCCCAAACACTAACTTACTCACTGCTCCAGGCCATGCTGTGACTTCTGTCTGCTGCCAGCTCCATGCTGTGAAGCTCTTGCTTTCTGCCTGCTCTCTGCATGCTTCCTGGCTGTGTGCATAGGGGGGCGCCAGACCTCTCTGGTTCTTATGGAATCAAGGTGCACCTGTCTGATGTGTCCCTGACCAATTACCAAGAGCCCTCTAGTATTTAGGGCAGCTCCACCCTTGTGACTCTGCCTGTGCAGTGTCTAAACTCAGTTAGTGTCTTGCTGCCAGGTCTTGTTCAGTGTTTCGCCTTCTCTGGAGGCGTCACTCCTAGCTTTGCCTTGTACCTGTCATGTGGATCCGTCCTGTGTGACATGACCAGCAGGCCGGTAATTGAAACAACAAGACACGGCACGTGAAACTGTCCTGTGTGACACGGTCCGCAGGTCGGTAACTAAAACAACAAGACATGGGGGAAGGGGAAACAGTTACAACGGTGGGCCCTGCGATAGGGAACGGGGAGACCTCCTGCACACCCCTGAGTCAGTGTCCCTCACACTCCTAACGTTCCCTAGGCCGGTTCCTCACCGGGCGCCAATCAGGATACCTGTCACCCTAGCATACCCTACACCTACCCTTGCTAGGGAGCTGGGTGATGCAGGCACTGGCCCCACCGCTGTACTAATACACACCAGGAAAAAATACAAACAGGGAAACACCACTTAGCTTTGCTCTGCTGCTCTTGCTCCCAGCAACAGAGTCCACCACCAGAATGCAGCTTTCCTCCTGAATAGCTGCCACCAAGATCTGTCAGAGCTGCAAGGAAATCCCCTCTGACTCCTTCCACAACAGGGCTCTGACTGAGCTGCCAGGACCTCTCTCTAGATCCTTTCTCCACTAAGGATGGTTGAAATGAACACTATCACCAACCGTGATTGCAACACCTGACACTTTTATAGCAGAGCCAGAGCAATCACCTGATTTATAATCATGCACTAAACTAAGAAACCAGAGTGCAATGATGCTCACCACCACCGTGGGCAACCTAGAACAAAAGACACCACTGTGTAATAATCCTAATGGCCACAGAGGGCAAAACCAAAACTTAAGCCCACAGCTTAAGGAAAAAAAAAAAGGTTACATGTGCTTTTATCTGTCATGATCCAGCAGTCTCTTCGCAGGGGACAGTCTTATCACAGAGGTGAGAGCGCAACTTTCCTGACACTGCAGTCCCCAGCTTCACATACTCACGGTCTGCAGTCTCTGTGCATGGTCTCTCTGTCTCTGGCTGATGCACGAGAGATCTCTCTCCCAGTCTGTGTCAGCGTCCTCCCCTGTATCCTGTCTGGGCTGCTCTGCGTAAACCCTGCGCACTTTACCCGCTCTCAGCTCACCTCCCTTCCTGTTCCTGGCTGCTGAATAGGCTGCTTTTCTGTCCCCCGGGGAACCTGCTGCCCTGCTCAAAGGTTCCGGGCACGGAGCAGAGGAGGCAACTTTCTCTCGGCTATTCCTGCACTTCACCCCCTTACATTCCCCCTCTCTGTGAGCTCGCCATTCCACGGGCGAGAGTTTCTGGAGTTCCTGTTGACAATATTCAAGCCCTTGTACAATCTGCTGCCAGATGAATTCGTCCTGGTTGTAGCGTATGTGGGGTACACCAGCCGTTGAACGTTCAGCGCATCTTAGTTCAGTAGAGGCTGTGGAATCAGTCACTGGAGGAGTGGAAGTCGAGGCCCCCTCTGTTACTAATGAAGTTTCAGGCACCGTCAAGTAATCTATGACCAGTAGTTCCATGGGGCCAGAGGATCTCACCGTCTCTGTGGGAGCTCGTTGCTCCGGTGGTTTGACTAGTTCACATTTCCGGCACTGCTGGCATACTGTCTCCATGGTGCTTCTTAAGTGGGGATGGTAAAATAAATGTTGCAGCCACTGGAATGATTTTTCTGGCCCGAAGTGTGCTCCTTTCTCATGCGCCTTCTTAGCTACCTGTTCTACCAGGTACGAGGGGATGATTGTCTGCCAAACGAGATTAAGTTCAGATTGTAGGTACACCTTCCGGTACAGGATACCATCCCACAACTGCAGCCTTTCCCACTGATGCAGCATCTGTAACATCTCAGGAGACATAGATATCCTCTCACGCTGACTTGGCACTTGTCCGGATATGAGCCATCGCCTCAGCTGAGCTATTTCCCAGTCTTCCTGCTGCATTCAGACTCACTCATCATGGGGTTGCTTCAACAAACTCTCCTGTGTCATTTCCTGAACTGTTTCCCGCATTGCTGTCATTGTCATGACAGTCCCTCCAAACTCTGGGACCTCTACAGCTTCCAACTCTTCATCCCGACTGTGCGCTGGTTTATGATAGTTCACTCGAGAAAGGGCATCAGCATGAGTATTCTCCACTCCCCTCTTGTAGGAGATCTTGTACTGAAACTTTGCCATTCGTGCAACCCAACGTTGCTCTAGGGCCCCTAGCTTTGCTGTCGCGAGATGAGCCAACAGATTGTCATCCGTACGCACGTAGACTTCCGAGCCAGCCAGATACTCTGCAAACTTCTCAGTCATTGCCCACACCAGCGCCAACAACTTGTGACGGCCGTCTGCGAATCTGGGCTGCAGTAGGGACAGCACCCCATGTAACCCCGAGACTCTTAACCCCTATACAGGGATCTGGAATTGTAGCAAGGCCCAGGGGGTAGCTGCCTGGAGGAGCAGTGGACCAGAGCAGGACAGCCACCAAGGGATTAAAACTAAAACCCGTAATCGTGGTCAGGAGGCAGGAGGTGCAAAATCAGCAGGCAGAAGATGTGTCAAAAGTCCGGGCCAAGGTCAGTAAAACCTGATGGGCAGCAAGGTACAGAATCAGCAGGCAGCAGTAGGGTCAGGAATCCAAGCGAAGGTCAGCGTCAAAAAATCGTAAGAGAGGCAGAGGTACAAAAACAGCAGGCAATAGAATGGTCAGAAATCCAGGCTGAGGTCAGAGTTACCAATAGCAATTCACACAGTAGCACGCAGGGGAACCAAGAATATATCCGGTGGCTTGCAAGACCAGTCCCAAGGTATTTGAGGGATCAGGTCATCCCTCACAGGTTCCCGGACTGATGATGTAATTAGGACCGCCCCCAGGACCAGGCCAGATGGTGATGAAGTAAACCCTACATGACTGACAGAGGGGCGGAGCCTGCACCCACCAGATGCCAGCGCAGGAGCCTCTTCTCTGTCACCACCCCCTCACCCAGGGGCGAACCACGGCACCTCCCAGTGGCCGAGGCAGGAACAGCCGTCCCCAAGTCCGACGGTGACGCGACGGTCCAGCGCCTCTTAGTGGCCGAGACCGAAAGAGCAGGCCCCGAGTCTGGTGGCGACGTGTCAGTCCAGCGCCTCCTAGTGGCTGAAGCCGGACCAGCAGGCCCTGAGTCTGGCGGCGACGTGCCAGTCCGGCCCCTCCTTGTGGCCGAAGCCGGAACAGCAGGCCCTGAGTCTGACAGCGACATCACAGTACCCCCCGTTCTAAGAGGGGCCTCCGGACCCTCAAAACCCGGTTTGTCAGGATGAAGGAGGTGAAACCTTCTAATTAACCCCTTGGCATGGATGTCACTAATGGGAATCCAGGACCTCTCCTCTGGGTCGTAGCCCTTCCAATGCACTAAATATTGCACGGACCCTCTCACCAAACGGGAATCAAGGATACCCTTGACTTCGTACTCCAAGGCACCCTTGTCCAAAACTGGAGGAGGAGGGGACTGGACAGGACGAATTGGGGAGCGGTACATCTTGAGGAGGGATTTGTGGAAAACATTGGGTGTTGTGAGTTCATTTTCCCCTTCACCGTCGATGTCTGATGAACTCCCTCTTCTGGTGAAGGAAGGTAGTGAGGCTGATTACCAAACACCTGATCTGGTAGATGATGACTGGGTAACAGGAAATTCTGACTGGATATAAGGCAGCCGACGCCCTTCTGAGTCGCTGGTGATTTCTCTGCTGGATTCTTGGAGACCAGTCTGATTCCTGATTCCCAAAGATAAGTTTTTGCTCTGCTATTGAACCTATTAGTTTTGTCTTGTTTACCTTGTTTTTTTGGAGTTCAGCCTTCCCTGGTCGGGGGTATGCTGAGTTCCATTTTTGTCTCTGATCAGTTTGTCTCTTTGCTCTGTCTTCAGAATTTACCTGAGTGCTGATATAGTCATTTTGAAGTCCTAGCGACTTCAGGGCCTGTTTTTCCTATCAGACGGTTGGGACATTTTTTGGTAGGGTTTTTTGCGGATTGCAGACAGCAGCTTTTCTGTCCTGTCCTTTTTAGTTAGCTTGGGCCCCAGCGTTTGCTCAATCTATCTTTCTATCTGTGTTGGTGTTTTCATCTTGATTCACCATCATTATATGTTGGGGGCTGCCTATTGCTTTGGGGTCTGCTCTGGGGCAGTTTAGATTTCCCCTTTCTTTCTTTAGGCCTATTTAGTTCTCCGGCTGTGATCGAGGGGTCTAGGGCATCGTAGGAACCCCCCACGGCTACTGTTAGTTGTTGTGGATAGGATCAGGGGTCTGCAATCCGATAGCTACCAACCTCTCCGGTTTTCTGGACTTAGCTTGTATTTTTTTTTTTCCTCCTTCGGTGACTCATTCATAACAATTGGGTATTTTAAAAGACTGAGGGAGCTTTAAACGAAAGGCTACCGGGTTAATTACCTCTAATATCTCATAGGGACCAATAAATCTGGCAGCCAGTTTGGCAGATGGTACCTTAAGCTTAATGTTCTTGGTAGACAGCCAAACTTTGTCCCCAACTCCCAGGTGCGGCCCCTTGGACTGCCGTCTATTTGCGGCCGAAGCCTGTTTGACCTGGGAGCCTTTCAAGTTTGTGTTCACCTCCGACCAGATGGTCCTTAAGTGCTGTATGGATTTCTCTATCCCCGGGAGCTCCGACATCTTAGCCGAAAATGAACCAAAACGTGGGTGCAAACCATGATTGCAGAAGAAAGGGGTGGTTTTGTTGGATTCTTGGTATTGGTTATTTAGGGCGAATTTGGCTAATGGGAGATGTTCCACCCAATCGGACTGATGTTCCGAGACATAGCAGCGGTGATAGTGCTCTAGGGCCTGGTTGGTGCGCTCAGTCTGACCATTGGTCTGTGGGTGGTAAGCGGAGGAGAAGGATAATTCAACGCCAATGCGTTTGCAGAATGCCTTCCAGAATTTAGAAATGAACTGGGTACCTCGGTCGGACACGATATTCACCGGAGCGCCATGCAGTCGTATTACATGAATGACGAACAACTTACTCAAAGTTTCTGAATTAGGTAGTCCAGACAGGGGAACGAAATGGCACTGCTTACTGAACCTGTCCACCACCACCCAGATACATGTCTTCCCTTCTGAGGGCGGCAGTTCAGTAATGAAGTCCATGGAGATGTGGGTCCATGGACTCTCAGGGGCGGCAAGGACTGGAGCCAGCCGGCAGGCTGATTACGAGGGGACTTGGCGCGAGCACAGGTTTCGCAAGCTAGTACGTAATCTTTACAGTCCTTAACCACCGTCGGCCACCAAAAATTCCTAGTCACTAGTCTGGCGGTATTATTGACACCAGGATGGCCTGCCAGGACAGAGTTATGCGACTCCTTCAGAACTTGTAGACGAAACTGGGCTGGAACAAACAATTTCTGGGGGGGCGTCGTGTCCGGGGCTGGTTCTGTGGGCCTACGGAGCCCTCCAGAAGGTCCAGAGTCACTTCCGACACAACGATCCCAATGGCCAGTAGTGGAACTGGTTCCGAGTCCTCAGCCTGTGAGGGGCAGAAACTTCGAGAGAGGGCATCAGCCCTTACATTTTTAGTCTCTGGACGAAACGTGATCAAAAGTTAAACCTTGAGAAGAACAAAGCCCACCTAGCCTGCCTAGGATTCAGTCTTTTAGCTGACTCCAAGTAAGTCAGGTTCTTGTGATCTGTGATCACTGTAACCTTGTGTTTAGCACCTTCAAGGAAGTGGCGCCATTCCTCGAAGGCCCACTTTATGGCCAACAATTCCCTATATCATAATTTTTCTCAGTAGGAGAGAATTTTCAGGAAAAGAAGGCACATGGACGGAGTTGAGTGAGGGAGGCAGTGCTGTGGGAAAGCACTACCCCTACTCCAACCTCAGAGGCATCAACCTCTACCACATAGGGGCGGTCTAGATCAGGCTGGATTAATATTGGGTTGGCAGAAAAACAATCCTTTAAAACAGAAAATGCCTGAAGTGCCTCAGGCTTCCAATTAACCACATCTGCCCCCTTCCGTGTCAGATCCTTGAGCGGTTTGGCGATCTCAGAGAAGCCTTTGATAAATTTACGGTAGTAGTTTGTAAACCCCAAGAATCGCTGCAGCGCTTTTAGAGTTTTGGGTTGCACCCATTCTCTTATGGGTCGGATCTTGGCAGGATCCATGCGGAACCCCTTAGCAGAAATCATGTATCCCAAAAATTGTACCTCCTCAGCCATAAAAACATAATTCTCCAGCTTTGCAAATAGAGAATGTTCTCTTAGTCTCTGGAGCACAGAACGGACATGTTGCGTGTGTGTAAGGACATCAGCAGAGTAGATCAGGATGTCATCTAAATAAACCACTACATATACCCCACAGATATCCCTGAAGATATCATTCACAAAGTTTTGGAACACGGCAGGTGCGTTACTTAACCAAAGATGCTCAAAATGACCAAGGGGTGTGTTAAACACGGTTTTCCACTCATCTCCGCCTCTGATGCGGACAAGATTGTAAGCTCCCCGGAGATCAAGCTTAGTGAACCAACGGGCCCCCAGTAGCTGATTAAACAGATCAGGGATGAGTGGAAGCGGATACTGATTTTTTACAGTAATAGCGTTCAGCTCACGATAATCAATACAAGGTCTGAGTCCACCACCTTTATTTTCCACAAAGAAAAACCCAGCCCCTACAGGTGAAGTGGATGGTCTAATAAAGCCTTTTCGTAGGCTGTCTGCTATGTAGTCATTCATGGCTACACGCTCTGGACCAGAGAGATTAAATATTCTCCCCTTAGGGAGATGAGCACCTGGGACCAAGTCTATAGGACAGTCATATTCTCTATGAGAAGGTAATTTCTCAGACTCCACTATGGAAAAAACATCCTCATAGTCCCTGAATGCATATGGTATAAAGGGTGTTTTAATTTTAATTTGGTTCACTAACAGCGACATACAGTGATTCTGACACTGTGGACTCCAGCGCACGATATCACCTAGGTGCCAGTCAATAACAGGATTATGCTGGCACAACCATGGCATACCTAACACAACTGCATGTGATAAATTGTGAATAACAAAAAATGATATATGTTCTGTGTGTAATGCCCCCACTGACATAGCAATTTCTGTAGTAACAAATTCCACTCCACCCTGGACAATAGATGTACCATTAATTGCAGTGGTTTGAATAGGGGCATTAAGCTTTAGCAAAGGTACACCAAGATTCTTTGCAAGCAAAAAATCCATGAAGTTGCCTGCAGAACCACAATCCACAAAAGCTTTCACACACAGAGATTTCTTAGAAAACGAGAGAGAGATGGGTAACAAAACTTTAGCTGCATTTGCGGGCAATACCTGAGCCTCTGGGCCAGCACGACCAGAGTTGCCCAGAGGCCGATGTCCCAGGAATGTGGATTTCTGATGCTCAGCATTTCCCTTGAAGTCGCCAGGCTGCAGCATGCTGGTATAGGAAGATGGGAGTGTTCCTTCAGGCTGTGCACTGAAGCAGGTGTTAGGCCCAGAAATCAGCTCAGGCAGGAGAAGAAGGGAAAAAAAAAGTTCAGGAGACTGCTTTTATATATGATGGACATATATACAAAAAGCAGTTTTTTTGGCCGGATATAATGTGACGGCCGTCTGCGAATCTGGGCTGCAGTAGGGACAGCACCCCGAGACCCTTAACCCCTATACAGGGATCTGGAGGGGTAGCTGCCTGGAGGAGCAGTGGACCGGACCAGAGCAGGACGGCTGCCAAGGGGTTAAAACTAAAACCCGTAATTGCGGTCAGGAGGCAGGAGTCGGAGGGCAACAGAGGTGCAAAATCAGCAGGCAGAAGAAGTGTCAAAAGTCCGGGCCAAGGTCAGTAAAACCAGATAGGCAGCAAGGTACAGAATCAGCAGGCAGCAGAAGGGTCAGGAATCCAAGCAAAGGTCAGCGTAAAAAAATCGTAAGAGAGGCAGAGGTACAAAAATGGCAGGCAATAGAATGGTCAGAAATCCAGGCTGAGGTCAGAGTTACCTATAGCAATTCACACAGTAGCACCCAGGGGAACCAAGAATATATCCGGCGGCTTGCAAGACCAGTCCCAAGGTATTTGAGGGATCAGGTCATCCCTCACAGGTTCCCGGACTGATGATGTAATTAGGACCGCCCCCAGGACCAGGCCAGATGGTGATGCAGTAAACCCTACATGACTGACAGAGGGGCGGAGCCTGCACCCACCAGATGCCAGTGCAGGAGCCTCTTCTCTGTCACCACCCCCTCACCCAGGGGCGAACCACGGCGCCTCCCAGTGGCCGAGGCAGGAACAGCCGTCCCCGAGTCCGACGGCGACGCGACTGTCCGGCGCCTCCTAGTGGCCGAGACCGGAACAGCAGGCCTCG
Organism: Dendrobates tinctorius; assembly: GCF_039654945.1. NCBI lineage: Eukaryota > Metazoa > Chordata > Amphibia > Anura > Dendrobatidae > Dendrobates > Dendrobates tinctorius. Next base: position 2,381,708 of record NW_027361807.1, on the reverse strand, counting down.
AGTCTGGCGGCGACGTGTCAGTCCAGCGCCTCCTAGTGGCCGAAGCGGACCAGCAGGCACCGAGTCTGGCGGCGATGTGCCAGTCCAACCCCTCCTAGTGGCCGAAGCCGGAACAGCAGTCCCTGAGTCTGGCGGCAACGTGCCAGTCCGGCCCCTCCTAGTGGCCGACGCCGGAACAGCAGGCCCTGAGTCTGACAGCGACGTGACACAACTCCAGCTTGAACGAGCTGTAATTATCCGGATTTCTTTCCGAGTCATGTAATGAGTGGCTGGCATATGCTATAATGCGCTCCTTACCATCCTGCATCTGTGAAAGCACTGCCCTGAGCCCCTGTAGACTTCCATCGGTATGTAAGATAAACGGCTGTGTGAAGTCAGCATAGGCCAACACAGGGGCCTCCGTCAAGGCTTTCTTCAAGGCTTGTAATGCTTTCTCCTGGTGCTCTCCCAGTTTATGTTCCTGTTCTTCGTGCAGGAGGGTACTCCTTTCAACAACTCCAGGAGGGGATTTGCGATGCGGGAAAAGTCTTTTACAAAGCGCCGGAAGTATCCTGTGAGTCCCAGGAATGCTCGCACATCCTTCATGGTTTTTGGGGTCGGCCACTCCTGCACAGCAGCTATTTTCTCCTGGGAGGGCCTTACTCCTTCAGCAGAGACAACATACCCCAGATAGTCAATCTGAGTCCGGAAGAGGTGGCACTTCTGAGGTTTCACCTTCAGCCCGTACTTTTGTAGCCGACTCAGAACTTGCTCCAGTCTCTGTAGATGTTCATCAATGGTGGAAGCAAAGATGATGATGTCATCCAGATAAATCAGAGTGACTTCAAAGTTCAAGTCTCCCAGACATCTCTCCATGAGGCTTTGAAACGTTCCTGCTGCGTTGGCTAGCCAGAAAGGCATGCAGTCGATCTCATATAATCCCATTGGAAGAATGAAAGCTGTCTTGTCCCGATCTTGATCAGACATTGGTACTTGCCAGTATCCGCTGGCCAGGTCTAGCGTGGAGAAGTACCGGGCATTTCCCAGTGCCGACAGGGACTCTTCTGTCCTTGGCAGTGGATACGAATCTCGCACCGTACAGGTGATAAGCCAGTGGTAATCCACACAGAAGCTTAAGGTTCCATCCTTCTTCTGCACTAAGACGACGGGGCAGCCCACGGACTCTGGCTCTCACAGATCACTCCCTTTTTCAACATCTGCAACAGCATTCCTTTTACCTCCTGATATATTTTTGGGGGTATCAATACCGTTCCCGTATTGGTGCCGCATCCCCGGTGGGTGTCTCGTGGGTGATGGCCGTCGTGTGCCCAAAATCATCTTCATCTTTTGTCAACACCTCCTGGTATTTTCCTAACAATGCTTCCACCCTAGGAACTTGCTGAGAGGGCAGTTCTGAGCGTTCTGCCCGCATGTGCTCTAGTATTCGTCAACCTTCTTGCAGTAACCTGGGATATGGAGTGGCCTCTGCCTTTACAGTCACCAGCCATGGGTCTTCTGACTTGGCAGTCAGCTGTACTATTTCAGATGGAACCAGCTCGTCCCGCATGCCCATGATATGGGCAACTTCACCCCTGGGGGGCAGAGTTACTTCAGTCTCTCCCAAATTCACACAGCGCACGAGGATGGTGCCATTTCGCACAGTGGTAAGGGCCGTGCGACCAATATCCCTGACGGTAATTGATCAGCTTTGCTGGGTTCCACTTGTACCTCCACTACCTCTAGGGGAATACCCGCTCAGACAGGCAGGGGGAGCATGGTCTGTCCAGGGGGCAACACTCGATTTAAAGAAGCGGGGGTGATGATCTTGCCTAGTTCTTTCCTGCTGCATATTTCCTGGACCTGAGCTGTCCATATCAGCTGCTGAAAGACCCTCTTCTGTGAGGCCTGGTCGCTCCATTGTCACAGGAATTGGTCAGGGGACTCATTGAAAAGAATACTCCCGAGGTCTTTAAGCACGTTCATGCCAATGGTTACGGTATGATCCTTAGCGGCTTCTCCATCTACCAGCACTAGTCCTTTTCTCCCCACATCTTTTCCACAGACTTCTATGTTCAGCCATACCACCCCTGCAACCGGGATGGGCAAGTGGTTGGCCGCTGTAAGCTTGATCACTGGGCCCCATTCAGGCCGCAGCGCCTCCGTGAATTTTTCGGGCATGGTGGTCACTTGTGAACCAGTGACTATCAGGCACTGAACAGCTCTCTCATTGATTTTGGCCCAGACCAGGGGGCACATGGAAACAAGGCTGGTGGGACTCTTATCACTCCTCCTTTGCTCTTCACACTCGGGGCGGTGTCCCTCGTGCTCGGAGCCACCTAGTTTAAAGCCCTCGTTACACACTGCGATATCGCTAGCAATATCGCTGTAAAGTCACCGATTTTGTGACGTAGCAGCGATATTGCTAGCGATATCGCTACATGTGATACTTACCTCTGACCGGCTCCCCTGCTGGTTATCGCTGGTCGCGCGAGAAGGTCCTGGATCATTTCTTGTCGTCTGCTTCCTGCAGCGCTTCCTGCTGTGACGACGAGCGACGCGTGGACGTGGGCGGGAGGACGTCAGGATCGCCGCGTCTGACAGGTAAGTAACGACCCCTGCGATGTCTCTGGTGAGATCTGCCTGTGTGACAGCTCACTAGCGACCATGTAACGATGCACCAGCGATCCATATCGTTGTCGGGATCGCTGGTGCATCGCTATGTGTAACGGTACCCTAACAGCGGCCGTGGGGATAGTCGGCTCCGCTGGGGACACCACCGGGCAATATAACCGGGCTCTCCACAAGTATAGCATGTAATGGGACGTCTCCTCTGGGTAGCTGCAACTTCTCTCCGGGGATCAGCTCCTCTATCTTGCACCAGTGGACCAGGCCTCTCTACCTGGGTCCTCCTTGAAGCCGCCATTTCTTGACGGAACTGGATGATTTCCATTCTCAGGTCTTCTACCCATCGGGGGACTTTGTCTGCGGTGGTGGTTGCCTCCCCGCTCCGGACCTTTCCCACCGGTCCTGTCACGTCCTGTTCCTGCTCGCGTGTGCACGCCTCACTACCAACTTCAGAGAAAGTCATGTCTGGCTTTACCCGCAGGCACTCTCACATAGCCTGCTTCATCATTCCGTCATGCAGCCCCGTCACCATCTGATCCCTGAGCACCACATCTACTGACCCTATGCCTACCCCATCCTTCTGTTTAATAGCAGTATGGAGCTCTTGTAGGGCGTTCATAAACTGAGTCACGGTCTCCCCCTCTCTTTACACCTGGTGGAACAGTCGCATACGGAGGTCCCCTTGGTCAGTGGGGTCCCCATGTGTCTCCTCCAGTATGTGCAGCACCTTGTCCAGAGTGTTTCTTTCCCGGGGGGGCCTATGCATGACAGAGTCTCGTGCCTCCCCCTCTAAAGCCATCAATGCTATCTCTGCCTCCAATGCTGGTGCCAGGGGGTGCATCCGCAACAGCCCCTGAATTCTCTCCATCCAGCTCCACAACATCACATTGTTTCCAGTAAACCTCAGCAGATTATTCAACATGGCTCCCAGGGAAATGCTAGTCCTGGGACCTTCCCTGACTGCTTGGTCCGCCCCTTCCGTGCCTTTGTGTGACATCCTGCCGACTACGCCAAGTGTAATAAGGTACAGGAGATGAGTATGTCACCGCGGAAAAGACGGACCAACAGTTAAAGAGAGCTTTATTTACAGGGGATAACACTGACAAAATTAACAGTGCAAATATGAATATTATGAGAACGAGTTATGCAAGCAGACAAAAAGCATCAACAGTATTAAACAATATAAAGAGTAGTTTTCCTATGGAGGAACTTATCAGTCTGAAGGGGTCTTGATTGAAAGCTCTCTCTTCTCCCACATTGGCGCCGAATCACCAGCAGCGCTTGCCGTCTGGAGTACTCTGTATCCTGTGCCTTTAACAATGTCCATCCGAGATAGGAGGAGTTACTGCGGGAGCCAGAGGGGTATGAAACAAACAATATCCCCTATGCGTCGAGTCCTTCTCTCTAACTCTGCAGCGATGCTCTCTCACCAGAATCAGGGGCTCTGCATTAACACAAAGGTTACTGGAACTTCGTACGTGGTACAATCTCTCTAAACAGGTCACAGCCCTGTCACTGGGTGCAGCCTCTTTGCAGAGGACAGTCTTGTCACAGAGCGCAGTCTCTTTGCAGGGGACAATCTTATCAGAGAGCGCAACCTCTTTGCAGGGGACAGTCTTATCACAGAGCGCAGTCTCTTTGCAGGGGACAGTCTTATCCCTGAGGTGAGAGCGCAACTTTCCTGACACTGCAGTACCCGGCTTCATGTACTCACAGTCTGCAGTCACTGTGCGTGGTCTCTCTGTCTCTGGCTGATGTACAGGAGATCTCTCTCTCTCCAAGTCTGTGTCAGCATCCTCCCCTGTCTCCTGTCTGGGCTGCTCTAGGGAAACCCTGCGCACTTTTCCCGCTCTCAGCTCACCTCCCTTCCTGTTCCTGGCTGCTGAACAGGCTGCTTTTCTGTCCCCCGGGGAACCTGCTGCCCTGCTCAATGGTTCCGGGCATGGAGCAGAGGAGGCAACCCTCTCTCGGCTCTTCCTGCACTTCACCCCCTTACATTCAAAGCTGTCCCTTATGCTTCAGATTTTCGTTATTTTTGCTATTTATAGCAGCCTCTTCTTTATTTCACAGCGTCCTCTCATGTTAGAAATATACAGGCAGATTCACACACTGTATATACAGGCACCTATGCATATACTGTATACAGTCACATATATGTAAGGCAACCAGGGTGGCAGCTGTGGCAATGGTTAGAACTGTTCTCACACCTTGATGTCTCACAGGAATAATATAAAGTTCCTTCAGCTGCAGCATGGCCAGTGCCGTATTTGGCATTCATTCTGCCCTAGGCACTGTAAGTGGTCACTCCCCCTATTGGTTAGTCAGATAACAGTCTCATACAGCCGTCAGTGTTACACTTGCAAATTCTATCCATATTTTTCACAACTACAGGTAACCATTATAGTCTATGAGGCAGTCCACATATCCGTGATTTTTCACGGACTGTGTGCCTGTACAAAAGGTACGAAGATTTGTCCATTTTTTTATAGTACAACATATGAAAAGTGCTAATACAAGCCTATAGGTTCAGAAAAAAACCATATCACATGGGTAGCATTAGTATACAGTCTGTGCGCAATCCGTGTTCTGCCTGTTATTAACATTGCAAAGTATAGCAGAGGCTATAGACCGTACACTGATGATGCACGGAGCGTACACTGATGACATACAGACTGTACACTGATGATGCACGGACCGTACGTACACTGATGACACTCAGACCGTACGCTGATGACATACGGACTGTACTCTGATGACACATGTACCGTACACTGATGACGCATGGACCGTACATTGATGATGCACGGACTCTACGTACACTAGCTCCTGGAACCGACATACATAAGAAACAACAATTTGGGGCCCATAGGGCCAGTCCTTTCCTGCTGTGGGTATGCAAACAAAGAAAGCGATAACACCGAGTTCGCTCCAAATTCAGCCATTTGTAGTGAATGTGGAAAATGTTGTACTCTGTTATGAACAGGTCACCGAGGAGGATGGCAGGAATAGGCTAGGCCACCAGGAAACCAGAAAGGTTGGTAACTTAGCGGATTGCAGACCCCTAATCCTAACAATACAACTAGCAGTACCTGTGGAGCTTACCTACGATGCCCTAGACGCCTCGGCACAGCTGGAGAGCTAACTAAGCCTAAAGCAAGAAAGGTGAAATCTAAACTGCCCCGGAGAAGACCCCAAAGGAATAGCTAGCCCCCAAACGTATATTGTCGGTGAGACTAGATGAGACACAAACGTAGGCAGAAAATAGACTGAGCAAATGATGGGGCCCAAACTGACTAGATAGGATTGGAAAGGAAAGACACAGTCTGCAATCACGCAAAAACCCTAAAAAATCCAACACGTCTGATGTACAAAAAAATCACTGAGGTCTCACGACCTCGCCCCCACTATATCAGCATTCTGGTATGAACTGGCAGCAAAGCAAAAGAGACTAATATAACAGGGGACTGAAAAAACTGACACAAGCTGTAACATATGGAGCGGGGTCCAGCAAAGCCCCCAGCAGGGAGCACGCTGAACCCGCAAAGCAAAGCAGAAAAAGGCAAAACCAGATCAGAAGCAAAGGATTAGCAAATGAACAACTTAGCTGAAAAATGCAGGATCAAGCAGGAGACAGCAAACCTCAAGTTGCACAGGAAGAACTAATTACCAGCAACAATTGAGGGAAGTCTGCTCACTTAAATACTCCCAATCAGTATCCCCAGATCTCCAATCATCATCATCAGGTGGCAGACCTCTGTCAATCCGACCAGCTCCACTACCCACAGTAACCACCAGAGGGTGCCCCGACTTAGAAATAAGAGAATTCACAACAGTACTCCATTTATAATGGCCAAGGCACGTGGAAAGGGAAGGGGAATTGGAAGTGATTGTGATGGTGCATGCAGAGGCCGAGGCCGTGGACAAGCTGAAATTGTGCCACAACAAACACCCACATCTTCTTGCCTGACCTTCCTGCCCCAATTACTAGGGGACCACAGGAGCACACTACTATTGAACCCAGAGCAGTGTCAAAAGGTTGTTGGTTGGATAGCGGATAATGCTTCCAGTCACTTTGCCACCACCACCATCCTGTCTTCCATACAGTCAAGTCTGAGTAGCCGTGAGTCTGGACGGCATATTTCTCACCCTGATCCTCCTTCCTCCCACCATGGTGAGTTCCCGGAGACAACTGATCCCAAACTTGGACACTCCGAAGGGCAGTTGACTTTTCCATTTATAGATTCTGGCCTCTCGCCCAGTCCACTTGAAGCGGGGCAAGAGGAGATCGCATGTAGCGATGCCCAAATATTTGAGGAGCCACGGTCACACGAAGGCGATGGTAGGGAAGTGTCACAAGAGGTGGACGATGATGAGACACAATTGCCAGAAAGTCAGAAGGAGGACCAGGGTGTGGAAGTAGAGGACGAGGTGGTGGATGATATATTAACTGAATCAAGCTGGCAGGAGGAAAGCTGCACACAGGGGGAGGGAGGCGTAGCACTCCAACAGGCAGGAAGAAGCAGTGTGGTGGCCGCAGACAAAAGGCGGAAAACCGTTTCCCGTAACACCAACCCGACGGAAATTGCCAGTCCAACTGTTAGGTCATCTTTAGTCTGGTTGTTTTTAAAGACTCTGCCGATAACCCCAAAAAGGCCATTTGCATCACCTGCCAGGCCAGCATCAGCAGGGGTGGCAAAACTACCAGCCTGACCATCACCAGCATGACCAGGCACATGGCATGTGCAAATACGCAGCCAACACCCCACAGGCCACACTACTAAATTCCTACATTTCGTGACTGTTTGTGCTCGAAATGTTGCCTTTTAGGCTCAAGGAGACGTAAGCTTTCCGCAATGTGATGGTGGCGGCCGTCCCTCGGTACCTTTCCCCAGCTGCCACTATTTCTCCCGGTGTGCCGTCCTCGCATTACACAAGCACATGTCCCACAACATTAGCCATGCACTCAACAATGCAGTTACAGGGAAAGTTCCACCTAACCACGGACGCGTGGACAAGTGCTTGCGGACAGGAACAGTACATCTCACTGATGGCACACTGGGCTAACATAGCGGAAGCTGGGACCCAGTCAGACCTTGGAATGAAATACGTTGAGGAATGCGGGCCTTAGGTCAATAAGGGTTGCCTCCACAGTCTACAGCTCCTGCACCTCATCCTTCTCCTCCTCTTCAGTCTCCATCTCTGAAATGACCACATCAGTCACAAGCTGGAAGCACTGCACCACTGCCTCAGCCAAGAGGCAACAGGCTGTGCTCAAGCTAATACACTTAGGTGACAAACCACACAATGCTGAAGAGTTGTGGACAGCTCTGAAAGAGCAGGCAGATCTGTGGCTGACACCGCTGAACCTACAGCCAGGCATGGTCATGTGTGGCAATGGCCGGAACCTGGTGGCGGCTCTGAGGCGAGGCGAGCTCACACACGAACCATGCCTGGCCCATGTGCTTAACATCGTGGTTCAGTGGTTTCTCAAAACCTACCTGGAGCTGCCGGATCTGCATGTCAAAGTACGACACCTGTGTGCCCATTTTAGAAAGTCAGCTACAGCTTCCGTCGCCCTTGCCGTGCTTCAGCAGTATTTGCAGCTTCTGGCTCACTGACTGGTGTGTGATGTGATGTCTCCACACATTAGAACTCTACACTTCAGATGTTGGAAAGGATTTGTGAGCAGAAGAGGGCAGTTGTTGACTACCAGCATCAGCAAGGCATTCGATATTCAGTTCAGACTCCAGACATAAGGCCTTAGGAGTGGACATGGATGTCAGACATATGTACTATCCTCCAAAACTTTGATGTCTCCACCAAGATGGTGAGCGGCGATAACACCATAATTAGCATCACCATTCCACTTCACTGTGTTCTGAAATGTTCTCTACTCATAATTAGAGATGAGCGACTTTGCCTTTTTTCGGGTCGAGTTGGGTTTCATGAAACCCGACTTTCTCAAAAGTCAGGTCGAACGAAATCGGCCGATTATCGTGAAAAGTCGAAGGCCAACTTATACTCGAAACCCAATGCAAGTCCATGGGGAACCAAGGTCGGCAGGGAGTGGAGGACAGGAAACACACCTACAGTGCCCATTTTAATGCCAAAAACATCAATTCTTATTACTTAAGCTTGTCAACCTTAATTTACGTTATAATAAAAGTTAGGCATTGAAAACTGGGGGTTATTTGGCTAAAGTTGTGGGGGGGGTAGGGCTGGCTCCAGATTTTCGTGGGCCCTGGGCCAAAGAGTGTCAATGGGCTCCTTTAACACATGCCACAATTCATGATTCTCTGATACGGAAGAGAAATAGCGGTATAGTACAATGAAAAATACTTCACTTCTTACATCTCATGACTGATATCCATTTTAAATTCTCCAATAGCTCCAAAAACAGACAGTATATTACTCCATACAGTATTATGGCCACCGCATAGTGTGCTATACAGAGTAATGAGGCCCATATATTTCTCCATACAGAATCATTGGTCCCATATAATGTTTGAAACAGTATATGATGAGCTCCACATAATGCTACAGTATATGTTGGTCCCCATGGATGAAGCTCGACTGTGTTATGGGCCCAAATAATGCTCCATATATAATGGGCCCCATTTCTAATGCTCCAGTGCATAATGGACCCTGTAAATGCTGCTCTAGTGTCTGATGTCCACCTTTGGAATGCTCCAGTGTATGGTGGGCCTCATATCATTCTCCAGAGTATAGTGCTCCCCAAAAATAGCTGTCCCAACATTGAAAACAATTAAATAAGTCTCCTCACTAGGGAATGCCTGTACTAGTCTGGACTCCTCGTCGTCCCCATCTTCCATCTCACTGCACTTGGACTGTTTAGGCAGAGGGTGTACAGACGTGATGCCATCGCACTCTCTGACCAGAATGTCACTGTCAGGAAACGTGGAATACGTCACAGCGATAGAGCAGGGAGAGGTAAGTATTTCAACTTTGCAAGTGCTGTGATCCTGAGCAAGCAGGGGGGGCCCACTTGTTGGCGACGGCACTGGCACAGGGCCCCTCATAGTACGGCAGTGTGTCTGATGGCAGGTGGGCCCTCCCACTGGCAGAGACACTTTTGCATACTATGAGGGGCCCTGAGCCAGTGCGTCGCCCATGAGTATGCACCCCCCCACCTGCTCAAGGAACCTGCACTTTCATCTGCACCTTCCTCTTTGTCACCATGTAAGGTGGTATAGTATACGTGAAGTGGAACCTAAGTTTCATCGGGCATAGATTCTGGCTGTGTAGAGTGCAAGGGGAATATAGTGGTCGGGGTCAATGTACCAGCAGAATCATCTAGCAGTGGCTGGGCATCATGACACTTGTGGTGCCCCCAGGAGTACGGTCGCCAAAGTGGCATTACCTTCCTCCTAGGGAGTGTGATGTCATGCTTGGGAGCAACGAAGGCTCTCTCTAGCAGTTAAACCAACACACAACACAGTTCCCACTCCAGGCCAGCAGGGAGACCTCTGAACCTGACTGCTGAGGAGCTGCTCTCTGTGGTCGGGAGGAGGGAAGTTAGGGCAGTCTGTGAAGGGAAGGGGAAGTGTCTGGACGTGAGAAGGGGAGCTGGAGGATGAGCAGAGTTAAGGCTCACTCCTAGCTGAAGCGCATGGTCGGTATTCCGGTCTCCGAGTTTGTAGGGACACTGACGGTCCTGCAGCAGAAACCAGAGGAAGTAGCAGCTGTAAATGCTCCGTTCCCAACTAAGGCTCGGAGGCCCCAGCAGTGATATGTGTGAGCCAGAAGGAAAAGGCTATGGCTGCCTGTCATACGAGAAAGTTCCAAAAGAGAGTCAACAGGGGGAATTTCAGTGAACTCAGTACTGCGAGTACCTCAGATAAGCGCTAGAACGGAGGCCACACTACCTATCTGCAGAGAGAGAATTCCAAATTTGCTTCCAGGCTGACCAACTCCTTCTCCATCTGTACTCTGGGTCCTGGACGGCACTTACCAAGTACAGGTAAAGGAACTGCATGACTGTGTCTGTCATCTTTCTCCTGCGCCTGGCGCATGGCTCTGCTACATCCTGCACTGCACACCATCTACCAACTCTTTCATCTGCCCTGCGACTACGGCCCTACCTGTGCAGGGCTTCTACATCTTAGCTGCACCACAACATCTGTCCCAGAGAAGCGACACTGCAGCGCGGTTCAATCTGATCAGAAACCACAGGTGGCGTCACGTATCATTCACCTATAAATGTTATTCACCCCTTTGCATGGACGCCCAGGGCCACGGAACGGGTCATCACCACCAACGTGACACATCCCTCTGAGACACCGGCCCGGTACCGATTAAAATGTTGCAGAAAATGAGCCCAAAATAACATCAGATATTTGGTACTGTATCAGAAGCGTACAGCTCTATACAGTCAAAGGATGATTGTCAATCTCCCTATATATACCATCAGTCACACAGAGATGCTCACAGGCTCAGTATGGATTAGACAAGAATATAAAAAGTAGAAAAAGTGTACAGTATCATCAGATAGCAGGTATACAGTATATAGTATAGTTTAAACATTCTAAATCTCCATAGATATTTCAGGAGGCAGACACAGACACTCTCAGGCTCAGTATGGATTACAACACAATATAAAAAGCCGTAAAACTGTAATGGATCTGAAGAGTACAGCTGTAAACAGTGTAGGGGTCATTGTTGTCAATCTCAGTATTTATTTCCACAGTCAGAAAATAACTCTCACTTGGTCAGTTTGGATTAGACCAGAATATAAAAAGCAGTAAATGGGTACTGTATCAGAAGTGTAGAGCTGCATACACTAGTGTTGGGGTAATTTTTAAATCTACATATACCGTATTTTTCGCTTTATAAGATGCTCCGGAATATAAGACGCATCACAAATTTTGAGGAGAAAAATAGGAAAAAACATTTTTTTAATAAAATGGTGGTGCCTCTTTTATAATCCAGGTGTCTTATTGCTTACCGAGGGTGGTGGCTGCGGTGAAGTGGGGTCACAGGGTCGCTGCTGGAGGAGGCAGGAGTGGGGTGATACTGCAGGCCGCAGGAAGGGATGAGAGGGTGCTCCGATGTGCAGCGTGCTGCCAGGGGGGCTCGTGCTGCTACCAGGGGGGCTTTTGCTGCTGCCAGGGGGGCTCATGCTGCTACCAGGGGGGGCTTGCGCTGCTGCCAGGGGGGTCTGTGCAGCAGCCCGGGGCTCGGCGCATGCGCTGATGGTGATCTCGGGACTGAGATCTCGAGAGATGAGATTTCAGCGAGATCTGTCCCGAGATCACCATCAGCGCATGCGCTGCCCCCGGCGGCGGCCGCCATATTGCTGGAGCCAAAACAGAGGGAACCGAGGAGGAGCCCCGGGGCTCTGGCCTGTCGCAAAATGTCGCCAGAGCCCCGGGATTGGAACCGGAGACACCGCTGGGCACGTGGAGACACGGCTGGGCACCCGGAGACACCCACAGCGCCGACGGACAGACGGACACCCCTGCGGCCTTCACCCGGTAATGTATATCCTCTTTGTAAGACGCACCCACATTTTCCACCCAAGTTTGAGGGAAAAAAAAGTGCGTCTTACAAAGCGGAAAATATGGTAAATTGCAGGAGTAACCCACAGACTCTCACACGCTCAGGATGGATCACACCACAATATAACAAGAAGATCCGCAAGAAATAATCACACATGTGGGACAATGTTCCAGGTGTCAATGAAACACTTAGAGTGGTGGGTGGAGGAGGACTTCATGGCAGAAAGGGTACAGTATCACCAGATACCAGGTATATATAGCATAGTTTAAACATTAAAAATGTACGTCTATATATTCAGGAGTAGTGTTTAGCCACCCCGCTAGTTAGTGTTCCAATTCGTTTTGGTTCGTCGAACACGAGGCAATTTCGTCGAATGTTTGTCGAACGTTCGATGAACAACATCGAACAACATTGAAAACAATGGCAGGCAAATACAAACACATACAAACACATAGAAAACAAATACAAAACACCTTAAAAGGTGTCCCAAAGCAGACAAAATGCTCAGAATACAAAAATAACATATGGAAAATGGCAACTACATATAGAAAAGAGGTGGAGGAGTAAAAGGAGGAGGAGGAGACACAGATATAGGCATGTCATGCCCTTATGAAGTCAAGAAAGGCTGGAATAAAAATGTAAAATACCAAAAAACAGTAAAATTCTGAAATCAAAGACTATCATATACCATCGGACTTCCCACCATAAATTAGGCCAACTGCTGATCGGGCGGCGTTATTCCCACGAACCTCCGAACAGCATCCATAAAGGCAAATTGTTTGGTTTCCGGGGGCAGTATGGTTGCAAAGCTGAACCTTAAAGGAATGTCCAGAAGGGCACCACCAGGAGTGGAGCCTGCGGCTTAATTCGACTCCACCCGGGAAACCTCAACCATGCCAGCTACAGAAAAGATTGACAGATTGCAAGCTTTGTTGATTCTGTGGGTGGTGGTGGATGTCCGTCTTTAGTTGTGCTAGCGATTTGTCAGCTTAATTCCGTTAACGAACAAGACTCCGGCATGCCCCCGCGGTATGCATCAAGCTTACTAGAGTGACACCCGAGGCTCTGGCATGCGAGATCGATCAATAACAGGTCTGTCATGCCCTTACATGTCCAGGGCTGCATGCGCGCTACACTGAAAGGTCCAGCGTTTGTTACTTACAGGTGCAGATAACCTGCTGAACCCCGTTAGTGATGGGGATCTGGGATTACAATTCTTCCCCGCGAACGAGGATTTCCCAGTAAGTGCAGGTCAACCGGAATTCCGAAATTAGGCCTAACCGGCATTCCAGAAAAAGTGAAAAAATTGTGTCCAAACCACAGGTGCTGTAGCTTGCTTAACGGCTGGGCTCCTATGCTGAGTAGCACGCAGTTCTTACATAAACAGGTGGCATAGCTTGGTTCACTGGTGGGCTCCTCTGCTGAGTAGCAGACAGTGCTACAAGGCCCAAAAGGATTTTCTGGACAAGATGCGGTAAAAAATTATTAGAAACACACACGATGTAGCTCCTTGACAGGTGTACTACACCGCTTGCTACCACACACCGCTACTATGCCATGAAACAGTCTATTAACATTATTAATGTGAAAATGAAGTTACGCTTTTGGTGAACGAACCGTTCTTGAACGGAACCTCGAACAGTCGAATTTTAAGCAAAGTGTTCGAGTTCGACGAATGGCTTGAACACCGCCCAAAACAGCTGAAATTTTAACTTGGCGAACAGGTCGACTTGAACACCGCTTATCTCTAATCAGGAGGCAGACTCAGACGTTCTCAGGCCCAGTATGGATTTGACAAGATTGTAGAAAGTTGAGAAAGGGTACAGTATCACCGGATAACAGGTATATATAGCATAGTTTAAACATTAAAAACCTATGTCTTTATATCAGGAGGCAGACTCAGAGGGTCTCAGGCCCAGTATGGATTTGACGTGATTGTACAAAGTTGAGAAAGGGTACAGTACTACCGGATAACAGGTATATATAGCATAGTTTAAACATTAAAAATCTGCGTGTATAATTCCAGAGTCCGACAAAAACACTCACAGTCTCAGTATGGATTAGACAAGAAGCTAAAAAGTAGAAAAAGGGTAAAGTATTCTAAGCGTACACCTGTATACACTGTTGGGGTATTTTTCAATCTTCATATCTATTTCAGTCTCAGTTAGACAGTAAGGACTCTCCGCAAGAGGAAACGAGATGGATACAAGTACAGATGGAAAGTCGAGTGATTGCAGAAATTTTGGAATTACTAGTCACGGTAAAAACACCCGGTAGAATTCTCAGAGGCGATGCTGACTCTCAATTGCTTTGTCTGTGGAGACAGCGAAAACAGTTCTTGTGAAGAAAAGTTTGCTGTATCGCAGTACCGTGGAACCCATCACCGTTAATCATCTCCATCAAATTGTGATCACAGGGAGAGATGTAGACATTGTCCTCACTGCCTATCATGATCTGTCAGGTAACTTTGGAGTGCAAAAGACACAAGCCACAGGCCGCAGACGATTCTATTGGATTGGCATGAGAGGACACATTTAAAAATGTGGGCAGGAATGTCACACGTCTGTGAGTCGGAAAACCATGAAAGCTGATGATAAACCACCACTGCATCTCATTGTGAGTCGACGTCCATAACAAATGGAAGCCATTGATCATCTGAAGATAGAGCCCAGCAGGACAAGGCATAGCTACGTCTTAACCATCATCTATCATTTCACCAAATTTGTATTGGCAGTCCCAGTGAAGTATTTAACAGGCCAGACTACATAGTGGTGGAGCAGGGAGAGGTAAGTATTGCAAGTGCTGGTGCCCTAAGCAAGCAGGGGAGGCCCAATCGTGGGCGGTGGTACTGGCACAGGGCCCCTCATAGTAAGCCGGTGTGTCTGACGGCAGGTGTGCACCCCTGTGGGGGGAGGCAGCCCAGTTAGGGAGGTGGAAAAATTGGCATATGTTGATGTTGGACATTCAGCAGCTGCAAATGGAGTAATTGGAGAAGTCCGTGAAAAAGGACCAAAGCAAGCCATTTTTCTGGCAACCTACGTGTCAGCAGGGGAGGGTGGGACAAAATTCTTTGAAACCCATGCATGGTTCATTTTAATGAAGGTTAGATCATCAACATTTTGGGTCGACAGACGGGTCCTTTTTTCTGTCAGGATTAATCCAGCAGCACTGAAGACTCGTTCAGATAACACGCTAGCAGCAGGGCAAGCGAGCTCCTGTAAGGCATATTGTGCCAATTCAGGCCAGGTGTCAAGTTTACTGGCCCAATAGTCAAAGGGGAATGACCGGTGAGGGAGAACATCGATATGGGACGAGAAGTAGTTTGTTACCATAGTTGACAACTGCTGTCTCCTGTCACTTTCGATCGATGCAGTATTACCAGTCATAGAATCATAGAATCATAGAATCGTAGAGTTGGAAGGGACCTCCTGGGCCATCTGGTCCAACCCCCTGCTCAAAGCAGGATTCGCTAAATCATCCCAGTCAGATGTCTGTCCAGCCTCTGTTTGAAGACTTCCATTGAAGGAGAACTCACCACTTCTCGTGGCAGCCTGTTCCACTCATTGATCACTCTAACTGTCAAAAAGTTTTTTCTAATATCTAATCTGTGTCTCCTCCCATTCAGTTTCATCCCATTGCTTCTAGTCTTTCCTTGTGCAAATGAGAATAAAGTTGATCCTTCTACAATGTGACAGCCCTTGAGATATTTGTAGACAGCTATTAAGTCTCCTCTCAGTCTTCTCTTTTGCAAACTAAACATTCCCAAATCCTGCAACCTTTCCTCATAAGACAGGGTTTGCAGACCGGTCACCATTCTGGTCGCTCTTTTCTGAACTTGCTCCAGTTTGTTGATGTCTTTTTTAAAATGTGGTGCCCAAACTGGACACAATATTCCAGATGAGGTCTGACCAAAGAGGAGTAGAGCGAAATAATGACTTCACGTGATCTAGACTGTATGCTTCTGTTAATACATCCTAGAATTGCATTTGCCTTTTTTGCTGCTGCATCACACTGTTGACTCATATTCAGTCTGTGATCTATTAGTATACCCAAGTCTTTTTCACATGTGCTGTTGCTTAGCCCTATTCCTCCCATTCTGTATATGCTTTTTCCATTTTTATTGCCCAGATGTAGTATTTTGCATTTTTCTCTGTTAAAAACCATTCTGTTAGTTGCTGCCCACTTCTCCAGTTTATTTATATCTTTTTGAATCCTCTCTCTCTCTCTTCTCTAGTATTAGCTATCCCTCCTAGCTTTGTGTCATCAGCAAATTTAATCAGTTTACCCTCAATTCCTTCATCTAAATCATTGAAAAAGATGTTGAACAATACAGGGCCCAGGACAGAGCCCTGTGGTACCCCACTTGAGACATTCTTCCAACTGGATGTGCAGCCATTTACGACCACTCTTTGGGTCCGATCACTAAGCCAGTTATGAATCCACCTAACAGTTGCCTTGTCCATTCCATACTTAGTCATTTTTTCAATAAGGATTGTATGAGATACTTTGTCAAATGCTTTGCTGAATTCAAGATATACTATATCTACAGCATTTCCTTGATCCACCCAATCAGTGATTCCATCATAGAAGGAAATTAAGTTGGTCTGACATGACTTATTAATTACAAACCCATGCTGACTGTTTAATCACGTCATTCTTATCCAGGTACTGACATACATGTTGTTTATAATTTGTTCAAAGATCTTTCCTGGTATAGAAGTCAGACTCACCGGCCTATAGTTGCCTGGGTCCACCTTCTTCCCCTTTTTGAAGATAGGAACAACATTTGCTCTTCTCCAGTCTTCTGGGACTTCTCCTGTTCTCCAAGAATTTTCAAAGATTATGGAGAGGGGTTCAAAAATTTCTTCTGCTATCTCCTTCAGAACTCTGGGGTGTAATTCATCTGGACCTGGAGACTTGAACTCATTTAGGTTAGCTAAGTGTTTCCTCACTATCTTTCTGTTTGTAGATATCCTGAATTCTTCTATTCCCTTAATAGGACAGTGAAGTACAGTTGATGTTACATTTCCTTTCTGAGAGAAAACAGATGCAAAATAGGAATTTAAAAGTTCGGCCTTCTCAACATCCTGTCTTACCATTTCATCATTTTCATCCTGTAAAAATCCTATAGCATCTTTGACTTTTCTTTTACTTTTGACATATCCCCAAAATCCTTTATTATTGCTTTTGACATCTCTTGCAAGCCTCAATTCATTGTCAGCTTTAGATAATCTGATTTGTGCCCTGCAGGTTCTGCAGACAGCATTATATTCTTCTTTAGATATGCGTCCCTCTTTCCATTTTATAAACACTTTTTTCTTCCCTTTTAGCATGTGCTTAAGTTCTGAGTTCATCCATCCAGGTTTCCTTAAATGCTTCCTATTCTTCCCTCTTTTCGGAATTGTTAACATTTGTGCTTTGAGAATTTCATTTTCCAAGATTTCCCATCATTCCTGGACATTTTTGTCTTTAACGATATCCAGCCATTGGATCCCTAATTCTCTTTCTGAATCCCTTAAAATCTGCCTTTCTGAAATCTAACCTTGACATCTGAGTCTTCACAGGTCTTCCTCCTCTAGTTATCCAAAATTCTAAAATAGCATGGTCGCTACCTCCTAGGGTCCCAGCCACTTTTACCTCCTCAACCATTTCCTCCCTGTTTATAAGGATTAGATCCAAGGTTGCAGTTCCCCTTGTTTTCTCCCCTACCTTTTGGAAGATAAAGTCGTCAGCAAGAGAGGATAAGAATTTCCTTGACCTGTTAGTTTTGCCTGGGAGAGATTCTCAACAAATGTCTGGATAGTTGAAATCTCCCATGACAAGTATGTCATATTTTTTAACAGTTAGAGTGATCAATGAGTGGAACAGGCTGCCACGAGAAGTGGTGAGTTCTCCTTCAATTGAAGTCTTCAAACAGAGGCTGGACAGACATCTGACTGGGATGATTTAGCGAATCCTGCTTTGAGCATGGGGTTGGACCAGATGGCCCAGGAGGTCCCTTCCAACTCTACGATTCTATGATTCTATGATTCTATGAGTAGTGGCGAGAATGCTCACTCATCACTATTCAGTACTTGTTCACACGGTTGCCCATTGGTTTCCACAGTGCCCCTTTGTAATTCAATCAGTCATTAGCTTAGGTTTTAGAACTTCTTGGCTACGGAGACAAAGTCCTACAATATGTTGATGATTTCTTAATTCAGAATGTTGATGAATGAGACCCTTGAAAGTGTGTGTCAGGCTTTTACATGATGTTGGACTCAAAATGAGCCTAGATAAGGTAGAATTGATGAAGTCAGAGGTTAAATTTCTGGGTGTGTCAGTTTCAGTAGAAGAAAAAAGAAATTAACTTAAACTTAAAGCTATTCAAGCTGTTCCCATAAAAACTAACATTTCTGACCTTAGAAAATTTTGGAGTCTTGTCAATTTTTCCAGAGAATTTATTGAGGACTTTTCTCATTTGGCTAAACCACTGAATAATTTGTTAAAATGAGTTAATATTGATCATGCCCCTGTGGCGCCCCTGAGGCTTCAGTCGCCACAGAGGTACTGCACCTTCTCCTAAGGTGTAGTGTCCCACCATCCAGGTAAGGTGGGAACTCCTGACCACGCTCCACACCTGCATTCCACACACAGAATAGTTCAGTGGGGCCACCTAACAGCTTCAGGCTGGGGGTTAGCAGAGCACCCCTCGTGGAACTCTGCTTCGTAACACAAGATGTGCTGGGAGGCGGGTGGAGTGAGATGATACAAAAGAGAGGGAAGGTGTAGGATTTCAAGCCAGTCAGACGAGGGTCTGAGAGAGAGAGAGAGCAGGCTGACAGCAGGTCAGCCTGAGAGGAGCTCAAGGTGGAGGAAGGCAGTCAGTCAGGAGAGGCTGAGGACTGGTCTTAGTGGAACGAGCTCCCTGGGGAAGGAAGAGAAGGAGAAAGAGATGTAGACTGGAGACTACAGATTCCATAAGAGAGATAGAACAGATCGGAATGAAGGAGAATAGAAGGACATGGGAAGCTGGTTTAAGAAAGATAGAGAATCCTTCCAGTCCAGAGCGCAAAGGATGGGGCCCAGTCCCCGAGGTTGATTGGATCTTTATGTCCGGCAACAGACACCGGAGGAGTAGTGAGCCGCTAACGCCTTGCTCCCATCATAGACTTGGGACACAACAGCAACTGAATAGAGAGCCAGGACGCAGTGAGGAGTCCCCGAAGCAGGCTACAGCTGTCTGTCATACAAGTCAAGACTAGGAACACCTAGAGAGAGGCATTCCAGGGTAGCTAAGTACTGGAGTGCTTCGCACCTAAAGGCGCATTGGAGGAGTCGTTCAGTAAGGTACATGTTGGCAGAGTGTGGAAGGGAGAATCCTATCCTGCCTGGAGGTTGGCTGGAGCCCTGACCTGGAGAACACAGTACGGAGGCAGGCAGTTGTGTGAACTGCAAACAGTGAGTAAAGCTTTGGAACCGCATACTCGGGTGTCCTCCAGTTATTCCCGCACCACTACACCTGGGTACCAGCCTCCATACCATTCTGCGCCTCTCCTCATCCATTGCACCTACACTGCCTTGGGACTACAGCTCCACCTGTGGGGAGCTATACCATCTTTGCTGCACCACACCATCAGTCCCAGCGGAACTGCATGCAGCGTTGGCTTAACATCTTACTTGCCAAACACCACGGGTGGCGTCACAAACTATTCTAATAAACTTTAACACCATTAACATCACCGCCATTGATATTGGGCGCCCAGGGCCACGGACCGGGTCACCGCTGCTGTGACACATTCCCGCCTTGACAATGGCCCGGTACCGAGTACCCCGCTGCCCTGGGTGTGCGAGGGCGACCCACCCCTATCATTGAAGAAGGAAAAGCCTTACAGGCTTTTGAAGGTTAGAAGCAAGCCCTTAAGGCAGCCAATGTGTTAACTAACAGTACCCCTTCCCAGTCCTTTTACATCCAAGAATACGCTGGTGATATATCCATTTCCTCAGTGCTTTTTAAAAAATGGCCCAAAGATAATCCTGAAGTGTCCAGTTTATTGTTTTCCTTAGGCTAGGTTGCTTACCCTCGGTGAAGAAAGGTTTCATTTCATGCATGAAGCACTTACTGGTCGTGAATTGGACAATGAATCAAGTACAACATATAGTGGTATTTGCTCCCTTAATTTTACAGACCCCACTGAAATCTCCTACCAGTGTAAATTTGTTAAAGGAGCTCAGATTATGGTTAAAAATTTCAGAAAGACTTGACCCTAGGAAGCTAATTGGGAAGGTCCCTTTGCTGTTACTCAAATAATTGGCCACACAGTTTTTTGTGTTCATAGGGTTAATAAATCAAGGGACAAAAGTGGTAAAATTGTTCATATTGATGAGTGTACACTTCTTAACCACTTCCTTACCGCCTACTATAGATAAACATCACTGTTTTCAGGGATATGTGCAGTGCCTTAGTTTCTCTACGGTCAGTGGTCTCGCAGCGCTCAGGACCCCCAGGATCCTGCAAGCGCTGCGAATCTGGTGCGAGCGGTAGCTCTGATAGGTAACATCATCGGGACCTGATTGGATCAGGTCCCAATGATGTTAACCCTTTGCTATCTTCTAGATACCACAATCACTGCATTTAGAAGACAGAGGGAGAATGTTACTTCACTCACCTCTCCCACGCCACCCGTGATGAGTTGTGATCACATTACAGGGGATCCGAATGTTGTCGTGGATACCGGATCTGCCAGCTACAGTGGCCTGTTAGAATCGGCCAGCAGCAGACTCTAACAGGCGATCTGCTAGTGTAAAACATGTGTATTGGAATACATGAGACCAGTGATAAGAAAAATAAAAATTGAAGTCCCTTACAAGGACTAAGTAAAAGAGTAAAACAAAAAGTAAAAAAAAGTTTTAAAACTATAAAAAAACACAATAAAGAAAAAAATAAGACAAAATATTAAAACAATAAATACTGTACGTATATTTATGTAAGACCAAAAAAAGTACACATACAGTATTTGGCATCACCGTGTCTAGAAAACCCAATCTATTAAAATGTCACACTAGTCAACTCCTTTTGTGCATACTGTAAAAAAAAAGAAGCAAAAAACAAGCTCTTTCATCATACCACTGAACAAAAATTGGAATAAAACGTGATCAAAAAGTCAAACGGAAATAAAAATGGTACAGCAAACAAGTCCCCATACAGCTCCATCACTTGAAAAATAAAAGTTATAAAATTTATAGCTCTCAGAATAAAACAATGCAAAAACAATTATTTTTTTCTATAAAATAGTTTTTATTGTGTTAAGGCAATAAAACATAAAACAAATATAACTGTGGCATCGTTGTGATCGTACTGACCCGAAGAATAAAGCTGCCTTATCACTTTTACCACACGCAGAACGGCAATAAAAAAAAACCTCAAAAGACAATTCCTGAATTGCTAGTTTTTGTTTATTCATCCTTCCAAAATAGAATAGAATAGATCAGTGTTTCCCAACTCCAGTTCTCAAGAGCCACCAACGGTTCATGTTTTCAGGATTTCCTTAGAATTGCCCAGGTGATAATTGCAGTACCTGCACAGGCAATAATTCCATCACCTGGGCAATACTAATGAAATCCTGAAAACATGAACCGTTGGTTGCTCTTGAGGACTGGATTTGGGGAACACCTATTCCTATTCCTATTAATTCCTGTGAAGCACCTGAAGGGTTTTTAAACATCTTGAATGTGGTTTTGAGCACTTTGAGGGGTGCAGTTTTTAGAATGGTGTCACTTTTGGGTATTTCCTCTCATGTAGACCCCTCAGGCTGTGTGCACACGTAACTTATTTTTGCATTTTCGCTGCGTTTTTTTACGCTCAAAATTGCCGCGAAAATGCAAAAAAAAGCATCCCATGCAATCCTATGGGATTCCAGAATGCTGTGCTAATGCTGCGGATTTTTCCACTGCGGAAATGCATAGCGGAAAAATCTGCACCATGCCTATTCTTTTTGCGGAATCGTGGCGATTCTACACCGATAGGATTGCATTGAAACGCTCATTTTACCGATGTGGCTATGCCCACCATGCGTGAAGTGAGCGCTTCATGTGCGGATGGTACCCAGGGTCTGGAGGAGGGGAGAATCTCCTCCATGCCCTCGGTACTATATTCCTGTAAAAAATAGAATACAAATAAAAAATATTGTTTTTCAAACCTTCCCATGGCCCCCGGAGTCCTTCCCACCTCTCTCCACGCTCCCGATCCCAGTAATGCTTTGCGCGAATGACCACGATGACGTTGCGCTCTCGCTAGCATGATGTCATTGCAGGTCCTTCGTGCAAAGCATTGGGACCGGAAGATGCTGGGAGCGTGGAGAGAGGTGGGAAGGAGATCGGGGGCCATGGGAAGGTGAGAATAACAATATTTTTTATTTGTATTCTATTTTTTTACATCCTATCTTTTACTATGGATGCCACACAGGCAGCATCAATAGTAAAAAGTTGGTCATACTTGTCAAGCACTATGCTTGACAAGTGTGACCAACCTGTCAATCACATTTTGAAGTGATGCTTGAAAGCGCTCGGAATGCGCAAGCATTCTGCAAGCTAAAAACGCTTGCAAAATGCTTGTTTTCCGTGGGAAAAATGCATGCAAATTCACATGCATTTTACCCATGGCGGGAGTGCGAAAATGTTGCGGAAATTTCCGCAGCATTTCTGCAACGTGGGCACTTAGTAGTCACTTTGAATATGATGTGGTCCTTAAAAAATGGTTTTGTAAATTTTAAAGAAAAATTAGAAATTGCTGATCATCTTTGAACCATTCTAACTTCGTAACAAAAAAAAAACATATTATTAATAAAATTGTGCTGCTGTAAAGTAGACATGTGGGAAAAGTTATTTCTGAACTATTTTTCTTGATAGCGTATAAGAGGGGGAGTTGTAAGAGAATGGTTAGCCATAACATACTGAACTAACTGTGCTAATAGAGGTATAAAATGACTTCAGTGCCATTACTGAGTATGAATGGAGTCCAGGGAGACTAATTGGAACATCTGCGGGACACTGTGATAGTTATTAAGTAGTATTATATGGTACTGAATAGTATATAAGTTGAATTAAGATAGAGACCAGAATCAAGGTGTCATTGTATGAAGAGTGGGAGCATGTTAAAAGCAGTGATGAGAGCAATGATACAGCAGCACAATTTTATTAATAATATTTTTATTTTGTTATGAAGTTAGAATGGTTCAAAGTTGATCAGCAATTTCTCATTTGAATTTACCAAATGGCTGCAATGAAACAGTGAAAAATTTAAAGGGGCCTGAATACTTTCCGTACCCACTGCAGATCTTTTCCTTGAGGATACTCCAAAGGTGTCAGGCACAGTGTGGGAAGACTAAGTGCAACACAAAGGGATGAGGGGAAGGAAGCCCAGACACTAGGGAAAGGGTGAGTGGAGAACCCTAGGCAGATCTGATAACACCCTACCTGCCCTACCATCCCTAAATTGGTTTCTCACCAATCGCCGAGCAGGAAACTAAACCCTGTATCTCCCTAGAGATAGGCCCTTGATAGGGAGGGGGAGGAGTGAACACTGGCTAATACCCACTATAAACTAATGACTAAAAGATCGACAGACAAGGGGAATTAACTTAGCTTGAGCAGACTCAGAGAGGTAACACCAAATATCCACAAAGAGCTCCAGAGAGGAATTTAGCTGACTGCTATAGCTACAAGCCTTCACACGGGAAAATGTGAATATCATCAGTAACTTCCTGAAGCAGACTGAGGATTTATAAACCCCCAGGTTCAGGTCTGTTAACTAAAGCCAGAGGGAGGCTGCCGCTGGGTCCAAGAGTCAGAAGAATTAAGGGGGCGTCTGTAATGGCAAACACAGAGACCTTCTGCAGCCAGAAGCAGAGCGACAGTCTGTTGCATCTGACACACTCATGACAAAAGATTCTCAATAGGTTTGAAGTCAGAGTAGGATAGTGGCCACGCCATGAGTTTCTCTCCTTTTATGCCCACAGCAGCCTTAGTGCTTGTATATAAGTCAAAGGAAAAATTATAATTTAAACTAACAAAAAAGCCCTGCATGATGTCTCTGAGAGTATGTTAGTCTGAATATGCAAAATTATCACCAGACTAGTAACAAGGTATATGCATAGAGTGAAAAAGGAAGGGCTAATGTCTACAGGGAGACATCATTTGACCTGATATAGGATAGTATCCTCATGTGAAGGAGTGGATGTCAGCGGGTGTGACAAGATGTATGGAACCAGGGTCGGACTGGGGTGTCTGGGGCTCACAGGGGGAGTTGAACCTAGGAGCCCACCCTACAGCTATATGCAAATATACTGTTAGCCGTTATCTCCGATATAGTGGAGCATCGACTGTAATACACAGACGGTTTCTGCACATCTACTGTGCGCCACTATAACTGGGATGTACAATTATCTTAATTTACATTAAAGGGGTTATTTTGATAAAACAATTTATCACCGATCCATGGGCTCCACAGGATAGGTGATCGCTTATGTCTGACTTGAAACTGCACCAATGAGAAGAATTAGGAAGTTTTTTCCCTCATAGGACATTTTAAAATGGAGCGGCAGGTGGGATGTCTGACCTCAGCTTTATTCATTCTCTTTGGGGCTTCCAGGAAAAAAACAAGTGCAGCACTCGCAGCCACAGAGTGAATGAACGGATCAGTGACAAGTCGAACATGGCATTCCAGTCTAATGGGGATAAAAGTTCCACATTCTGCCTATTGGGTTCAAGCAGTCAGACCCCCACCAATCAATATGCTATAAATAATTTAATCATTCATCCTGTGGAGAGGTGATTACTTTTTTCACAGGAGAACCCCTGTAAGTGCAACTCTGATGCTGTGATCCAAGTATCTAATCTCTAATGGAAATAAAGAATCTTCTAATTAATATCAGAGACAACAAATGATCGCCATACACAACACAATCCACTATACCAAGATCAATACTATCACATACAAGGAACAAAGACTGCCACACAATGACCAGACCACATAGTGACCGAATAATACCACATACAAGGAGAAATACCACCACACCATAACTAGACTACATGTTGCAACACATAGTGACCAAATAATACCACATACCAGGGATAAATACTGCCACACCATGACCAGACCACAAATTACCACCACATAGTGACCAAATAATACCACATACCTGTGAGAAATACTGCCACACCGTGACCAGACCACAAATTACCTCCACATAGTGATCGACTAGTACAATACTGATCATGAATACAAATCACAATAGTAACAACACTGTTATTACCACTAGTGACATTATACACAGGAGCTCTGTATATAGTGTCAGTGTAGAGGTAATACAGTGATCACCAGTGACATTATACACAGGAGCTCCGTATATAGTGTCAGTGTACAGGTAATATACAATAGTCACCTGTGGCTTTATACACAGGAGCTCTGTATATAGTGTACATTGATCACCAGTGACATTATACACAGGAGCTCTGTATCTAGTTTCAGTGTACAAGTAATAAAGGGATCACCAGTGACATTATAAAAAAGAGCTCTGTATATAGTGCCAGTGTACTGGCAATACATTGATCACCGGTGACATTATACACAGATCTGTATATAGTGTCAGTGTACAGGTAATATACAGTGATATGGAAGGGTTAATCTTTTGCCTTTAATTGTTATAATTTCCTAGAATTTGATCTTATGATGCAGTAGTCTTTTAGTCTCTTACTCAAGGATTTTATACTTCTCATCTTACATGTTTTCAATAGTCAGCAACAACATGTTCTGGGTACATGGTAAATAAAGCTTGACCCTGGATAATGGGGGGGCTACATGAGCTACATTGCTATAAATGGTATAAAATACTGCCTCGTGTTTCATTATATCAGATAAAATGATCTGCTCACATCCTGTGTGCATTTCCTTTTCTCCAAGCATGCTTGTCAATGAAGGGCTTAACCTCCTAATTTGGCCTCACCGGTGATCTGGCATATCTGACTTCGGATCAGAATGAAAACAGCTACAACAGATTTGGTGCCCAATGCGAGGCTATGGTAACCAGCCTATTCGGAATCCGTATGTGGGAGTTTCCCTGGGAGAGTGGAAATCCAAATCCTAGCTGCAGCAAGGTGAGAAAATTTATTCTTATACTTTGTTTTGCACTTGCAATCTCTCTGGATCTCTCCATATCTCTTGGTAAAGGCTGCAAACATGGTTCAAAGAACCGACATCACCAGTGGCTTTATACACAGGAGCTCTGTATATAGTGTACAGGTAATACATTGATCATCAGTGACATTACACACAGGAGCTCTCTATATAGTGTCAGTGTACAGGTAATACAGTGACAACCAGTGACATTACACACAGGAGTTCAGTATATAGGCTCAGTGCACAGGTAGTACAGTGATCACCAGTGATATTATACACAGGAGATCTGTATATAGTGTATAGTGTACAGGTAATGCAGTGATTACCAGTGACATTATGCACAGGAGCTGCTCTCAGAAATATGATCATTTTCCAGCTCGGCTGTGTTTCCTCTATTGACCTGCTCTATTATTTTGTCATTCAATTTTTTATTTTTATTTTATTTTATTTATTGTATTTTTTTTCATTATTTTTTCTATTTTCAGTATACAGTATAGTATATAGTATGCAGTATAGTATATAGTATACTTTTTTCAATACAGTAATTTATATATATATATATATATACAGTTTTTTTAGTATTAGTATAGTTTATTTTTTAGTATACAGTGCATAGTGTGCAAGTACGTGTAATACACTGACTCACCAGTGACGTCTGTAGTTGAAGTCCTTCATCATTGCTTTTCTTCTTCATCCAGCACAGACCTCCATCAAATCTTCCAGCCAGGACTTGTCTCTGCAAAAAATAACATACAGTCATCAATAGCTGATCACTTCCACAGCACATTCCCCACTTTTTTCCCCGACTTCTACACGTCAGATGTCAGATAAAGAAAAAAAGCTACATAGTGCCGCTCTACACGGTAACAGGACCCTCCGTTTGTTCCCTCCATGGAAAACAGTTTCTTAAAAAGTAAATTGTATTACAGTAGTAATAATATCCCTAATTGGACCCTAGAGAAACTATGTTCCCTACTTGTCACCATAAACTAATATAGCCTGTTCCTCATTCTAGCCCCAGTCTAGCACCCTTTATTTTATAACATGCCCCAACCTGGCCCTCTATGTCCTTTGTGTAGCCTGGCCCCAATATCTGTAGCCTGAGCCCCAGATATCCATCCTGCCCCCATATGTCCCTTTTCCTGCTCCCCCATATATCTATCCTAGCCCCCCATATATCCATCCTAGATCCCCCATATATCCAACCTGGTAACTTGCACTAGCTTACATATACCCATTCTGGCCCCCCATATATCCATCCTTGCTCACAAACATCCCTTGTCCTGACCCCCCATATATCTATCCTGGTCCCTTGTGCTGCTCCCACCCCCCATATATGCATCCAGGCCCCTTGTGCTGCTCCTCCCATATATCCATCTAGGCCCATTGTGCTGCTCTCCCTCAAATATGCATCCTGGCCCCTTGTGCTGCTCCCTCCCCCCATATATTCATCCTGGCTGCTTGTGCTGCTTCCACCCTCATATATCCATTCAGGCCCCTTGTGCTGCTCCTCCATATATCCATCCTCGCCCATTGTGCTGATACCCCATATAAGCATTGAGGTTCCTTGTGCTGCTCCCCCCATGTATTCATCATGGCGCCATGTGCTGCTCGCCCCATATATCTATCCTGGCCTCTTTTGCTGCTTCCCCTTCATATATCCATTCTGATCCCTTGTGCTGCTCCCCCATATATCCATCCTGGTCCCTTGTGCTGCTCCCACCCCCATATGTCCATCCTGGCTCCTTGTGCGGCTCCCCCCCCAAATATCCATCCTGGCCCCTTGTGCTGCTCCTCCATATATCCATCTTGGTCCCTTGTGCTGCTCCCCCATGTATCCATCCTGGCCCCTAGTGCTGCTCCCCCATATATCCATCCTGGCCCCTTGTGCTGCTCCCCCATATATCCATCTTGGTCCCTTGTGCTGCTCCCCCATGTATCCATCCTGGCCCCTAGTGCTGCTCCCCCATATATCCATCCTGGCCCCTTGTGCTGCTCCCCCATATATCTATCCTGGCCCCTTGTGCTGCTCCCACCCCCATATATCCACCCAGGCCCCTTGTGTTGCTCCCCCCATTTATTCATCCAGGCCCCTTGTGCTGCTCTCTCTCATATATCCATTCATGCCCCTTGTTCTCCTCCCCCCATACATCCATCATGGCCTAATGAGCTGCTCCCCCATGTAACCATCCTGGTCGCATGGGCAGAGGAAAAAAAAGATTATTTTTACCTGTCTACACTCCGGGCAGCGTCCTTCTCCTCTGCAGGTCCGGCACGCTCATATTAAGATGGTCGCCGACCTAGTAGAGGCTGATGACTGACTTGTGTGCCCCATCGCATGCAGCAAATGACACTGACATCATACGCTGGTGACGACGGGTGCACACGCGTCAGTGTTGATTGGGATAGGCACTTTATTATAATTTATGACTTGCACTGCATGCACTTTATACCGCTGGGTCCCATGTATCTTGTCACACGCTGACATCCACTCCCTCACATGAGGACACTATCCTATATAAGGTCAAATGAATGGTTGATGAGATCGCATTATATCTCCCTGTAGATATTAGCCGTTCCTTTTTCATTCTATACATATACCTTGTTACTAGTCTGGTGATAATTTTGCACATTCAGACTAACATACTCTCAGAGATATCATACAGGTTTTTTTATTAGTGTAAATTATAATTTTTCCTTTGACTTATATACAAGCACTAAGGCTGCACCCTTAACAGTGGATCCCTAATCAAATCCTGCTTTAGTAGCGATTCTCTGTCTGGGCTTTCTATTACATGTGTGCTTTTCATGTTAAATAAAAATTACTTTTATGGTTTAATATACTCTGATCCTCTCTTTGCCTTAATTATGCTTGTTGGGACCTTTTGCTACATTCATGAATGGGGTTGTTTTTCATCCTAGGTAGTGGGATCACTAGCAATTTTGCTATGAGTAAAGAATGACATCCTCCAATTGCAACTTTTCCCTATTATTCAGGAGCAATTTGGTGAATAATGTTTTTTTCAGTGTAAAGGTCAGCCAGGGCAGTAGTCGTGGCTGAGGTTGTCGGGCATTGTGTGATAACTACAGGAAACTATAGGAAGTGACTTTGAGAACAAAACGTTGAAATTTTGGGTCCATTACTATGAAATTCCCCAGATCTCAATCTACTGAAAACCTGTGGTCAATCCTCAAAAATTTGGTGGACAAAAACACAGAAATTGTGATAATGTCCAGGCACTCAATAGGCAAGAATGGGTTGCCCTAAGTCAGGATTTGACCCAGAAACTGATATTCAGCATGCCAGAGCAAATTGCTAAAGTTTTGAGAAAAAAAGGCTAAAGGCTGTAAATATTGAGTTTGTACATAAACTTGATGTACTTGTCAATAAAAGTTTTGAATAACTCATTAAAATGATTATAATTGTATTACTGTAACTATAGAAATATCTGACAAAAAGATCTTAAGACATTGAGGCAGGAAATTTTGTGAAAGCCAAAATTTGTGTCACTTTCAAAACTTTTGGCCACCACTGTAGTGCCCCTAGGTTCTAAAGTGGGATATGCTGTTAGGTTGAACAATAAGAAATGTTCACTAGTTGCCTGCTCCTGGCCCAATGGGTATTGATCAGTGCGCACTAAAAGAATTACATCAAACACAGTTGGATGTAACTTCTCTTTGATCAATCTATGGCACAGCTCCAAGAGAGCAAGAGAGAGAGTTTTATTGATCCAAACATAGGTTTATATATCACTTGTAAGGGGGCTCAGTTAACTCTGAAATGGGAGTGTTCAGATGTATTCCATTGGTTAGTGGGTTGGGCAGTAAGCTAATCCGTGGGCGGATCCATGAGGTCATCAGGCTGGGTTGGTCCATGAGGTCATCAGAGTGGGCGTCGCCATGGGCGGATCAATGAAGGCCATGGTGTGTGGTGAAACAGGAAATTCTAGATCCATGAGAAGATGGTGTGTGTTGAAACCAGGAAATGGCAGCCATCTTTAGTGTCACACTTTGATCTGAAAAAGCTCATGTAAGGTGAGATAATACACATTTTGGGTAGTTCCCCTCAATCTCTTATGTCTTGAGGCTAATTAAGTATTTGATCTTAAGGCTCTCCTCAACAATGCAATACATCTGAAATATTTTTTGTGACATTGGCTTTTTTGCTTTCATATTTGTGGCTCCAACTAGCCAATACTGTGGCTTCCAATAGCTGTTAAAGGCAATCTGTCAGCAGGTTTTTGCTATGTAATATGAAGACAGCAGGAGATAGGAGCTGAAAAAAAGAATTCAGGGATGTGTCACTTGTCAAAATGTGTGCTGTTGTTTAATAACTGTTAAGCATTTATCACTCACAGAAACATTGACAAACTAGTCTGCTGCACCCGGTAAAGTAAGTGGTACATCTGTGAGGTAGTGGACAGTGAGTGCACTACCTCACAGTTTGTTGGGAAAACTGAGACAAGTCTTTACGTTCTTATTGCTCAGCAGTGGTTTTCGTCTTGGCACTCTGCCATGCAGGCCATTTTTGCCCAGTCTCTTTCTTATGGTGGAATCATGAACTCTGACCCTAACTGAGACAAGTGAAGCCTGCAGTTCTTTCAATGTTGCTGTGGGGTCTTTTGTGGCCTATTGGATGAATCATTGCTGTGCTCTTTGGGTAATTTTGGTCGGCCAGCCACTGTTCCATGTTTTTGTCATTTGTGGATAATGGCTCTCACTGTGGTTCGCTGGAGTCCCAAAGCTTTTAAAATAGCTATATAACCTTTTCCAGACTGATAGATCTCAATTACTTTGTTTCTCATTTGTTCCAGAATTTCTTTGGATTGTAGGATGCTGTCCAGTTTTCGAGGATCCTTTGGTCTTTATCAGGCAGGTCCTATTTAAGTGATTTCTTGATTAAGTACAGGTGTGGCAGTAATCATGCCTGTGTAGGGCTAGGAAAATTGAACACAGCTTCCCAGAGATGTGATAAACCACAGTTAATTTATGTTTTAAGCGGGGGGGGAATCACTTTTTCATACAGGGTCCTGTAGGTTTGGATTTCTTTTTCATTTAACAGTAAAGACCTTCAATTAAAAACTGCATTTGGTGTTTACTTGTGTTATCTTTGTCTAATATTTTAATTTGTTTGGTGATCTGGAACATTTAAGTGTGGCAAACATGCAAAAGAATAGGAAATTAGGAAGGGGACAAACACTTTTTCAAACCACTGTATGTGTGTGGCTATTCCTGAATATGTAGACCAGAGGACAGCGGCCTGCAAGTGAGTGTAACACACCTCACATTAGACAGCACACTATAATAATAATAAATTTTATTTCTATAGCGCCGACATATTCCGCAGCACTTTACATTTCAGAGGGGATTTGTACAGACAATAGACATTACAGCATAACAATAATCACATAGATTATAACAAATACCAAGAGGAATGAGGGCCCTGCTCGCAATCTTACAGTCTATGAGGAAAGAGGTAGACACGAAAGGTGGGTGGTAACAGTTGCCCTGATTGTATGGACCAGCCATAATGTTAAGTGTGTAACAGTACAGACACAGAGGGCTAATGGATGCATAAAGCATGTGAGAACATGATGCAGGGAACCTGGTTATGGCAAAACTTTTGGCTGTGCCACACAGGGATAGATTAGTTTAATGTGTTGAGGCGATAGGCCAGTCTGAATAAATGCGTTTTCAGGGCACGCTTAAAATTATGGGGATTGGGGACTAGTCATATTGACCTGAGAAGTGCATTCCAAAGAATTGGCGCAGCACGTGTAAAGTCTTGGATACGGAAGTGGGAGGTTCTGATTATTGAGGATGCTAATGTAGGGAAGGTGACCTGACGGACGGACGGACTAGTCTGAGTGAAAAAGGAAAGGGATGCACAGTGTAGGTAGGTGTACAGTGGGGAAACAGCTAGGAAAGTGTAGTGGACGTGCAGTACCTTGGGTTGACCATTAGATGGCAGGGAGGAGTGTGAGCAAAGGACTTGACATCAGCTTAGGGCTTTAGAAACCCTTGGCCATGGGGAGCGTGGTGACAGTTTCAAGGGACCGGGAGAGTTATAAATACTGAGGGAGGGTTCCAGAAGGTTCCAGTCCCCAGGGGGAGCTCAGGTGACAGGAAGACTGCGACAGTCTGTGCGCTCTGAGGAGAATCCGACCAGGGGGACTGAGGAGAGAGAACGTCAGGGGGGTGGTCCTGACAGGAAGGTACCGCAGAAGAGACGTGGCAGTGGGTGCAAGATACCGTATTTAACACGACGACTGACCAGTGGAAGCGCTGTTGGTTTACGGGCCTAGGGCGGCCACAGTGACGGACCTGTCAGGAACGTCAAACACTGAAGGAGGGACGGTACGTACAAATACGTCCCTGGTGACAGTGTGAAAACGGCTCTGAAAACGAAGGGCCGACAAGTGAAGAGAAGTGCGGTGTGTTGCGGAGGCCGTTAGGTGGACGGCAAGTAAAGAAATAAACTTGGACCTGTTGTACCCAGTACCTGCATCCATCTTGTCTCTGTGTCATCTCTGCGCGGTATAAAGAGGGACCACCCCCCTCCCAGCTCGCCCCCCACCAACCCTACACTAACCTCAGGTCATCAGCAGAATGGAGGGCGCGGGTAGGGTGGTATACTGAAACAAGGGAGGAGATGTAGGGTGGTGCTGAGCCATGGAGGGCTTTTTGGGTGAGGGTAATAAGTTTATACTGAATTCTGGAGTGGATGGGTAGCCAGTGTAATGACTGGCACAAGGTAGAGGCATCGTTGTAACGATTGGTGAGGAATATGATCCTGGCTGCAGCATTCAAGACAGATTGGAGAGGGGAGAGTTTGGTAAGAGGGAGATCGATTAGAAGAGAGTTACAATAGTCGAAATGAGAATGAATAAGAGAAACAGTAAGAGTTTTTGCAGAGTCAAAAGTAAGAAAAGGTCGAATTCTAGAAATGTTTTTGAGGTGCAGATGACAAGAGCGAGCCAGTGATCGAATGTGGGGGGCAAAGGGAAGCTCGGAGTCAAGTATGACCCCAAGACAGTGGGCATGTTGCTGGGTAGACTAGGACTGGGTCATGATTTTCCTGTAAAGTGTAAAGGCAACATGGAGAAATAGCTCGACCATGGCTGCCACTATCTGGCACGTTATACATCGTTGGAATCAGATTCACTTTACTTACATCATGCTGCTCTCCAGGGCCAACGTCAGCACCCGACACACCCGAGCAAGTGCCAGGGCCCTGGCTAGATGGGGGGCCCACTCACGCTGTCTGTGATACCCGCTGCCATGCCCCGCATGCACCAACCCCATCCTCGCCGTCTCCGAGAGCCACCGCAGCCAGCAATGAGTCATTGCTGAGCTGTTGTCTGCTGGCACAGGACCTGTGACGAGGTCACAGGAGGGGAGGAGTCAGGGGTCACATGATCAGAAGCCTCAGTGTGTGCAGGACTCTGCTGTGCTGGTGGTCGTCATGGTGCTGAATGATGTGAAGTTTCTGTGTGGGGTCAGGAGGGGTTTACAGGGGAGATGTAGCAGAGCAGTGTGTGTACGAGGTGTACGGAGTGGAGCTGCATGTCTACGAGGTGTACGGAGCAGAGCCGTGTGTACAAGGTGTACGGAGCGGAGCTGTGTGTGTACAAGGTGTACGAAGCAGAGCCGCGTGTCTACAAGGTGTACGGAGCGGAGCCGTGTGTGTACGAGGTGTACGGAGTGGAGCTGCGTGTGTATGAGGCGTACAGTGCGGAGCCCGGAGCCGTGTGTGTACTAGGTGTATGGAGCGGAGCCGTGTGTGTATGAGGCGTACGGAGCGGAGCCATGTGTACAAGTTGTACGGAGCAGAGCCGCGTGTCTATGAGGTGTATGGAGCGGAGCCGTGTGTGTACGAGGTGTACGGAGTGGGGCCGCGTGTGTATGAGGCGTACAGTGAGGAGCCCAGAGCCGTGTGTGTACAAGGTGTATGGAGCGGAGCCGTGTGTGTACGAGGCGTACGGAGCGGAGCCATGTGTACAAGTTGTACGGAGCAGAGCCGCGTGTCTATGAGGTGTATGGAGCGGAGCCGTGTTTTTACGAGGTGTACAGAGCGGAGCCGCGTGTTTACGAGGTGTACGGTGCGGAGCCCGGTGCCGTGTGTGTACAAGGTGTATGGAGCATAGCCATATGTGTATGAGGTGTACCGGAGCGTAGCCACATGTGTATGATTTATACGGAGCCGCGTGTGTACGAGGTGTACGGAGCAGAGTCGTGTGTGTACGAGGTGTACGGAGTGGAGCCGCATGCCTACAAGGTGTACGGTCGGAGCCGTGTGTGTACGAGGTGTACAGAGCGGAGCCATGTGTGTACGAAGTGTACAGAGCAGAGCAGCCTGTGTACGAGGCGTACGGTGCGGAGCCCGGAGCTGTGTGTGTACAAGGTATATGGAGTGGAGCCGCATGTGTACGAGGTGTACGGAGCAGAACCACATGTGTACGAGGTGTACGGAGCAGAGCCGCATGTGTACGAGGTGTACGGAGTGGAGCCGCATGTGTACGAGGTGTACGGATTGGAGCCGCGTGTGTACGAGGTGTATGGAGCAGAACCACATGTGTATGAGGTGTGCGAGTGGAGCTGCATGTGTACGAGGTGTACGGAGCGGAACTACGTGTGTATGAGGTGTACAGAGCGGAGCTGTGTGTGTATGAGGTGTACGGAACGGAGCCCTGTGTGTACAAAGTGTATGGAGCTGAGCCGTATGTTTACGGAGCGGAGCAGAGACGGGTGTGTACGGGGTGTATGGAGTGAAGCACTGTGTGTACGAGGCATACAAACCGGAGCCGTGCATGTACGAGGTGTATGGTGGGGAGCATTCATACCTCCCAACCATCCCGGTTCCAGCGGGACAGTCCCTATTTTGAGAGAGAGACTGCCCCAGCCGGGAGCTTACTTTTCCCGTGGACACAGGAGTACACGGCGGAGCCCCAAGGAGAACTTTAAAACTCGCACGTGACGTTCTACCAGAAGTGACGTGCTGGAAGCTGACCGGAAATTAGGTAATTTAGGGAGATTTTGACGGAACCATGGAGGCACTTCAGGGAATGCTTCAGATCCATCACCGTGTCCTCATCCGACAGCGTGAACAGCGGGATCGCCTTTTAATCGGGGATGCCGGCCATGTGAGCAGATCATGATATTTCCTGCATTGAGAGGCTCAGGTGGGCACTACAATGGGAGCTGGGCTGCTATAGTATCTTTATAGAATATTTCCCTCTCTGTTTCTTTCTCTCTCTGTTCTTTCTTCCTTTCTTTCTCTCTCTGTTCTTTCTCTGTAATATTTTTTCCTTTCTCTCTGTGTTCTTTTCTTTCTCTCTGTGTTCTTTCTTTCTCTGTTCTCTTTCTTTCCCCTATTTCTTTTTCTTTCTTTCTCTGTGTTCTTTCTCTCTCTCTTTGTTCTTTATTTCCCCTCTTTCTCTCTCTGTTCTTTCCTTCTCTCTGTTCTTTCATTCTCTCTCTCTGTTCTTTCTTTCTTTAACATCTTTCTCTCTCTCTGTTCTTTCTTTCTTTCTTTCTTTCTTTCTCTGTTCTTTCTTTCTTTTTTCCCAGCTTTCTTTCTTTCTCTCTCTGTTCCTTCCCCTCTTCTCTTTCTACCACTCTGTTCTTTCTTTCCCCTCTTTCTTTTTTTCTCTCTCTCTGTTCTTTTTTTCTGTCCACTCTTTCTTTCTCTCTCTGTTTTTTCCTTATTTCTTTCCCCTCTTTCTATCTCTCTCACCCTCTGTTCTTTTTTCCCTCTTTCTTTCTTTCTTTCTTTCTTTCTTTCTCTGTTCTTTCTTTCTCTGTTCTTTCTTTATTTCCCTCTCTGTTCTTTTTTCTCTCTTTCTTTCTTTCTTTCTTTCTTTCTTTCTTTCTTTCTCTCTCTGTTCTTTTTTTCTGTCCACTCTTTCCCCCTCTCTGTTCTTTCTTTCTTTCCCCTCTTTCTTTCTTTCCCCTCTTTCTTTCTTTCTCTCGCTCTGTTCTTTCTTTCCCCTCTTTCTTTCTGTTTCTCTCTGTTCTTTCTTTTGCTCTGTTCTATCTTTCTTTTTTTCTTTCTCTTTCTTTCCCCTCTTTCTCTCTCTAATCTTTCTTTCTCTCTGTTCTTTCTTTCTCTGTTCTTTCTTTCTTTCTTTCCTTTCTTTCTTTCTTTCTCTGTTCTTTCTTTCTCTCTTTCTGTTCTCTCTCTGTTCTTTCTTTCTTTCTCATCTTTCTTTCATACGTACACTACTAATCAATAGCCTCCT
The DNA here is from genome assembly GCF_039654945.1 of Dendrobates tinctorius. Classification (NCBI taxonomy): domain Eukaryota; kingdom Metazoa; phylum Chordata; class Amphibia; order Anura; family Dendrobatidae; genus Dendrobates; species Dendrobates tinctorius. The sequence goes on along the minus strand of NW_027361807.1, from coordinate 2,345,189 downwards.
TCACATGAATGTGTTTTGCCACAGATCGTGTGTCCATGTGGATCACATGCGTGTCCGTGTGATCCACACGGAGACAAGTCCATTTTTGGCCGGCACCACAGATGACACACGGCATGAATTGTGGTATGTGTTAAAGGGGGGGCCCACTGGGACGCTTTCGCCCGGGGCCCTCAAAAACCTGGAGCCGACCCTGCTGCTCTCGGACGAGATAGTAAAAATCTGATGAAAGATTCACATTAAGCATCCACCTCTCACAGACAAAGATTTTCAAAAAAGAGTTATAGACCATCAGCATTTCCTTGCTACATGTAATCCAATAACTATATCTTGCTCTTCAATTCCTAGCTGTACTTGAGATTACCTGATATAGTTTTTTTATTTCTCACAAGCGCTAAACAAATCTTCCAATGACCTAGCATGATGCCAAGATGCATCATTCTCACAAGTGCTAATCTTACAGGACTTGGAACCATGTCTCTGGAGAATATTGTTCCTAGAAATACAAAGTGATAAGATTTTTTTTTCTGTTATGTTTTCCAGATTCAAACATTTTTTTTTTTAAATCTGCTACAAAATATTTATCAATATTTGAAAAATTCAGACTAAAATAAAAATCGGGTGAATAGGATACTGGGTTTTCCACTCGAGCACACTATCTTGACACTGCATTTAGCTGTGTCGCAAGTATCATCTGTGGTAGGTGGACTCACTCAGCTTCTTAAAGAGGCAGACATAGGAACCATTTTTATTTAAAGTCTGGCTGTTTTAATGCAGTCCTCCAAAACCACATCACCAGAAAACATAAATACAGCCTTTGCCTGGCACAAGGTAAAACATAAAGTAACTAGTCCATACAATAGTGCTGGGTAGCCCAAATAGCTTAGATTCCAGATTCTTAGTCCCTTTACCAAAGACATTCAATCTCAGAGATCTGCAACCTCCACACACACACACGCACACACCTTTTGTGAGAGAAACAGCGTTCAGTATACCAAGTGAACCACACCCAGGGGTGGAGATGTGATGAGCAGCAGTCTATCCCAACTCATCAGCTGCTCACTGAGAGCCCGACTAGTGGGCATGATCTCTCTCCATACACTTGTATTGTCTAGTGAAGCGGCTGACTAGTGGGTGAGGCTTTGCTCTACACAAGTGTATGGAGCGAGGCCACAGACAACCCCTTTAAATATCTATTCTACTGGTGAGCTGAGCCGAGTGATCCAATAAACCAAAAAGAGATGAACTGCCCATCACTAATAGAAAACAATACTGTTATACAGTATATACAGAATCTCCGTTGTATGCTCCCTATCACTAAGCGAAGGGTGAGCTGCATGCATTTGCTGTCTGAGTGCAATCCAACAAAATATCTGCTCACACCCAGACCAACGTCAGTTGATCAGGCTGTGCACAAGTTTGATTTTTTTTTTTCGTACGGAGTCTGTCAAAGGAAATAAAATTGTTGCATGCATAAGTTTGATCCTGTGTTTTGATCACACTCGGTCTTAAAAGTCAATGAGTGCATAGGATCCATTGGACTGTGTGGCACCCGAGGAGTCTGGTTGCCACAGTGGCATTGCCTCCCTCACAGGTGGGTGATGACATGCCTGGAAGCAAGGAGGGGCTCCCTGACCAGATAACACTTAAGGCCACGTGATTTTGTGACGCCACAGCGATCTCGCCAGCGAGATCGCTGTGTGTGACGGGGATCAGCGACTGCCCCCCCCCACCGGGTATCGCTGATCATGCTCAATCGGCCTGGACCGTTTTTTGATCGCTGGTCCCCACTGGCCAGCACGCATCGCTGTGTGTGGCAGCGAGAGACCAGCAATCAGTGACGCTGGATGCTGGTTTCTAATGTAAACATCGGGTATCCAGGAGCTGCGCGGCTCTTGGATGCCCGTTGTTTACCTTGGAAACCGGCGTACACACTGGTTTCCAAGGTAAACAGCGGTTATCTAGGAGCCGCGTGGCTCCTGGATACCCGATGTTTACATTAGAAACCAGCTTGCTCGCTGGTCCTGATGGCTGGAGGGGCTGTCTATGTGACAGCTCACCAGCGATCAGCCTAACGATGTCCCAGCAATCCCATCCATGTCGGATCGTTGGTGGGATCGCTGGGACATCGTTATGTGTAACGGGGCATTTACATCCAACACTTTTCCTGACTGCAGATCAGAAAACGGGAGCTCTAAACCTGGTTTCAGGGGAGCTTCTCTATTAGTTCTAGCCTGGAGGTGGGGTCAGTCAGTCAGTGTCTGGAACTGGGAGAGACAGAGTCTGAATGAACAGAGGAGAGAGCAGAAGTGAAAGAGACCCTGGGGAGTGGAGCTGTGACCAAGCTCACCTCAAAATACAGCGCTAGAAGCCGGACGCCGGAGTCTGTGGCTGACCGGTACAACAGTCCCGGCAGCTAAATCTGGAAGGTAGGGGATTGCAGGTCTCCCGGACCAGCAAACACCCGAAGGCACAGCAGCAGACCAGAGCCCGAAGCTGCCGTAAAGGAGCAATAGGCTCCATCTGCCTGCCATATGGGCAAGTACTTCAGAACAATAAGGAACAGATGACTGAGCATAGCTTTAGGCAGCAAGGACGTCAGAGGACAGCACAGTAAGGAGGCCTCAAAACCCATCTGGCTTAGTGGATTCTAAGTTGCTTCCAGGCTCCCCAGACCTCCATTGTCATCTGTAACTAGTCCCCCGGCCTGCACTTCAAACCATGAGTAAAAGTGTGGAAACTGCACCCTGTTGTGTCCTTGGAGTTATTTACAGCGCCATCCATCATCACTATCTTTAACAATATAATTGCCCTGGGACTAAGCTCTACCTGTGGAGAGCTATATCAACTCTGCTGCATCACCATCAGCCCCAGCGGTCTCTTTAAGCAGCGTCGGCCATCCTTGGACGAGTACCACAGGTGGTGTCTCAAGCCATCTCTTATAAATTTTAATTCCCCTTTATTCATCATTTTTTATTGGACGCCAAGGGCCACCGAACGGGTCACTGCTGCCGTGACACATCCCCTTAAGAGCCAGCCTGGTACTGAGTATCCCCACGGCCCTGGCGGGCGCTCCAACTGCACTCGGATGACTTTTATGCGAAGTCCAATTTTTCTGGACTCACAGTATGGAGAGTTTTTTCTCCATCTCCACACTGAATTTGATCGGAGCGTGACCATAGCATGATTTGTTTGGTTATTTACACACAAAGATAATTTGCCAGGATGGTATTTGCAACCTTTTTTTTCCCACATATTATTTTCAAACGATGGTCATAGCTATTACACTGGTTGTGAAAAATCATTCACCGACCTGTTGGATCCAATCAAATTCTTACTACATTGCCCAGTCGACTATTTTTTTCCTCTTGCCATTTTTGGGTGTTCTTTGACTACAATTTGCTCTATGGGAACATCCTGAAAAACATGCAATCATTTGTCACCATTCGCACTCTTTTGGGTTTGTAGTAGCCCAACTGTTTTTCCTTCTCTTGCTGATTCCTAATATGATGCGGGGTAATTTGATGGGAGAAAAACATTTGCTGCTTCTGTTCTCTCTCTCTCCCTCCTCCCACAGGCATGCTCCCACTGGCAGGCATGACTGCAACACTCGGCTACCAGTAGCACTAGGAGAAGTGCGAGCAGGCAAAGGGATTCTCAGGCAGGAGAGCTTCATCTGTGTGACTCATCCAGGTAATTGCATTATTCCCATCACTTTCTTGATTTCAATTCTCATCTCTCCTTTTCCGCCTGCTATACTTTTTCTTGTGATTTGAGTCCAGCTCTGTAAACACTGTGCACAAGGTATTTTATGTTCTTCTTCATCTTCATCCTCATCCTCATCTTCATTTGTTTGTGGCTTGCCCCATTATTGCCAGGTGTCGGTGGACAGGTTGTACTAGAGGACGGATGGGTATTACGGCTGGTGAGAAGGTTTGCAGTGCCATCAGCACGTGTTTAAGTAGTAAATGTATCCAGCTGAATACGGCACATGCAGATTACCATTTTCCGCACGTTTTATACTATTATTTTCTTATTTAAATCCAAGCAGAGCAATCATGTAACGCCGTCTTCCTCTTCCAAGATCTGACAAACACTGTAGTGTGTTTTACGTTGTGTACGTTTTTATTGCTTCTATGTACGGTATTCATATTAGAAAAAGAATCACTAACCATTGTAAAAGGACGTTGAATATCCTCTGACTTGATTGACCATAGCACCTACTAACTCCAGTCCTAGGTCTTAGGTCAAGAAATAAGTACTAGCCTCTTTCTTGGGTTTTTATGATCATTTTTTCTTTACCATTTATTTTAGTTTTTATTTATTGCCCATATTAACGCCATAATCAGCACATTTAAGGAGCATCGAAGAAAGGTAACTGATCGTTTTGCCTCTCACAGTGGATTCTGGTGTCTTCAGTATAGTAAACCAAGACTTGGAGATGACAGCTCCTTCCTTCTTTTTAGTCACCTGCATGGCTTACTGAATGCTCAGCATGTCTCTTTAACGTAGGGGCATTGCATGGAGCCAAATAATTAACAGAAACTATTCCATTCATCTCTTGTTCTTTGTGAAAGATCGGCGCAGTCAATGCATCACAGTATGGCTACATCTGTGATTTCAGCATTCGTGTGCTGCTAGAACATTTTAACAGAGGGGATCTCATTTCTCAGTATTCCATGTGGCTAGATGTGTGTTTCCAAGGAGACCGATGGCCCGCCATCCTACCGCCGTTCTCTTTAAGTCTAGTATTTTGGCTTTGTGCGTTATTTCCTACGTCTTCTTCTAAGGTGTTTTGCTTTCCAGCCGAAAATTACCTGCTCTCTCCTACCCTGGAAAGCCGATAACCTCAGGACGTGTGAAGCTTCTCTGGTTTCATCATAAATAAATGGATTTCATACACGAGACAGTTGCTTGGGGCAGTTCGGTTGTTACGGTGGGGACACTCGAGGGATACTCTTAGTAAAATGAAAGGATATGATGTAAAACATGGCACAATATTTATGAATATTCTTCAAGGTCATTAATCACCTTCTAATACAATTGAATATTTTGAAGGACTTTTATTTATTGGAATATTAGGTGAGATTTCAATGTCGCTTATGTGATAAACAATAGGACAAGAGTTTGCACACGAGCTGTGGATGATATAGTGCTTTTTGGGAATAAACAAGCATTTGTGATTTATTTACCTTGTTTTATATAATATAAGGTATCAGGGAAATATTCTGGAAAACGCACAGAAATGTAGAAATCATTTCTCTAATGCTTTTCACATGATGCATTGTCTTAGATACAATGCGGAGAACTGTATCACTATGGTGACATCTGGGCCTCATGGCAGATTTATGATAATTATACAGTAAATGCCGAGAAACACATTTATTCCCAGCCAACAGCTTTGCTTTTTGATATCCAGTGCAAAGGGTGTAACCAGTGCCTAAGTATAAAAGGTATTTGTGGGACCACTTTAAAAAATGCCTGAAAAATGGCTTCAGGAAAGACTCTTTGTATTCATTTCTATTGTAAAACCACTTTGCTGGTCATATGGTCTTTGGAGTGTTTTCTTTCTGCTTCAGGTTTTGAAAAACTCTTGGTAGGAAAAAGAAAGTGTATCTCACGCCTTTGATGTGGTTTATGATGGAATCCATTCCAAGCAATGCATTGTCTCATCAAAAGGCTGCAAAAAATACTTAATGGAAAATACATTTTTCCAAAACGATTCGAACAGTTTGTGCACACTGAGTCTTTTTGCTGAGCGGAATCCCCAAAACTCCGACTCCACCAAAATGTTTTCTCCAGAATTTTGCATAGAGCACTTGATAAGTCTCCAATTTTTTGCGTAACTCAAGGTTGCGTAAATATTTTGCCATTTTTGGTGTTTTCACACCAATTTTTGCAAAGCTATCCCAAAATAGGCGGAGCTGGGGAGAGACGGGTGGATTTATGACCAGCTTACGCCAGCAATTTTCTGACGTCGGCGTACTATTACACCCGATGAAAGGATTTAAGGTTTCGAAAGCTGTGATGTGGCTAAAGGCAGTGACCTGAACATTCTTTAGGTGGCTTCCGTTTTTGAAGCCACTCACTAGTTAATATGTTGTCAAGAAGACCAGTTACAAAGAGCACTCTACTTTTTAGATGATCCTGATTTATTAAAAAGCATGTGCCTCTTAATTGAATCAAGAAGGTCTGTTTATGAAATGCCCACACATCCAGATGGGTGTTGTTAATGCCAGTCTTGATGAATTATGGCCCAAGTTTTTGAGGAGTTTTGAGTTTCTCAAGATGATTGTGGAGAGTTTCTGCTCAATTTCTGTTCTAAAAACTCGTCAAAAACCTTAATGTGAACATACCCATAGGGTATATGCACTCAGCGTCTTGTAGATGCCAACATACCAGCAGAGCTTTTGAAGCAGAAGATGCTCCAGAAAAGTGTTTTTGTTGAAGAATCTTCTATGGAGTCTTTATGGTCTTCTTGACAGCATATTAACTAGTGAGTGGCTTCAAAAACGGAAGCCACCTAAAGAATGTTCAGGTCACTGCCTTTAGCCACATCACAACTTTTGAAACCTTAAACCCTTTCATCAGGTGTAATAGTACGCCGATGTCAGACTCCCCCTGATTGGTGCAGGCACATGACAGCTGATCTGTACAGTTGACATATGCTCACAACAGCCGTGGGTGGAATCGCTATCTACCTGCGGCTGTTAACCTGTTAAATGCCGCTGTCAGTCTCTGAGAGCGGCATTTAACTTGCGCTTCCGGCAAGCGAGCTGGAGATCACGCCCATTAGTGACCCCGTCACGTGTTCACGGTTCACCGATGGTTTGGTATGACAACCAGACGTCTCCAGCAGACCTTTATGGTTGTCACTGCTGGATTGTTATGAGCGCCACCAGGTGGTCAGCTTTCATATCAAGTGAACATTTCTGCTACATACAGGCAATCTGTTCATCGCCTGTGTATGTAGCAGAGCTGATCAAAGTACTGCAGCTTCTAGTCTCTTTTTTAACCCCTTAAAGACCAGAGATATTTTTGGTTTTGCATTTTCATTCTTTGTTCCCCTTCTTCCCAGAGCCATAACTTTTTCATTTTTTTGTCAAAATGGCCGTGTGAGTGACTCGCTCCCAGAGGCCATGGGGTACTCGGTGCCGGGCCCGTTGATTTCAATGGGAGATGTCACAGTGGCAGTGACCCGGTCCGTGGCCTCAGGCAGTAAATGTTAAAGGGGTAGAGTGATGGGGATAAAGTTGTTGAGATGATTCGTGACGCCACCTGTGGTTTCTGGTCAGTTTGACAAGCGCTGCAGGGTTGCTTCTCTGGGACAGGTAGTGTGGTGCAGCAATGATGTTGAAGCTCCCCACAGGTGGAGCTGTAGTCCCAGGGCAGTAGTAATAGGTGTTGACGGAAAGGGTGCAGTGTTAGGCACAGGGATGTAGCAGTGCTGAGTGGGTTGGCGCAGGAAGAAGGCAATGAGACAGCTGAGTGCAGTTCCAGTTCTTTTACTCACGTTCTTGGCACAGAAAGGTGCCGCTTCAATGCCGCGGTCTCCAGACAAGGGGCTCAGCCATCTCCCAGGCAGATGGAATCAACCTCTCCAGCACTCCTTTTCATGTGCCTGTTCTGAATGTCTCCTTTCTTGCGCTTATCTGAGGTACATGCAGTACTGAGCAACACTGAAATTCCTCCTGCTTGTTGTTACTCAAACTCCACTTGCATGACAAGTGATTGTAGCCTGCTTCGGGGACTCCATCCGTCATGTCCCGGCTCACACTTAGGTTGCCATCGTGTCTTTGAGTCTTTTGTGGGAACAGAGTGGTCACAACTCCTATTCCTCCGGTTTCTGCTGCAGGAACATTAGTTTCACAAACAGCCTCGGAGACCGGACTCTGGCCATGTGCTTCAAACTTGAGGAAGGGCTCTGCTCTGAACCTAGTCCTTAGTTCTCTTCTCCTTACATTCTGCACTAATCTTTCTTCCTTCTGAAGAATCAGGCTTTCTATTGTTCTTTCCCGTGCCAGCAGCTCCAGGTCACTGAAGTCTGCTGCAGCACTTCCTTTCATTCCATCCCTCTCTGGGGATCTTCTCTCACCAACTGAACCCTTCCTAACATTCTCCTGCTCTCTTGTGTCATCTCAGCTCCACCCACCACCCAGCACTCTTTGTGTTCCAAGCAGGGAGCCACAAAGGGTGCTCTACTATTCTAAAGTGTTTGTGTTGGATGTGAGTGGTGGAGTCTGGTCAGGTGTTCCATCTTACCTGGGAAGTGGGATACTACACCTCAGGAGGAGGTGCAGTACCTCTGTGGTGACTGAACCCTCAGGGGCGCCACATTCCCCCTGTGGGCTGTAAACGAATGAGCATTAAAATGTTACCGGAACTTACGAAAAAAAAAATTTTCAAATCAGCAATGTAAAAACAGCTTCTCTGATGGAGAGGACTAAAGCTTGAACGTTGCATAACAAGTTTACAGAATACCTATAATTTAACATTTCACCTATTTTGAAGTGCTATTGGCAGTAACCGTTACCGAAAAGTTCACTGCCAAGTTAGGTATTACCATCTTTGCTTCAACATATTTTTCACATTCTGCTGTTACTCCTACTCTTCTAGACCTATAAGTGACAACCGCTGACTCCTGATTCAAATTTGTATTCAAAACCTCCCATTTTTATTAAGCATTGCTCCTAGTCAGATAGCTAAACATTGCTACAAACGCTTTAATAAAGCACACTATAAAAGACTTCACAGTAAAACAACAGTAATTCTTGCAAGTGCTGAAGCTGAACTTTAGGTCTGAGGTAGTCCTTGTTGAGGTTCAAGTAAAACCAAGAGAGAGCACCTTAAGAGGCGCAAACTATATACAGAGAAAGTTTGTGAATCACTCCCAGTTCATGATCACAGCAGTTCTTAAACTTTTAGTGCAACAGATGCCAAATTGAGGCACAACTGAAGAAAAACAAATGCAAACATTGAGGGCACAACGGTGCCCATACCCTTCTGGGTAACAGTTCAGTTCAGTCCTCCTGATTAGCATTGCCTTAAGCATCAGGTTTTTGTCGCTTGCATGGTGAAACTTAGGTGCTGCCACTTGATGGCTGTGCAAGCACAGGACCATTTCTGTCCACAGGCACATTGCCTAGCACCAGGATCATGGATTCCACACCCGATGTCTGTGTGGCTGGTGTGCACTGTGCTGGTAGGGGTGTCAGGGGTTCTGGTGTTTCCCCCCAGGGACTAGTATCCCGGTCCCAGGTCATATCCAGCACAATCTGCCTGGACGTTGGGGTGGACGGGAACTCAGGGGTCTCCCCGGCTGCAGGGGCGGCGGTCATACCTGACGCTTCCCGGTGGTGTTTCGGCTCCGGTGCAGGTACTGAGCGGCAGTCGGTGGGAGCGGTGGTTATTGGAGTTGCCTGGTCAGCGGGCGGCGACTGGAGTGGAGCTGGTGCTGGTTCAGGGTCTGCTGAGGCCTTCGGTAGGACCTGCACAGCCGTGCCAGGTCGGGGCAGGAACACAGTCTCTGCTTCAAAGTCATCTCCCGGGCCCTCAGGTAACTCCTCCTGGCAGCCAGTGTCTGGTGGCTGTATCATGGTGACGGGCGCTGCCGGTGGCATCGCAGCGGCCATAGGTTTCACAGGTGCTGCCATGGGGTGGAACTGGTGAAGCGGCGGAAGGTACCGGTGGTGGAGGTACCCTTTCTGCAGGCCCCTCCTGGGTGCGCTGCCGGTCCAAGGTCCACAGAGCCTCCTGCTTCAGCCGCAGACGGTGACTCAGCATCGCGATCTCCTCTTCTAATCGCTGGCGGTCCATGGCAGAAACAGGGCCGGAGCCTTCGACTACTGCGCCGAGGAAGGCATGCTCCTCTTCCTTGCGCTCTTCAGGTCTCCATCCTTCTCCCCACATGGCGTCCTGGCTTTTCTCTGGGCTCCCTTCCCGCCTCACAGCTCTGCTCCTCCTTCTTGGGGCGGCGCCTCCTTCCTCTTCCTCCATACCAAGCCAGTATGCGAACCCCTCTGGGGGTGGGCCATGTTGCTGTTGCACAGATGTTCAGGCAGGGGAGGCCCAGGACAGTTTGCGCTCTTTTCTTAGGGTCACCCATGTTGTCACGCCCTTCTTCACCGTGCCGGCAGCCATTTTGAGAGTCCATTTTACAGTCTATCATTTTAGTTCTTTTGCACATTTTCAGCAATATCCAATGTAATAAATCTTCAGCACACAGGACCTGGTGGTACCGGGCTTCGTCATCCTGTTCGTGATGCCAAAATTGACTCGCTCCCAGAGGCCGTGGGGTACTTGGTGCCGGGCCTGTTCCTCCGGTTTCTGCTGCAGGAACATTAGTTTCACAAAAAGCCTCGGAGACCGGACTCCGGCCATGCGCTTCAAACTTGAGGAAGGGCTCTGCTCTGACCCTAGTCCTTAGTTCTCTTCTCCTTACGTTCTGCACTAATCTTTCTTCCTTCTGAAGTATCAGACTTTCTATTGCATTTTCCTTTGCCAGCAGCTCCAGGTCACTGAAGTCTGCTGCAGCACTTCCTTTCATTCCATCCCTCTCAGGGGATCTTTCATTCCATCCCTCTCTGGGGATCTTCTCTCACCAACTGACCACTTCCTAACATTCTCCTGCTCTCTTGTGTCATCTCAGCTCCACCCACCACCCAGCGCTCTTTGTGTTCCAAGCAGGGAGCCACAAAGGGTGCTCTGCTATTCTAAAGTGTTTGTGTTGGATGTGAGTGGTGGAGTCTGGTCAGGTGTTCCATCTTACCTGGGAAGTGGGATACTACACCTCAGGAGGAGGTGCAGTACCTCTGTGGTGACTGAACCCTCAGGGGCGCCACATGAGGGCTTGTGCTCTGCAGGATGAGTTGTACTTTTGAATGACACCATTGGTTTTATCATGTTGTGTACTCAAATACGGGAAAAAAATCCAAGTGCGGTGAGTTTGCAAAAAAAGTGCAATCCCACAATTTTTTTTTTCACCATGTTCACTAAATGCTAAAACTGACCTGCCATTATGATTCTCCAGGTCATTACAAGTTCATAGAGATCAAACATGTTGAGATTCCTTTTTATCTAAGTGGTGAAACAAAATTCCAAACTTTGTTAAAAAAAAGTGCCATTTTCTGATACTTGTAGCATCTCCATTTTTCGTGATCTCAGGTTGGGTGAAGGCTTATTTTTTGCATGCCGAACTGACTTTTTTAGTGATACCATTTTGGTGCAGATACAATCTTTGATAACCCAATATTGCATTTTAATACAATGTTGCGGCAACCAAAAAAAAGTAATTTGACTTTTTTTCTCACTACATCGTTTAGCGATCAAGTTAATCCTTATTTTTATAGATAGATTGGGCGATTCTGAAAGCGGCGATACCAAATATGTGTATGTTTGATTTTTTTATTGTTTTATTTTGAATGGTTTTATTGTTTTTATTTTTTTATATTTTTAAAAAACTTTTTTTTACTTTTGGTATGCTTCAATAGTTTCCATGGGAGACTAGAAGCTGCCATAACACGATCACTCTGCTACATGCAGGCGATAATCAGATCACCTCTATGTAGCAGAATTGCTCACTTGCTATGAGCGCCAACTATCAATGACCCGCTATCAAGTGACAGGGGTCACCGATGGGAAGATTTCTGGCCTGTTGGCCAGAAGCACGCGTTAAATGCCGCTATCAGAATTTGAGAGCAGCATTTATTGAGTTAATAGCTGCAGGTGAATCGCGATTCCACCCATGGCCGTTCCTGGCACATGTCAGGAACCGGAGCCGGAGCCCACATCGAAGGGAGAGAGTCCGATATCGGTGTAAATGTCAGAAAGGGGATAAAAATATTTTAAAAAATATATAAAAGTTCAAATCACCCACCATTCGCCCCATTCAAACTAAAACAATGCAAAATATTCAAACATACACATATTTTGTATCACAACGTTCAGAATCGCCCGTTCTATCAATATCAAAAAAATTAACGCAATCGTTAAATGATGTACTGAAAAAAATGTCAAATGCCAGAATTACGTTTTTTTTGGTCACGTCTGTAAAGGAAAATGGTATCATTAAATACGTCAGCTCGGCATGCAAAAAATAAGCATTCACCCAACCCGAGATCACGAAAAATGGAGACACTATGGGTATCGGAAAATGGAGCAATTATTTATTTTTTTTAACAAACTTTGGAATCTTTTTCACTACTTAAATACAAAAGAACCTACAGTATACATGTTTGGTGTCTATGAACTCGTAATGACCTGGAGAATCATAATGGCAGGTTAGATTTAGCATTTAGTGAATGTGGTAATAAAAAACACAAAAACCAATTGTGGGATTGCACTTTTTTTTGCAATTTCAGCGCACTTGAAATTTTTTTCACGTTTTCCAGTACACGATATGTTAAAACCAATGGTGTTTTTCAAAAGTACAACTCATTCTGCAAAAAAACAAGCCCTCACATGGCCATTGTGACCAAAAAGTAAAAAAGTTATAACTTTGGGAAAAAGGGGAGCAATAACTGAAAATGCACAAACCAAAATAACCTCTGGTCGTTAAGGGGTTAAAGTTAAAAAAAACTCAAAAAGATTGAACAAATGCACAACAAGTCTTTTTGACATTGCAATGCATATGTTCATTCTTTTTAGCATTGTTTAGACATTTTTTTTCAAATGGATCTCAGATGAAATTCTGCTGAAAAAGATGCCATGTGCACATATTTTTAAACATTTCAAAACTTCTTCAAGAAATGAAAACTCCAAAACCTCCCGAGAGAAGGACTGTTTCCTGTAGTGGTTTCTACTAAAAAAAACTAGTTGTTTTTGACTGCCTCAAAAAAATAAAATCCATTTGCACATGCCCATTGAGTATGTGCGTACAGAGACTTATAGACACCGGCGTATCCGCATCGTTTTTAAAGCAGAAGACACTTTAGAAAACCACCGGTAGCGTTTTCCCTGCAGTGTCTCTTCTGATGTCTCTCTGGAATTCTTTTGCAGCGTCTTTGCCACCAAAATTGATCTTTTAATTCCATAAATAACATAGTGGTGGCTTTTCAGGCCAGAAGAATGGATCGGTCACTTGTTTTAGTTGCTTCACAGTTTTCGATGCCTGGAGCGGTTAAAAGAAGTTACAAAAGATGGAACATATTCACAGCAAGTTGCTTTGACATCTCGGTGAATGTGTTCATTCTTTTTGGATTGTTTAGGTTTTTTTCAGGCAGGTTTGCAGCAGAATTTGCCTGAAAAAGTCACATACCCTGAATATTTGGGTAATAAAGTAGTGGGAGTACATTAAACTTCTGTAAACAACATCCTCTATACAAAAAAAAAGACCACCTCTTTATGTAGACCAGATTTCCTCTAACAGATTTCAATTGCATCATATATCATGTTTACTATCAATTTTCTTTAACCTCTTCCCGCCTTGGAGAATTTTAGTTTTTGTGCTTTTGTTTTTTCCTACCCTTCTTCAAAGAATCATAATTTTTTTTCATACTGTCTAAATAACCACATGAGTACAGTACTTGTTTTTTTTCTTGTACATTTGAATTACACCATTCATTTTACCATATAATGTACGGTACTTGAAAAAAAGGAAAAAAATTTACAAGTGTGATAAAAAATGCAATATATATATATATGTATATATATATATTGGTGTAATGACAAAAAAATTTTTTTTATGAAGCCATGTGCAATGGAGGAACTTTTATGGGTTATTTAAGAATATGTATTGCTTTTTTTTGTTTTTTAAAAAAAGTTCCCCCTTTCATTCAAATGAAATAAGGCAAAAATTGTTTTTCCCCCCCAAAAAAGGACATGCAATTTTGCATTATTGAAACGATAATAGTAATAACTAAGCAACTTTTATTATTCGTTTTTAACAAATACGGTATAAAACAGTTAATTATAAGTACAATATGTACAAAAGAAGTGTTTAAAAATTATTTTTTCCTATGAATTTTAGATTCAAAAATTCAATTTGTTTCGATTTCACATGTAGTTCCTCCATCAATTTTACAGCACGTTCAGCATTTTGGTTAGATCTGGGAATGTCAATTAATGACTCCTCGACCAACCAGTGCGCCTTCAAACACTTAATTGCCTTCTTCTTCTGCCTTCGCCGTTTCTCGCTGTTGAACAGAAAACTGAAGTTTCCAAGAATTTGGCAGTTCGTTGGCATCCGCGTGAGATTGGAGAGCTTTTCAACATATGGAATACTTGGATCCCTTTTATGTTGAGAATAGGAGGGCAGATTCCTCGTCCAGATAGACCTGTTTGCCTTTACACTGTTGCTGGAATTACTAGAAGACATTTTCTGAATGACCTGTCCTGCACTTCTTGATCGTAAAACTTGAAGCTTTGCACTGAAAATGAAAAGATAATACTAAATTACAAAATATTTTAAAATATTCCAGAATGTTCTAGATGTGAATAAAATACCACTTTTTGTTACAACTTAGAAAGATATTTTCTTTATAGATTTAAATTAAAACACAAAAAATCTTTTTTTTCTAAATTTTGAAATGAAAAAGAGGGGGAACTTTTTTGAATATTTTACAAATTTGATGATACTAATGTCATTTGTATGGAATTGTTCCACCAATGTAAGGGGTTTCATTTTCGTTTTGCAAAATTTTTAAAATAGTCATCACCCTATTATATATATATATATCCACATAAAAATGACCTTCCAATACGATTCTTCAGGTGACTATGATTACGGTGATACCAAATTTTTTTTTATTCAGGTGGTAAGAAAAATTTTAGAACTTTGTAAAAGAAAAAATGAATAGATTTTTCATCAGTTGTTGTTTAATTGATGTTTTGATCACTTTTTCTAGGGGAGTTGTGGAGACCAAAAGAAGGCAGTTTGGGCATTTCATTTTTATTCTGTTTAAACACAATTACTAGCCTGGTTGCTGGCTGCATCTCTGTACCCCGACTCCTTTGACTTACAAATCTCTCCATATGTACATGTAGATAGTTTTGGGGAGCAGTGACAACCTGCCAAGAACCACCCAGTCAAGTCACATAGTTGCCGGACAGCTTTGCAAAACTTGTTTTCTCTGAAAACGCTGCAGTATTACTGAGTGGAACATATATAGCTGTAAGAGGACCATATGACTTCAAACTGAAGATTCTCCATCACCCTCCCGAAATAGGACGTCATCAGGGGTAAGCAGTGACAGAAGCTGTAGTAAGTAACCACAGTACCGCCCACTGATGGCGTCCTGCTCCAAGGAGGGTGATAGAAGATGAGGGGAAATGACAGCAGGGCCACCCATCTGTGAAATCCCATTTGCGACTCCCTTCAAACGAAACATCACAGGAAGTGATGAAAATAAAGCACATACAGGGAATAACTGGATAGAATGGTAGAGAAATTTATAATAAAGCAAATTACAAAAGTGGTTAGGGCTTAAAGATAGATATTTATTAGATATTTATTAAAGGCATTATAGGAATCAAATGACCCCTTTAATTCTGCTGCTTAGATCCATGGTATGGCACATTTTGACATAATGTATATTGTATCTCGAGAGCACTTTACAGAACCCACCCACAGCCAACAAATATATGACAATTTCAATACTCTATGACTACAGAGAAAATTAACCGTATAGCTGGCACTAATGTACGCTGGGGCTTGGTTTCAATCTTGGTGTCCTTCAAGGAATTTCCTGACGCAAGATGTTATAGGGTTCAATTATTCAGCGACAGCTCATTGCAGGCTAAGGTCTCCGATTGTCAATATACTATATGCCGTGCAATGTGTGGATACTAAATAGATGTCAAATACTCTACACAGGTATTATACACTGCTCTAAAAATGACCATTTGCACATGAAAGTGTAAAGCTAAACCGGAGAACCTGTCATCAGGATTATGCATGTTATGCCACGTGCACACATTGAGTATATAGTGAGGTTTTTGTACCTCAGTATGTGTAATTCAAAAATCAGGAGTGGAACAGTTAGAGAAAAAGTATAATAGAAACACGTGCACCTGTGATGTGGCACGGGGCCATGGGAGATGTACTCATTTCTTGCACCCCGGTACATTACATGAAGGGGAGTGTTATTGCTGGGTGTGTGGACTTGTTCTGTGGGGGTGCTACGCCCTTACAGGCAGCATGTATCCGATGATTTGGGTCGGCTTGGACCAGGTGTTTGACAGTTCAATGAGGGAGACCACCAGTCAAAAATAAACTTTTACTGAACGATAACTTGCGAGGGATTAATTACAGGAGATAGTGGGCGGATATCTTGATGAACGTTTCCTGTATAATAAGGAGCATTTTCCACATACAATTCTTACCTTTTTTCTCTGTTATCCTTTATTCTCAGCATTCCTTTACACTTTACCACAGCCCAGCTCAATACTACAGTCCAGTTAATAAAAGTCCTATCCTCAACACACATTCCTGTGTCTTCTCTCCCCTCTAGGGACCTATATTGCCAGTATTGCAGGTACTTATCTTATCTGTCTCTGACATTCTGGAACTCTCGCCCAAGGCACTCTCCATCTTGCGTACCCTGTCCTGTTTAGGCCTATTACCTCTGTGAGTTATAAACACTGAGCCGTACTGCTAGGCGTCTTGACCCAGGACCCGTCAATGATCGATCACTCTATTCCTTCTATCACTTTTCTTTCTTTCTCTCCATTAGGATCTTGCTAGCCTCAGGCTCTGCCTCCTCTCTTGTTAGGGACACTCACATCATGCGGCACTGCTCACATTAGACCTTAGGTCTTTTATCTACTCACACTGGACAGGAAACTGTCTCTGTCTCTTTAGCTTAGTCCCTCCTATTCAGGGCTAGTCCCAACCATTAACCCTAACTGTCCCTGTCAACTGCCTGTTGCTGGGCAGAATACAATACCAACGTCATAATGCATTTCACAGTTTAAATTACACATTAGCAATACACATATTATTCAATCATTAGACGTTTGTGTTTCCTAACTTTCCATGCATTGGGGTGAGAGTCCATGTGTAGAGTCTTTGGCTCTGCCCCAACCCATCTACTGCCTCTGGAGTCTATATATTCTTCCTGATTTAAATTTTTGCACTGGTGTCATCCTAAGAGCGAGTTGTGCTTGCACACATTGATCTCCCAGTGTTCTTCAGTAAGAAAAACAAAACAGGGCGCATCCGCTGTGTAAAACCTTTAAACCACAATTGTAATGGTGAGGCAAGGAGAGACTCACCTGATAGGGTTGTGAAACGCTCGGTCACAACACCTACAAACACATGAAACAGCTGCTGCAGTCTGCACAGGGTCCAGCTCCTTGAATTATACCTACAGCAGTGCAGTGTATCATTGCACCTTATAACCATCCTCAATTACAAGTGTTCTTCAGTAAAATAGCACCGGTGGTGGCACATGCGCAGGTTGAGATCACCAGCACCATTTTCCTGAAGCCTGTCATGTGACAGTAGTACTTCTGCTGTTGTTAATGGCTCCCACATTATTAGTTGTGGTATGGATTTTTATGCTACAATGTCCATTGACAAATTTTTTCTTTTTCCTCATATTTCATACAATAATATAACTAATTTTTGACAATAATTTCAACACCAAATTTTCAACTCTTACCAAACAAGATATTACTAGAAATGCTCAGCAGATAGGTACACATACAGAAATCAAAATATCATAGCATGCTGCTGTAACAAGGTGGCATGGGGTGGTAGTCATGGGTAGTCACTGAGCCTCAATCAATCCACACCCCGGCCCCTTGCACATGAATCAACGAATCAACGGTTCTGATCCTAGCCCTAGGTCATGGTGTATTACCTCAGACATATGGCTCCTCTCCATGCAGGAACAGATGCACCACACAACACATTCTATAAGGGCCAACAATGGCAACTTGTTTAATGAAGAGGTATTATAGAAGAAGTTAACAATTCTTGATCTGTCCCTAGTAACTGCAATGGCTGCAGCAGTAGTGGCTATGGCTTCCAGTCAGCTTCCAGGGGCAAAGAGTCTCTTGTGGGGCACACAAATAGTCCCTGCATCCACTGCCTGATAGTCCACTGGCAGCTCTATTCTCCTCCAGGGGTATAGCCAGCTCGCAGCAGGGGAGCACATCCTGCCAATACAGTAATACATATAGTATACATTAAAGGACAATACAAACATAACCCATACATTAAGTCATGACTCACTGTCAGAGCACCGCATGGGGGGCCACATCTGGGAATTTGAGAGGGAGCAACCGAGGGTTCCCACCACTTCTTTCCACCCCTTCCCCCTAAAACATGGTCGTCCCCGACCATGACAGCACCTGCAGGGTTAAAAGCAATACATCTAAAACATCAGTACAACAACCTTCAAGTAATACAAATATAACAGTCTTAGTCTCTCTTAAAGCGGGTCCACCTGATCCTGGCCCCCTTGTTTCTGGGACTGGTAAAACAGTCATCCTGGCCCGATGGCCAGCTTATCATACAGTCTTGACCCGGCTTGATCCTTGGGTCTTCCTGATCAAGCTCAGCTTCACCCCCTTTCACCAGACCATGAGCTTAGCAGCAAATTGTTGCGCTGTGCTTAACAGGGGGCTAGTCCAAGGTTATAAGGGGACAAAGTTCTGGGTTAAGAGAATTCAGTTCCTGCAACAGCTGCACATACAGTCCCTGTCAGTCAATCCTCTTAGGGTTTTCAGGCCCGTGATCCAGCAAAGGGTGCGCAAACGTGCGCAAATGAACTTTGAGGAAGGGAAAAACAAACAAGTACAGTGACCGCAATGGCCACTCCAGACACCTCAGTCTTTGGCCGCCATGCAGGGCTTCCTCTCAGGGACATGGAACAGTCCCTCTTACTTCACAGGTGCAACCGGCACTACTCAAACATTATTCTTAAAGGGGCCGCATCACTCAATACTCGGCCGTGGGTTACTGTAATGTGCCGCATGAGGACCCTGCACTACAATAGAGGTGTGGGATGAGGATCCGCTGGAGGAAGAGTCTCCACTGTGCCTTCTGATCCACATTCCCTCCTGTGGCAGATCCACAGCTCCCAGAGATTCCGGCTCTGATGCTACTTTTGCGGCCCCCTCACTGCGTCCAGGTGCCGCTTTCTCCTGCTTAGCTGCAGGACCTGCGGCTCTGGCAATCGGCCATTCTCCATGCTGACCCTCCTGCGGTGGGTCGCCCTCTTGATTGGAGGCCTTCCTTACGGCCACCGCATATGGCCCTCGGGGTCCTGGCTCCTTAATGAAGGTGACATGGTTCCATAGTTGAAGGGAACCTCCAGAGACAACGGACCCAGCATTCTTTTCTCTAGTGTTGGCCTTCTGGATGAAGCCATATCCTCTTGCCAGGTCGAGGTGCTGGACCGTTCCACTGGTGATCCAGCCAGTTACAGCTCCACTGCCGGGGCACTGCAGTTCCTTAATGATGCGGTGCTCTTGCTGCTTCAGTTTCTTGATGGCACTCTGGATCCACCGAACTTCCCTTGCCCTGGGTACCCAGGGCTCCTCCACGTACGCGTGGCTGGCACCGGATAGGACATGTGAAACCGGGAGGACACAGGTGCCACCAACACTGGGAACGATGGTGGGGTCAAGAGACGTGGGGAAGCCAGAGATGACGGCGGGGCCACAGGAGGTGTAGGGGAAGCAGTTGGAGCAGTAGGTCATTCAGACGGAAACTTGCCACTCACCGCCGCTGTGACCGGTGAAAGTCCTCCTGTGCGGCCGTGGGAGCCAATGATGGCAGCTGCAATGATCCCCCTCAGTGCAGCTTCTAATGTCCTCCAAGCTCCTTCCAGTTCTGGCTCCTCTAGTTCTGCAGGTTCCTCGATTTCCACCGGCCGCTTGTCCGGTTGCCAAAAAGGATGCCATTTTTCCAGCTCCCCCGACCACCAGGCCTCAAAGTGCAGGTCCATCTCCACCAGGGCCACGGATCGCCTCCAGTCCTGGCGGCTGATGCTGCCGCAGAAACATGTGCTGCTCATTTCCATCATGTCCGGCAATGGTGTCTTGTCCATCAACAGGTAGTCTGTCTCTGTTGGGCTCCTCTCGTTCATGGGTGGAGTCGCTTCCTGCTGCTCCACCTGTTTCTTAAGATTCTGCTGTGGGGGTGGGAGCTCTCTTTTGGCCCGCACCCATTTCGGGCTGGCATCCATCACGACTGGGTGCAGCCTTCTTTCTTCTGACGACAAATCTCTTGCATGACACCCATACAAGAGGGGCCATACAGACTACTGAGTCAGCAGATTGGATTATCCTGTGATTTCAAATGTGTACTTTGATTTTCAGAGTGATATGAAATGCAGGTTGATTGATGATTTTGTTTTCCATTGACTAATCACTGGTAACAGTTGTGGACACAAACAGAAGAGGGTCCCTGTACAATAATAATATAAAGGCCCTTTACAGTCCAATAATGCACAATTCCACCTGCTTTTACCTCCTGGGCACAGAATGTACCAACAATATGTGTGCCCCTGATTAGTCATTTTGCTCTCAAAATTGCAAAATATCTATCAGTAAAAATGTTATACACTAACAATACCACATAAAAGTAAATAAAATAATTAATCGTAATAATAATAATAAAGCTAAGATCCAGTAGCTATTCAAGTTACTTACATATCTATTTGTAAGTCAAAAATATACTACATAACTCAAGGCTAAGGTACATCAGACAAGTGTTATGGCAAAATATTACCTACAATGTTCCTTTACATCATTACGGTACTTAAAATTATTAGTCTGAATGCTCATCATCATAAAATTGTAGTTGTCTGTGTAAACAGTGCACATTTATAGCACAAAGCAGTGTATGTTACATTGCCCAGCTCATTTCCTAGATCGCCTTTACTAATGCTCTGGATGTATCCCAGGAGATTTGATAACTTTATGACTTTGTCATTCTCTTCAAGAACCATACAGGTTTAACTGCTGTATAATGAACTGTTTCTGCAGAAGCTCATCTACTCTGCCCTGCCTAGGCTATGCTTGCTTCTCATTTTTGTGCATGTTGGAGCTTTATTTCAGGAGTATTCATCAATGTATACTTTCAACATGTCCATATGCGTCCAAAATGCTAATAAATTACCTATTTTCACTGTATAGGAAAGCTAATCTACAGTGCAAAATGACGTAATAAAAGAGTATATCACAAAGTTATACATTTTTTACTGTCCAAGTCAATGAGTATGTATGACACTGTAAGCCTTTACAGTAGTATACTGTATGTTGGAGTCAGATGTTTTCAGTATACCGGGGAATATTCTCAACTTAGAACTAAGCACATAATCTATGCCAACTACAAAGTGTAATAACATCTACAATTAGTGATACACATAAACAAATTGACATATATCTGCTAGCGAATAAATGGTAAGCCATTTGTAGAAGATATATATGCCCAAAGAAGAAAAGCTGAACCTAAGGTCATGGAAGGAGTCAGAATGATGAACTCAAAAGTAAAAAACCTTTCTTGATAAATAATGGTTAAATGGTGGCACTGCAGAAGACGGGTGCCCACACAACAATAAAGAGCAACAATTATTCCTGTGCATATGTATATACAAGGGTGTATAAAAAAATATTTAAAAAACTACCATTTAGCATCGGTTTAATCTCATGGTCTATATTAACACTCCATGTTTATACATTTTCATGTTTTTTGCACCTACTTGCTCCCTGTGTGGCTTGGGGCAGTTCTTTATTATATTTTTTATACACCCTTGTATATACATATGCACATGAATAATTGTTGCTCTTTGTTGTTGTGTGGGCATCCGTCTTCTACAGTGCCACCATTTAACCATTGTTTTTCAATAAAGGTTTTTTTTACTTTGAGTTCATTGTTCTGACACCTTCCATGACCTTAGGTTCGGTTTTTATTAGAGGTTTTTTAAAGAGGTTGTCCTCTACTTCAGCATTGATGATGACCTATCCTTAGATGTCTGATCTGTCAGGGGTCTGACACCCAGCACCCCCACCGATCAGCCGTTATCGGTGGTGGTGGTGGTGGCAGCCACCAGCTGGCCGTAAGTACTCACCTGCGGAGCTGCCATCTTCTGATAGAGGCCACTGCAGGCTACTACACATCCGCCTCCTATTCAAATCAATAGGATGTGCAGTGACCTGCGGTGGCCACTATCAGAAGACGGAGCAGCTCTGCAAGTGAAACCTAAGGATAAGTCATCAATTCTAAAGTAGTGGACAACCTTTCTTACAAATGCATACAGATTGCTATATGCACTCTGTATACCTTACACATCTTATATCACAGGAAAATAGAGGTTTTCCTATGCAAATTTATAAGAAACTCAAGAGCAATAAAATTATAAAATAAAATTATTCTGTTGAATGCTGTGTTAGGAGAATATGGTGGATGAGTGAGGCATCATACAGCTACATGTGGATTAGCCTACAGATAAATAGCATGAAAATGTAGAAACACATGTAACGGACCATTCACAAGGCTTTACCCTACTGGAATGTCCTTGTACTTAAAGGGGTTCTATGGGACTAGAAAAAAATAATGAAAAAAGTTATTAAGAAAGGTCTATAAATACCTTACATTAGCTAATCACATTTATTTTGTCTAGGTAGGTAATCACACAAGTACATTAACGGTATACTACATTATAGTTACACTGCTAGAAACCTATCGTAGAATGTTAGGACAGGCCAGGTGCCATGAGCATGTGCAGTAGGAGGCACTATAGCTGTAAGATATCCTATATGCTATAATATCACGCTATCTCCAAGTCACAGTATCGGAGCTTCCTACTTCACATGCTCACAATCACCTGACCGGTCCTAACACACTGACAGAAAACTGACCTAGTATAAGAAGACGGAAGCTATTTTAATTTTAACGTGATTACCTCCCTAGAAAAAATAATTTTGATTTGCTGATTAATGGGTTAAAGGAGTTGTCCACTATTTGAACAATCCATTTTTAAACTATGTAGTCCCCCTTGCAAAATAAAAATAACAAATACTCACCTCGGGCATCAACACCATTCTAGTGGTGTCAGCTTGAGGTCTTCTGGGGTTTGCGTGACATTTTTATGCCATGTGAATGCTGCAACCAATCGGCACTATTGGACGGCTGTGTTCTTACGTCATCCACTTGTCCAAGGTTCGTACTAAGGAAGTGACATCATAGCAGCCTAATAGTGGTGAATGTTTGGCTGCAGGGCTCTTGTGGCATAATAATGTCATGCAAACCCCGGGAGACCTATGCCAATCTCACTACAACAGTGGTAGTGCAGGAGGTGAGTATGTTATTTTATTTTAGAAAGAGAACTATTAGATTTGAAAAGGTAGTAACTAGAGTTGAGCGAAACGGGTCGAAAAATTTCAAAAGTCGCCGACTTTTGGCAAAGTCGGGTTTCATGAAACGAAACCCGACCCTAGGATGAGGTCGGCCACGAGGTCGGCGACTTACGCGCCAAAGTCGCGTTTCAAAAGTTTGTTTTGCGCTCTTTTTCAGCCAATCAGGATCCACGGACACTGTGGGCAACGTGATGACATAGGCACGGGTCACCACCATCTTTAAGAAGGGCATGCAAGTGATTGGCTTGCTTTGGGGGGCGTCACAGGGGGTATAAAAGGGCGTGCACGCCGACCGCCATGTTACTCATGCTGATCTCAGAATAGGGAGAGCTGCTGCTGCTGCTGATTTTGTAGGGAGAGCGTTAGGCAGGGAAGAAGACACCAAAAACTGCTTCTGCTGCTAGCGATTTTGCCTGTACAACACACCAGTCACTGTGTGTGCAGTGCAAGGGGAGGCTATATAGTGGTGTATCAGTGGTGTTGGTTGTTGGGCTGCCTTCTAAGGCTTCCTGACATTCCTGCATTGCTGTTTACCCACTGCTCCGCAAACTGCTTTTTTAAAAGCAATCCCAATTTTTTTTTTTGTCCTGCTGAGAAGAAAAAAAAACTGCTTCTGCTGCTAGCGATTTTGCCTGTACAACACATCAGTCACTGTGTGTTCAATGCAAGGGGAGGCTATATAGTGGTGTATCAGTGGTGTTGGTTGTTGGGCTGCCTTCTAAGGCTTCCTGACATTCCTGCATTGCTGTTTACCCACTGCTCCGCAAACTGCTTTTTTAAAAGCAATCCCAATTTTTTTTTTTGTCCTGCTGAGGTACTGAGCGTGCATTTTTTCACACCATACAGCGGTGTACGCTCCTCACACAGTACCGTGTAACGGTTGTTATCACAGCCACAGTGAAGCTATCAGTGTGTCACTCTGTGAGAATAAAACGAGGACATGTTCCGTTCTTACAGACCTGCACTCTAGGGAGATTCCTATTCTGCCCAATTCTACATACACCTTGTAGTTTGTGATACACTAGCCAATTTCTGCCTGTGACATAGCGCTGTGAAATTCAGTGGGCCTCACACAATCCATAAGTGTCCAGTGTCCACAAGTGTGTGCAGAAATTCAAAATCTCCCTTATCCTCTAGTCACTTTGGTCACAGCTGTGCCATCGAGCCTGTGACAGAGCGCTCAGATATCAGTGGGCCTCACACAATCCAAAAGTGTCCAGTGTCCACAAGTGTCTGCTGAAATTCAAAATCTCACTTATACTCTAGTCACTTTGGTCACAGCTGTGCCATCGAGCCTGTCACATAGCGCTCAGATATTCATTGGGCCTCACACAATCCAAAAGTGTCCAGTGTCCACAAGTGTTTGCTGAAATTCAAAATCTCCCTTATCCTCTAGTCACTTTTGTCACAGCTGTGCCATCGAGCCTGTGACATAGCGCTCAGATATCAGTGGGCCTCACACAATCCAAAAGTGTCCAGTGTCCACAAGTGTCTGCTGAAATTCAAAATCTCCCTTATCCTCTAGTCACTTTTGTCACAGCTGTGCCATCGAGCCTGTGACATAGCGCTCAGATATCAGTGGGCCTCACACAATCCAAAAGTGTCCAGTGTCCACAAGTGTCTGCTGAAATTCAAAATCTCCCTTATCCTCTAGTCACTTTGGTCACAGCTGTGCCATCGAGCCTGTCACAGAGCACTCAGATATCAGTGGGCCTCACACAATCCAAAAGTGTCCAGTGTCCACAAGTGTCTGCAGAAATTCAAAATCTCCCTTATCCTCTCGTCACTTTTGTCACAGCTGTGCCATCGAGCCTGTCACATAGCGCTCAGATATTCATTGGGCCTCACACAATTCAAAAGTGTACAGTGTCCACAAGTGTCTGCTGAAATTCAAAATCTCACTTATCCTCTAGTCACTTTTGTCACAGCTGTGCCATCGAGCCTGTGACATAGCGCTCAGATATCAGTGGGCCTCACACAATCCAAAAGTGTCCAGTGTCCACAAGTGTGTGCAGAAATTCAAAATCTCCCTTATCCTCTAGTCACTTTGGTCACAGCTGTGCCATCGAGCCTGTGACAGAGCGCTCAGATATTCAGTGGGCCTCACACAATCCAAAAGTGTCCAGTGTCCACAAGTGTGTGCAGAAATTCAAAATCTCCCTTATCCTCTAGTCACTTTGGTCACAGCTGTGTCATCGAGCCTGTGACAGAGCGCTCAGATATTCAGTGGGCCTCACACAATCCAAAAGTGTCCAGTGTCCACAAGTGTGTGCAGAAATTCAAAATCTCCCTTATCCTCTAGTCACTTTGGTCACAGCTGTGCCATCGAGCCTGTGACAGAGCGCTCAGATATTCAGTGGGCCTCACACAATCCAAAAGTGTCCAGTGTCCACAAGTGTCTGCAGAAATTCAAAATCTCCCCTGTCCTATAGACACCTTGTACCTTGTTTTACATTACTATATAGTTTGTTGGATTTTGTCTACATTTCTACCAAAAATGAGGAAGGCTGGTGGAAGAGGCCGTGGAATTGGGCGGGGGTTGGCAGCTGGTAATGATGGTGTTGGTGGTGGATCTGATGGTAGTGGCAAGAGCAAAATAGGACCGAATGCAGGAGGTGTTGAGCCTGCATCATCATCTGGCTACATAAGGCCTCGAACGCTTAGTTTTCTAGGAGTTGGCAAACCGCTTTTAAAGCCAGAGCATCAGGAAAAAGTTTTGTCTTACATTGCTGACTCAGCCTCCAGCTCTATCGCCTCCTCTTCTTCAGTTGTAAAAAGTAAAAGCACTGAGTCGTCATTGGAGGCTCATGTTCATGAACCACACCTTTCCTTGTGTCCTTCACCCCAACCAAGATTGAAGGATGACGCAGGCCATACTACTGATTACTCCATGGAGCTGTTTTCACATACCATGCCTGGATTATCAAGTCAAATGGTGAAATACCCAGGCCAAGATGAATCTGACATGGAGTGCACTGATGCACAGCCGCTGATGGATGATTCTGCTGGTACATTCACTCAGAGCACTACATTGTCCTCGCAGTGTACAGAGCCAGATTCTGACCCTGATGAGACTCAGGTGCCCCTTCCCGCACACTATACCACCATACACGGTGACACAGAGGAAGGTGCACATGACATAGAAGAGGAGGTGATGGATGACCCAGTTGTTGACCCAGATTGGCATCCATTGGGGGAAGAGGGTGCTGCTTCCAATAGCTCAGATGAGGAGCATCCACAGCAGACATCGACATCGCAACAGCTGTTATCTGGCAGGCCCGGAGCACTCCAAAGACAGGTTCCAAACATCAAAAGAGTTGCTGGACAGCTTGTCCAGAGGGTCAAAAGATCACAGCGTGCTAGGCCGCAAAATGTCTGCCAAAGTAGGAAGAGTGCAGTGTGGCACTTTTTTGAACAAAATCCTCATGATCAGGCCAAGGTTATCTGTAAGAAGTGCGCAAAGACCTTTAGCCGAGGGAAAAATCTGAAAAATTTGAATACCAGTTGCATGCTTAGACATTTAACCAGCATGCACTTGCAAGCGTGGACACAACACCAAACCTCAAGTGCCACATGTGCAACTGATCACAATGAAGGTAGTCAGCAACGCTACATTGTTTCCCCCACTGTAAGCCCACCGGTTAGCACAGCAGCAAATGTTGAGGTGTCGTTGCAAGGCCACAGCAGTCAGGGAATCCCACTGTTATATCAACGAAAGACTGATTCTAGGCCATCAGAAAGAACACCAACTCCATCACCATCATCAACCCTCTCTCAGTCCGCCCTGTCCACCGCTACTTCCACCATATGCAGCTCTCAAGTCCACCTCACCCTCCCAGACACTATGAGTAGGTCAAGAAAGTACTCAGTCTCTCATCCGCGTACACTGGGTTTGAACGCCCACATTGCCAAACTAATCTCGTTTGAGATGATGCCCTTTCGGTTGGTGGAAAGCGCAGCTTTCCGCGAACTCATGGCCTATGCAGTACCACGCTATGACCTACCCAGTCGCCACTTCTTCTCTCGCAAAGCCATCCCAGCCCTCCACCATCATGTGAAAGACCGCATTGTCCATGCACTCAAGCAGTCAGTGAGCGGAAAGGTGCACCTCACAACTGATGCATGGTCCAGTCGGCATGGCCAGGGCCGTTACGTGTCCATCACTGCGCACTGGGTTAATGTGGTGGATGCAGGGTCCACAGGGGACAGCGGTGTTGGGACAGTGCTGCCTAGCCCACGGTATAGGAAACAGTTGGCTGTAGGCGTTCGACCCTCCTCCTCCTCCAGAAGCGAAAGCTCGCCCACAGAGCGCAGTCGTACGAGCACTCCATCTGCAGCTGCCACTGTTGCACACGAGGTGTCCCCCTATCGAGCAGCTAGTGGAAAGCGTCAGCAGGCAGTGTTGCAGATGATGTGTTTGGGTGACAGACACACCGCCGAGGTGCTGGCCGAGTACTTTCAGCGACAAACTGAGTCATGGCTGGGCAGTGTACATCTTGAGGCAGGCAAGGTAGTTAGTGATAACTGGCGTAATTTTGTGGCAGCCATAGCCCTTTCAAAACTCAGCCACATACCTTGCTTGGCTCACACCTTGAACCTGGTGGTGCAGTGCTTCCTCAAAAATTATCCGGAGTTAACAGCCCTGCTCCAGAAGGTGCGAAGACTGTGCGCGCACATCCGCCGGTCGCCTGTACACTCCGTTCGTATGCAGAAGCTGCAGCGATTGCTCCACCTTCCCAACCACCGCCTCATTATCGACATTGCAACAAGGTGGAACTCCACCCTGCACATGGTGGAGCGGCTGTGCGAGCAGAGGCAGGCCATAATGCATTTGTGGGAGGATACACGGCCAGGCACTTTGAGAGCAGACATGGAGTTGACCGGTGTGCAGTGGTCGAAGCTGAAAGACCTCTGTAAAGTCCTTCAGTGTTTTGAGGAATGCACACGGCTGGTAAGTGCAGACGACGCCATCCTAAGCATGAGCATCCCACTTATGCGTCTGCTCATGCAAACTTTGACGCACCTTAAGGAGCAGGCTTCTGCAGCCAATGTTGATGAGGAGGAAGAGGAGGAGGGAATCCTTGATGACATTCAGCCATTGTCTGCTCAGGGACCTCTCCTGGACGAGGTGGAGGAAGAAGAGGAGGAGGAGGAGGATGATGGGGATGATTACTTAGGGGAGGAGGATGCATCTCGTGGGGCAAGTGAAAATGTTGGCGTGGCAAGGTCTGGTACAGGGTTTGTGCGTGACAGGAGGGATGTGGATTTGCCAGAAAGTGCTCCTCCAACCAGCACTCGCAGTGCATCATTGACACCGGGAACATTGGCCCACATGTCAGATTATGACTTGCAGATCCTAAAAAGGGACCCCCGCATTGCCAAAATGATGATCGATGACGACTACTGGTTGGCCAGCATCCTGGATCCACGCTATAAAGGCAAATTACAAAACATCATGCCACAGGAGAACCTTGACCTAATATTGGCTAATAAACAAGCAACTCTGGTAAATCGGTTGCTTGAGGCATTCCCAGCACACAGCAGCGGTGATGGTTCTCACACGAGCCGTACGGGCCGGGGGCAGCTTGGCAGAGGTGTTCGTGGTGCACACAGCAGAAGTGGCGTTGGAGACAGGGGTTTCATGACAATGTTGTGGACTGATTTTTCAAGTACCGCTCACACAACTGGTAATACTGCATCGATGGAAAGTGACAGGAGACAGCAGTTGTCAACTATGGTTACAAACTACTTTTCCTCCCATATCGATGTTCTCCCACACAGGTCATTCCCCTTTGACTATTGGGCCGCTAAACTGGACACCTGGCCTGAATTGGCACAATATGCCTTACAGGAGCTCGCTTGCCCAGCTGCAAGTGTGCTATCGGAAAGAGTCTTCAGGGCAGCTGGATCAATCCTGACAGAAAAAAAGACCCATCTGTCAACCCAAAATGTGGATGATCTAACCTTCATTAAAATGAACCACGCATGGGTTTCCAAGGATTTTGTCCCACCTTCCCCTGATGACACATAGGGTGACAGAAAAATGGCTTGCTTTGGTCCACCTCTTCCTGGGACTTGACCTATTTCACCTTTTGCATCAGCTGAATGTCCAACATCAACATATGCCACTTTCTAAAACTCCCTAACTGTGCTGCCTCCCCCCCATTGCCGGGGTCGCCACCTAGCGCACGACACCGTGCGAGTGCCGTTGCCCTGGACACTCTTGGGCGCGGGCACTGGCACAGGGTCCTTCATAGTGCAATCAAGTGTCTCTGACGGTGGTGGTGCACACCTGCCGTCAGACACACCGCCGTACTATGAGGGGCCCAGTGCCAGTACAGACGCCCACGAGTGGGCCCCCGTTGCTTGGGCAGGGCCCCAGCATTTGCAATCTTTACCTCTCCCTGCTCCTCCGCTGTATAGTCTGGGCCGTCAAATCCATACTGTGCCTGACACCATCTGAGCCTGCCTCCTGATGTATAGACATATATTTTGAATGTGTACGCTATCCATACATGTTATCCGGGGAAACGGTACCCTTTCTAACCTTTGTGCAATCACGTGCAATCCATACTGGGCCTAACACCGTCTGAGCCTGCCTCCTGATGTATAGACATATATTTTGAATGTGTACGCTATCCATACATGTTATCTGGGGATACGGTACCCTTTCTAACCTTTGTGCAATCACGTGCAATCCATACTGGGCCTAACACCGTCTGAGCCTGCCTCCTGATGTATAGACATATATTTTGAATGTGTACGCTATCCATACATGTTATCCGGGGATACGGTACCCTTTCTAACCTTTGTGCAATCACGTGCAATCCATACTGGGCCTAACACCATCGGAGCCTGCCTCCTGATGTATAGACATATATTTTGAATGTGTACGCTATCCATACATGTTATCCGGGGATACGGTACCCTTTCTAACCTTTGTGCAATCACGTGCAATCCATACTGGGCCTAACACCATCTGAGCCTGCCTCCTGATGTATAGACATATATTTTGAATGTGTACGCTATCCATACATGTTATCCGGGGATACGGTACCCTTTCTAACCTTTGTGCAATCACGTGCAATCCATACTGGGCCTAACACCGTCTGAGCCTGCCTCCTGATGTATAGACATATATTTTGAATGTGTACGCTATCCATACATGTTATCCGGGGATACGGTACCCTTTCTAACCTTTGTGCAATCACGTGCAATCCATACTGGGCCTAACACCGTCTGAGCCTGCCTCCTGATGTATAGACATATATTTTGAATGTGTACGCTATCCATACATGTTATCTGGGGATACGGTACCCTTTCTCACCTTTGTGCTATCACGTGTAATCCATACTGGGCGTGAGAATGGCTGGCGAGCTGTTAAGCAAGCTACAGCACCTGTGGTTTGCACACGTAAGTTTTTCATTTTTTCAGGAATGACGGTTAGGCCTAATTCCGGAACTGCGGTTGACCTGCACTTACTGGGAAATCATTGTTCGCGGGTAATAATTGTAATCAGTTATCCCCATCACTAACGTTGTTCAGCGGGTTATCTGCACCTGTAAGCGACAAACGCTGGCCTTTTCAGTGTAGCGCACATGCAGCCACGGACATGTAAGGGCATGACACACCAGTTATTGGCCAATCTCATGTGCCAGAGCCTCACGTGTCCCTCTAGTAAGCCGGACTCGGACCGCGGGGCATGACGGAGTCTCGTTCGTTAACGGAATTAAGCTTGCAATGTGTGCATCTGTTCTGTAGCTGGCATGGTTGAGGTTTCCCAGGTGGAGTCGAATTTAACCGTAGGCTCCACTCCTGGTGGTGCCCTTCTGGACATTCCTTTAAGGTTCAGCTTTGCAACCATACTGCCCACGTAAAACAAACACTTTGCCTTCATGAACACTGTTTGGAGGGTCATGACTCGTGGGAATAACGCCGCCCAATCAGTTAACCTGCTAGAGAGATCGTTCGTTGCTCCCAAGCATGACATCACACTTCCTAGGAAGAAGGTAATGCCACTGTGGCGACCGTACTCCTGGGGGCGACACAAGTGCACTGATGCCCAGCCACTGCTCGATGAATCTGCTGGTACATTGACCCAGACCACTACATTCCCCTCGCACGCTACACGACCTGAATCTGACCCTGATGAAACTCAGGTTACCCTTCCCATATACAGTTCCATCTTACACGGTGACAAAGAGGAAGCTGCAGATGAAAGTGCAGGTTCGGCCCACCCGCCATCAGACACACCACCGTACTATCAGGGGCCCTGTGCCAGTGCCGTCGCCAACGAGTGGGCCCCCCCTGCTTGCTCAGGATCACAGCACTTGCAAAGTTGAAATACTGTGCAGTGAGATGGAAGATGGGGACGACGAGGAGTCCAGACAAGTACAGGGATTCCCTAGCGAGGAGACTTATTTGATTGTTTTCAATGTTGGGACAGCAATTTTTGGGGAGCACTATACTCTGGAGAATGATAGATGGGGCCCACCATACACTGGAACATTCCAAAGGTGGACATCAGACACTGGAGCAGCATTTACAGGGCCCATTATACACTAGAGCATTAGAAATGGGGCCCATTATGTTTGGAGCATTATTTGGGCCCATAAGACAGTGGAGCTTCATCCATGGGGACCAACATATACTGTAGCATTATGTGGAGCTCATCATATACTGTTTCAAACATTATATGGGACTAATGATTCTGTATGGAGAAATAGATGGTCCTCGTCATGAGATGTAAAAAGTGAAGTATTTTTCATTGTACTATACCGCTATTTCTCTGCCGTATCGGAGCATGATGAGTTGTGGTATGTGTAAAAGGGGCGCTCTTTCGCCCAGGGCACATGAAAACCTGCAGCCAGCCCTCCCCCCCACAACTTTAGCCAAATAACCCCCATTTTTCAGTGCGTAACTTGTATTATGAAGTTAATTAAGGTTGACAAGCTTAAGTAAGAAGAACTGATGCTTTTGGCATTCAAATGGGCACTGTAGGTGTGTTTCCTGTCCTCCTCTCACTGCCGACTTTTATTCCCCATTGACTTACATTGGGTTTCGTGTTTCGGGACGACCCCGACTTTTCCCTATAATAGGACGATCTTGCTCGACCCGACTTTTGGAAAAGTCGGGTTTCACGAAACGAAACTCGACCCTAAAAAACCAAAAGTCGCTCAACTCTAGTAGTAACCAATCTTTTTAAATGTATTTAGGAAGTTATTCATAACAACTGATGAGTAAATTATCACCTACCTTGTGGGGATAGTTGATAAGTTTTGTTCTCTCACCAACCCATTTAAACTTGTCTCATGCTTACAGCTCAAAATATCTTTGACATGAATTAGTTAATAATCTCTGCATTCTGTAAAGGATTTGAAAAAGGGTCTGTGAAAGCCACTAATCCACAATGTGTTACCTTTAATTTTCAAGGCAAGTTAATCACGTTTAACGTGATTACTTGCCCTAGATATGCCTAGGTGGATTCATCCAGCCTTTGTCTGAGGCTCAGGTCTACTCTTATTTGTGAATAGTTGTCTGTCTGTACACTACAGTAAACCATTGCACCTTTAAATTAGGTTGTCTGATAGACTCTTTTTAATCAGAAGCATCAAAGCTAATTCCTCATATGTTTTAGATAAATTAGTAAAATTGTAGCTAAGTCCACATGACTAATGATTTTACATTGAAACCTGCAGCTGCAGCATAAAAATTACACCAGTTTAAGGATGATTTGCACAAAGGCTTAGACCAAAGATGGGGGTCTCAGAAAGGGATTTAATCACATTTTGTCACTTTTTGTACAGCAAATTGCAGCGCCATGATGGTATTGCAATATGCAGTCACAGTGATCCCAAATACGTGCAGACCTGTTATTGTTGAAGGTCGTCCACCACTGTAGTGACCTGACAATATCAGTGAAGTTTCTCTGGCCACTCAGTGGTGATCCATAGCATTTAAGGTCTGTACTTGATTAGTGGGTCTAACCTGAGGAATATATTTGTTTAGGGGAATTGGCTGGAAGTTTGAATTAAAGTAATTTTGTATTTATTTAGGAATCGAGGGTTTGTTCTTATTTAACGTTCTGGTCAGGGGTCTGATGTCTTTGAGGAGTCTGAAGTTTAAATGCATTATATTTTTGAAGAATCTGTATTCAGTGACTCTGTTCAGGGGCTTGTATTTAGGAAGCCCCAGAGTTTATTGAGAGGTCTTACGTCTGTACTTGGGGGAACTGATATGGACTTTATATTACAAGGGTTTGTTTTCATTTAGGCTGTCTAGTATGGGGTGTGGTTTTAGCGGGTTTGTATTTAGAAAATCAGGTCTGGGATCTGTATTTATTTAGATGGTCTAGGGTCGATTTTTAGTGGGTCTGTATTAATTTAGGTGTTTAGAGTCAGACCTGTTCTTTTATAGGGTGTACTTTGGGGTCTATATATAGAAAGTCTAAAAAATTATTGATGGTGCCTGAAGGTATGATGAAGGATACATGGACTACTTTTAAATCAAAGTAATAGGTTAGTGGTCTTTGGGGACATGACGCATGTAAATGGCAAGCATATAATAAAAAAATTGTGGCTTTTGGCTATCGCACTCCTTCTCAGAATATCAGAACCTGATGTCCCCACTCAAAAATGGCTGTCCATTAAAAGAGTCTAGGCACTCACAGATCCTCCTTTGAGATCTAGCTGTACAACTATCACAGCACATAAAAATGAAGAAGAAGGTGAAATGAGTACACAATTGGACACCAGTACCACCAAAGACATCCAGGTATGTTTCTATATTCAGAACGTCCTGCAACAATGGTACCTGATGACCAGAGTCTTCTTTCGAAAGCAATATTTTCCAGTTTCTGGTTATCATTGCAGCATCTGTAGAGATCACATTCTAGTGCAACTTTGAATTAAAGGGGTTAACTGGACTTTGTTTTTTTTTTCATATGGGGTTAAGAACTTACCAACAGGTAGTTGCTAACTACCTCCCTATTCTGCCTGGCAACGATCTCTGCCGGCTCAGTCAGTGACTTTCCTACTTCCTTTGACCGCATGTCAACAGTTAAGCTTATTTTCTTCTGGTCTGCACTGTCAACGGTGGTCACTGCCGATTTCATACTGATTCACAGCCAGCTCCCAGCATTTAGGCAGTGGAGAACTGGCTATCGATCAGCATGACATCAATAGTCAAGCGTCGTCTTAAGAGCAAAATGAAAAAGAAGAAGCTGCTCTGTTGAGTTGACATCATCGGAAGCAGGAGCAGTCCATCGCCAGCCAGAACAGGCATGTAGTTAGAAAATACATACCGTTAAATTCTTAACATCATTTGAAAAAATAAGCAAAGTCCAAGATAACCCCTTCAACTAGATAGGGTCAGAACTAGAGTTGAGCGACTTTTGTTTTTTTAGGGTCGCGTTTCGTTTCGTGAAACCCGACTTTTCCAAAAGTCGGGTCGAGCAAGATCGTCCGATTATAGGGAAAAGTCGGGGTCGTCCCGAAACACGAAACCCAATGTAAGTCAATGGGGAATAAAAGTCGGCAGTGAGAGGAGGACAGGAAACACACCTACAGTGCCCATTTCAATGCCAAAAGCATCAATTCTTCTTTCTTAAGCTTGTCAACCTTAATTAACTTCATAATACAAGTTACGCACTGAAAAATGGGGGTTATTTGGCTAAAGTTGTGGGGGGAGGGCTGGCTGCAGGTTTTCATGTGCCCTGGGCGAAAGAGCGCCCCTTTAACACATACCACAACTCATCATGCTCCGATACGGCAGAGAAATAGCGGTATACTACAATGAAAAATACCTCACTTTTTACATCTCATGACGAGGCCCATCTATTTCTCCATACAGAATCATTGGTCCCATATAATGTTTGAAACAGTATATGATGAGCTCCACATAATGCTACAGTATATGTTGGTCCCCATGGATGAAGCTCCACTGTCTTATGGGCCCAAATAATGCTCCAAACATAATGGGGCCCATTTCTAATGCTCTAGTGTATAATGGTCCCTGTAAATGCTGCTCCAGTGTCTGATGTCCACCTTTGGAATGTTCCAGTGTATGGTGGGCCCCATCTATCATTCTCCAGAGTATAGTGCTCCCCAAAAATTGCTGTCCCAACATTGAAAACAATCAAATAAGTCTCCTCGCTAGGGAATCCCTGTACTTGTCTGGACAGGTGCTGTAGCTTGCTTAACAGCTCGCCAGCGGTTCTCACGAACAGTATGGATTACACGTGATTGCACAAACGTGAGAAAGGGTACCGTATCCCCAGATAACATGTATGGATAGCGTACACATTCAAAATATATGTCTCAGGAGGCAGGCTCAGACGGTGTTAGGCCCAGTATGGATTGCACGTGATTGCACAAAGGTTAGAAAGGGTACCGTATCCCTGGATAACATGTATGGATAGCGTACACATTCAAAATATATGTCTCAGGAGGCAGGCTCAGACGGTGTTAGGCCCAGTATGGATTGCACGTGATTGCACAAAGGTTAGAAAGGGTACCGTATCCCTGGATAACATGTATGGATAGCGTACACATTCAAAATATATGTCTCAGGAGGCAGGCTCAGACGGTGGTAGGCCCAGTATGGATTGCACGTGATTGCACAAAGGTTAGAAAGGGTACCGTATCCCTGGATAACATGTATGGATAGCGTACACATTCAAAATATATGACTCAGGAGGCAGGCTCAGACGGTGTTAGGCCCAGTATGGATTGCACGTGATTGCACAAAGGTTAGAAAGGGTACCGTATCCCTGGATAACATGTATGGATAGCGTACACATTCAAAATATATGTCTATACAGCATGAGGCAGGCTCAGACGGTGTTAGGCCCAGTATGGATTGCACGTGATTGCACAAAGGTTAGAAAGGGTACCGTATCCCTGGATAACATGTATGGATAGCGTACACATTCAAAATATATGTCTCAGGAGGCAGGCTCAGACGGTGTTAGGCCCAGTATGGATTGCACGTGATTGCACAAAGGTTAGAAAGGGTACCGTATCCCTGGATAACATGTATGGATAGCGTACACATTCAAAATATATGTCTATACAGCATGAGGCAGGCTCAGACGGTGTTAGGCCCAGTATGGATTGCACGTGATTGCACACAGGTTAGAAAGGGTACCGTATCCCTGAATAACATGTATGGATAGCGTACACATTCAAAATATATGTCTCAGGAGGCAGGCTCAGACGGTGTTAGGCCCAGTATGGATTGCACGTGATTGCACAAAGGTTAGAAAGGGTACCGTATCCCTGGATAACATGTATGGATAGCGTACACATTCAAAATAAATGTCTCAGGAGGCAGGCTCAGACGGTGTTAGGCCCAGTATGGATTGCACGTGATTGCACAAAGGTTAGAAAGGGTACCGTATCCCTGGATAACATGTATGGATAGCGTACACATTCAAAATATATGTCTCAGGAGGCAGGCTCAGACGGTGTTAGGCCCAGTATGGATTGCACGTGATTGCACAAAGGTTAGAAAGGGTACCGTATCCCTGGATAACATGTATGGATAGCGTACACATTCAAAATATATGTCTATACAGCATGAGACAGGCTCAGACGGTGTTAGGCCCAGTATGGATTGCACGTGATTGCACAAAGGTTAGAAAGGGTACCATATCCCTGGATAACATGAATGGATAGCGTACACATTCAAAATATATGTCTCAGGAGGCAGGCTCAGACGGTGTTAGGCCCAGTATGGATTGCACGTGATTGCACAAAGGTTAGAAAGGGTACCGTATCCCTAGAAAACATGTATGGATAGCGTACACATTCAAAATATATGTCTATACAGCATGAGGCAGGCTCAGACGGTGTTAGGCCCAGTATGGATTGCACGTGATTGCACAAAGGTTAGAAAGGGTACCGTATCCCTGGATAACATGTATGGATAGCGTACACATTCAAAATATATGTCTCAGGAGGCAGGCTCAGATGGTGTTACGCCCAGTATGGATTGCACATGATTGCACAAAGGTTAGAAAGGGTACCGTATCCCTGGATAACATGTATGGATAGCGTACACATTCAAAATATATGTCTCAGGAGGCAGGCTCAGCCGGTGTTAGGCCCAGTATGGATTGCACGTGATTGCACAAAGGTTAGAAAGGGTACTGTATCCCTGGATAACATGTATAGATAGCGTACACATTCAAAATATATGTCTATACAGCATGAGGCAGGCTCAGACGGTGTTAGGCCCAGTATGGATTGCACGTGATTGCACAAAGGTTAGAAAGGGTACCGTATCCCTGGATAACATGTATGGATAGCGTACACATTCAAAATATATGTCTATACAGCATGAGGCAGGCTCAGACGGTGTTAGGCCCAGTATGGATTGCACGTGATTGCACAAAGGTTAGAAAGGGTACCGTATCCCTGGATAACATGTATGGATAGCGAACACATTCAAAATATATGTCTCAGGAGGCAGGCTCAGACGGTGTTAGGCCCAGTATGGATTGCACGTGATTGCACAAAGGTTAGAAAGGGTACCGTATCCCTGGATAACATGTATGGATAGCGTACACATTCAAAATATATGTCTATACAGCATGAGGCAGGCTCAGACGGTGTTAGGCCCAGTATGGATTGCACGTGATTGCACAAAGGTTAGAAAGGGTACCGTATCCCTGGATAACATGTATGGATAGCGTACACATTCAAAATATATGTCTCAGGAGGCAGGCTCAGACGGTGTTAGGCCCAGTATGGATTGCACGTGATTGCACAAAGGTTAGAAAGGGTACCGTATCCCTGGATAACATGTATGGATAGCGTACACATTCAAAATATATGTCTATACAGCATGAGGCAGGCTCAGACGGTGTTAGGCCCAGTATGGATTGCACGTGATTGCACACAGGTTAGAAAGGGTACCGTATCCCTGAATAACATGTATGGATAGCGTACACATTCAAAATATATGTCTCAGGAGGCAGGCTCAGACGGTGTTAGGCCCAGTATGGATTGCACGTGATTGCACAAAGGTTAGAAAGGGTACCGTATCCCTGGATAACATGTATGGATAGCGTACACATTCAAAATAAATGTCTCAGGAGGCAGGCTCAGACGGTGTTAGGCCCAGTATGGATTGCACGTGATTGCACAAAGGTTAGAAAGGGTACCGTATCCCTGGATAACATGTATGGATAGCGTACACATTCAAAATATATGTCTCAGGAGGCAGGCTCAGACGGTGTTAGGCCCAGTATGGATTGCACGTGATTGCACAAAGGTTAGAAAGGGTACCGTATCCCTGGATAACATGTATGGATAGCGTACACATTCAAAATATATGTCTATACAGCATGAGACAGGCTCAGACGGTGTTAGGCCCAGTATGGATTGCACGTGATTGCACAAAGGTTAGAAAGGGTACCATATCCCTGGATAACATGAATGGATAGCGTACACATTCAAAATATATGTCTCAGGAGGCAGGCTCAGACGGTGTTAGGCCCAGTATGGATTGCACGTGATTGCACAAAGGTTAGAAAGGGTACCGTATCCCTAGAAAACATGTATGGATAGCGTACACATTCAAAATATATGTCTATACAGCATGAGGCAGGCTCAGACGGTGTTAGGCCCAGTATGGATTGCACGTGATTGCACAAAGGTTAGAAAGGGTACCGTATCCCTGGATAACATGTATGGATAGCGTACACATTCAAAATATATGTCTCAGGAGGCAGGCTCAGACGGTGTTACGCCCAGTATGGATTGCACATGATTGCACAAAGGTTAGAAAGGGTACCGTATCCCTGGATAACATGTATGGATAGCGTACACATTCAAAATATATGTCTCAGGAGGCAGGCTCAGCCGGTGTTAGGCCCAGTATGGATTGCACGTGATTGCACAAAGGTTAGAAAGGGTACTGTATCCCTGGATAACATGTATAGATAGCGTACACATTCAAAATATATGTCTATACAGCATGAGGCAGGCTCAGACGGTGTTAGGCCCAGTATGGATTGCACGTGATTGCACAAAGGTTAGAAAGGGTACCGTATCCCTGGATAACATGTATGGATAGCGTACACATTCAAAATATATGTCTATACAGCATGAGGCAGGCTCAGACGGTGTTAGGCCCAGTATGGATTGCACGTGATTGCACAAAGGTTAGAAAGGGTACCGTATCCCTGGATAACATGTATGGATAGCGAACACATTCAAAATATATGTCTCAGGAGGCAGGCTCAGACGGTGTTAGGCCCAGTATGGATTGCACGTGATTGCACAAAGGTTAGAAAGGGTACCGTATCCCTGGATAACATGTATGGATAGCGTACACATTCAAAATATATGTCTATACAGCATGAGGCAGGCTCAGACGGTGTTAGGCCCAGTATGGATTGCACGTGATTGCACAAAGGTTAGAAAGGGTACCGTATCCCTGGATAACATGTATGGATAGCGTACACATTCAAAATATATGTCTATACAGCATGAGGCAGGCTCAGACGGTGTTAGGCCCAGTATGGATTGCACGTGATTGCACAAAGGTTAGAAAGGGTACCGTATCCCTGGATAACATGTATGGATAGCGTACACATTCAAAATATATGTCTATACAGCATGAGGCAGGCTCAGACGGTGTTAGGCCCAGTATGGATTGCACGTGATTGCACAAAGGTTAGAAAGGGTACCGTATCCCTGGATAACATGTATGGATAGCGTACACATTCAAAATATATGTCTATACAGCATGAGGCAGGCTCAGACGGTGTTAGGCCCAGTATGGATTGCACGTGATTGCACAAAGGTTAGAAAGGGTACCGTATCCCTGGATAACATGTATGGATAGCGAACACATTCAAAATATATGTCCAGGAGGCAGGCTCAGACGGTGTTAGGCCCAGTATGGATTGCACGTGATTGCACAAAGGTTAGAAAGGGTACCGTATCCCTGGATAACATGTATGGATAGCGTACACATTCAAAATATATGTCTATACAGCATGAGGCAGGCTCAGACGGTGTTAGGCCCAGTATGGATTGCACGTGATTGCACAAAGGTTAGAAAGGGTACCGTATCCCTGGATAACATGTATGGATAGCGTACACATTCAAAATATATGTCTCAGGAGGCAGGCTCAGACAGTGTTAGGCCCAGTATGGATTGCACGTGATTGCACAAAGGTTAGAAAGGGTACTGTATCCCTGGATAACATGTATAGATAGCGTACACATTCAAAATATATGTCTATACAGCATGAGGCAGGCTCAGACGGTGTTAGGCCCAGTATGGATTGCACGTGATTGCACAAAGGTTAGAAAGGGTACCGTATCCCTGGATAACATGTATGGATAGCGTACACATTCAAAATATATGTCTATACAGCATGAGGCAGGCTCAGACGGTGTTAGGCCCAGTATGGATTGCACGTGATTGCACAAAGGTTAGAAAGGGTACCGTATCCCTGGATAACATGTATGGATAGCGTACACATTCAAAATATATGTCTCAGGAGGCAGGCTCAGACAGTGTTAGGCCCAGTATGGATTGCACGTGATTGCACAAAGGTTAGAAAGGGTACTGTATCCCTGGATAACATGTATAGATAGCGTACACATTCAAAATATATGTCTATACAGCATGAGGCAGGCTCAGACGGTGTTAGGCCCAGTATGGATTGCACGTGATTGCACAAAGGTTAGAAAGGGTACCGTATCCCTGGATAACATGTATGGATAGCGTACACATTCAAAATATATGTCTATACAGCATGAGGCAGGCTCAGACGGTGTTAGGCCCAGTATGGATTGCACGTGATTGCACAAAGGTTAGAAAGGGTACCGTATCCCTGGATAACATGTATGGATAGCGAACACATTCAAAATATATGTCTCAGGAGGCAGGCTCAGACGGTGTTAGGCCCAGTATGGATTGCACGTGATTGCACAAAGGTTAGAAAGGGTACCGTATCCCTGGATAACATGTATGGATAGCGTACACATTCAAAATATATGTCTATACAGCATGAGGCAGGCTCAGACGGTGTTAGGCCCAGTATGGATTGCACGTGATTGCACAAAGGTTAGAAAGGGTACCGTATCCCTGGATAACATGTATGGATAGCGTACACATTCAAAATATATGTCTATACAGCATGAGGCAGGCTCAGACGGTGTTAGGCCCAGTATGGATTGCACGTGATTGCACAAAGGTTAGAAAGGGTACCGTATCCCTGGATAACATGTATGGATAGCGTACACATTCAAAATATATGTCTATACAGCATGAGGCAGGCTCAGACGGTGTTAGGCCCAGTATGGATTGCACGTGATTGCACAAAGGTTAGAAAGGGTACCGTATCCCTGGATAACATGTATGGATAGCGTACACATTCAAAATATATGTCTATACAGCATGAGGCAGGCTCAGACGGTGTTAGGCCCAGTATGGATTGCACGTGATTGCACAAAGGTTAGAAAGGGTACCGTATCCCTGGATAACATGTATGGATAGCGAACACATTCAAAATATATGTCCAGGAGGCAGGCTCAGACGGTGTTAGGCCCAGTATGGATTGCACGTGATTGCACAAAGGTTAGAAAGGGTACCGTATCCCTGGATAACATGTATGGATAGCGTACACATTCAAAATATATGTCTATACAGCATGAGGCAGGCTCAGACGGTGTTAGGCCCAGTATGGATTGCACGTGATTGCACAAAGGTTAGAAAGGGTACCGTATCCCTGGATAACATGTATGGATAGCGTACACATTCAAAATATATGTCTCAGGAGGCAGGCTCAGACAGTGTTAGGCCCAGTATGGATTGCACGTGATTGCACAAAGGTTAGAAAGGGTACCGTATCCCTGGATAACATGTATGGATAGCGTACACATTCAAAATATATGTCTCAGGAGGCAGGCTCAGACGGTGTTACGCCCAGTATGGATTGCACGTGATTGCACAAAGGTTAGAAAGGGTACCGTATCCCTGGATAACATGTATGGATAGCGTACACATTCAAAATATATGTCTCAGGAGGCAGGCTCAGACGGTGTTAGGCCCAGTATGGATTGCACGTGATTGCACAAAGGTTAGAAAGGGTACCGTATCCCTGGATAACATGTATGGATAGCGTACACATTCAAAATATATGTCTATACAGCATGAGGCAGGCTCAGACGGTGTTAGGCCCAGTATGGATTGCACGTGATTGCACAAAGGTTAGAAAAGGTACCGTATCCCTGGATAACATGTATGGATAGCGTACACATTCAAAATATATGTCTATACAGCATGAGGCAGGCTCAGACGGTGTTAGGCCCAGTATGGATTGCACGTGATTGCACAAAGGTTAGAAAGGGTACCGTATCCCTGGATAACATGTATGGATAG
Organism: Dendrobates tinctorius; assembly: GCF_039654945.1. Classification (NCBI taxonomy): domain Eukaryota; kingdom Metazoa; phylum Chordata; class Amphibia; order Anura; family Dendrobatidae; genus Dendrobates; species Dendrobates tinctorius. The sequence continues at coordinate 2,302,478 of NW_027361807.1, read as the reverse complement.
CGTACACATTCAAAATATATGTCTCAGGAGGCAGGCTCAGACAGTGTTAGGCCCAGTATGGATTGCACGTGATTGCACAAAGGTTAGAAAGGGTACCGTATCCCTGGATAACATGTATGGATAGCGTACACATTCAAAATATATGCCTCAGGAGGCAGGCTCAGACGGTGTTACGCCCAGTATGGATTGCACGTGATTGCACAAAATTTAGAAAGGGTACCGTATCCCTGGATAACATGTATGGATAGCGTACACATTCAAAATATATGTCTCAGGAGGCAGGCTCAGACGGTGTTAGGCCCAGTATGGATTGCACGTGATTGCACTAAGGTTAGAAAGGGTACTGTATCCCTGGATAACATGTATGGATAGCGTACACATTCAAAATATATGTCTCAGGAGGCAGGCTCAGACGGTGTTAGGCCCAGTATGGATTGCACGTGATTGCACAAAGGTTAGAAAGGGTACCGTATCCCTGGATAACATGTATGGATAGCGTACACATTCAAAATATATGTCTATACAGCATGAGGCAGGCTCAGACGGTGTTAGGCCCAGTATGGATTGCACGTGATTGCACAAAGGTTAGAAAGGGTACCGTATCCCTGGATAACATGTATGGATAGTGTACACATTCAAAATATATGTCTATACAGCATGAGGCAGGCTCAGACGGTGTTAGGCCCAGTATGGATTGCACGTGATTGCACAAAGGTTAGAAAGGGTACCGTATCCCTGGATAACATGTATGGATAGCGTACACATTCAAAATATATGTCTCAGGAGGCAGGCTCAGACGGTGTTAGGCCCAGTATGGATTGCATGTGATTGCACAAAGGTTAGAAAGGGTACCATATCCCTGGATAACATGTATGGATAGCGTACACATTCAAAATATATGTCTATACAGCATGAGGCAGGCTCAGACGGTGTTAGGCCCAGTATGGATTGCACGTGATTGCACAAAGGTTAGAAAGGGTACCGTATCCCTGGATAACATGTATGGATAGCGTACACATTCAAAATATATGTCTATACAGCATGAGGCAGGCTCAGACGGTGTTAGGCCCAGTATGGATTGCACGTGATTGCACAAAGGTTAGAAAGGGTACCGTATCCCTGGATAACATGTATGGATAGCGTACACATTCAAAATATATATCTCAGGAGGCAGGCTCAGACGGTGTTAGGCCCAGTATGGATTGCACGTGATTGCACAAAGGTTAGAAAGGGTACCGTATCCCTGGATAACATGTATGGATAGCGTACACATTCAAAATATATGTCTATACAGCATGAGGCAGGCTCAGACGGTGTTAGGCCCAGTATGGATTGCACGTGATTGCACAAAGGTTAGAAAGGGTACCGTATCCCTGGATAACATGTATGGATAGCGTACACATTCAAAATATATGTCTCAGGAGGCAGGCTCAGACGGTGTTAGGCCCAGTATGGATGGCACGTGATTGCACAAAGGTTAGAAAGGGTACCGTATCCCTGGATAACATGTATGGATAGCGTACACATTCAAAATATATGTCTATACAGCATGTGGCAGGCTCAGACGGTGTTAGGCCCAGTATGGATTGCACGTGATTGCACAAAGGTTAGAAAGGGTACCGTATCCCTGGATAACATGTATGGATAGCGTACACATTCAAAATATATGTCTCAGGAGGCAGGCTCAGACGGTGTTAGGCCCAGTATGGATTGCACGTGATTGCACAAAGGTTAGAAAGGGTACCATATCCCTGGATAACATGTATGGATAGCGTACACATTCAAAATATATGTCTATACAGCATGAGGCAGGCTCAGACGGTGTTAGGCCCAGTATGGATTGCACGTGATTGCACAAAGGTTAGAAAGGGTACCGTATCCCTGGATAACATGTATGGATAGCGTACACATTCAAAATATATGTCTATACAGCATGAGGCAGGCTCAGACGGTGTTAGGCCCAGTATGGATTGCACGTGATTGCACAAAGGTTAGAAAGGGTACCGTATCCCTGGATAACATGTATGGATAGCGTACACATTCAAAATATATATCTCAGGAGGCAGGCTCAGACGGTGTTAGGCCCAGTATGGATTGCACGTGATTGCACAAAGGTTAGAAAGGGTACCGTATCCCTGGATAACATGTATGGATAGCGTACACATTCAAAATATATGTCTATACAGCATGAGGCAGGCTCAGACGGTGTTAGGCCCAGTATGGATTGCACGTGATTGCACAAAGGTTAGAAAGGGTACCGTATCCCTGGATAACATGTATGGATAGCGTGCACATTCAAAATATATGTCTCAGGAGGCAGGCTCAGACGGTGTTAGGCCCAGTATGGATGGCACGTGATTGCACAAAGGTTAGAAAGGGTACCGTATCCCTGGATAACATGTATGGATAGCGTACACATTCAAAATATATGTCTATACAGCATGTGGCAGGCTCAGACGGTGTTAGGCCCAGTATGGATTGCACGTGATTGCACAAAGATTAGAAAGGGTACCGTATCCCTGGATAACATGTATGGATAGCGTACACAATCAAAATATATGTCTCAGGAGGCAGGCTCAGACGGTGTTAGGCCCAGTATGGATTGCACGTGATTGCACAAAGGTTAGAAAGGGTACCGTATCCCTGGATAACATGTATGGATAGCGTACACATTCAAAATATATGTCTATACGGCATGAGGCAGGCTCAGACGGTGTTAGGCCCAGTATGGATTGCACGTGATTGCACAAAGGTTAGAAAGGGTACCGTATCCCCGGATAACATGTATGGATAGCGTACACATTCAAAATATATGTCTATACGGCATGAGGCAGGCTCAGACGGTGTTAGGCCCAGTATGGATTGCACGTGATTGCACAAAGGTTAGAAAGGGTACCGTATCCCTGGATAACATGTATGGATAGCGTACACATTCAAAATATATGTCTCAGGAGGCAGGCTCAGACGGTGTTAGGCCCAGTATGGATTGCACGTGATTGCACAAAGGTTAGAAAGGGTACCGTATCCCTGGATAACATGTATGGATAGCGTACACATTCAAAATATATGTCTCAGGAGGCAGGCTCAGACGGTGTCAGGCACAGTATGGATTTGACGGCCCAGATTACACAGCGGAGGAGCAGGGAGAGGTAAAGATTGCAAATGCTGGGGCCCTGCCCAAGCAAGGGGGGCCCACTCGTGGGCGTCGGTACTGGCACTGGGCCCCTCATAGTACAGCGGTGTGTCTGACGGCGGGTGTGCACCACCACCGTCAGAGACACTTGATTGCACTATGAGGGACCCTGTGCCAGTGCCCGTGCCCAAGAGTCGGCCTACCCACCTGTCCAGGGCAACGGCACTCACACGGTGTCGTGCGGTAGGTGGTGACCCCAGCCATGGGGGGGGAGGCAGCACAGTTAGGGAGTTTTAGAAAGTGGCATATGTTGATGTTGGACATTCAGCTGATGCAAAAGGCGAAATAGGTGAAGTACCAGGAAGAGGTGGACCAAAGCAAGCCATTTTTCTGTCACCCTATGTGTCATCAGGGGAAGGTGGGACAAAATCCTTGGAAACCCATGTGTGGTTCATTTTAATGAAGGTTAGATCATCCACATTTTGGGTTGACAGACGGGTCCTTTTTTCTGTCAGGATTGATCCAGCTGCACTGAAGACTCTTTCCGATAGCACACTTGCAGCTGGGCAAGCGAGCTCCTGTAAGGCATATTGTGCCAATTCAGGCCAGGTGTCCAGTTTAGAGGCCCAATAGTCAAAGGGGAATGACCTGTGTGGGAGAACATCGATATGGGAGGAAAAGTAGTTTGTAACCATAGTTGACAACTGCTGTCTCCTGTCACTTTCCATCGATGCAGTATTACCAGTTGTGTGAGCGGTATTTGAAAAATCAGTCCACAACATTGTCATGAAACCCCTCTCTCCAACGCCACTTCTGCTGTGTGCACCACGAACACCTCTGCCAAGCTGCCCCCGGCCCGTACGGCTCGTGTGAGAACCATCACCGCTGCTGTGTGCTGGGAATGCCTCAAGCAACCGATTTACCAGAGTTGCTTGTTTATTAGCCAATATTAGGTCAAGGTTCTCCTGTGGCATGATGTTTTGTAATTTGCCTTTATAGCGTGGATCCAGGATGCTGGCCAACCAGTTGTCGTCATCGTTCATCATTTTGGCAATGCGGGGGTCCTTTTTTAGGATCCGCAAGGCATAATCTGACATGTGGGCCAATGTTCCCGGTGTCAATGATGCACTGCGAGTGCTGGTTGGAGGAGCACTTTCTGGCAAATCCACATCCCTCCAGTCACGCACAAACCCTGTACCAGACCTTGCCACGCCAACATTTTCACTTGCCCCACGAGATGCATCCTCCTCCCCTAAGTAATCATCCCCATCATCCTCCTCCTCCTCTTCTTCCTCCACCTCGTCCAGGAGAGGTCCCTGAGCAGACAATGGCTGAATGTCATCAAGGATTCCCTCCTCCTCTTCCTCCTCATCAACATTGGCTGCAGACGCCTGCTCCTTAAGGTGCGTCAAAGTTTGCATGAGCAGACGCATAAGTGGGATGCTCATGCTTAGGATGGTGTCGTCTGCGCTTACCAGCCATGTGCATTCCTCAAAACACTGAAGGACTTTACAAAGGTCTTTCAGCTTCGACCACTGCACACCTGTCAGCTCCATGTCTGCTCTCAAAGTGCCTGGCCGTGTATCCTCCCACAAATGCATTATGGCCTGCCTCTGCTCGCACAGCCGCTCCACCATGTGCAGGGTGGAGTTCCACCTTGTTGCAATGTCGATAATGAGGCGGTGGTTGGGAAGGTGGAGCAATCGCTGCAGCTTCTGCATACGAACGGAGTGTACAGGCGACCGGCGGATGTGCGCGCACAGTCTTCGCACCTTCTGGAGCAGGGCTGTTAACTCCGGATAATTTTTGAGGAAGCACTGCACCACCAGGTTCAAGGTGTGAGCCAAGCAAGGTATGTGGCAGAGTTTTGAAAGGGCTATGGCTGCCACAAAATTACGGCCGTTATCACTAACTACCTTGCCTGCCTCAAGATGTACACTGCCCAGCCATGACTCAGTTTGTCGCTTCAAGTACTCGGCCAGCACCTCGGCGGTGTGTCTGTTGCCCAAACACATCATCTGCAACACAGCCTGCTGACGCTTTCCACTAGCTGCTCGATAGGGGGACACATCGTGTGCAACAGTGGCAGCTGCAGATGGAGTGCTCGTACGACTGCGCTCTGTGGACGAGCTTTCGCTTCTGGAGGAGGAGGAGGAGGAGGAGGGTCGAACGCCTACAGCCAACTGTTTCCTATACCGTGGGCTAGGCAGCACTGTCCCACCACCGCTGTCCCCTGTGGACCCTGCATCCACCACATTAACCCAGTGCGCAGTGATGGACACGTAACGGCCCTGGCCATGCCGACTGGACCATGCATCAGTTGTGAGGTGCACCTTTCCGCTCACTGACTGCTTGAGTGCATGGACAATGCGGTCTTTCACATGATGGTGGAGGGCTGGGATGGCTTTGCGAGAGAAGAAGTGGCGACTGGGTAGGTCATAGCGTGGTACTGCATAGGCCATGAGTTTGCGGAAAGCTGTGCTTTCCACCAACCGAAAGGGCATCATCTCAAACGAGATTAGTTTGGCAATGTGGGCGTTCAAACCCAGTGTACGCGGATGAGAGACTGAGTACTTTCTTGACCTACTCATAGTGTCTGGGAGGGTGAGCTGGACTTGAGAGCTGCATATGGTGGAAGTAGCGGTGGACAGGGCGGACTGAGAGAGGGTTGATGATGGTGATGGAGTTGGTGTTCTTTCTGATGGCCTAGAATCAGTCTTTCGTTGACATAACAGTGGGATTCCCTGACTGCTGTGGTCTTGCAACGACACCTCAACATTTGCTGCTGTGCTAACCGGTGGGCTTACAGTGGGGGAAACAATGTAGCGTTGCTGACTACCTTCGTTGTGATCAGTTGCACATGTGGCACTTGAGGTTTGGTGTTGTGTCCACGCTTGCAAGTGCATGCTGGTTAAATGTCTAAGCATGCAACTGGTATTCAAATTTTTCAGATTTTTCCCTCAGCTAAAGGTCTTTGCGCACTTCTTACAGATAACCTTGGCCTGATCATGAGGATTTTGTTCAAAAAAGTGCCACACTGCACTCTTCCTACTTTGGCAGACATTTTGCGGCCTAGCACGCTGTGATCTTGTGACCCTCTGGACAAGCTGTCCAGCAACTCTTTTGATGTTTGGAACCTGTCTTTGGAGTGCTCCGGGCCTGCCAGATAACAGCTGTTGCGATGTCGATGTCTGCTGTGGATGCTCCTCATCTGAGCTATTGGAAGCAGCTTCCCCCAATGGATGCCAATCTGGGTCAACAACTGGGTCATCCATCACCTCCTCTTCTATGTCATGTGCACCTTCCTCTGTGTCACCGTGTATGGTGGTATAGTGTGCGGGAAGGGGCACCTGAGTCTCATCAGGGTCAGAATCTGGCTCTGTACACTGCGAGGACAATGTAGTGCTCTGAGTGAATGTACCAGCAGAATCATCCATCAGCGGCTGTGCATCAGTGCACTCCATGTCAGATTCATCTTGGCCTGGGTAATTCACCATTTCACTTGATAATCCAGGCATGGTATGTGAAAACAGCTCCATGGAGTAATCAGTAGTATGGCCTGCGTCATCCTTCAATCTTGGTTGGGGTGAAGGACACAAGGAAAGGTGTGGTTCATGAACATGAGCCTCCAATGACGACTCAGTGCTTTTACTTTTTACAACTGAAGAAGAGGAGGCGATAGAGCTGGAGGCTGAGTCAGCAATGTAAGACAAAACTTTTTCCTGATGCTCTGGCTTTAAAAGCGGTTTGCCAACTCCTAGAAAACTAAGCGTTTGAGGACTTATGTAGCCAGACGATGACGCAGGGTCAGCACCTCCTGCATTCGGTCCTATTTTCCTCTTGCCACTACCATCAGATCCACCACCAACACCATCATTACCAGCTGCCAACCCCCACCCAATTCCACGGCCTCTTCCACCAGCCTTCCTCATTTTTGGTAGAAATGTAGACAAAATCCAACAAACTATATAGTAATGTAAAACAAGGTACAAGGTGTCTATAGGACAGGGGAGATTTTGAATTTCTGCACACACTTTTGGACACTGGACACTTTTGGGTTGTGTGAGGCCCAATGAATATCTGAGCGCTATGTGACAGGCTCGATGGCACAGCTGTGACAAAAGTGACTAGAGGATAAGGGAGATTTTGAATCTCTGCACACACTTTTGGACACTGGACACTTTTGGATTGTGTGAGGCCCAATGAATATCTGAGCGCTATGTGACAGGCTCGATGGCACAGCTGTGACAAAAGTGACTGGAGGATAAGGGAGATTTTGAATCTCTGCACACACTTTTGGACACTGGACACTTTTGGATTGTGTGAGGCCCAATGAATATCTGAGCGCTATGTGACAGGCTCGATGGCACAGCTGTGACAAAAGTGACTAGAGGATAAGGGAGATTTTGAATTTCTGCACACACTTGTGGACAGTGGACACTTTTGGATTGTGTGAGGCCCACTGATATCTGAGCGCTATGTGACAGGCTCGATGGCACAGCTGTGACAAAAGTGACTAGAGGATAAGGGAGATTTTGAATCTCTGCACACACTTTTGGACACTGGACACTTTTGGATTGTGTGAGGCCCAATGAATATCTGAGCGCTATGTGACAGGCTCGATGGCACAGCTGTGACAAAAGTGACTAGAGGATAAGGGAGATTTTGAATCTCTGCACACACTTTTGGACACTGGACACTTTTGGATTGTGTGAGGCCCACTGATATCTGAGCGCTATGTGACAGGCTCGATGGCACAGCTGTGACAAAAGTGACTAGAGGATAAGGGAGATTTTGAATTTCTGCACACACTTGTGGACAGTGGACACTTTTGGATTGTGTGAGGCCCACTGATATCTGAGCGCTATGTGACAGGCTCGATGGCACAGCTGTGACAAAAGTGACTAGAGGATAATGGAGATTTTGAATCTCTGCACACACTTTTGGACACTGGACACTTTTGGATTGTGTGAGGCCCAATGAATATCTGAGCGCTATGTGACAGGCTCGATGGCACAGCTGTGACAAAAGTGACTAGAGGATAAGGGAGATTTTGAATTTCTGCACACACTTGTGGACAGTGGACACTTTTGGATTGTGTGAGGCCCACTGATATCTGAGCGCTATGTGACAGGCTCGATGGCACAGCTGTGACAAAAGTGACTAGAGGATAAGGGAGATTTTGAATCTCTGCACACACTTTTGGACACTAGACACTTTTGGATTGTGTGAGGCCCACTGATATCTGAGCGCTATGTGACAGGCTAGATGGCACAGCTGTGACAAAAGTGACTAGAGGATAAGGGAGATTTTGAATTTCTGCACACACTTTTGGACACTGAACACTTTTGGATTGTGTGAGGCCCACTGATATCTGAGCGCTATGTGACAGGCTCGATGGCACAGCTGTAACAAAAGTGACTAGAGGATAAGGGAGATTTTGAATCTCTGCACACACTTTTGGACACTGGACACTTTTGGATTGAGTGAGGCCCAATGAATATCTGAGCGCTATGTGACAGGCTCGATGGCACAGCTGTGACAAAAGTGACTAGAGGATAAGGGAGATTTTGAATTTCTGCACACACTTGTGGACAGTGGACACTTTTGGATTGTGTGAGGCCCACTGATATCTGAGCGCTATGTGACAGGCTCGATGGCACAGCTGCGACAAAAGTGACTAGAGGATAAGGGAGATTTTGAATCTCTGCACACACTTTTGTACACTGGACACTTTTGGATTGTGTGAGGCCCAATGAATATCTGAGCGCTATGTGACAGGCTCGATGGCACAGCTGTGACAAAAGTGACTAGAGGATAAGGGAGATTTTGAATCTCTGCACACACTTTTGGACACTGGACACTTTTGGATTGTGTGAGGCCCAATGAATATCTGAGCGCTATGTGACAGGCTCGATGGCACAGCTGTGACAAAAGTGACTAGAGGATAAGGGAGATTTTGAATCTTTGCACACACTTTTGGACACTGGACACTTTTGGATTGTGTGAGGCCCACTGAAATCTGAGCTCTATGTGACAGGCTCGATGGCACAGCTGTGACAAAAGTGACTAGAGGATAAGGGAGATTTTGAATTTCTGCACACACTTTTGGACACTGGACACTTTTGGATTGTGTGAGGCCCACTGATATCTGAGCGCTATGTCACAGGCTCGATGGCACAGCTGTGACAAAAGTGACTAGAGGATAAGGGAGATTTTGAATCTCTGCACACACTTTTGGACACTGGACACTTTTGGATTGTGTGAGGCCCAATGAATATCTGAGCGCTATGTGACAGGCTCGATGGCACAGCTGTGACAAAAGTGACTAGAGGATAAGGGAGATTTTGAATTTCTGCACACACTTGTGGACAGTGGACACTTTTGGATTGTGTGAGGCCCACTGATATCTGAGCGCTATGTGACAGGCTCGATGGCACAGCTGTGACAAAAGTGACTAGAGGATAAGGGAGATTTTGAATCTCGGCACACACTTTTGGACACTGGACACTTTTGGATTGTGTGAGGCCCAATGAATATCTGAGCGCTATGTGACAGGCTCGATGGCACAGCTGTGACAAAAGTGACTAGAGGATAAGGGAGATTTTGAATCTCTGCACACACTTTTGGACACTGGACACTTTTGGATTGTGTGAGGCCCACTGATATCTGAGCGCTATGTGACAGGCCCGATGGCACAGCTGTGACAAAAGTGACTAGAGGATAAGGGAGATTTTGAATCTCTGCACACACTTTTGGACACTGGACACTTTTGGATTGTGTGAGGCCCAATGAATATCTGAGCACTATGTGACAGGCTCGATGGCACAGCTGTGACAAAAGTGACTAGAGGATAAGGGAGATTTTGAATTTCTGCACACACTTGTGGACAGTGGACACTTTTGGATTGTGTGAGGCCCACTGATATCTGAGCGCTATGTGACAGGCTCGATGGCACAGCTGTGACAAAAGTGACTAGAGGATAAGGGAGATTTTGAATCTCTGCACACACTTTTGGACACTTTTGGATTGTGTGAGGCCCAATGAATATCTGAGCGCTATGTGACAGGCTCGATGGCACAGCTGTGACAAAAGTGACTAGAGGATAAGGGAGATTTTGAATTTCTGCACACACTTGTGGACAGTGGACACTTTTGGATTGTGTGAGGCCCACTGATATCTGAGCGCTATGTGACAGGCTCGATGGCACAGCTGTGACAAAAGTGACTAGAGGATAAGGGAGATTTTGAATCTCTGCACACACTTTTTTACACTGGACACTTTTGGATTGTGTGAGGCCCAATGAATATCTGAGCGCTATGTGACAGGCTCGATGGCACAGCTGTGACAAAAGTGACTAGAGGATAAGGGAGATTTTGAATCTCTGCACACACTTTTGGACACTGGACACTTTTGGATTGTGTGAGGCCCACTGATATCTGAGCGCTATATGACAGGCTCGATGGCACAGCTGTGACAAAAGTGACTAGAGGATAAGGGAGATTTTGAATCTCTGCACACACTTTTGGACACTGGACACTTTTGGATTGTGTGAGGCCCAATGAATATCTGAGCGCTATGTGACAGGCTCGATGGCACAGCTGTGACAAAAGTGACTAGAGCATAAGGGAGATTTTGAATTTCTGCACACACTTGTGGACAGTGGACACTTTTGGGTTGTGTGAGGCCCACTGATATCTGAGCGCTATGTGACAGGCTCGATGGCACAGCTGTGACAAAAGTGACTAGAGGATAAGGGAGATTTTGAATCTCTGCACACACTTTTGGACACTGGACACTTTTGGATTGTGTGAGGCCCAATGAATATCTGAGCGCTATGTGACAGGCTCGATGGCACAGCTGTGACAAAAGTGACTAGAGGATAAGGGAGATTTTGAATCTCTGCACACACTTTTGGACACTGGACACTTTTGGATTGTGTGAGGCCCACTGAAATCTAAGCGCTATGTGACAGGCTCGATGGCACAGCTGTGACAAAAGTGACTAGAGGATAAGGGAGATTTTGAATTTCTGCACACACTTTTGGACACTGGACACTTTTGGATTGTGTGAGGCCCACTGATATCTGAGCGCTATGTCACAGGCTCGATGGCACAGCTGTGACAAAAGTGACTAGAGGATAAGGGAGATTTTGAATCTCTGCACACACTTTTGGACACTGGACACTTTTGGATTGTGTGAGGCCCAATGAATATCTGAGCGCTATGTGACAGGCTCGATGGCACAGCTGTGACAAAAGTGACTAGAGGATAAGGGAGATTTTGAATTTCTGCACACACTTGTGGACAGTGGACACTTTTGGATTGTGTGAGGCCCACTGATATCTGAGCGCTATGTGACAGGCTCGATGGCACAGCTGTGACAAAAGTGACTAGAGGATAAGGGAGATTTTGAATCTCTGCACACACTTTTGGACACTGGACACTTTTGGATTGTGTGAGGCCCAATGAATATCTGAGCGCTATGTGACAGGCTCGATGGCACAGCTGTGACAAAAGTGACTAGAGGATAAGGGAGATTTTGAATCTCTGCACACATTTTTGGACACTGGACACTTTTGGATTGTGTGAGGCCCACTGATATCTGAGCGCTATATGACAGGCTCGATGGCACAGCTGTGACAAAAGTGACTAGAGGATAAGGGAGATTTTGAATTTCTGCACACACTTGTGGACAGTGGACACTTTTGGATTGTGTGAGGCCCACTGATATCTGAGCGCTATGTGACAGGCTCGATGGCACAGCTGTGACAAAAGTTACTAGAGGATAAGGGAGATTTTGAATCTCTGCACACACTTTTGGACACTGGACACTTTTGGATTGTGTGAGGCCCAATGAATATCTGAGCGCTATGTGACAGCCAGGCTCGATGGCACAGCTGTGACAAAAGTGACTAGAGGATAAGGGAGATTGGATTGCTTTTAAAAAAGCAGTTTGCGGAGCAGTGGGTAAACAGCAATGCAGGAATGTCAGGAAGCCTTAGAAGGCAGCCCAACAACCAACACCACTGATACACCACTATATAGCCTCCCCTTGCACTGCACACACAGTGACTGGTGTGTTGTGCAGGCCAAATCGCTAGCAGCAGAAGCAGTTTTTTTGTCTTCTTCCCTGCCTAACGCTCTCCCTACAGAATCAGCAGCAACCTCTCCCTATACTAAGATCGGCAGAAGTAAGATGGCGGTCGGCGTGCACGCCCTTTTATACCCCCTGTGACGCCCACCATAGCAAGCCAATCACTTGCATGCCCTTCTGAAAGATGGTGGTGACCCGTGCCTATGTCATCACTTTGCCCACAGTGTCCGTGGATCCTGATTGGCTGAAAAAGAGCGCAAAACAAACTTTTGAAACGCGACTTTGGCGCGTAAGTCGCCGACCTCGTGGCCGACCTCATCCTAGGGTCGGGTTTCGTTTCATGAAACCCGACTTTGCCAAAAGTCGGCGACTTTTGAATTTTTTCGACCCGTTTCGCTCAACTCTAGTCAGAACCAACAAAGAAATCATCCCTTTCTCCTCAGTGGCCAAAAGCAGCTGTATGGGTTTGCCTCTGTCATATATATGACATTGCCTAAATTTGAAAAGTGTGCCAATTTTAGACCTATGTTAGATCAATCTCAGTTGCCCTATAGCCTTAGTATGTACAATTACATTTATGGCAACATTGTTGGCATCTCTTTCTAAAAGGCTTACTACATTTATTTTTTTTTCTTGTTACTATCCGGATGTTACATGTCATCTAATTTATATACCGGATACATTTAGGCAACCGCATAGATGGACAAATGTGTATCTGCTCTTTATGAATGAGACATAGCCGAATAGAGTTACATAGCCCTCTGAAATAGATACAGATTAAATCCTTTAAGCATTGACTCCAGTAGCACTTAATAGCTAATTAATTGATGTATAGAAAATTTACCAAGCAGGTCCATCTACTGTTTACCTTTTCCATTTCAAAATGCACTGGAGAAACAGCAATGCAACAACATTTCAATGTAATGCTTGTCTAGGGAGAACTTTCCATGTAATCAGGTTGATGTATTACGGACAGCTCACGTCCACTTAATGGCAAGAGTCTCTTCAAAAGGACCCAGAAATTTAATCTGACGTCTTTGGCTACTCCACAGGGATAATCCTAAACACTTGTGACCTGCCCCATACTAAGGTTGTGTTTAACCTATTCTGGTAAGCCTCTGGATGACAATCCTGTTCTATTTTATTTTTTTTAATCCCAAGAATTACAAATGTAATTCCATCCAATAATTGATCTCGTACCTAATTTACCATATTCTTATTTTTAAAGAAATGATTACTTGATCGTTAGTTTCATAGGTAGATTTTAAAATAATGCTTTTACTAAATGGAATTCAGACAATTCACTCTTATCATAAGAATTAAATTAGCTTTGTCAATGAAATGTTTCAACAAGTGCCTTTTAAGAAAATGCTTGGACTCAAAGCGAAAATTGTAGAAGTCTAATTTTTTAATGTCTCAACCAAGGGCAGAAGTTGTCATGTCACTTTCTCCTTATGCTCCTTTCTCGCCCATTCCCTAAGTGTTCGGAATAAAAAAGAACATTATTTTTTTAGTCAATACGTTTTGCCAATCTGGACTATGGCACACAAGCTGAATGTCTACTTTGCAGATGACTGGTCCTGCATCTGCATAGAATGGCCATTGAATACATCCAGTAACTTAGTGTTTTGATTTGGTGAATCAGTGGTGCAAGGTATGGTAGAATTGTCAATGACAACTTCACCAAGAAATGAATAGAAAAGAGGATAGTCACCTTCCTAAATTTGTATTTGGTGTTGGTTCTAATACATGGTTAGAAGATAGGAAGGTACCTAGAGTAATTGACCATTTTTTTTTATGATATTTATTTTTTAACTGAGCTATGAAAGAACGGCATAGTGGGCACACTCACAACAGGTGAACTCTGCGGGATGATACATGAGATTACGTATGATTATAATAATAGGATAAAGAGGTACCTTCCCCATCTATGAGTTCCTAAATTTCCCTTTTAACAGACTTCTTGTGAATGTACACCGTCTCCATCACCAAAACAATCTTCCAAGTATACAATAGTTCATAGAAGTCAAGAAAGGTGACAGCGTAGGAGGGGTTACAGGAGCAGTTTCTACCTTGATGTTAATGAAACATCAAAAAGGTATAGGGGAAATGAAGCAGAATTAGGAAGGTGTTGAATTTGCTCATAGCATAGACCAGATATCTTATATCACACCACCCACTTTGCAATTGGAGGGAGTACCCAAACAAATTCTGGTCTCACTACATGTAACATACATCTACAACTTCCTGCCTTATTTAAAAATCTATTCAGTTTTTTTCGTAGTGATATTTGTTTCTTCCTTTTTTTTTGCTTTCTAAAAGTTACTATAGAAAATAGTCTTCAGCTCACAAAGGGTTGTCATTGAACTTTCCGGTTCTCTTGAATATGAATCTTGCCTAGGTACAGTATGCAGAACAGTGATATAGAAGTATTCAATGTGCTGTTGCAACTAGGCTGATTTTGCAATTCTGTGTGTGTGATAAAAAAAAACAAGTACCTAAGCCAGTTTTTGAGTTTTTGTAATTCCTTTTAGAAGGTGGAGAAACAAATTTACAGAAACAGGGAATAAATGTACAGTAAAAGGGAACATGTTTTGCCTTCTTTACCCTTTGCGGGGTGTAAGGGATCACTCACTCTGGCAGTGGTTGAGCTATTTAGAGGCACAGAGTAGCTTGGTGCAAATACGAAGTTTTATTGAACTTCCAGCATAAAAAAAGAACTGCCTTCCTACAGCATAAAGGTAGAAATAAACAAAATAGTCCATACACCAGTACGGTCTCACTCATTTGGATAAATATACTACTGCTTTCTTAGTCAGCCTCAGATCAAGCCTGACCAGCACATACAGGTCTCTTCACCTCTCCACACACAAACCATTTTGGAGCAGCTCAGCTGCCCTTTTAAATCAACTGTACCTCCTGGATTGGAGGATGGGAAAGATCAGTCCTGCCCAGCTATTCTACTCATTCCTAAAGCCTGGACCCCAAATCGGGGCTCATTTTTAGTGCTGGAGCTTACTTGGTTTCCCATCACCCAGGCTAGCCAACTGGTGATACATATCATCCATCCAGGATCTTGCCTGCTGTTTCCTTACAAGGGTTGTCCACTGCTCGGGCAATCCCTTTTAACATGAAGTATTGCCCCTTTTCAAATAAAATTAACAAATATTTGCCTCCGGGACGAGCCCCATTCTAGTGATGTCTGCTCCAGATCTGCAGGGGTTCACAAGGCATTGTGAGAGTGCAGTAGACAAATAGCAACCTTTGAAATTTGATAACACTTTTTTAAAGTTTTGGTTTTTAGTCACCTTAGAGAACTTAAACCTGTGATAGTTCAATAGCTTGTACTATATAATGCAATAGTTGCAGTATATAGTTCTAATCACAATCTCCACTCGCTGATCTTTGCAGGAGTACCATCACGGCATGCAGCAGTCCCTGGTTGTCATGTCAATTTATTAGCACCCAGCAATCATGCTGCAGAATGGACACCTGGATGGTAATATTTAATTGTCACTGTCAGTGATTGACAGCTGCATTTAATTTCTTAATATCAGCTATCGGGGCCTATTTACGTCATTGCCATTAGAGGCAATTGTAGGCCGTGTAATACTGTCAGCATCTGCCTTGTTTGGAGTGGGCTTAGACTCTATGGTGTAATAGTATATAATGGGGTGGAAATTGCTTAATAATCAACAATTATAATATTCCACTTGCTCTATATAGTATTAATGGTGTATCTAAATATTTAAGTACATAACACCAATGTTTCATATGTTTCTGAGTTGATTATCCACAATGAATATAATTACATATACATAAATACCTAACCATGGCTGCTTAGGCCTGTTTCACACTTCCGTTTTTTGACGTCAGTCAAAATCTGCCAATTTTCGAAAAAAAACAGATCCCCCATAGACTTGCATTAGTGACGGATGTTGACTGACGTTCGTCCGTTGGTTCCGTGAGAAATTTATCGGTTCCCGGGCGGAACAGACGGACCCTGAAACGTTTTTTTTGCTTGACGGTCCGCCATTTTTAAGTGCGCATGCCCGGAAGCTTTGCTCCGGGAAACATTTTAACCATGAAATGCCGTTCCGGGATCAGCGAAAAATCTCTCTCTCTCTCTTTTTCCAGGTCGCTTTAAATTACGGCACTTTGCATCTTCCGTGGATCCGTCCAAAAGAGTGGTCCGCTGACATCCGTATGTCAGCATACGGAGACGGATCAGTTGTTTTTTACCTTTGGCGGATTTCAGCTGACCGCCGACAACGGAAATGTTAAACAGGCCTTACCAGAACCAAACCCACACCATTAATGCAGCTCCAGAACTAAGCTTACACACGTGGTCAAAAATTGCTGGTACCCTTCGTTTAATGACAGAAAAACCCACAATGGTGACAGAAGTAACTTGAATCTGACAAAAGTAATAATAAATAAAAAATCTATGAAAATGAACAAATGAAAGTCAGACATTGCTTTTCAACCATGCTTCCACAGAATTTTTTAAAAACTCATGAAATAGGCCTGGACAGCTATTTCATATACACAGTACATAAAACATGTTCTGTGTATTCAGTACGCAAAATATGGTAATTACAAGCTTATTACATAGAGTTGAAACCAAAAGTTTACATGCACTATATAAAAAGACACATATGCATGTTTTTCTCAATATCTGACGTGAAACCGGAATAAACCTTTCCCGTTTTAGGTCAATTAGGATTACCTTAATTATTAATGTTTGCCAAATGCTAGAATAATGAGAGAGAATGTTTGTTTCTAAGGCATTTTTATTACTTACTGGAATGTGAAAAGTTTACATACATTTCATTAGTATTTGCTACCATTGCCCTTAAACTGAATGACTTCAGTCAAATGTTTGGGATATCCTTACACAAATCCTTCTGATTTACCGTTAAATCTTTCTCATTGCTATTTTTTTCTATTCAGCAAAGACCGTAATGACAATTCCTCCCAACTTCTAATTCTTTCTGCAGATTTTGCTGCTCATGTCAGAGGCTCCCCACACCCCTGGTTCTGTAGCACATCTGATCCCTAGCCTTTACCTGCAGCCAGGTCTAGTACATGTAGTAAGGCAGATTACATAAAGATGTCATAATGCATCTGTAGCTTAGTAGAAGCACCCAAATAGGTGAAGCAGGAGGCTTAGGCTACTTTCAGACTAGCATTCTCAGGCGCAGCGCAGGGCCGCCTCTAAGTTCCGCCCCGGTGCGTTTTTGTGCTCTCGGTGTAGCGCCAAAAGGGCACAAGCGCTGGCAAAATCATACCAGCACACAGTCAGCGTACCCAACGCTAAATATAGGGTACGCTGATCGCATGCAGCGTCATGCGCTCATAGGAGGAGCTGACCAGAGGAGGCACGGCCGGGGGCTGAGCTTAGCGGCGGCCCTGCGCTGCGCCTGAGAACGCTAGTCTGAAAGTAGCCTTAGACTGTGCTAAATCCACCAGAAAATGTTATAGCACGTTCTTGTCACTTGTCATTTGTATTTGTTTTTTTAGGATCCTACTGAAGTTCCGAAGGGTTGAATCAGATCGGTATTCTATTTCTGCTCAATTCTGGGAATTAGCTGTAATTTTTGCTACTTTGTAGAAGGAGTTGAATCTCATCCTTAGGTATAACTATGGCTGTACAGAACATACCTTAAGGGGTAAATATCCTGCTGGGGTGACGGAAGTCACCATATACTGGGGGAAAAGTAGAGTTTTGCTTAGATATAGATATACTACAAACAATATTATACTCATGTTACTGTATGACACTTTTGTAAGGTTTTGTAGTACATGTAAATGTAGTACACATCAGGTGGTGATATCAAAGAGTAATAGGTGATAACTCTGGAGTTGGTTGAGTCATAAGAGAAGTGACATCACAAAAGTGGTAATCGAATGCGTAACTGCCTGAAGTGTTCCATTTAAATATGAAGAACACATAAGAATATCACAAGTGGGTGTATGGCAGATGGTATTAGCGTTATACTTCAATCATGAAGACTTGCCTGTTAGATAGTTGTGGTGGCCGTACCCAGAGCATGAAAGGTCAAGGCATGCAACATTGTAAATGTGCCAAGATAGTATTAACGTCATGATGACATCATATGGGACTTGGCAAGGGATATGGGCAGTTACCTGTATGTACATGCACTTTCCATAGACTAATACAAAAATATGCAGTGATGTAACCATACTATAATTATAAGATCAGGCAGATATAATTATAAACACGCTATAGTACAAATAATAAGACAAATGAAAGCAGTATAATCAAAGAAAAAAGTAAAAACTGCTAGCGTGTTCCATAACAACTTAACATATTGAATCCTGGCTGTGTGAAATGAATCAAACTAGCTGCTATAAATCATCTCTATATGCCACCACAATCAAAGTGACGCTCCACCTGGGATTAACATTAGCAGTGTAAACTGAAAATGTTCCATTTTTCATTTTTCTAATATATATTTATTTTCCTCTTTGTTCAATTTTCATTTGAATTTAATTTCCTGTTGCTGCGTAGAAACAAGCAGCAAGCAGTAGTTGACATATAATGTACGTACAATGAACATTATGTGTGGTATTTTTCTCAATTGAGTGGGGATGTGACGTCACGTAACATTTGCAACCAGGACCCTACATCTTGGGAGGCACATAATAAAGAAATGTTATAGGAAGAAGTTTGATGTAGGCAAGATTTGTCTACTTGCAAAGGACACAAAAGTGTGAAATAGGGTTCATATTCCTGGAGGTGTCTGTAACAAAGGCGTAGCTAGGGATTCAGCTTGGGGGGGGACAAAACATCTGAGTAGGCCCCTAACCGGTAACACTGATAACAACTATGGTGGCACACTGATATTACCACCATATGGTATCATACAGTGTGGAAAATAAGTATTTGATACAGTGAATGAAATAACTATTTGATCCCTTGCTGATTTTGTAAGTTTGCCCACTGACAAAGACGTGAACAGCCTATAATTTTAAGAGTAGGTTAATTTTAACATTGAGAGATAGAATATCAAAAATAAAATCCAAAAAATCACATTGTATAAATTATATAAATGTATTTTCATTTTTCAGTGAGAAATAAGTATTTCATCCCTCTTGCAAACAAGACTTAATACTTGGTGGCAAAACCCTTGTTGGCAAGCACAGTAGTCAGACGTTTTTTGTAGTTGATGATGAGGTTTGTGCATATGTGTGGAGGAATTTTGATCCACTCCTCTTTGCAGATCATCTCTAAATCATTAATATTTTGAGGCTTTTGCTTGGCATCTTGGAGCTTCAACTCCCTCCACAAGTTTTCTATGTGATTAAGGTCTGGAGACTGGCTAGTCTTCTATATGACTTTAATGTGCTTCTCTTTGAGCCACTCCTTTG
The DNA here is from genome assembly GCF_039654945.1 of Dendrobates tinctorius. Classification (NCBI taxonomy): domain Eukaryota; kingdom Metazoa; phylum Chordata; class Amphibia; order Anura; family Dendrobatidae; genus Dendrobates; species Dendrobates tinctorius. The sequence goes on along the minus strand of NW_027361807.1, from coordinate 2,282,854 downwards.
TTGCCTTGGCTGTATATTTTGGGTCATTGTCTTGCTGGGAGACCCAGCCATGACCCATTTTTAATGTCCTGGTGGAGGGAAGGAGGTTGTCACTCAGGATTTTATGGTACATGGCTCCATCCATTCTCGCACTGATACAGTGAAGTAGTCCTGTGCCCTTATCAGAGAAACACCCCCAAAACATAATGTTTTCACCTCCATGCTTGATATTGGGGACGGTTCTCTTTGGGTCATAGGCAACATTTCTCTTCCTCCAAACACAGCGAGTCGATTTAATGCTAAAGAGCTCAATTTTTGTCTCATCTGACCACAGCACCTTCTCCCAATCACTCACAGAATCATCCAGATGTTCATTGGCAAACTTCAGATGGGTCTTCACATGTGCCTTCTTGATCAGGGGGACATTGCAGGCACTGCAGGATTTTAAACCTTTACGGCATAATGTGTTACCAATGGTTATCTTGGTGACTGTGGTCCCAGCTGCCTTGAGATCATTAACAAGTTCCCCCTGTGTAGTTTTAGGCTGATCTCTCACCTTCCTCACGATCAAGAATCACGAGGTGAGATTTTGCATGGTGCCCCAGATTGATGTCAATTGACAGTCATTTTGTATTTCTTCCATTTTCTTACTATTGCACCAACAGTTGTCTCCTTCTCACCCAGCATCTTACTTATGGTTTTGTAGCCCATTCCAGCTTTGTTCAGGTCTATGATCTTGTCCCTGACATCCTCTTGCCCATGTTGTAGAGGCTACAGACTGACTGATTAATTGAGTCTGTGGACAGGAGTCTTTTTATAAAGGGACTATGTTAGACAGCTGTCTTTAATAAGTTGATTAGAAGCGTCTAACTGGCCTGTAGGAGCTAGAACTCTTAATGGTTGGTAGAGGATTAAATACGTATGTCTCATTGCAAAATGCAAATACATTTATATAATTTATACAATGTGATTTTCTGGATTTTATTTTTGATATTCTATCTCTCAATATTAAATTTAACCTACCCTTAAAATTATAGACTGTTCATGTCTTTGTCCGTACAAAATCAGCAAGGGATCAAATAATTATTTCCTTCACTGTATGTAGAAATTGCAGGACGCGTGGGAGGCAGAGCAAGGGTTAACAGATTTATTTACAGTGGAATACTCCACGCAGGGAGGTGAAGGTTTAAACAGTATGAATGGCAAAGTGAAGTACAACGGTACGAATGACAATACTTCGGTAGCAAGCGTATCAGGAAGTCCTAACACTGCAGCTCCTGCTGCGAACTCAATAGCGCCGGCAACGGCGGGCGCAGAGCCTTCTCCAGGATGAAACTGTAGTCGTTGGTCCGTTTTCCGACAGCAGTGGTCGGTCTCCGGTACTTTCCACTGCCCCTAGTCCATATACTGTAGAGGCTAAACAACGGTGAGGGCCACATTCCTGTACAAGTCCAACGTGGCTCCTTAACTATCTTAAGTGGTAAAGTCCGGTCACAAGGGTCAGGGCAACTAACAGCTGGCAACGTCAAGGTGCAAATATCAGTCTCGTATGCGGTCCCTCTTGGGCAGTGCATGTGCGGCTCTCACAGTCACGTAGTGTACAGCACCTGGTCGTCACTGGACACACACTGCACATCCCGCTCTCCCGGGTCCCCGCTGTTGATGGTGGGCAATGGCAGACGTTGCTCTGCATGCTGCTGGTACTCCCATGATGGAGCACTCCTTTCTTTGGCTGCTACAACACCCAGCTCGGCTCTGCTCTGTTGGCACAGCTCTGCTCTGTATGGCTCTGCTGGCATGGCTCTGCTCCACTGGCACAGCTCTGCTCTGCATGGCTCTGCTCTGCTTTGCATGGCTCTGTTCCACTGGCATGGCTCTGCTCTGCACGTCCCCTGAGGAAGGAAATCTCTAAAACGCGCATTGGGGTTGGCGGGAGACAGCTTGGTGGTTGGATCTCTGCTATTTGTTATGTTTATTATATTACCTTTGGATCATGCTTTATAGATTGGTAGTTATTTGACATCATGGATGTGTATGTGGATTGTGTTATGATACCTTGCCCATTTACTAGGTGTACTCTTATTTCATTTTGAGATATTTGGTATATGCTCTCTGCATGGATCCTTGTTATACATTTGCTTGTTTATTATATACGTAACACCTCTTGCTTGTCTATACTGCCTATATAGTTTATGCAGATTTAGCTTGTCACTTTTTATCCTGTGTGTCAATGATCTGTGATATTCAATAAAGTATTTCTATTTTTGGCAAAAAAAATGTGACAATTCATTGGGGGTTTTCTGTGGTCTGTTCTATTTAGATGTGCAGTGTGTCCTGCATTGTCTGGTATCTGAGCTAAGGATATGTTTCCTATGACAATGATATATAATTTTTTTGTAATATGATTCTATCTTCTCCTATTAGCTCCTTGTGTTTTCACTACCTTTTACGATTCTGCTCTGCTGGCACGGCTCTGCATGGCTCTGCTCCACTGGCACGACTCTGCTCTGTACAGCTCTGTTCCACCAGCACAGCTCTCTGCAGGCGACCGGGGCTCCTTCTATATGGCCCGTCGTACCTTTTGGTGGGAGAAGCAGGGCATGCCGCTCACCGCTCTGCACGCTGCTCTCTGCACTGCCCTCTGCACTGCACTCCACTGGCGCCAGACTGCCCTGCTTCGCATGCTTTTTCCTCTTATGCTTCCGACGCTATGTGCCCTTTTTCAGCTCTCCCCTCCCTCCTGGGACAGCAGGAAACTCCGTCTCACTAGCGCTTCCCCCAGGCTGCATGGAAAAGTCCGGCTCTCTCAAGCTTCCCCCCCCGGAAACATAGGATGCAGCTCTTTTAGTTCCGGACCTGGCACGCAGGTACTCATGATCTCGTCGACCTCCTTACATGTACACTGCCAATTTTGCAAGTTTTCCAACCTACAGAGAATGGAGAGGTCTGTAATTTTTATAGTAGGCACACTTCAACTGTGTGAGACAGAATCCAAAAATAAAAATCAGAAAATCATATTGTATGATTTTTAAATAATCAGACATTACCGTTAGTAACATATTATAGTGTCATGGTAGGTACACAAAGCCCCCCTGCTTTGAAGGAAGACTGCATCATCATGTATCTTGAGATTTTGGCCAACAACCTCCTTCCCTCAGTATGAGCATTGAAGATGACGCATGGCTGGATCTTCCAGCATGACAATGACCCAAAACACAGAGCAAGGTCAACTAAGGAGTGGCTCCATAAGAAGCATTTCAAGGTCCTGAAGTGGCCTAGCCAATCTCCATATCAGCACACAATAGAAAATCTTTGGAGGGAACAGAAACTCCATGTTGCACAGCAACTACCCCAAAACCTGAATTATCTGGAGAAAATCTGTTTGGAGGAGTGGGCAAATATCTCTGCTGCAGTGTGTGCAAACTTGGTCAAGAACTACAGGAATGTCTGACCTCGGTAATTGCAAACAAAGGTTTCTGTACCAAATATTAAGTTCTGTTTTTCTATTGTCTAAAATACTTATTTCATGCTATAAAATGCAAATATCATACAATGTGATTTTCTGGATTTTTTTTTACATTCTGCTCTCACAGTTGAAGTGTACCTACGATAAAAATTGTAGGCCTCTCCATTCTTTGTAGGTGGGGAAACTTGCAAATTCGGCAGTGTATCAAATACAGTACTTATTTTCCCCACTGTATATTGTTAGATACTACTCATGCAAAGCATATGTGGCACCCCAGGAGTCCAGTTGCCACAGTGGCATTGCCTCCCTCACAGGGGGTGATGTCATGCCTAGAAGCAAGGAGGGTTTCCCTAGCCAGATAAAACCAGCATACAACACCTTTCCTGACTCTAGACCAGAAGGGGGAGCTCAAAACCTGGTTTCAGGAAAGCTTCCTTATTAGTTCTGGCCAGGAGGCGGGGTTAGTCAGTCTGTGAGAGTCTGTACAAGGGACAGAAGCTGTGAGGAGCTCGTCCCAAGATCAGTGTGAAGAGGGAGGAAAATGGAAATTTAGGAAAGCCTGGTGATTGGAGCTGTGACCAAGCTCATCACAGGGAATAGCGCTTGACACCGGACGCTGGAGTCCATGGCTGCACGGGTACAATAGTCCCAGCAGTCAAATCTGGAGGGCAGGAGACTGCAGGCCTTCTGGCCCCATCACATACCTGAAAGCACAGCAGCATACCACTCCCGGAGTCGGCACAAAGGAGTGACACCTGTAAAAGGCTCAAGCTGCCTGCCACACAGGCAAGGACTAAAGAACAGTAAGGAACAGAGGACTGAGCATAGCTTTAGGCAGCAAGGACCTCATAGGACAGCGCAGAAAGGAGGCCTCCAACCCATCTGGGTTAGTGGATCCTAAGTTGCTTCCAGGCTGGCTGGATCTCCATTACCATTTGTACTCAGTGCCCTGGTCTACACCTCAAACTGTGAGTAAAAGTGTGTAGACTGCAGCCCGCTGTGTCATCCTGTTTATTTGCTGCATCACCTCAGCCCTGCATTACATCCATCATCACCATCTTTTATAATATAATTGCCCAGGGCCTTAGCTCTACCTGTGGAGAGCTGTACCAACTCTGCTGCATCACCATCAGCCCCAGCGGTCTCTTTAAGCAGTGTCGGCTATCTCTTGCCGAATACCACAGGTGGTGTCATGAAATATATCTTATAAACTTCATTTCCCTTTTATCATCATTTTCATTGGACGCCCAGGGCCACGGACTGGGTCACTGCTGCCGTGACATACCCCCTTAAGAACCAGCCCAGTAGCCCGTATCCCTACGGCCCTGGCGGGTGCTCCACATACAAGTGATTACAGCAGAGTTATATATAGTAAATTACAGCTGACTTCCTTCTGATGGAGTTGTTCACTTTTTCTGTCTTTTCCATCAGGCCCAGACTGACATGACAACTTCTCCCAGCCAGAACTTGGCTGCAGAGATTACAAGAAAGACACATTTGACTTCTCACATTTCCAGCACTGTCCCCCATCTATTCCCAACCTACACAAACACCTCATCCTGCGGACATCCCAATACTTAGCCACTGCTGCCATATGTGTCCCTATTACTGCACCTGCTGTTTGGCACAATAACAGCACTCCTCTTAGTGCCCCATATAGTAATGCCCACTACTGTGCCCTTTACATAAATAATAATGCCTCATTTGTGCCCTCTAGATGGTGTAATTTTACCCTGGAAAATATTAATGCCCTGTGCAAATGCCCTAGAAAACAGTGTCCACATTTTGTCCTTTTGATGGCCACAATTATCTGAGTGCTCCTATAACAATAATGTTTCTTAAGTGCCAACTTAACATTTAATAATGTCCACTGAGTCCAGTAATGAACAGCTCCTTTATACACAGTATGGTGGTCCTACAGTTCCAATATACACAATATGATACCCCCACAGCTCCTCTATGCATTGTCTAATGTCCCCACTGCTCCCCCAAAACACAGTATAATGACACCCACAGAAGCCCTCACACAATAATGGCCCCCGTAGTAGTTCCCACACTAGCTCTTAAACTCCATATTGGTCCCCACATTTGCTCCCGCGCTGTATAATGGCCCCCGCATTTAGACACATTGGCCACCAGACTCTATAATAGCCCCCAAACTATATAGCTGCTTCCACATTAGAACTCAAACTGTAGAATGTTACATATTAAACTACAGACATTACCATACTGGTGCTGGTATACTGATTTAATGCATACTTTAGTGAAGAAATCCGTAGCCTTGTTTTTAGAAAATCATCATTAGAAGTTTTGGTCTCTGTGCATCGGGGCAGGTCTGAGGGGCGGGACTATGGGTAGGGTCTCCGGCTCTGTCATGACCCCTCCTCTACCTCTGCTGTCTATCTTCTTTCTTATTCTGGGCCGTCCCAGCCACAGATTGATCTCTGATGGGCTTCAATAAAATGGCATCATTTGCAAATTCATCTTCTGGTAGTCTTCGGGAAAATGGTGCTGGTGGCAGAGCATGCACAGATTGAAATCTTGACTTAATGATGAGCCCAGATATAAATCTGCGCTCCCCGTTGGGGAGAAGAAATCCTTACACTGCGTATCATATTAGAGCTCATTCAGACACCAGTTTTTCACATGAGTTTAATCCAAGTTTTTCACAGATGCACCTATTCATAGTCTACATGGCAGTTTATATGTGTATGTTTATCTGCAAGTGGTCCGCACAAAAACATGAATCAGAGCTCAAACTCGCAAATATAAGTTTATGGGTCCGTGAAATATTAGACAGCATTCAGATGCCATATGTGTGCCATCCATTTGCTGTCCGATATTCATGTTTGTTTTATTATCCTAAAAAAGATACTGGTAGTTCCATTATTTCTGCAGAAAAAAGGGGACAAATTTTCAACAGTGCAAGCTTCTCCTAGGTTTAGGTGTATTCAAGTGTGAGATTGCACTTTTTTTTGTTGCAATTTTTGCAATTTCACTGCACTTACATTTTTTTTCCCATTTTCTAGTACACGACATGGAAAACTAATGGTGTCGTTCAAAAGAACAACTTGTACCGCAAAAAATAAGCCCTCACATGGCCATATTGACAGAAAAATTAAAAAGTTATAGCTCTGGGAAGGAGGGGAGTGAAAAATGAAAACGCAAAACAGAAAAAAGCTCCGGTCATGAAGGGGTTAACCCCTTAGATGCTGCTGTCAATAGTGACTAGATCATACAAATGGTTAACAGAGCGTTGAGGCTCCCTCTTTAACCCCATTCGCACCCTGAGATCATGATTCTGTGGCCCTGATATTTGTTATGGCAATTCACAGCCAAATAGCAGCCTGAGTCTGCTGGCTACAGTGACCTGTTCAGTGACCTCAGAAGTCAGTGACATTTAACCCCTTCACTACCAAGGGTGGTTTGCACGTTAACTACCGGGCCAATTTTTACAATTCTGACCACTCTCCCTTTATGAGGTAATAACTCTGAAACGCTTCCATGGATCCCGGTGATTCTGACATTGTTTTCTCGTGACATATTGTACTTCATGTTAGTGGTAAAATTTCATTCATATAACTTGCGTTTATTTGTGAGAAAAACGGAAATTTGGCGAAAATTTGGAAAATTCCGCAATTTTCCAACTTTGAATTTTTATGCCCTTAAATCACAGAGATATGGCACACAAAAAAGTTAATAAGTAACATTTGCCATATGTTTACTTTACGTCAGCACAATTTTGGAACCAAAATTTTTATTTGTTAGTAAGATATAAGGGTTAAAAGTTGACCAGCGATTTCTCATTTTTACAACACCATTTTATTTTTACGGACCACATCACATTTGAAGCCACTTTGAGGGGTCTATATGATAGAAAATACCCAAAAGTGACACCATTCTAAAAACTGCACCCCTTAAGGTGCTTAAAACCACATTCAACGAGTTTATTAACCCTTCAGGTGCGTCACAGGAATTTTTTGAATATTTAAAAAAAATTAACATTTAACTTTTTTTCATAAAAAGAATTACTTCAGGTTCCATTTTTTTTTTTTTTTACCAAGTGTAACAGGAGAAATTGGACTGCAAAAATTATTGTGCAATTTGTCCTGAGCACGCTGATACCTGATATGTGGGGGGAACCACTGTTTCGGCACATGGCAGAGCTCAGAAGGGAAGGAGCGCCGTTTGACTTTTTCAATGCAAAATTGGCTGGAATTCTGATCGGACGCCATGTCGCGTTTGGAGAGCTCCTGATGTACCTAAACAGTGGAAACCCCCCACAATTGACCCCATTTTTGAAACTAGACCCCCTAAGAAACTTATCTAGATATGTGGTGAGAACTTTGAACCCACAAGGGCTTCACAGAAGTTTATAATGTAAATGTACAGCGGTACAATTAAAAAATCATATTTTTTCCACAAAATGATCTTTTCACCCCCAATTTTTATTTTCCCAAGGGTAACAGGACCCTAAAAGTTATTGTGCAATTTGTCCTGAGTACGCTGATACCCCATATGTGGGTGTAAATGACTATTTGGGCACATGGCAGAGCTCGGAAGGCAAGCAGTGCCATTTGACTTTTTTGGCTGGAATTGAGATCGGACACCATGTCGCGTTTGGAAAGCCCCTGATGTACCAAAACAGTGGAAACCCCCCACAAATGACCCCATTTTGGAAACTAGACCCCCCAAGGAACTTATCTAGATGTGTGGTGAGAACTTTGAACCCCCAAGTGCTTCACAGAAGTTTATAACGCCCAGGCAAGAAAATAACAAAAACATTTTTTTCCACAAAAATGATATTTTTGCCCCAAAATTTTTATTTTCCTAAGGGCAACAGGAGAAATAGGACCCCAAAAGTTGTTTTGCAAATTGTCCTGAGTAGGCTGATACCCCATATGAGGGGGTAAAACACTGCTTGTGTGCATGGCAGAGCTTGGAAGGGAAGGAGCACCATTTGACTTTTCCAACGCAGAATTGGCTGGAATTGAGATCAGACGCCATGTTGCGTCTGGAGAGCACCTGATGTGCGCAAATAGTGGAAACCCCCAATTCTAACCCTAACCCTAACCCTAGCCCTAACCCTAACCCTAACTCTAGCCCTAGCCCTAACCCTAATGGGAAAATGGAAATAAACACATTTTTTTAATTTTATTATTTTTCCCTAACTAAGGGGGTGATAACGGGGGGTTTGATTTATTATTTATGGTGGTTTTTATGTTTGGCAGCTGTCGCATGCTAAAAGACGCTTTTTATTGTAAAAGTAGTTTTTGCATCACCACATATTGAGAGCTATAATTTTTCCATATTTTGACCCACCGAGTCATGTGAGGTCTTATTTTTTGCGGGACGAGTTGACGCTTATATTGGTATCATGTTCGGGCATGTGACATTTTTTAATCGCTTTTTATTTCGTTTTTTGGGACGCAGAATGAACAAAAACCAGCGTTTCATGAATTTCTTTTGGGGGGTGCGTTTACACCATTCCGCGTGCGGTAAAATTTATAAGGCGGTTTTATTCTTCGGGTCAGTACGGTTACAGCGATACCTCATTTAGGTCGTTTTTTTATGTTTTGGCGCTTTTATGCAATGAAAACAATTTTATATAAAAAATAATTATTTTTGCATCACTTTATTCTGCGAGCTATAACTTTTTTATTTTTTCGCTGATGATGCTGTATGGCGGCTCATTTTTTGGGGGACAAGATGATGTTTTCAGCGGTACCATGGATATTTATATGCGTCTTTTTGATCGCGCGTTATTGCACTTTTTGTTCGGCGGTATGATAATAACTCATTATTTTTTGATTCATTTTTTATTTTTATTTTTTAAGGGGTTCGCTTAAGGGGTTAACTATTGGGACAGGTTTATAGGGCGGGTCGTTACGGATGCGGCGATACCAAATATGTGTACTTTTATTGTTTTTTTTTTATTTCCAAAAAATGAATTTATTGGGGAATATTTTTTTTTTCTTTTTTAATTTATTTAGCGATTTTTTTAAAATTATTTTTACACTTTTTTTAATTTTTTTTTTACTTTATTACAATGTCCCAGGGGGGACATAACTGTCCTGTGACAGATCGCTGATCTGTCACATCACAGATCACTGTGACAGATCAGCGATCTGTCACAGGCACTGCACAGGCTTCCTCATGCCTGCCCTTTGCAGGCACTGAGGAAGCCAGCTTCCTGCAGGCCCCCAGAGGTCCCCGTCGCCATATTGGATCCGGGGACCTGCAGGAAAGGAGCCCCCAGCAGCAGCGCTGCACATTGCGCTGCCGTGGGGGGCTCAGGGAAGCACGGAGGGAGCCCCCTCCCTGCCGATGTTTCCCTTTAACCCCCGGTACACCGCGATCGTGTTTGATCGCGGTGTGCAAGGGGTTAACGTGTCGGGGGCGGTCCATGACCGCCCCTGACACATTGTGCCGGGTGTCAGCTATGATAATTAGCTGACACTCGGCCGCGATCAGCGGCGCTTACCATGTGGGCGCCGCTGATCACGATGACGTAATATTCCGTCCATGGTAATTAGGTCCATGGTCACATGGACGGAATATTACGTCAATTGTAGGTAAGGGGTTAAGAGATAAAAATACATTTTTTTCATTCCTGTCGTGCCACTTTGCATTCATTCCTTAACATCACCTGAAGGGTTAATAAACTACCTGACAGCAGTTTTCAATATGTTGGAGGGTGCTGTTTTTAAAATAGTATCACTTTTGGAGGTTTTCCAATATCTAGGACCCCAAAAGTCACTTCAAACCTGGATAGGTCCTTCAAAAAATAAGTTTTGAGAACAGCAATAGAACAACAAGGTTTACCCGTACAGGCCTCCAAACAAATGCACTATCAGGGTGCAATGGACCCATATAAAGATGGCAACACAGGTGCAAAAATACCAATCAAGCAACTGCTCCAGCCTACCAATACATGGAGGGGGCGATTGCCTGGTATGTTGATGCACAAAAACAACTTGTATGCGGCGCTGTTCACACTAAGGCCATGCACAGCGTCCAGGCCAGCCTAGTACCAACACCCTTCTATTAGTTCAGGCGGGCTGCCCAGCGCTAACAAATGCATGCCGTGTGGAAAACAGACACCACAGTTTACAAGACCAAATGAGCCCAACTGCACCCTGAATAAAAAGTGCAAAAAACACATTTTAAAAAATATATATAAATATATCTCTTATAAAAAATGTGGAGTATTGGTTAATATTTTGGCCAAAATACGTGAGCCCGTAACCTACGTCAAAGATCTCCACGCTTACGGGTACCTAACACTAAATAATAATACAGCACAGTACAAAAAGAGGACTTGAAAAACCTCCAATAATGAGAACAGCAATAGAACAACAAGGTTTACCCGTACAGGCCTCCAAACAAATGCACTGATCAGGCCAAAATATTAACCAATACTCCACATTTTTTATAAGAGATATATTTATATATATTTTTTAAAATGTGTTTTTTGCACTTTTTATTCAGGGTGCAGTTGGGCTCATTTGGTCTTGTGAACTATGGTGTCTGTTTTCCACACGGCATGCATTTGTTAGCGCTGGGCAGCCCGCCTGAACTAATAGAAGGGTGTTGGTACTAGGCTGGCCTGGATGCTGTGCATGGCCATAGTGTGAACAGCGCCGCATACAAGTTGTTTTTGTGCATCAACATACCAGGCAATCGCCCCCTCCATGTATTGGTAGGCTGGAGCAGTTGCTTGATTGGTATTTTTGCACCTGTGTTGCCATCTTTATTATATGGGTCCACTGCACCCTGATAGTGCATTTGTTTGGAGGCCTGTACGGGTAAACCTTGTTGTTCTATTGCTGTTCTCATTATTGGAGGTTTTTCAAGTCCTCTTTTTGTACTGTGCTGTATTATTAAAAAATAAGTTTTGTAAATTTCCTTGAAAAAATTACTGCTACATTTTCAACCTCTTAGTGACGGAGCCAATTTGCAGCTTAATGACCAGGCCAATATTCACAATTCTGACCACTGTCACTTTATGAGGTTATAACTCTTTAATGCTTTAACGGATCCCACTGATTCTGAGAATGTTTTTTCATGACATATTTTACTTCATGATAGTGGTAAAATTTCTTCGATATGACTTGCGTTTATTTATGAAAAAAATGGAAATATGGCGCAAATTTTTAAAATTTTGCAATTTTCAAACTTTTAATTTTTATGCCCTTAAATCAGAGAGATGTGTCACACAAAATACCTAACAAATAACATTTCCCACATGTTTACTTTACATCAGCACAATTTTGTAAACAATTTTTTTTTTTTATTAGGAACTTATAAGGGTTAAAAGTTGACCAGAGATTTCTCATTTTTACAACAAAATTTACAAAACCATTTTTCTAGGGACCACATCACATTTGAAGTCACTTTGAAGGGTCAGTGTGACAGAAAATACCCAAAAGTGGCACCATTCTAAAAACTGCACCCCTCAAGGTGCTCAAAACCGAATACAAGAAGTTTATTAACTCTTTACGTGCTTCACAGGAACTGAAGCAATGTGAAAGGAAAAAATTAACATTTTTATGTACTGTTTTTAGTTATTTTGATCACTGTGATAGAGTTTATCACAGTGATCAAAATGTACCTTGAATGAATGAATGAAATCTTGCCAGGTGCCGGAAGAAGATGGCGGCGCCCATGGAGAGGAAGCACGCGGGCCGAGGACCACCGGGAGGTACCGGGGCGATCGGGGACTCTATTTCTCTCTCCTCTGATGTGCGCTCACATCAGAAGACAGAGAAATTAAATGACACATTGCACTTTTTTTTGCGGTTCCCGTTATACGGTTAATAACGGCGATCACAAAAGCGAGGTCTGTAAAAATCGACCCAAATCATGTTCTCTGGGGTCTTGACTACCCCCGGCAGCAGAGACCCTGGAGAAAATCCAATTCTGGGGGCGCTATACACTTTTTCCACAGTGCTGTGAATTCACGGAGCTGTGGTGTAAGTACCCTTAACTACCGCCGTTAAAAGGCATATCAGGGTCGTTAAAGGGTTAAACCTTCTAAAATTATAACAAAATAAAATTTACAAATGTGCTGATGTAAAGCCAACATGTGGGAAATGTTATTTATTAATGTTTTTGTGTGGTATGACTATCTGAATTAAAGGGATAATCATTCAGTTTGAAAATTGCAATTTTTTTTACATTTTTGTCAAATTTCTGATATCTATAAATAAACACAAAACATATAAACATAAATTTACCATTAACATAAAGTACAATGTGTCACAAAAAAAATCTCAAAATCATTGGGATCTGTTGAAGCATTAAAGAGCTATTACCACATAAGGGGACACTGGTCAGATTTCAAAAATATCTCCTAAGGGGCTAATGTATACCATCAAAAAAATAATTAAATACAAATTATAGATGCAATCATGCTGCAGCACAGACTCTGCTGCCGGCGCCTGCCTGCAGAAGGTGATTTCTTTAAAAAATATATATAGTATTCATTATGTAAACTGTGGGCAGGTCAGTAAGGGACCAGTGACCTGTCAGAAGCCCATATAGATGATTATGTAAACACAGCACCACATAAATATAGTGATTGCGCCGACTAGGGGTGGTCCCTTTTTGCCGCGTACAGACTGGAGACAGAGACCGACACGCGTTCAAACAGGTTCCTCTTTATTGGCCATCCTCCCGATGACTACAGCAACATGAAAGCAACACGATAGCTTCTACGCACAGGCCCGGGTACCTTTCACCTCCTGCTTTTCCATAAAGTGACGTCCCTCTCGGTTCTTTCACTGTGGCTGCCTTAGGCCCACTACCACAGTGCTTCCCCTGGCCGAGTCCGTCCGTCTGGTACATCGGGCGTCTTCTGTCCTGTGGCAATCCTATCAGGGCCACCCCCTGACTGTCTCTCCTTCCAGTGCCTTCTGGAGCTCTTCCTTCTTCAGTCTCTTGCTATGCTGAACTCCTCCTCCTGGACTGGCTTCCCTGGGGCTCTCTCTCTCCCTTTTTGTTCTTCTGCCTGGGAATTCCCCTCTCTAGCCCCCATAACTCCGCCCACCATGACTTTGCGGTTTCTTTAGCATTAGCTGCTGTTAAATCCTTACCCTGCCTTCTTCTGTCTCCCTCTAGTGGCCAAACCTTAGTACTGCACCGTCTCCTTTTTCTGCTGTTCTTTGTCTCCCCCTAGTGGCCAAAACCCAGTACTTCACCATCTCTTCCTAATTCCATCTGTTTCCCCATATGTATATACAAGTCCACGTCAAGTATATTTACTGCACATCTTACATTTGCTGTTCCTCCTCAGACAGGTCCATGGGTCAGTCCACTTCCCTACATAAAGACCACCTCAGAGACCGCCCCGGGGCACGAACATATCATAAACACAAAACTGAAAATAAAGATTGCACAACAACCACAGACTAATTTCGTCAGCCAAGGTATCATTTTAATCAGTATAACGGCACCGACCTGACACTGTCTGTAGGTTACTGTGTACAATCCTGCTGACTGGTTCCCTTTAAGTGCCTGACAAGCAGTAGGAATCTGACTTGGCACTCAAAGGTATGCAGTGAAGTAAGGAAATGTATTTATTTCCTAAACACTTATTTTTTTAGTATTCAGTCTTTTAGCATGCAAACATAACAAATTCTAATAATACTAAATATCCGTACGGTGAACAGCATCAAATTATGTAAGAAAGACAACTCCTGAATTGCTTTTTATTTGTTCATTCTGTTTCTTAAACATTGGAGTAAAAAATGTTATGTGTCCTCAAATGGTATCAATAAAAACTTAATCTCATCCAGCAAAAAACAAGCCTCTACTCAGATCTGTCATCTGTCAACAGAAAAATAGAGGTTGTGCATGTTCCTAGTAGTTCATATGCACTGGAAAAGCAACATGGCTCCCAAAAAACAATGCACTAAAATCCAGTTCAGAAAGCAAAATGGCCCCCTCTGCTTAGCTACACTTAGCGTCAACATGTATGGCGCTGCTGCAGAGGGGAGAACACACTTAAAGGGGTTATCCGGGTCTAATCCTTGATTATCTATCCACTGGATAGTTAATTAATGTGAGATCAGTGGGAGTCCGACACCAGCACCCACTTATCAGCTGAAAACTGCTCCAGCAGCGCATGGATTTAAGTGATGTACGGGTGGAACACAGCACCTTAATAGAGAACTGAGCTTTATCTCCCATTGAAGTGACTGTACTGCAGTATTCTGGCAGCGGCCACCAAACAATGTAAGGGGTTGAAGTATATAGCCTCTACATCACTTAGGCTAGGTGCACTGTGTCCATGCACCTAGCCTGCAGTTTACGTCTGGAAACTTTTCCAGATGTTTACTGTATCATCAGCATAACCAACCATTCAGCAGACACAAGCTAAAAGTTTGTTCTTTCAGCCTCCATGTGGCTGGCATGCATATTGCACTCTCCTATATAGGGGATAGGGGTCTCTTTACAGTCGATCCCTATGGTGGACGGATGCTTAAGGAGCCATCCTTACAATGTGTACTGATGGACACATAACTCCAAAACGTATGCACCTGTCATGATCCAGGTCGGGGTTTGCTTTCTACTTTTCTTTCCCTGTCCTGGTCATGTGGGGATTAACCTTCTTTGCCTCTCTCCGGTGTGTGGGTGGCTATTTCTCTGCATGGCCGCCGGTAATTTGTGTCAGTGATAGTTCCGGTCTTCGGCTAGAGCAGCTGACCTAGTTCACCCAGAGTGTCCTTTGCTCCCTGACTTCCCGTGTTCATATTCGCTCCTTTCCCTATCCCTGACAGTGTGTTCCCTCATGCTTACTCCGCAGTGTATGACCCGGCTTGATCTCTGACCTGCCCTTCCGCCTTCCATTTCTGTGTTCTCCGATACTGACTGGCTACGACCTTTTGTTGTGTTTCTGACTGTGCTCTTGTCTCACCCTTCAGATACCATGCTCCTGACCGGCTCTGACCTTCTGGCTTGCTTCTGACTCTGCCCCCATTTTCCTCCCTGGTACCTTGCTCCCGGCTGTTACCGACTTGGTGCGATCAACTATTCTACTGCCACTTTGCGGTGCTTGCACTGCGGCTCCACAGGTCTTCTCTTGTGGTGAACTCCTGCTTCCCTCACTTCATCGCTTTCTGGTGGTTGGTCCTGGTACTATGTCCCTATTGTCACAAGACACCCAACAGTATCGACAAGCATATTGTGGATCTAGCTTTGGTTCGGGCCAATGCCAGCGCAGCTTCAGGTGATCTTGAGAGTGTCAGAGCCCCAATAATCTTATATTGATCCCTCCTCCCTCTTACAGACATATGTTCCCTCCTCCTCCTGGACCTGTCCTCTGCCTTTGACACAGTGGACAATTCCCTATTACTACAGACCCTCTCATCTCTTGGTATCACAGACTTGGCCCTTTCTTGGACTGCATCATACCTATCAGACCAGACATTCAGCATCTCCCACTCGCACACCACCTTCTTGCCGCGCCCCCTATCCGTCGGAGTCCCACAAGGTTCAGTCCTAGGGCCCCTGCTCTTCTCCATTTACACCTTTGGCCTCGGACAGCTCATAGAATCTCATGGCTTTCAGTATCACCTCTATGCTGATGACACACAGATCTACAGCTCTGGACCAGATATCACCTCTCTACTAAACAGAATCCCTCAATGTCTGTCTGCTATTTCATCCTTCTCCGCTAGATTTCTAAAACTTAGTATGGACAAAACAGAATTAATCATCTTTCCCCCATCTCACGTGACTCCCCCAACAGACCTATCCATTAAAGTAAATGGCTGCCCACTCTCTCCAGTCCCACAAACTCGCTGCCTCAGGGTTATCCTTGACACTGATCTCTCTTTCAAACCATATATCCAAGCCCTTTCCACTTCCTGCTGACTTCAACTCAAAAATATTTCACGGATCCATACATTCCTCAACCAAGAATCTGCAAAAACCCTAGTCCATGCCCGCATCATCCTCCGCCTTGACTACTGCAACCTCCTGCTCTGTGGCCTCCTCTCTAACACTCTTGAACCCTCCAATCTATTCTAAACTCTGCTGCCTGACTAATCCACCTGTCCCCCCAATATTCCCTGGCCTCTCCCCTCTATCAATCCCTGCACTGGCTCCCCATCACCCAAAGACTCCAGTCAAAACCCTAACCATGACATACAAAGCCATCCACAATCTGAGTCCTCCATACATCTGTGACCTCGTCTCCCGGTACTTACCTTCACGAAACCTCCGATCCTCACAAGATCTCCTTCTGTACTCCCCTCTTATCTCCTCTTCCCACAATCGCATACAAGACTTCTCCTGCGCATCCCCCTACTCTGGAACTCTCTACCACAACATATCAGAATCTCGCCTACCATGGAAACATTCAAAAAGAACCTGAAGACCTACCTCTTCCGACAACCATACAACCTGCAGTAACCACTGATCCACCAATCTGCTGCACGACCAGCTCTACCCTTGCCTACTGTATCCTCACCCATTCCTTGTAGATTGTGAGCCCTTGCGTGCAGGGTCCTCCCTCATCCTGTACCAGTGGTGACTTGTATTGTTTAAGATTACTGTACTTGTATGTATTATGTATACCCCTCCTCACATGTAAAGCGCCATGGAATAAATGGTGCTATAATAATAATAATAATAATAATAATAATATTGAGATCAGTTGTCAATTATTAGGTAACTAGCTGAAGAGCCTGGTGCTGCCCGGGCATATTATCCCCTGTATATAGTATATACCTGTATGTCATCTCCTTTTGTATATAGTATATACACCTGTATGTCATCTCCTCCTGCATATAGTATATACCTGTATGTTATCTCTCTCCCCTTGTATATAGTATATACCTGTATATACCTGTATGTCATCTCCTCCTGTATATACTATATACATATATATACATATATGTCATCTCCCTCTGTACATAGTATATACCTGTATGTAATCTCTCCCTGTATATAGTATATACCTGTATCTCATCTCCCCTGTATATAGTACTGTATATACCTGTATGTCATCTCTCCTGTATATAGTATACTCCTGCTTGTCCTGTCCCCTGTATATAGTATATTCCTGTATGTAATCTCCCCTGTATATAGAATATATACTTTACAGAAGGACGACAACACCATAGATACGATAAGAATAATAGGCCTCAGTTATTACAACTCTCTACAAGGAAAACTGTTGCTCATAGCAACCAATCACAGCTCAGCTTTCATCTTTTAAACAACTCTGGTGAAATGAAAGATGCTTAGTGATTGGTTGCTATGGGCAACACAGGCAGTGTGACCTGTTGTGGTCAAGATGATTTTCCTATGAAATAGATATAATAGATATTTATTATACAGTGTATATATATATATATATATATATACACAGTGGGGAAAAAAAGTATTTAGTCAGTCAGCAATAGTGCAAGTTCCACCACTTAAAAAGATGAGAGGCGTCTGTAATTTACATCATAGGTAGACCTCAACTATGGGAGACAAACTGAGAAAAAAAAATCCAGAAAATCACATTGTCTGTTTTTTTTTCATTTTATTTGCATATTATGGTGGAAAATAAGTATTTGGTCAGAAACAAAATTTCATCTCAATACTTCATACTCAATACTTCCCAACAACTATTGGCTCTTTATCTTCCTTCTCCTACTGATTTCAGGGGACATCTCCCCCAACCCTGGTCCACCATCCCCCAACCTCGACCCCTACCCTACCTCATATCGAAACCACAATAATCTGATTAACATTACTTGCACTCCCTCATCTCAATCTTTTAATTGTGCCCTCTGGAATCCACGGTCTGCTTGTAACAAGCTTCCTTTCCTACACAACTACTTTCTGAACAACTCTCTTAATCTGTTGGCCCTCACTGAAACCTGGATTCAGGATTCTGACACTGTCTCTCCTGCTGCCATTTCCTACGGTGGCTTACAATTCTCTCACTCCCCGAGACCCACAAACAGACCTGGTGGTGGAGTTGGCATACTCCTGTCCCCACAATGCACTTTCCAGGTCATCCCCCCAGTCCCATCACTCTTATTCCCTTCTTTTGAGGTCCACACCATCAGGCTCTTCCGTCCCCTCTCCCTCAGGGTAGCGGTCATATACCGGCCCCCAGGCTCACCCACCCTCTTCCTTGACCACTTTTCAGCCTGGCTGCCACACTTCATGTCCTCAGAACTACCAACCCTCATCCTGGGAGACTTCAACATCCCCATTAACAGCCTTAATTCCACATCTGCATCCCAGCTTCTATCACTAACCACCTCTCTAGGCCTCTCACAGCTTTCAACCTCTGAGACACATAAGGACGGTAACACCCTTGATCTGGTCTTCTGCCGGCTCTGTTCAATTTCCCACCTAAACAACTCACCGCTTCCACTCTCTGACCACAACATTCTCTCCTTCACGCTCACAAATCCTCGCCCACCCCAGCTCATTCCTACCTACCACACAGTCAGAAATCTACAAGCTATTAACCCTCAGACACTTTCAGATTCCCTACACTCATCTCTGTCCCCAATCTCCTCTCTTTCCTGTCCTAATCTGGCTGTTCATCACTACAATGACACTCTTAGAAGCACCCTTGACCAAGTAGCTCCCCTCACCCTCAGAACCTCCAAACACAGAGTAAAAGAGCCCTGGCTCACATCGCAAACTCAACTTCTCCAGCGATGCTCCAGGAGTGCTGAACGCCTATGGAGAAAAACCCGCACACCAGAAGACTTCATCCACTTCAAATTTATGTTAAGAACCTATAACGCTGCCCTTCACCTTGCCAAACAGACCTACTTCACCATCCTGATCTCCTCACTAGCCAACAACCCCAAGAAACTTTTTGACACTTTTCACTCCCTCCTCAGGCCAAAAGCACAAGCCCCTATCACAGACATTTGTGCTGATGACCTGGCCTCCCACTTTACAGAAAAAATAGATAATATCCGTCAAGAAATCTGCTCCCAACCACCAAGTGCTGTGACTCCCATCCCTTCCTACATCTCCCATGGCTCACTCTCCACATTTGATCCCATAACAGAAGAAGAAGTCTCCAGACTCCTCTCTTCTTCTCGTCCGACTACATGCACTACCGACCCCATTCCCTCACATCTCCTCCAGTCTCTCTCTCCAGTCGTCACAACCCACCTAACTACAATCTTTAATCTCTCCCTCTCCTCGGGCATTTTCCCATCCTCCTTCAAACACGCCATCGTTACTCCACTACTAAAGAAACCTGCTCTCGACCCATCCTGCACAAACAACTACAGACCAGTCTCCAATCTCCCCTTCATCTCTAAACTTTTGGAACGCCTAGTTTACTCCCGCCTTACCCGTTACCTCTCCATTCACTCCCTTCTAGACCCTTCACAGTCCGGCTTCCGCCCCCTACATTCGACTGAAACTGCACTCATCAAAGTGACCAATGACCTTCTGACAGCAAAACGTAACGGTGACCACTCTCTGCTCATTCTTCTTGACCTATCTGCAGCTTTCGATACTGTTGACCACCATCTCCTACTCTCTAGGCTCCAGTCACTAGGCATTAAGGACACTGCACTCTCCTGGTTCTCTTCCTATCTCTCTGACCGCTCCTTCAGTGTTTTGTTCTCTGGCTCCACGTCATCTCCTCTTCCTCTTGCTGTCGGGGTACCTCAGGGCTCAGTCCTTGGCCCCCTTCTTTTCTCTCTCTACACGGCCCCAATTGAACAGACCATCAGCAGATTTGGCTTTCAGTACCATCTTTATGCTGATGACACACAACTATACACGTCTTCCCCCGACCTTACCCCCGCTGTACTACAGAACGCCAGTGACTGTCTGTCCGCAGTCTCCAATATCATGTCCGCTCTCTATCTGAAACTCAACCTCTCCAAAACTGAACTTCTTCTGCTCCCGCCGTATACTAACCTCCCTAAATCTGACATTTCCTTCTCCGTGGGTGGTACCACAATAACGCCCCGGCAGCAGGTGCGCTGTCTGGGTGTTATATTTGACACCAATCTCTCCTTTACATCCCATATACAATCCCTTGCCCGCTCTTGCCGCTTGCACCTAAAGAACATCTCTAGAATCCGCCCTTTTCTCACTATGGAAACAACAAAAACCCTCACTGTTGCATTGATCCACTCTCGCCTGGATTATTGCAACGCTCTATTAATTGGCCTCCCTGTCACTCGACTATCCCCTCTCCAGTCCATACTCAATGCAGCAGCCAGGATCGTCCATCTGGGTAATCGGTACTCGGACGCGTCCGCTCTTCGCCAGTTGTTACATTGGCTGCCCATTCATTATAGGATCCAATTCAAAGTACTTGTTCTCACCCACAAAGCTCTCCACAGTGCGGCACCCCCTTACATCTCTTCTCTCATTTCTGTCTATCGGCCTAGCCGATCGCTGCGCTCTGCAAACGACTTTTGACTAACCTCTGCACTAATCCGTACCTCCCACTCCCGACTCCAAGACTTCTCCCGTGCTGCTCCTATCCTCTGGAATGCTCTACCCCAAGAAATCAGGACTATCCACAATTTGCATAGTTTTAGGCGCTCCCTCAAAACACACCTGTTCAGAGCGGCCTATCACATTCACTAATCAAAGTCATTCTCTGTGTAAGTGTGCGTGCGTAGCCCATTCACTATCTCCATCCATCCTTCACTCCTGCAAGATGGCTGGACCTTCATTGTAAATACACCATTGTAAATACACACCTGTACTCTGTATCTCCCTCACCTCATTGTAGATTGTACGCTCTCACGAGCAGGGTCGTCTTATTTCGTCTTATTTTGCTTTAATTATTGTATTGTTAGCGTTGTTACTTATGACTTGTGTTTTGAAACTGTTAAACTGTAAAGCACTGCGGAATATGTTGGCGCTATATAAATAAAGATTATTATTATTATTATTATTATTATTTGTGATATATCCTTTGTTGGCAATGACAGAGGTCAAACGTTTTCTGTAAGTCTTCACAAGGTTGCCACACACTGTTGTTGGTATGTTGGCCCATTCCTCCATGCAGATCTCCTCTAGAGCAGTGATGTTTTTGGCTTTTCGCTTGGCAACACGGACTTTCAACTCCCTCCAATGGTTTTCTATAGGGTTGAGATCTGGAGACTGGCTAGGCCACTCCAGGACCTTGAAATGCTTCTTACGAAGCCACTCCTTCGTTGCCCTGGCGGTGTGCTTTGGATCATTGTCATGTTGAAAGACCCAGCCACGTTTCATCTTCAATGCCCTTGCTGATGGAAGGAGGTTTGCACTCAAAATCTCACGATACATGGCCCCATTCATTCTTTCATGTACCCGGATCAGTCGTCCTGGCCCCTTTGCAGAGAAACAGCCCCAAAGCATGATGTTTCCACCACCATGCTTTACAGTAGGTATGGTGTTTGATGGATGCAACTCAGTATTCTTTTTCCTCCAAACACGACAAGTTGTGTTTCTACCAAACAGTTCCAGTTTGGTTTCATCAGACCATAGGACATTCTCCCAAAACTCCTCTGGATCATCCAAATGCTCTCTAGCAAACTTCAGACGGGCCCGGACATGTACAGGCTTAAGCAGTGGGACACGTCTGGCACTGCAGAGTCCATGGTGGCGTAGTGTGTTACTTATGGTAGGCCTTGTTACATTGGTCCCAGCTCTCTGCAGTTCATTCACTAGGTCCCCCCGCGTGGTTCTGGGATTTTTGCTCACCGTTCTTGTGATCATTCTGACCCCACGGGGTGGGATTTTGCGTGGAGCACCAGATCGAGGGAGATTATCAGTGGTCTTGTATGTCTTCCATTTTCTAATTATTGCTCTCACAGTTGATTTCTTCACTCCAAGCTGGTTGGCTATTGCAGATTCAGTCTTCCCAGCCTGGTGCAGGGCTACAATTTTGTTTCTGGTGTCCTTTGACAGCTCTTTCGTCTTCACCATAGTGGAGTTTGGAGTCAGACTGTTTGAGGGTGTGCACAGGTGTCTTTTTATACTGATAACAAGTTTAAACAGGTGCCATTACTACAGGTAATGAGTGGAGGAAAGAGGGGACTCTTAAAGAAGAAGTTACAGGTCTGTGAGAGCCAGAAATCTTGATTGCTTGTTTCTGACCAAATACTTATTTTCCACCATAATATGCAAATAAAGTGAAAAAAAAACAGACAATGTGATTTTCTGGATTTTTTTTTCTCAGTTTGTCTCCCATAGTTGAGGTCTACCTATGATGTAAATTACAGACGCCTCTCATCTTTTTAAGTGGTGGAACTTGCACTATTGCTGACTGACTAAATACTTTTTTTCCCCACTGTATATATACTGTATATACAGCTCTGGCAAAAATTAAGAGACCACCACATCAAAACCCTGTCATGGGCAGCCCATTCTCCAGACCTGAACCCCATTGAAAACCTCTGGAATATAATCAAGAGGATGATGGATAGTCACAAGTAGAGTTGAGCGATACCGTCCGATACTTCAAAGTATCGGATCGGAATGGATCGGCCGATCTTAAAAAAAAGTATCGGTATCGCCGATTCCGATACCGGAAGTCCCATTCAAGTCTATGGGACTTCCGGTATCGGAATAAGAAAAATCCTGTTTTTCCCTTGTACAGCCTCTCTGGGGTCTGTACGGGCCTTTCGGGGGGCTGTGCCAGCCTGCCGGGGGGTCTGTGCAGGCTCCGGTGGTCTGTGCCGGCCTGCCGGGGGCTGTGCCGGCCTGCCAGGGGGGCTGTGCAGGCTCCGGTGGGCTGTGCCGGCCTGCCGGGGGGCTGTGCCGGCCTGCCGGGGGGCTGTGCAGGCTCCGGGGGGCTGTGCCGGCCTGCCGGGGGGCTGTGCAGGCTCCGGGGGGCTGTGCCGGCCTGCCGGGGGGCTGTGCAGGCTTCGGGGGTCTGTGCAGGCATCGTCCGATGGGACTACAAGTCCCATCGGGCGATGCCTGCTACCATGACAGTGATTGACACATTAGCCAATGATGGGACAGTAGTAGTCCCATCATCCGGCTAATGTGTTGAATGTAAAACAAAAAAAAAAAAAAAATTACATGCTACATACATACAACATGCATACTACATATATGCTACATTCATACTACATACTACATACATGCTACATTCATACTACATATATACTACATGCAACATACATACTACATACATACTACATGCAACATACATACTACATATATACTACATGCATGCAACATGCATACTACATATATACTACATGCATGCTACATACATACTACATACATACTACATATATGCTACATACATACTACATGCTACATACATACTACATATATACTACATGCATGCTACATACATACTACATGCTACATACATACTACATATATACTACATGCATGCTACATACATACTACATACATACTACATACATACTACATGCTACATACATACTACATATATACTACATGCATGCTACATACATACTGCATGCTACATGCATGCTACATACATACTACATACATGCTACATTCATACTACATATATACTACATGCAACATACATACTACATACATACTACATGCAACATACATACTACATATATACTACATGCATGCAACATGCATACTACATATATACTACATGCATACTACATATATGCTACATACATACTACATATATACTACATGCATGCTACATACATACTACATATATGCTACATACATACTACATGCTACATACATACTACATATATACTACATGCATGCATGCTAAATTCCCACGCAGCAATGGCATAAAGTGAGACTAGGGACTTTTTTTTTTTTTAAGTGGCGGAGGAATACAGTGCGGAAGGATACCTACCTTCCGTCATTGGATTCCTGCAGCCCGTAGAGAACGGCAGCAACAGCTGATGCTGCAGTTCTCTACCCAAGATCGTCGTGGGACACACTCGTGGACTGCTTCGGATCGTGGGTGAGTATTTTTGTGGTTTGTTATGTTAATATTTATTCCGTAAAAGACAATGGCTTCGGGGAACAATGTGACAAGTATTGGTAAGTATGTTACTCTATGTTATATGTACTGTATGTCTATGTATGTATTGTATGAATGTATTGTATGTAGTATGTATGTAGTATATATGTGGTATGTATGTAGCATGTAGTATGTATGTAGTATGTATGTAGCATGCATGTAGCATGCAGTATGTATGTAGCATGCATGTAGTATATATGTAGTATGTATGTAGCATGTAGTATGTAGCATGTAGTATGTATGTAGCATGCATGTAGTATATATGTAGTATGTATGTAGCATGTAGTATGTATGTAGCATGCATGTAGTATGTATGTAGTATATATGTAGTATGTATGTAGCATGTAGTATGTATGTAGCATGCATGTAGTATATATGTAGTATGTATGTAGCATGTAGTATGTATGTAGCATGCATGTAGTATGTATGTAGTATGTATGTAGTATATATGTAGTATGTATGTAGCATGCATGTAGTATATATGTAGTATGTATGTAGCATGTAGTATGTATGTAGCATGCATGTAGTATGTATGTAGTATGTATGTAGTATGTATGTAGCATGTAGTATGTATGTAGCATGCATGTAGTATATATGTAGTATGTATGTAGCATGTAGTATGTATGTAGCATGCATGTAGTATGTATGTAGTATGTATGTAGTATATATGTAGTATGTAGCATGTAGTATGTATGTAGCATGCATGTAGTATATATGTAGTATGTATGTAGCATGTAGTATGTATGTAGCATGCATGTAGTATGTATGTAGTATGTATGTAGCATGTATGTATGTAGCATGCATGTAGTATATATGTAGTATGTATGTAGTATGTATGTAGTATGTATGTGGTATATATGTGGTATGTATGTAGTATGTATGTAGTATGTATGTAGTATGTATGTAGCATGTAGTATGTATGTAGCATGCATGTAGTATGTATGTAGTATTTTTTTATTTTTTTTTTAACATTTAACACATTAGCCGGATGATGGGACTACTACTGTCCCATCATTGGCTAATGTGTCAATCACTGTCATGGTAGCAGGCATCGCCAGATGGGACTTTTAGTCCCATCGGACGATGCTTGCACAGACCCCCGGACATCAGCACAGCCCCCCGGCAGGCCGGCACAGCCCCCCGGCAGGCCGGTACAGACCCCCACAGGGTGCACAGACCACCGGCAGGCCGGCACAGCCCCCCGGCAGGCCGGTACAGACCCCCACAGGGTGCACAGACCACCGGCAGGCCGGCACAGCCCCCCCGCAGGCCGGTACAGACCCCGGGCAGTCCACACAGCCCCCCGGCAGGCCGGCACAGCCCCCCGGCAGGCCGGCAGAGACCCCCGGAAGGCCCGAAATGACGGCGCATCATGATGCGCACACACCGCGCATCATGATGACGTCAGGCTGTCAATCAACTTTGAACTTCCGATTCCGATGCCGACTTCCGATATTGAAAAAATATCGGAAGTCGGTATCGGAATTCCGATACAGCAAGTATCGGCCGATACCCGATACTTGCGGTATCGGAATGCTCAACACTAGTCACAAGCCATCAAACAAAGAGGAACTGCTTGAATTTTTGTTGCAGAAACAGTGTGAAAGACTGGTGGAAAACATGCCAAGACACAAATCATGGTTATTCCACAAAATATTGATTTCTGAACTCTTCCTGAGTTAAAACATTAGTATTGTTGTTTTTAAATGATTACAAACTTGTTTTCTTTGCATTATTTGAGGCCTGAAAGTACTGTTTGTTTGTTTTTTCAATTTTCACCATTTTTGACTAATTCTCCTTTTCAGAAAAAAAAAAATTTCTTGCTTGGAAATTCGGAGACATGTTGTCAGAAGTTTGTAGACTAAAAGAACAATTTACATTTTACTGAAAAATATACCTATAAAGAGAAAAATCAGACAAACTGAACATTTGAAAGTGGTCTTTTTTTGCCAGAGCTGTATTAGATTATATTGTTCTGTCCTCACTGAATAAGGCAGACTTTATTTGCAGTTGTACAGATCAGCTAAACCGCTATACCGGGGTCCAATAAGGAGACTGTAGGTTGAGTCTGTGCTTTTATTGAACTTGATATATTGGAGCGGTGAAACTACAAGCAAAACATAATATATACAATCAGTTAGTACAGGGTACATCAGGAATACATATTATACATAGTAGCTGACCACGGGCAGGACTAATTGAACTAGGCTAATATAGGACAGGGATTAACTACAGAAAACATGAATACCTACCGGCAATGCAATCGCAAGGGGAGAGGAAAAGATGAGATGCTTCCTGAAAGCAGGATGAAGGAAAATGGAGGAGAGTAGAGGAAATGGAGGCTGAGCTAACCATAATCATTTGCAAAAGCTACCAGAATGCACTGCAAGCTTACCATAATGCACTGCAAAGCTTACCATAATGCACTGTAAAAGGAGGGAAAAGATTAATTGAAAGTGAAAGTAAAACAACACAATAAGACTGCGATTATGACTCTGATCACTAGAGGGAGCCAAAAACACTGAAAACAATAAAGTCTATGTACATTTAGATTTCTCCATATAAACAAACAGATAGTCAAAGATTATGAATTAGATGTCGGAGACAGAACATAGATATTTATATATATATAGGTGTATATATTAGATACTTATTATATAGGGCTTTGCGTGTGGAGTGAGTGGGGCTATGTGGAGTGAGTGTGGCTTGATAAACACACATACGCACATACATACACTCATTTTTATATATACTGCTCAAAGAAATAAAGGGAACACAAGCAGCCTGTTGCAAATGGAATAGTGTTCCCTTTATTTTTTTGAGCAGTATACAGTTGTGGCCAAAAGTATTGACACCCCTGCAATTTTGTCAGATAATGATTGCAAACACAAATTCTTTGGTTTTATTATCTTCGTTTAATTTTTCTTAAATGAAAAAACACAAAAGAGAATGAAGCAAAATGCAAAACATTGATCATTTCACACAAAACTTCAAAAATGGGCCAGACAAAAATATTGGCACCCTCAGCCTAATACTTGGTTGCACAACCTTTAGCCAAAATAACTGCGACCAACCGCTTCCGGTAACCATCAATGAGTTTCTTACAACGCTCTGCTGGAATTTTAGACCATTCTTCTCTGGCAAACTGTTCCAGGTCCCTGATATTAGAAGGGTGCCTTCTCCAAACTGCCATTTTTATATCTCTCCACAGGTGTTCTATGGGATTCAGGTCTGGACTCATTGCTGGCCACCTTAGAAGTCTCCTTTGCTTTCTATCAAACCATTTTCTAGTGCTTTTTGAAGTGTGTTTTGGGTCATTGTCCTGCTGGAAGACCCATGACCTCTGAGGGAGACCCAGCTCTCTCACACTGGGCCCTACATTATGCTGCAAAATTTGTTGGTAGTCTTCAGACTTCATAATGCCATGCACACGGTCAAGCAGTCCAGTGCCAGAGGCAGCAAAGCAACCCCCAAAACATCAGGGAACCTCCACCATGTTTGACTGTAGGGACCGTGTTTTTTTCTTTGAATGCCTCTTTTTTTCTCCTGTAAACTCTATGTTGATGCCTTTGCCCAAAAAGCTCTACTTTTGTCTCATCTGACCAGAGAACATTCTTCCAAAACATTTTAGGCTTTTTCAGGTAAGTTTTGGCAAACTGCAGCCTGGCTTTTTTATGTCTCGGGGTAAGAAGTGGGGTCTTCCTGGGTCTCCTACCATACAGTCCCTTTTCATTCAGATGCCGACGGATAGTACGAGTTGACACTGTTGT
This sequence comes from Dendrobates tinctorius, assembly GCF_039654945.1. Lineage (NCBI taxonomy): Eukaryota > Metazoa > Chordata > Amphibia > Anura > Dendrobatidae > Dendrobates > Dendrobates tinctorius. Next base: position 2,254,665 of record NW_027361807.1, on the reverse strand, counting down.
ACCCTCGGACTGCAGGGCAGCTTGAACTTGTTTGGATGTTAGTCAAGGTTCTTTATCCAACATCCGCACAATCTTGCATTGAAATCTCTTGTCAATTTTTCTTTTCCGTCCACATCTAGGGAGGTTAGCCACAGTGCCATGGGCTTTAAACTTCTTGATGACACTGCGCACGGTAGACACAGGAACATTCAGGTCTTTGGAGATGGATTTGTAGCATTGAGATTGCTCATGCTTCCTCACAATTTGGTTTCTCAAGTCCTCAGACAGTTCTTTGGTCTTCTTTCTTTTCTCCATGCTCAATGTGGTACACACAAGGACACAGGACATAGGTTGAGTCAACTTTAATCCATGTCAACTGGCTGCAAGTGTGATTTAGTTATTGCCAACACCTGTTAGGTGCCACAGGTAAGTTACAGGTGCTGTTAATTACACAAATTAGAGAAGCATCACATGATTTTTCGAACAGTGCCAATACTTTTGTCCACCCTCTTTTTTATGTTTGGTGTGGAATTATATCCATTTTGGCTTTAGGACAATTATTTTTGTGTTTTTTCATTTAAGACAAATTAAATGAAGATAATAATACCAAAGAATTTGTGTTTGCAATCATTTTCAGGAAGAAACTGAGTATTATCTGACAAAATTGCAGGGGTGTCAATACTTTTGGCCAAAATTGTATATAGATGGACTACCCTTTTAACAATCAATGTGGCAAATGTGTCTGGAATAACAAGCCGGGTGCTATGTATTGGGCACTAAAATGGCATATTTGCAATCTTCATTCTGCAACATCAATTTCTGGAGTATGCCAGTGGAATCAAAATAGTCACTAGACCTCTAAATGTTGTCCCTGAGTGTAATTTGCAAAATAAGCTTAGTTTTTGGGGATTTCTGCTTCTTTGGATGCTTTAGGGCTCTGCAAATGGTGCCCACAAACTAATCCAGGAAACTCTTGTCCCTAAAAGACAAATGGCATTCGTTCTTTTCTGAGTCCTGTTATGTGCCCAAACAAAAGTGTATGACTACATACGTAGGGTATTGCTGCATTCAGAAAATATCGCTTTACAAATGTATAGGTCCATTTCCCCCTATTATTCTTTGTGAAAAAAATGTGGGGTTTAACCCCTTAGCGACCGCTGATGCGCCTTTTAACGGCGGTAATTTAGTGTACATAAACTACAGCGCCGCTAATTCACGGCGCTGTGGAGAAACTGAATAGCGCCCCAGTGTCAGATTTTCTCTGGGGTCTCGGCAGCCAGGGGTAGCCGAGACCCCAGAGAACATGAATCGGCCGGTTTTTACCGATCCCGCTTTTGCGATCGCCGTTATTAACCCTATAACGGTGACCGCAAAAAAAGCCGCGATTTTGCATTAAATTTCTCTTTCCTCTGATGTGATCGCACATCAGAGGAGAGAGAACTAGGGTCCCCGATCCCCCCCGGTACCTCTCCATGGTCCAGGGTCACCTCCCGGTGGTCCTGCATCCCGCCGGCGTCCTCCGGTGGGCGCCGCCATCTTGGATCCGGAAGAAAATGGCAGGCACATGCGCAGTGCGCCCTCTGGGAATCTGCCGACTCCGGCTGGCAGATTCCATTCATTCATTTTGATCACTATGATAAACTATCATAGTGATCAAAATAAAAAAAATAGTACGTAACCCCTCCGTTTATCACCCCCTTAGTTAGGCCAACATAACGAAATAAAGAAAATATTTTTTTTTCAGTTTTCCATTAGGGTTAGGGCTAGGGCTAGGGTTAGGGTTAGGGTTAGGCTAGGGTTAGGGCTAGAGCTAGGGTTAGGGCTTGCGTTAGGGCTAAGGTTAGGACTAGGGTTAGGGTTAGGGTTAGGGTTAGAATTAGGGTTAGGGCGAACTAGGATTAGGGTTAGAATTATGATTAGGGATTAGGTTTGGGATTAGGGTTAGGGTTGGGATTAGGGTTAGGGGTGTGTTGGGGTTAGGGTTGGAGCAAGAATTGAGGGGTTTCCACTATTTACCAACTTTGGGGTTCTAAAAATTGGGGTCTAAAAAAGTCACTTTTGTGGAAATAAAAAAGACTTTTTATTTTCACGGCTCTGGGTTTATAAACTTCTGTGAAGCGCTTGGGGGTTCAAAGTGCTCACTACACATCTAGATAAGCTCCTTGGGGGTCTAATTTCCAAAATGGGGTCACTTGTGTGGGGTTTCCACTGTTTAGGCTGATCAGGGGCTCTGCAAACACAACATGACGCCCGCAGACCATTCCATCAAAGTCTGCATTCCAAAATGGCACTCCTTCCCTTCCAAGCTCTCCCATGCGTCCAAACAGTGGTTCCCCCCCACATATGAGGTATCAGCGTAATCAGGACAAATCGCACAACAACTGTGGGGGAATGATTTCTCCTGTTACCCTTGTAAAAATAAAAATTTGGGGGTAAAAAGATCATTTTTGTGGAAAAAAAATGGATTTTTTTTTTTTTTACGGCTCTACGTTATAAACTTCTGTGAAGCACTTGAAGGTTCAAAGTGCTCACCACACATCTAGATAAGTTCCTTGGGGGGGTCTAATTTCCAAAATGGGGTCACTTGTTGGAGGTTTCCACTGTTTAGGCACATTAAGGGCTCTCCGAACGCAACATGGCATTCGATCTCAATTCCAGCCAATTCTGCGTTGAAAAAGTCAAACGGCGCTCCATCCCTTGCGAGCTCTGCCGTGTGCTAAAAAAGTGGTCTACCCCCACATATGGGGTATCAATGTATTTAGGAGAAATTGTACAACAAATTTTGTGGCTGATTTTCTCTTTTAACACTTGTGAAAATAAAAAAAATTGGTTCTGAATTAAATTTTTTGCAAAAAAAAGTTAAATGTTAATTTTTTCCTTCCACATTGCTTTAGTTCCTGTGAAGCATGTAAAGGGTTAATAAACTTCTTGAATGTGGTTTTGAGCACCTTTAGGGGTCTAGTTTTTAGAATGGTACCACTTTGGGGTATTTTCTGTCATGTACACCCATCAAAATGACTTTAAATATGATGTGGTCCCTAAAAAAAATGGTTTTGTAAATTTTGTTGTAAAAATGAGAAATCGCTGGTCAACTTTTAACCCTTATAACTTCCTAACGAAAAAAAATTTTGTTACCAAAATTGTGCTGATGTAAAGTAGACATGTGGGAAATGTTATTTATTAAGAAATTTGTGTGATACATCTCTCTGATTTAAGGGCATAAAAATTTAAAGTTTGAAAATTGCAAAATTTTCAAAATTTTTGCCATATTTCCATTTTTTTCATAAATGAACACAAGACTTATCGAAGAAATTTTACCACTAACATGAAGTACAATATGTCACAAAAAAACAGTCTCAGAATCAGCGGGATCCATTAAAGCGTTCCAGAGTTATAACCTCATAAAGTGACAGTGGTCAGAATTGTAAAAATTGGCCTGGTCATTAAGCTGCAAACTGGCTCTGTCGCTAAGGGGTTAAACTACATTTTCGTGTCATTTTCACTTCCTAATGTTACAATAATCTGTGAAGCACCTATGTGCTCAATATGCTCTCCACACCCTTAGGTAAATGGGTGTAGTTTCTAAAATGAGGTAATTTGGGGGGGTTACTTCTCATCTGGCAGTACAAGGTCTCTACAAATAAGGCAGGGTGCCTTCAAACCATAGTAGCAAAGTCTGCTATCTGTTCCAACCAATTTTGCGCTTCAAAATTCAATCTTTCTCTTCTGAGACCTATCGTCCGCCCAAACTGTACTTTTTCCCCACATAGAGGGTATTGGTGTACGGGGTTGGACTGGGGTGTCTGGGGCCCACCAGGGAAATGGACTCTAGGGGCCCACCCTACAGTTATATGCAAATATCTGTCAGTCGTTATCCCCATTATAGTGGAGCATCGGCTGTAAAACATCTACTGTGCGACCCATAACTGGGATATATAATTACAGTAGCTTACATTAATGGGGTTATTTGTTTAAAACAAGTTATCTCCGACCCATGGGCTCCACAGGATAGGTGATCACTTAGGTCCGACCATTAGAAACTGCACCGATTGGAAGAATGAGGAAGTTTTATCCCTGATAGGACACTTATCCCCATTTTAAAATGGAGTGGCAGGTGAGATATCTGACCGAAGCTCCATTCATTCTCTTTGGAGATTCTGTAAAAAAACAAGTTCAGACACTGAGGGAATGAATGGATGGATCAGTGATCAAATCAGACATGCCACTCCAGTCTAATGGGGATAAAAGCTCCACAGTCTGCCGACTGGGTCCACATAGTCCACCGTACAATATTATGGGCAACCACATATTCCACCATACAATATTATGGGCAACCACATAGTCCACCATACAGTATTATGGGCGCCACGTAGTCCGCCATACAGTATTATGGGCTCCACATAGTCTGCCATACAGTATTATGGGCAACCACATAGTCCACCATACAGTATTATGGGCAGCCACATTGTCCACCATACAGTATTATGGGCAACCACATAGTCCTCCATACAGTATTATGAGCACCTCATAGTCCGGCATATAGTATTATGGGCACCACATAGTCCGCCATACTATCTATACCAGGAAAGATCTTTGAACAAATTATTAAACAACATGTTTGTCAATACCTGGATAAGAATGAAGTGATCAAACAGAGTCAGCATGAGTTTGTAACTAATAAGTCATGTCAGACTAACTTAATTTCCTTCTATGACGGTATCACTGATTGGGTGGATCAAGGAAATGCTGTAGATATAGTATATCTTGACTTCAGCAAAGCATTTGACAAAGTCTCTCATACAATCCTTATTGAAAAAATGACTAAGTATGGAATGGACAAGGCAACTGTTAGGTGGATTCATAACTGGCTTAGTGATCGGACCCAAAGAGTGGTCGTAAATGGCTGCACATCCAGTTGGAAGAATGTCTCAAGTGGGGTACCACAGGGCTCTGTCCTGGGCCCTGTATTGTTCAACATCTTTATCAACGATTTAGATGAAGGAATTGAGGGTAAACTGATTAAATTTGCTGATGACACAAAGCTAGGAGGGATAGCTAATACTAGAGAAGAGAGAGAGAGGATTCAAAAAGATTTAAATAAACTGGAGAAGTGGGCAGCAACTAACAGAATGGTTTTTAACAGGGAGAAATGCAAAGTACTACATCTGGGCAATAAAAATGAAAAAAGCATATATAGAATGGGAGGAATAGGGCTAAGTGACAGCACATGTGAAAAAGACTTGGGTATACTAATAGATCACAGACTGAATATGAGTCAACAGTGTGATGCAGCAGCAAAAAAGGCAAATGCAATTCTAGGATGTATTAACAGAAGCATACAGTCTAGATCACGTGAAGTCATTATTTCCCTCTACTCCTCTTTGGTCAGACCTCATCTGGAATATTGTGTCCAGTTTTGGGCACCACATTTTAAAAAAGACATCAACAAACTGGAGCAAGTTCAGAAAAGAGCAACCAGAATGGTGACCGGTCTGCAAACCCTGTCTTATGAGGAAAGGTTGCAGGATTTGGGAATGTTTAGTTTGCAAAAGAGAAGACTGAGAGGAGACTTAATAGCTGTCTACAAATATCTAAAGGGCTGTCACATTGTAGAAGGATCAACTTTATTCTCATTTGCACAAGGAAAGACTAGAAGCAATGGGATGAAACTGAATGGGAGGAGACACAGATTAGATATTAGAAAAAACTTTTTGACAGTTAGAGTGATCAATGAGTGGAACAGGCTGCCACGAGAAGTGGTGAGTTCTCCTTCAATGGAAGTCTTCAAACAGAGGCTGGACAGACATCTGACTGGGATGATTTAGCGAATCCTGCTTTGAGCAGGGGGTTGGACCAGATGGCCCAGGAGGTCCCTTCCAACTCTACGATTCTATGATTCTATGATACAGTATTATGGGCAACCACATAGTCCTCCATACAGTATTATGAGCACCCACATTGTCCGTCATACAGTATTATGGGCACCTCCTAGTCCGCCATACGGTATTATGGGACCCATATAATGCTCCTCCATACAGTGTTATGGGGCACCTGCTCCATCATACAGTATTATGGGTCCCCTGCTCCTCACTGCAGCACATTATGGCCCCCCTGCTCCTCATTGAAGCACATTATGGCCCCGCTGCTCCTCCATGCAGCACATTATGGCCTCCCCTGCTCCTCCATGCAGCACAATATGGCCTCCCCTGCTCCTCCATGAAGCACATTATGGCCCCCCTGCTCCTCCATGCAGCATACTATGGCCTCCTCTGCTCCTGCACAGCTTCCAGGGAGCATGGTGACGAGAATGATATACTACCAAACTGCGTCGGCGACAACCGTGGGGCTCCCAGTAACTTATTTTTCCTCTCATTGTGGCCCAATCATGTAGCCTTCACTTCCAGGGAGGATGGTGAGATTATGATATACTATTACACACTGCGTAAGCGACCACCATGGGCCCCCAGAAAGCTATTTTTCCTCTCATTGTGGCCCCATCAGGTAGCCAGCACTTCCAGGGAGGATGGTGAGATACTATTTCACTTACACTAAGTGTAATAGTATCTCACCATCCTCCCTGGAAGTTCCGGCTACCTGATGAGGCCACAATGAGAAGAAAAATAGGTTTCTGGGGGCCCCCACTTTGGTCACCAATGCCTATGCTGTGTAAGTTACACAGCATAGGCGTCGGCGACTACCGTGGGGGCCCCGAGAAAGCTATTTTTCTTCTCAGTGGGACCCCATCCGGCACTTCCAGGGAGGATGGTGACGTACTATTACACAGCATAGGGACGACCACCATGGCGTGGGGCCCCAGAAACCTATTTTTCCTCTCAGTGGGGCCCCATCAGGGAGGGTGCAGAGACAGCAGAGCAGCTAATCACGCCAGGCTAGCCAGCTCTACACAGGGCAGGAGTCAGAGTCAGACAGAGGGAGCCCGGCGGAGAGCACACACTCAAACACCACCACACAGCGGGACCCGGGCCGGCACTGCAGGACAGCGGGAGGCGGGAGCCGGCAGAACATAGTCGGACTGACAGGAGGAGGACACAGACTCATGGACACCCACTCTCTACTACTGCTTTACTCACAGGAGCCGGCAGCCAGAGAGAGAGAGCAGAGCAGCGCTGCGTAGGAGCGAGCGGGAGCAGCAGGGAGAGCAGAGCGAACAGAGCTATTAGCCAGCAGCCAGAAAGCAGAGGGCGTCACGCGGCAAGGTCCTGGGGGTGAGTCATCACTGAGTCATTGGAGCCAGAGCCAGCCAGCGTCCGCCTGACACCGCGTCAGAGCGGGACTCAGAGGGGGTATGCTATGTTATAATGTGCATGCGCATCCCTGCAAATGCTGGGATGCGTTTTTAAAGGGCCCACGGCATTTAAAGGGGCAGTATTTTAAAAGGGCCCCAGCAACCCCTCAGGGCCTAGCGGGCATTTACCCGCTACCCCGCCAGGCCAGTCCAAGCCTGTTGGTGTACTCAGGAGAAATTGCACAAAATGTTTGGTCCATTTTCTACTTTTATCCTTGTGAAACTGAAAAATTTGGGGCTAAAGCAACATTTTTGTGGGAAAAAGTAAAATTTTCATTTTTTCATTCCACATTGATTTCATTCCTGTGAGACACCTAAAGGGTTCCTAGACTTCTTAAATGCGGTTTTAAGCACTTTGTGGGGTGCATTTTTTAAAATGGCGTCACTTTTGACTATTTTCTTTCACATAGGCTCCTCAAAGTCACTTCAAATGTAATGTGATTAAAAAAAAATGGTTATGTGAAATCTGTTGGAAAAATTAGAAATTGCTGATAAATAGTCTTTTAGCTCTTATACCTTCTTAAAAAGTTTTTAAAAAATTATGCTGATGTAAAGTAGACATGTAGTAAATGTTATTTATTAACTATTTTGTGCTATATACAGTGGCATATAAAATTATTGTCAAAATTATTGTTAGTGTGAACAGTTAAGGAAGTTGAAGATGAAATGAAAAGGCCTAAAGTTAAAGATGACACATTTCCTTTGTATTTTAGGCAAAAAAGTACAATGTCATGTTTTACTTTTTAAAAATTACAAAAAGGAAAACAGGCCAATGTAAAAGTTTGCTTGCATGCACTGCTATTTTGAAATTTAGCCACAGATTTCCAATGATGTTCAGATCAGAAGACTATGAGGGCCATTGTAAACCCTTCAGCTTGCGCCTTTAGAGATGGTCTATTGTGGATTTTGACATGTGTCTAGAATAATCATCCATTTGTAGAAGCCATCCTCTTTTCAACGTCATCTTTTTTACAGATGGTGTTATATTTGCATCAAGAAATTGTTAAAATTTCATTGAATCCATTCTTCCCTCTATCTGCAAAATGTTCCTGTGCCATTGGCTACAACACAACCCAAATTCATGATTGATCCACCCCTAAGCTTAATGTTTGATGAGATGTTCTTTTCCTGAAATTCTGTGCCTTTTTTTCTCTGCACATATCTTGATCATTGTGGCCAAAGAGTTCTATTTCAACCTCATTGGTCCACAGGACTTGTTTTGAAAATGCATGAGGCTTGTTTAGATATTGTTTTGCATACTTCTGATGATTAATATTTTGGTGAGGGGCAGGAGAGGTTTTCTTCTGATGACTCTCCCATAAAGGCCATGTTTGTGCAGGTGTCTCTGAACTGTAGAGCAATGTGCAACGACTCTAGCATCTGCTAAATCTTTCTGAAGGTCTTTTGCAGTCAAGTGTGGGTTCTGATTTGCCTTTCTAGTAATCATACAAGCAACTCTCACTTGAACACTGAAAATTAGCTTGGACTTCCAGACCTTATCTTGAACTCTACTGTTCCTGTTAACTGCCATTTCTTAATTATATTTCAAACTGAAGAAAGGACAACTGGAAAACACTTTGCTATCTTCTTATGGCTATTTGTGGGCCCCTAACATTTTCATTTTCAGAGTGCTAGACAGCTTCTTAGAAGAACCCATGGCTGCTGTTTTTGCACAAGGTTAGAGGAGGCTGGGTTTTTATAAAGCAAGCTGGGAAAGTTGCATCACCTGGCCTTTCATAACGATGATGGTGAACAAGCCATTACCCTAACAGGCTAATTAAGGTCTGTAACCTTGGTCAAAGTTATCTGAGCACACAAAAAGGTGTCTAAACCTTTGCACTTACCTATTTTCCTGTCTGTAATTTTTAAAATGTAAAAAATGACAATATAATTTTTTTTTGCCTAAAATGCAAAGGAAATGTGTCATATTTAACTTCAGACCTTTTAGAGATCATTTTATCTTCAACTTGCTTAATTGTTCACAAAAACAGTAATTTTGACCAGAGGTGTCTAAACTTTTACATAACACGGTAACTATCTGATTTAAAGGCACAACATTTTAAAGTTTACCACTACCATAAAGTACAAAGTGTCGTGAAAAAATAGTCTCAAAATCACTGGGATACGTTGAAGTGTTTCAGAGTTATTACCACATAAAGTGACGTTAGTCAGAATTGTAAAATATGGCTTGGTCAGGAAGGTGAAAATAGGCTGGGGGGGTGAATGGGTTAAAGGAAACCTTAATTCAGAAATACTGTGCAATTTACGGGCACTATATTTTATTACAGTAGATAATCTATAGGTTTATGGGAAAAATCATGTTCACCTGGTAATTTATCCACTGAAATTCCTGCTCATTTTAGGCTTAACAGTCAAGGGTTTAGACCTAATCAGTAGTTGACATCCTTCTCTATAGAACTGTGTACAGCTAAACAGGGGTTGGCCAAAATAATGGAAACACCTAACGTTTTGGCATCATAATCTTCGAACATGTTCTAAACATGCAAACCGTGACATATGGTAATGTTTTGTAGTTGATTATTTGTGTTATGTGATATGTGTATGTAAATTAACTGTTTGTTTTGCAGAATTGTAAGAACATTGATGAGAACCTGATACCAATAGCAGACCTCTCGGATTTTCAAAGAGGCCAAATTGTTGGTGCTCGTATGGCAGGCGCTAGTGTAACAGAAAGTGCCCGAATGCTTGGCGTGTCAAGAGGTACTGTCTCCAAAGTAATGACTGCGTCTGAAAGAGAAGGAAAAACGTTCGTAGCAAAGCACAGGTCCGGCCGAAAGTCGAAGTTGACTGAGAGAGACCGTCGGACTCTAAAGCGAATTGTGAGAGAGGATCGCAAGACCACGGCTCTGAAAATCACTGCTGAGTTCAATGAGCACCTACAGAACCCAGTTTCCACGAAAACTGTTCGTCGGGAGCTGCAAAAATCTGGGATTCCACGGAAGAGCTGCAATTAGAAAACCACTGCTCTCAATGACAAATGTTTCCAAGCGTTTAGAGTGGTGTAGAAACCTCCAGAATTGGTCCCTCGAGCAGTGGAAACGTGATATTCTCAGACGAATCATCGTTTACCCTATTTCTGACCTCTGGCCAAGTGTACGTTTGGAGACAGCCGAAAGAAGCATTCCATCCAGACTGCCTTCTCCCAACTGTAAAACATGGCAGAAGTTCTGTGATGACCTGGGGTGCTAGTTCGTGGAGACGCGCTGGGCCAATGATATCCCTTCATGGAAGAATTAACAGCCAAGATTATTTAGACATTTTGGGAGACCAAGTGCATCCTATGGTTCAAGCACTGTTCCCGGAGGGGAACGCCATCTTTCAGGATGATAATGCACCAATTCATACAGCTAGAATCGTTAAAGCATGGCACGAGGAACATTCTAATGAAGCTGAGCATCTCATCTGGCCCCCACAATCCCCAGACCTCAACATTATTGAGCATTTATGGTCGATTTTAGAGATTCAAGATAGACGTTGATTTCCGCGGCCATCGTCGCTCAAAGAACTGGAGGGTGTTTTAACTGAAGAATGGGCTAAATTTCCTTTGGAAACAATTCACACCTTGTATGAATCCATACCTCGGAGAATTGAGGCTGTAATCGCCGCAAAAGGTGGACCTACACCATATTAAACTAACTTTTGTTGATGTTTCCAGGTGTTTCCATTATTTTGTCCAATCCCTGTAGCTGTCCATCTCCGATACGAACCACCTGCCTTACTGATAAGACCAATATGAGAAGGGATTTCAGTGTGTAAAAATAAAATATGTTGGTATTTGTGCCACAAATCTATAAACTAATCTACTCAGCATTTCCTGCCCTATTACAATGCTGCTATCCATGATAGGATTGCATGTTCATAACAGTTCCTTTTAAAGGTTTAGAATTGCAGGTACCATCTGTATAATAACTATTAGTTGATTGGCATCATACCCACTGTACAGTTTGTGCATTGTGCTGTAGATTCCAGAACTAGCCACAAATGGGTCCAAAATGGTGGAAGAATTGGCACATGAATAATACAGCAGATTTTTGGCTAAAATCTAAACCTGCTGCTCAATCAGCTCAGATAGATGAATCTAGTAGTTAGAAATGCGTAAATAAAGACTGCAGTGAAAATAATCTCCATTCTCTCTCAGCAGTGACACCCTTGGAATGGTCCGCATTGAGCCAGAAGCCAATTAACATTTGTTCACCAGGTGTCATTTTATTGGAACTATCTAGTGGATTTGCCAGCTTATCCCTTTTGTAAAGGACAATTTCACTATTTTTTTTTAAATAAACTGTGTACCATCTGTACTAACATTTCTTCCTGTCTTATGGGTAAAAGTTAAGGTATGGAGTGCTAACAAGCAATAGCTGCTCTGAGTACCATTTTGTTGCAATTCAAGGGACATTTCCCACTTTTTTTTTCTAGCAGACAAAGCCTGCACTGGGAAGTCTGAGTGTCATGATGGTGATTTTAGATTGTGGGGACAGTGATGATGATGTCTGTAAGGCGTTGTGGAATAATTAGCACTATATAAGTGAGTAAATTAAATAAATTACTTTATAAGCTACCACGTGCCATATTAAAAGGGTTGTCGACTTTATTCTAAAGAGGACCTGTCACCAGGACGAAAGTGACCGGTTTTTGCTCCTATTTTAGTCCTTTTGCTCACCTGAGTATTCCGATTTTTTTCTTTCTTAAATCTCCTATATGGTTGCAGAGATATGGGTCTTTTTATTTAGCACTGAATTTATGTTTTTTATCAAAGGTAATCTGTCACCTGAATTTGGCGGGCTATTTAAATGCCTTCTGTCCGGTCCGATGGGCGGTGTTTCCTATCCATTCCTCCTCCCCATCCTTGCCCACCGTCCGTAATATTTTCTGGAATTTGAGTAGGTGTCCGCCGTAGTCCGCGCGTGCGCAATGCAATCTTGCCTCGCGCATAATTATTATTATTATTATTATTATTATTATTATTATTATTATTATTATTATCAAAGTATGCACATTTACTCTCCCTTGCATGTATGGTTGATTATCTCATTTTTCACCCTATAATTGTTGTTTCTTTAAGTACACCTTATGATATTTCACTCCTCATTCCCAGTACTTTTAATGGTTATTGGTATCCCAGCCTTCAATACCTCACCCTCAAGATTTGAACATATGGCAGAAATAACCACTCCCTCTTGCAGAATAGGAACAGAGTCCTCAATACTTAATGGCCAAAAGTTATCTGTTACCTATGTCATAATCTCTTTCAGCTGTGCACTGGTGCCACTTCCCAGGAAATGATCCCTGTGATAAGACGACCCCAACCCCCAATTCAGACATATCCTCCTCCACAATAAAACTGCAGTACCCAGTGGAATAACTAGAGTCTGATGGGCCCCGGTGGAAGATTTGAACTGGGGTACCCTCTGATATACACAGTTGAAAACAGAAGTTTACATACACTATATAAAAAAACCCATCTACATGTGTTTTTGAACATCTGACATGAAATCAGAATAAACCTTTCTCGTTTTAGGTCAATTAGCATTAACATAAATATAAATATTTGCCAAATGCCAGAATAATGAGAGAGAGAGAATATTTTAAAGCATTTTTATTACTTACTGTAGAGTTAAACGTTTACATACACTAAGATTACTTTGCCTTTAAACAATTTTGAAATGTCCATATAATGATGGCATGTGTTTGGAAGCTTCTGACGGTGATGTGAAGGAAAGCTGTGTTTTTACTGCAAAGATCCCAGACATTGGAAAAAGGACTGCCCCTCCTGCCCACCGAATAAGGCTGGTTTCACACTTGCGTTTTTTTGCGCAAAAAAAGCATACATTTTTTTCCTATACTTTACATGGGTGCGCATACACATGCGTTTGTACGCGTTTGTATGCGCATGCGTTTTTTTATAGTGTGCGCTCGGGCGCACAAAATGCATCCTGTTGCATTTTTTGTGCGTCCGACTTGTCCCAAAAAAATGCATGCGCACGCAATGTGCACAAAATTCACCCAAACCACCATTATAGTCTAATGGTGCACTGACGTGCGCATGGTAATGCGCACGTCAGCGCTAAAAAAGCATGCGTTTTTTTTAGAAAACCATGCGCAAAACCCCCAAAAAACGCATGATGCATTTTTTATGTGCGTTTGCACTGCGCACGGTGCGCAGCGCGAAAAAACGCAAGTGTGAAAGTAGCCTAACAAGCAGCTGAGTCTGGGTGATTGTCTTGGAGGTACCTTTTTCCTCATTTTCAAAAGTATTGCTTCTAGTGGAACTTAGTTGTGGGAGTTGCTGCACGCTCACTGCTGCTTTCATAGACTGCGGGTCATCCATGAACTTTATTGACTCTAACTTAGTGACCAAGTGTAAGTTAGGGAGAGTTAGGCTGGAGACTCCTATTCATGTTGTTGCCAATGACAAAACACCACTGTCTAAAAATGTCATCAAATTTGTTTCAGAGGAGTTTCTCCTTAATGTGGGTTCCTTGCACCAAGAAAGTATTTCATGTTTCGTTCTGGAAAATCTGCCTGCGGGACTGGTGTTGGGGTTCCTCTTGTTAGTTACATAGTCCTGTGATAGACTGGCAATCTCGGGATATTGTTAAATGGGATCCTAATTGCAGTAGAAGTTGCCTTACTACTGTTCTTCTGTCATCCGTTAATCTGGAAGGTATTCTGGAGTACCTGAAAGATTTTGAGGATGTTTTTTCCGAAAAGGAGGTCGAGGTCTTACCACCATACCTCCCTTTTGATTGTACTATCAATCTGATTCCGGGTACTAAATTGCCCAAGGCCCATCTGTACAACCTCTCTGGCCCGGACCAAACCTCTATGAACGAGTATATTTCTGAAAGCCTTCGTAAAGGCATATCTGTCCCTCTGTCGCTCCTGTGGCGGCTGGGTTCTTTTTTATAAAAAAAAAAAAAAGATTGGGGTTTGCACCTGTGTCTCGATTTTTGAGAATTGAATAAGATCACAGTGAGAAATACCTACCCCCTCCCGCTCATCCCTGATTTATGCAACCAATTGTCAGGGGCCAAGTTGCTTTCTAAATTGGACCACAGGGGGGCATATAATCTTGTCCATATTTGGGAGGGGGATGAGTGGAAAACATCATTTCTCACTTCTGAACGGTTATTTGAGAATTTGGTTATGCCCTTTGGTCTCACCAATGCGCCAGCTGTTTTTCAGAATTTCAGTAATCAAGTATTTTCTGATTATATTGGGTGCTTTATGGTGGTGTATTTGGATGATATCCTCGTGTTCTCATCTAACAAACAGGTTCACATGGATCATTTATGTGCGGTTCTCCAGAGGTTACGGGAGAACTCCCTTTTTGCTAAACCTGAAAAATACACATTTTTGTGTCCAAGAATTGTCCTTTCTGGGGTTCAATCTGTCTGACAAGGGGTTTTATATGGACCCTGGGTAGGTACGAGCCATTGTGAATTGGGTGCAACCCAGAGACTTAAAGGGTCTTCAATGTTTTTTGGGGTTTGTAAACTATTATAGGAAATTTATTAAGAGGTTTTCACAGGTGGTCAAGCCCAGCGTCGGACTGGAACACCTTGGGCCCACCAGAGAAAATCATTCTTGGGGTCCACTATGTAGCTGCATAGAGTTAAATACCAGACCACCAATTGTGCGGTAAAACACACTAATATCCGGGTATAATATAAGGTTGTACATGTCTTAATTATGTAGCAGGAGTTGGGGTAGCCCCCTCATAGAATATAAAGCAGCCCCCTCATAGAATATAATGCAGCCATCTCATAGAATATAATACTGCCCCCCTCATAGGGTATAATGATAGGGTATAATGCACCCCCTCATAGGGTATAATGCACCCCCTCATAGGGTATAATACTGCCCCCCTCATAGGGTATAATACTGCCCCCCTCATAGGGTATAATGATAGGGTATAATGCACCCCCTCATAGGGTATAATACTGCCCCCCTCATAGGGTATAATACTGCCCCCTCATAGGGTATAATGATAGGGTATAATGCACCCCCTCATAGGGAATAATGCACCTCCTCATAGGGTATAATACTGCCCCCCTCATAGGGTATAATACTGCCCCCCTCATAGGGAATAATGCACCCCCTCATAGGGTATAATGCACCCCCTCATAGGGTATAATGCACCCCCACATAGGGTATAATACTGCCCCCCTCATAGGGTATAATACTGCCCCCCTCATAGGGTATAATACTGCCCCCCTCATAGGGAATAATGCACCCCCTCATAGGGAATAATGCACCCCCTCATAGGGTATAATGCTGCCCCCTCATAGGGTATAATACTGCCCCCCTCATAGGGTATAATACTGCCCCCCTCATAGGGAATAATGCTGCCCTCCTCATAGGGTATAATGCTGCCTCCTCATAGGGTATAATGCTGCCTCCTCATAGGGTATAATGCTGCCTCCCCATAGGGTATAATGCTGCCCCCTCATAGGGTATAATACTGCCCCCCTCATAGGGAATAATGCACCCCCTCATAGGGAATAATGCTATATAGATATATAGAGTTAGATAGATATAGATAGAAAGATAGATGTAGAAATAGATAGATATAGAGATAGATAGTAGATAATGGATAGAAAGTAGATAATGGATAGATATAGATAGAAAGATTCATAGAGATAGATAGAGATAGATATAAAGATAGATATAGAAAGAAATATAGATAGATAGATCGATAGGTAGATAGATATAGAGATAGATAGATAATGGATAGATAGATAGATAGATAGATAGCTATAGATAGAAAGATATAGAGATATATAGATAGAGATAGATAATAGATAGAGATAGATAATAGACAGAGATATACAGATATAATAATAATAATAATATAGACATATATAGATAGATATAGAGATAAATATATATAGATAGATGGCTATAAATAAAAATAGATATAGAGATATATATAGAGATAGATAGATATAGAGATAATAGATATAGAGATAGATAGATATAGAGACAGATAGATATAGAAAGATAGATATAGAGATATATATAGAGATAATAGCTAGATATAGAGATATGTATAGAGATAGATAGATATAGAGTTAGAAAGATAGATAGATATAGAGAGATATAGAGATAGATAGAGATAGATAGATAGATGGATAGATAGATATAGATAATAGAGATAATAGATAGATATAATAGATAGATATAGAGATAGATATAGAGATAGATGGATAGATCAATAGATAGATAAAGAGAGAGAGATAGAGATAGATAGATAATGAGATATAGAGATAGATATAGAGATATGGTGTTAGATAGAAAGATAGATATAGAGATAGATAGATAGATAGATAGATAGATATGGATATAGAGATAGATATGGATATAGAGATAACAGATAGATATAGAGATAGATAGATATAGAGATAGATATAGAGATAATATATAGATAGATATAGAGATAATATATAGATAGCTATAGAGAGAGAGATATAGAGATAGATATAGAGAGAAACAGATATAGAGATAGATATAGAGATAGATAGGTAGATAGATATAGAGATAATAGATAGATATAGAGATAGATAGATAGATAGATAGATATAGATATAGATATAAAGATAGATAGAGAGAGCGGTAGATATAGAGAGAGATAGATATAGAGAGAGATAGATACAGAGATCGATAAATAGATAGAGAGATAGATATAGATAATAGATAGAGATAGATAGATAAAGATAGATAATAAATATAGAGATAACAGATAGATATAGAGATAGAGTAAGACAGAAAGATATAGAGATAGGTAGATATAGATAATAGAGATAGCTAGATAGATAGACATAATAGATAGATATAGATATAGAGATAGGTAGAAAGACAGATATAGAGATAGATGTAGCGATAGAAAGATAGATATAGAGATAGAGCGATAGATAGAGATAGATATAGATAATAGATAGAGATAAATAGATAGATAGATAGATAGAGAAAGATAGATATAGAGATAGAAAGATAGATAGATATACAGAGAGATAGATATAGAGATAGAGATAAATAGATAGATAGATATAGAGAGAGATATAGAGAGAAATAGATATAGATATAGAGATAATAGATATATATAGAGATAGATAGATATAGATATAGAGAGAGATAGATACAGAGAAAAGATAGAGATAAATAGATAGAGAAAGATAGATAGATATATAGATATAGAGATAGAAAGATATAGAGATAGAGCGATAGATAGATATACAGAGAGATAGATATAGAGATAGATAGAGATATATAGATAGATAGCTATAGAGATAGATATAGAGATAGATATAAAGAGAAATAGATATAGATATAGAGATAGATATATAGATATAGATATAAAGATAGATATAGAGATAGATATAGAGATAGAGCGATAGATAGCGAGAGAAATAGATATAGAGATAGATAGATACAGAGAAAAGATATAGAGATAGATAACGGATAGATAAATAGATAGATAGGTATAGAGATAGATAGATATAGATATTAGATAGAGATATATATAGATAAAGATAGATAGATATAGATGGTAGCTCGATAGATAATAAATATAGAGATAATAGATATAGAGATAGATAGAGTAAGATAGATATAGAGATAGATAGATAGACATAATAGATAGATATAGAGATATATATAGAAAGATATAGAGATAGATAGATATAGAGATAGATGTAGAGATAGAAAGATAGATATAAAGATAGAGCGATAGATATAGAAATAGATAGATATAGATAATAGATAGAGATAGAAAGATAGATAGATATAAGAGAGATAGATAGATAGATAGATAGAGAGAGACAAATAGAGAGAGCGAGAGAGATATAAACAAAAAAAACAATCCACAATACTCACCTCTCCTCCTCGCTCCCACGCTGATCCCGGCTTCAGTGTCAGGAGCTGCCCCCTCTGCCAGACACACAGCGGGTGCACGATGTAGTGACGTCATCGCGCACTGGCTGTGAGCCAGGAGCAGAGAGGACTGAGGGCGGCGCCGGCCCTGATTTACAGCTGTAGTCTGCAGAGCGGCTTACTGGGCTGGGGGCGGGGCCTCTGGGGGTGGAGACTGTGAAATGATATTCACTGCTTCGCAGTGAATATTCATTTCTCTTTAGCAGTGGGGACAGGGGCTCCTGCCTCCTGACACCCGCTGCTGCTCCGCTGGCAGGGGCCCCCATAGCAGCTGCATGGTGTGCGACACACCACTGGCTGGGGGCCCCTGGAGCAGCTGGGGCCCTAGGCAACTGCTGGCCCTGTATGCCAGCAGGTGCCAGGGCCCACCAGATGCCAGGGCCCACCGGAGAATCCACCGGTTCTCCGGTGGGCCAGTCCGACGCTGGTCAAGCCCCTCACTGATCTGACTCGTAAGGGGGCTGATATCGAAAACTGGTCAGCTCCGGCTATGGAGGCGTTTGCTTAATTAAAGAAATGCTTTATGTCTGCCCCTGTTTTGGTCCAGCCTGATTTGTCTAAACCGTTCATTGTTGAGGTGGACTCATCGGAGGTGGGAGTGGGGGCGGTGTTGTCCCAAGGACCCGCCACTTTGACTAACCTGAGGCCATGTGCCTTCTTCTCGAAAAAATTCTCTCCTGCTGAGAGAAATTACAATGTTGGGAATCCGGAGCTTTTAGTTATTAAGTTGGCCTTTGAAGAATGGAGGCACTTTTTGCAGGAGGCTGTTTATCAGATCACAGTGATTACGGACCATAAGTATCTGTCTTATATTGAGCCGGCCAAACATTTGACTCCTAGACAGGCGAGGTGGTCGCGTTTTTTTCACGCTTTCTTTTTTCGATCACCTTTCGGCCTGGTTTCAAGAATATCAAGGCGGATGCCTTATCTCACAGCTTGAATCCGATATCACCTCCCGAACCTCCTTCCTCCATTCTTCAGCATGGGGTGATCATTGCTGGGGTGTCCTCAGAGTTGGAGTGGGAGATTCATGAGGCTCATTCCCTTGATCCTCTGTCATTGCCTGACAATAAGCTCTTTGTCCCAGTTCTGCACTGGTTGAGGGTGCTTCAGGAGTTTCATGTATCTGCTCTTAGTGGGCATCCTGGAATCTCTGCCACTCAAAGCTATTTGCTAGGCTGTTTTGGTGGTCCTCTATGGCCTTTGATGTTGCCATGTTTGTGTCTGCTTGTGATACTTGTACCCGTGCTAAGAGATCCCATAACAGGCCAGTCGGGGAATTGGTGCCATTGCCAATTCTGGATAGACCTTGGACTCATTTGTCCATTGACTTTATCACTGATCTCCCTCCTTCCAATGGCAAAACTGTGGTCTGGGTGGTGGTGGATAAATTCAGTAAACAGGCACATTTTGTGCCTTTGGCGGGACTGCCTAATGCTGAGACTCTTTCTAGGTTGTTTGTTGAGCACATGGTGCAATTGTATGGGGTGCCTGTGAATGTGGTTTCAGATAGGGGGGTACAATTTGTGTCCAAATTCTGGAGGGCTTTTTGTAAAAGGTGTGATATTACTTCTCCTCAGCCTATCATCCCCAAACCAATGGTCAGACGGAGAGGACCAATCAGTCCCTTGAACAAATTTTGCGGTGTATTGCCACGTGCCAGCAGGATGATTGCAGTTGTTTGTTACCAGTGGCTGAGTTTGCCTTTAACAATCGTAATAATCAGTCCATAGGTACCTCTCCGTTCTTTTGTAATTATGGCTTTCTTCCCCATTTTGGTGAGTTTTCCAGGTTGGAATCAGGGTGTCCTGGAGCTCATTCGGCCATTCATCGGCTAAGGGAGGTATGGAGGGAGGTCCAGAGGAACATTGGCGAAGCTCAGGGCAAGCATAAACAGTTTGCGGATAAGCGACGATCTACAGGACCCATGTTCCTGGAGGGAGATAAGGTATGGTTGTCTACCAAGAACATTTGGCTGAAAGTTCCTTCCAACCGTTGCTAATTCTCTGGCTTGTCCCTGACGGTTAATTTGCTTATTCCTTTGGTACTGTGCTGCAGTCTAGGATTTGACCTGGCTAGTTTGACTACTCTGGTGCCACCTGTGGCAGTCTTGTTGCTGCACTGCAGGTCAACTCTGTGTAGGTGCAGTCCTGCTTCCACTCTACTGCCATCTTGTGGAGCCTGCACCTACCTACATCGCAGCAGCATGATCCCTGCATCAGTTACACCAGTTTTGTCAGGAGGAATGCGCTCAAATTCCGACCAACTATTGTGAGAAGCTTGTGGAAGGATATGCCAAAGGTTTGACCCAAGTCATTCAGGTTAAGGCCAATGTTAGCAAATACTAATGAAATGTATGTAAACTTTTGACTTTGCAGTAATGAGTAAAAATGGCTTAAAACATTCCCTCTCTCATTATTCTGGCATTTGGCAAATATTAGTAAGTATGGTAATCCTAATTGACATAAAACGGGAAAGGTTTATTCTGATTTCATGTCAGATATTGAGAAAAAAACATGCATATGTGTCTTTTTATATACAGTGTATGTAAACTTCTGGTTTCACCTTTATATACACTCTTACTTACCTTCCCATGTATCCAACGGTGTCCACTTCTGAAGTCAGCAACTGATTTCAGCGTGAGACAGGAGTGCAGGATGTCAATGCCCAGCCACATGCAAGCCAACGTCAATTGCTGGCCTCTGATTGGCCGGCAGTATGTATTGTGGTGCACAGACTCTGTAAGTTCATGCGCTGCACAACACATTCAGCTGAAGTAGGGGCTAGCATTGGTGAGCCCCTCACCCGCCGGGTTGCAGCAGCGACCGGTGTGACCACGGACATTCCAATACTGTGCCCAGGCCGTGTCGCAGCAGCGACTGGTGTGCATTCCAATACTGCACAGACCTTCTCAAAGTCCATTAGGAAGTCGAAAGCCAACACCAGTTAACCCAGGAATTGCACATCCTGAACCGCGAACAGATATTTATCAGGAATCATTGACAACCATGTGCAATTGTCCCAGCTTAACATTCAGCTGTCCTTACTCCAGACCTTGAAACGCAAACGTAAATACCCAGCCACCCAATCACAGGCCCAAACACTAAACGAGCACATTTCCTTACTGCTTGCCCTGGAAATATTGTTGTTTAGGCTTGTGGACACTGAGGATTTCTGCAACCTCAATATGGCAGCCGTCCTTCGGTACTTGCCCCTATTTTGCCATACCTCGCCTTACACCAGCATATGTTCCATAATATCGCCCATGCTCTGACCAACGCAGTTACTGGGAAAGTCCACTTATTGGCCGACATGTGTACAAGTGCTTGGGGCCAGAGATGCTACATTTCTATGATGGCACACTGGGTGAACCTTGTGCATGCTGGGATGGAGTTGAACCCTGGGACAGCACACGTGCTACCAACATTGAGGATTGCTGACTCTAGTTCCATCAGGGCTTCTTCCTCCACCTCCAACACGAGTTCCTGCACACCCTTCTTTGCTTCATGCTCCATCTCCGGATTGTCATCTCAGAGCACGTCGTCCATATCAGTCGCATGCTGGAAGCACTGTAGGACTGCAACGGTGAAGTGGCAATAGGCTCTGCTGAAACTAATTTGCTTAGGTGACAAATATCACACCGCTGCAGAGTTGTTGGAAGGTATAACAGACTAGACAGATCTGTGGCTCTTGCCGCTGAACCTACAGCCAGACCTGGTGGTGTGTGATAATGGCCATAACCTGATGCCCAACTTAGTGGTTCAGCAATTTCTGAAAACCAACCCAGATTTGCCTGAACTACTTGTGAAGGTACGCCACGTGTGTGCCCATTTTCACTCATGTGCTACAGCTGCTTTCGATCAGGCAGTGCTGCAGCAGTGCTTACATGTGTCAGCTAATCGATTGGTGTGCGACTTGACCATGCAATGGAACTCCACATTACATATGCTGGCAATGCTTTGTGAGCAGCAGAGGACAGTAGTTGAAAACAGGCTACAATATGTCGTCGATATTCCACAACATGCCCGTCGGTATTCCAGTCAACCTCCTCATATAACGACTGATGAGCAGGTTGAATGTCTGACATCTGAGGTTTTACAAAACTTTGAGGAATCAACTAAGATGGTGAGCGGCAATGATGCCATAATCAGTGTAGCCATATCGCTTCTGTGTCAACTCAAACGCTCATTGCTCACAATGAAAGAGGAAGCTTTGCATGTGGATGTGCTGGAGATGGACGAAGAAAGTACACAGGGTGATACTACCCAGCACAGCATCATCTCATCTTCTCAGAGTGGATTGGATGATAATGAGGAGGCTTAGGAAGAAGAACAGGAGATGGCTGCCTGCATTACAGAAGGTACTACCCAAACCAGCTTCATACATCTGTTCAGCATGGATGGGCAGAAGAGGAGGAGGAGATGGAGAGTCTCTTACTTGTTGGGAGCCTGGCAGACATGGCTGACTTTATGTCCCGCTGCCTTTCCTGTGACCCTCATGTTATACGCATTTTGTCTAATACTGATTTCGGGCTATTCAACCTTCTCGACCCATGCTACAAGGATAACTTTCAATCTCTCCTTCCTGCAGTGGAAAAGGCTAGCAAAATGGTGCATTACCAGAAGGCCCTAGTTGAACAAATAGTACAAAAATCTGACAACGCTGGGGTCAGAGGTCATAGTTCCTTGGGCAATCAAGGCGGAGAGATAAGAGCGACACACACCATGCCCAACAGAGGCAGGGGAATACTGTCAAAGGTCTGCAACAGTTTCATTGTACCCTTCCAGTGTCCAGGCCCTGATGTCTGACAAGGAGGGAAAAGTTTTGGAAGATGGTGAAGGAGTACCTAGCCAACCATGCCAACGTCCTCCATGATTCCTCTGTGCTGTACAACTAGTGGGTGTCCAAGCTGGACACGTGGCATCTTGGAGGTTCTGGCCTGGTGTATTTCCTTGCACCCCTTATCACCCCAAAATGGGTATACAGTTCATGGTTTCTTTTTTTCTTGTCCTTCGCTTCCTACTCCACTACGTCATCAGGGACATCATGCAGGGGTAAATATTTTTCAGCCCTTGCACTTAGTACACAGGCTTTACCCGTCTAGAAGTCCACCTCCTTAAAAATGGGCAAAAAAATGTTTTCTGAGGCCATTGCAGTCCCTCCTTCTAATCTTTGGCAGCCCTTGCCCTAAGTGCATTGCCTTTACCAGTGTAGGAGTCAAATGCTTTAAAAATGGGAAAAAATATATTTTCTGAGGCCCTCACCTACTTGTTTTCCAGGGTGTATTGCAGTGACTCCTTCTAATTTTTGGCAGTCTTTGCACTTAGTGCATAGGCTTTATGAGTCTAGGTGTCCCACTGCATAACAATTTTAACAGAATAAGTATAAGGCCCTCCTTTACGTCTAATTCAGGATGTATCAGAGTCTCTCTTCCTTCTATTTTTTTGACAGTTCTAGCATTGTCCTCATAGGCTTTGTGAGTTTCAGAGTACCCCTTTCATAAAATAAATAGGATGTGTCTGACCATGTTACACACACCACATGCCCAGATAAGGGAGTAAAATGTTAAAATTACATTTATCGGTGGCTATCAGTGGGTATAGTTTTATTTCACCCTCTACGATGTCATAGACGACGGAGAAATACAGTGAGAAATGGCCTGGCTATTTTAATTTTGCCTTATACACAAGTCATTATGTAAGAAATAATGTTCCTAACATTTCTTCCCGTAAAATCAATTTTATCTTTGGTTTTTGGATATTTTATTGTCAGTTCGTAAAAGTGGAGTAATACTCTGACAACATTTTTCCCAGACGTGACCTTCACGTAAAACATGTGTCCAGGTGTCTGCCCTATACTGTTCCTATTCCATTTGAGTGCTGTCCATCCATGTCAGCGATTTTCCTGGTCCCCCAACCCTCCTGTTAGAGTCTACCTTAAAAATGCTTGAATTTCCCATAGACTTCCATTTTACTGGATACTCAAGTTGAACCCCTCCTGCTCAATTCAAGGACCGAGCACTCTAGCATTTTAGTGCTCGATCATCAATAGCTTATAGTACATTTGCTGGACTATGGTCGGGTAAAAGGATGGGATCATGGGAATAATACATTTCCACACCTACTCTAAATGCAGTTAATGCATATTTTTTTTTAAGTGTCATAGGTTAAGTGTTGTAGGTTAAGTACATTAGCAGGAATTGATTTGTTTTCAAATTGATTGTTAATGGGCCTGGCATATGGTTTAACTCCATCACCACACAGCCACAAACAATCAATTTAAAAATTGTTCTTATTTGCAGTGAAAAAATAAAGCCAGCAGTTTTTGGTCACATCGCAGTCCAAGCTCATGACAACATGAGAAAGTACCCATGGCATCTTTTTCAGGCAGATTCTGTCTGAAACCCACCAGAATAAAGCACAAAAAATATTTAAAAAAAAATGAACATGTGCACCGCAATGTCAGAATGACTTTCTACTCATATTCCCGGTCTTTTGTCACTTCTTTTTACCACTTCAGGCTTTGAAAGCTGTGAAGTGGCTAAAAATATTGACTGGTCCATTATTCTGTTGGTTTTAAATGGGAAGCTGCTACTATTTTGTATATAGAGAGTAAAAAAAGACACTGGCATCAAAGCAACCCCAAAGATGTCCAAAAAAACGTTAGAAGCAATGCTTAAGGTAAAACGTTGCCAGCATTTTCCTGAATAATCTTCCTACATCAAAAACCAGCATCTAAAAGTCTCTGTGTACATATACCTGAAAGGTAATCTGTCAGTAGGATCAACCCACTAAGTCATCTTTTTGAGGCACGAAGGTCATAGGAATCTGAAAAAAACAATAACTTGATATCTGCAATATCTGATGTATTATTCCACGTTTTTCTTATATGTAAATAAGCTGTTCCAAACTATAGTCCAGACACTGATCTGCATGAGAATTTGCCTCCAGAGATTATTTTAAATGAAAGGGGGAGTTACCAGTATGAGACAAGTAACTAACACAGAACAGGAGAACTGAGCTTAGACTTCTTACAAACACTTTAGCAGCTGCAGCTCTCACAGCTCTTCTGTATTATAATACTGACTGCCTGTGAAATGGAATCTTCCTAGGACCTGCATGCCTATATAGATGGCTTAGGAGGGATGATTCTCTTGATATAGACTGCTCGGGGGGGTGATCCTAATGAAACATTCCCTTTAATACTGAAATGGACTATTGGGGAACTCACAAAACTCTACCAAATTAAACCTTGCATCCTCAATAAATATTCACATGTGGCATATTTGTAAAAGACATCCATTCCAAACATCTAAATAGGATTTTGGGCCAAGCACATGGATTTCTGCAAGCCTTGTTTAAATGAATGGAACAGTTACAAAAATGTCTGCAACAATTCTGCCATGTGTGCAACACTCTAAGACACACATGACGTTTTCAGGCAAAACTCTCTTGTCAATGACTCTGCCAATCTAAGTAGTAATACTTTAATATTCAATGTACTTAGGTATTAGTTGCAGATTTGCAAACGTGAATTTGCTAGAAAGTAAAAATCTCATCAAAATGTTGGATATTTTCCATGCCTAAATTGACTTTCGCAGCAATTTTTGTGCAGACTTCACCCCGGTGATGACAATTCCACAATAAGATCAAGGCAAAACCGGCATGTAATAATTCACTGCAATTTTCCGGTTTGTGCTTGCAGCCTAAAGCTTTCTTTCTGACTTTTTTTGGGTGGGTTATTTTTTTGGCTTTAAAAAACACTGTAATGGCTGGGCGCCGATGGATCGCAATGGTAGTGACTGGACTGCAGAAGGCCCACATTGCTGCCATGTTGGTATTCCTGTGACGCTAAGACATAGGCTATATTTTCTTGTACTTTTGGGAGAGGAGCAACTTCTCTTTGGGCTGCACAACTTGTCTATTTAGTGTCATGATCCAGGACGGGGTTTCGCTTTGGCCCGTCCTGATCAGACTGGGGGTTAATTGTTCCGCCTCTCTCTGGCAGAGGGCGGCTATTTAATGCTCACTGGACCTAGGTCCGGTGTCAGTTATACTCCTGCCCTCGGCTGAGTTAGTTTACCTTGTGCGTATGTGTGCCTTGTGCCTGATATCTTGCTTGCTTGTTTGGTTTTGATCCGGTTCTGTCCCTGATACGAGTTCTGCCTGCCCCTCTTGTACTGCGCTACCTCTCGTGTATGACTCTCTGCTTGAGACCCGACTTCTCTCTGCTTGTCCCCTTGTTACCACGTCGCCCTCTTGTGTATGACCTTTGGCTTTGTCTGACTACCCATCTGTTTGTCCCTCCTGTGCCTAGTTTGCCCGTACTGTTGTGACCTCCGTTTTGCCTGACTCTGAGTTATTGTATAGTGTCCTGTCATATCTGAAAGCAGGATGCTAAGCTCCGCCCCCTTGCAGTCACCTGACCATAGGTCCTGTGCCAGCTTGCTAACTTCAGTGTCCGCAGGTCCTGTGCTTCTTTACTTTCCGGCTCTGACTGGACCCTGACACTAATAGTTTGAAGCACGCATTGTCACCTCTGCTGCCCTGCTCCACAGGTATCTTTTAGCACTGTTTCTGTACTCAGGACACGCGCACTGGCTCTGTGAGCGAGTGTAGTGCGCTGTCTCTGACATTATAACTGACCCATACCTTTTTTTTTTCTCTGCTCCCTTTCTCCTGTGTATGTGATGGATCCTATGCACGGTCTTTCTGAGCAGGTGAGGCACCTGACTCAGATGTCTCAGAAACTCCTTGGAAAACGAGTCCTGGCTCAGTCTCAGCAGCTGATCACTGACACTGTGCAGGGGGTATTCTTATCAGGGGCTCGGGATGTTACATTAGTTTCCCCTGAGTCTCCGGTTAAGTTACCAGATACCTTTTCTGGAGATAAAAGGAAATTCAGAGTTTTCAAGGAGGGCTGTAAGCTTTTTTTTCATTGAGACCACACTCTTCTGGGGATGAAGGTCAGAGAGTGGGGGTCATTATGTCTCTGTTAAGGGGAGCCCCCCAAGCTTGGGCTTTCTCCTTTCCAACCACGGCCCCTGAGCGTATGAATGTGGATGCATTTTTTTGAAGCCCTGGGGCATATTTATGATGAGCCTGATCGAATGCATATGGCTGAGGACATGGTGATGTGTGTGCCAGGGGAAGCACTCAGCCGAGTATAACTGACACCGGACCTAGGTCCAGTGAGCATTAAATAGCCGCCCTCTGCCAGAGAGAGGTGGAACAATTAACCCCCAGTCTGATCAGGACTGGCTAAAGCGAAACCCCGTCCTGGATCATGACATTTAGCTTTCTACGGGCAGGTGTAAAACAAAGTCAAATCCAGGTCCTGCTTGACCCCCATCTATTTTGAGGTCTGTTGGCACATAGCGAGGTGAGTCACTAGAGTTAGGGCCATCCTGATTGTGTACACCTTGTCTTGGTAGGATTGTATTCTACGCTCTCTTGATCAAAATAATGTTTTCTTTACATATATTACTACTACTTATTCATTTACTGCAGAGTATCCTTTCATTGTTTTTTTTCTAAGTTTTGTAATCCAGACACTGTGTGCAAATTCTAATTCTAGCCGACCATCCCCTCCATGAATTGTTAGGTTGTGACTTGTGAGTGGTTGTTTCATCAGTATTTTGCACCTGTTTTGCCTCCCCCCTTTATCAAGAGGGGCTGCTACATCCTATTAATGCATTAGTTTTCTGACCTGTGTTGGTAAATACTGCTGCCTTTTTTTCTGCTGTTTTTAGTGTCCTTTAGTGTCCTTTACCTGTGTTTTTACAATAAAAATAGACATTAATAATACAAGGGATCAAACAATCGCACGTTCAAGTCCCCTAAGTGGACTATTAAATGCAGTGAAAAGGTAAAAAAAAGTTTTAAAAATCTGAAAAAAACATAACATTTCAAATCACCCCCCATTAAAAATAAGTAATATAAAAATTTAAAAAAAAAACATTTGTAGTATCACCGCATTCAGAAAAGTCCAATCAATCAAAATCTAAAAATAATTAACCTGATTGATACACACCGTAAACAGAAAAAATTAAAGAACGCCAAATTATGTTTTTTTTTTGGTGCATGCCTTAGCACTAAAAATGCTGTAAAAAGTGATCAAAATGTCATATCTACTCCAAAATGTATGCCAAAATTGTATCAATATAATATATCGTATATACTTGTGTATAAACCTAGATTTTCAGCACATTTTTTTGTGCAGAAAACTCCCCCCTCGGCTTATACATGAGTCATTGACCAGAAAGCCGGTCGAGGAAGGGGGAGTGGCGGAGCAGCGGCAGGAGCCGGTGGCTGTGGCACAGTGAAAGCTGCAGCCGCTGGCTTCCAGAAGACATCATACTCACCCTCCTCGCGCTGTCGCTGCATTTCCGTCCCTGCATCTTTGTCCCGGCACCGGCAGCTCTTCCTATGCTGAGCGGTCACATGGTACCACTCATTAAGGTAATGAATTAAGGAATATTCATTACCTTAATGAGTGGTACAACGTGACCGCTCGGCACAGGAGAGCTACCATGCCGGGACAATGGAGATGCAGCAACGGTGCGAGGAGGGTGAGTAGGATGGGGTGAGGGTAAGCCATGCATACAACGATGGGACAGGGGGTGAGCCATGCATACAACAATGGGACTGGGGGAGTCATGCATACAACAGGTGGAGCCACAGACACCAGGACAGGATGGAGGAAGCCATGCATAGCAGGACAGGATGCATCAGTTTGCATGCGTCAGCGTACGCATGCGTTGTTTTTCGGTGTGCGGCAGGGTCCAGTGAACGCATCATGTTGGATTTTTGGAAGCGGCAAAAATCCAGTAAATATGTGCAGTCATGCGCCTGCGGTTGAGTGCATCAAATAAACGCATTACTGTCTGTGGAAACGCATGCGTACGCAAGGACATGCGTATGCACATGCATTCTATATGCATGCATTTTTTTAATGAGTTGGTCCAGGAAGTGATTCATCTACCTGATAATTGATAGCTCTATAAAAGGAAATATGGCAAAAAGAAAAAAAAGCAAAGCAGTCAGCTTACCCCAATCTCTGTAAGTTGTATCCAATCCAACTCCACGCACGGATTCAGGCAGAACAACCAGAAAATGCAACAAAAATTTAAAAAAATCCAGCGTGGAATGAAAGGGTTAAAAAATCAAAATCTGTTGGCGCTCGATCAAGGACCGCTTTAACAAGGACATGAGAGAGCAGCTTCGGGTTCGAAGTGGTTCTTCTGCAAGGTTCAAAAAATACAAGTACCACTGGGACCTTGCCTTTCCGAGGCCTGCACTTGCTCAGTGAACGTAAGTGTATATATATTTTTTTTTTTCTTTTGACTAATGTTTAATTTTTTCCCCCACACAGAACCTGGAGCAGCACAACACAAACTTTATTTTTTCACTAATGTTTTTCTCTTTTTTTTTTCACAGAACCTGGTGCTGCACTACACAACCAGGGGCCTCCTCAGTTGAAGCGGCCCCTCATCTACCAGGCACTGAACAGACACAGTCCCAGTCATCCACCAGCTATGGCGCAACCTTGCAGGCTTCACAGGCTGTGGAAGAGGCAGCCGGTCCATCAGGTTTTCCCCTCTCCCAGTCCTCTGCCTCTGCTTTTGCTGGGTCTTCTCGTCAGTGGTAGAGGGCCTGGGAGAGGTCAGGCATGCCCTAGTTTCTTCAGTTAAGCTCGGTCTTCCAGGATGGGGTTAAGTTGATTGCTGACAGAGTGAAGAGTGGGTTCAAGGAAGTCAACAATCGCCTAGACCGCCTGGAGGAAATGTGCTATCCAGCTCCCACAGCACCGAACTATCCGCCACCACCACCGCCTCCAGTTCACTGAGCGACCATGCTGCCAAGTACTTCAACCCTGCAGCCGGCAGCATCCACCATGCTCCTGAGTACAGCACCCCTGCAGCCATCAGGATCTACGATGCTGCCCACTCCAGCACCCCTGCCCAGTCCAGCACCCCTGCCCACTACAGCACCGCTGCCCAGTCCAGCACCTTTGCCCACTACAGCACCCCTAATGCGACCCAGTACAGCAACAAGGCCCATGATTGCTACAGAGCCCAGCATTCCCACTTAGCCAAGAAAAGCAAGGTCTAAAAAAAAATCTTGGCATCAGGACCAAAACTAGGAACCAAAAAAATATATTCCCACCTTGAATCCACCACCTCCACCCTCACCTACCAATTTGTCACTTCCCTCCCTTGTGTCTCTGTCTGTTCCTCCCGATTCCCATGATTCCACTTTGTCATCTATCCCCAATGTCTCCATTGCCATCCCTGATACAATCCTTCAGTTGGTTGCCACTTCCCCTGTAGACCCTTCCCCTGTAACCCCATCCTCATCATCTACCACCCAATCCTCACAGCTCCACACCCAAGGTCCTACCCATTTCACCCTCATGTAAACCCCGAAGAAAAAATAAATCACCCCAACCTTAACCCTTTTTTTGTTAAAAATGTAGAAAATAAAATTTGAAAAATTCTTGAAAATAAAAGTTGCTGTATTTTGTTACCACTATACCTTGTTTTTTTTATTTTTATGTGCTGCCGCCGACACAAACACACTTGTTTTTTGAGTTAAAGTACAACACAAACAGAATTTTTTTGGGAGGGAAGGTACTTTATATTTAAATCAGGAAACATTAGGGGTAAATTATTACATGTACATGTTAACATCACAGGTACATTTAAGCATAACAGGTATGTAATATTTGACCTTACAGGTACATAACAGTTACAAAACATAACAGGTACATTTAACTTAGCGGCTTAAATCGTTTCATCTTGCCAGGCCACACGTCCATTATCTGAAACAAAGTAAGCGGCAAACTTATCCCTCATCTGGGCAACTTCCACTGTGGTTCTCAGCAGAGGGTGAAATTGGTAATCATGCAATGTAATAGGTTCCTCAGGTTCTAAGCTGGGTCGCTCTTTTACCATTATGTAGTTGTGCAGAAGAACACATGCTTTCACAACCTCATCAATAGTGTCAATTTTTAGGATAATGGATGTGCACAAAATGCGCTATTTCGATACCAGCAATCCAAATGGACACTCCACGGTTGTTCTTGCCCTTGTCAGTCTGTGGTTGAAATTTTTTGGTGTGATTTAAGTTTCTACTAGAGTACGGTTTAATGAGGTTGGCACACATTTGGAAGGCCTCATCACTAACAATAACAAAAGGCATTGGTGGTCCATCACTTTTGGGCAAAGGTTGTGGTGGCGGAAAATTAAAATCATTCTAATACAGACGTTGGCCCATGTCTGAGTTTTTGAACATCTGCGAGTCATTGCCTCATCTGAAAGAGCCAATGTCCATGGCAATGAATTTACAATCGGCATCCGCAATAGCCATTAGAACTATGGAAAAATATTATTTATAATTGAAGTACTCTGTTCCTCTTCCAGCTGGTTTCATAATCCTAATGTGTTTGCCGTCCACAGCCCCCACACCATTAGGAAAATTGCAAATTTACTGGAATTTGGAAGTATTTTCAATCCAGACTTCACTTGTGGGTTGGGTGAGGAATTCTTGCTGCAGAATGCCAACTAAAGCACAAGTGTGTACAATAATCCCAGAAAGGGTGGATACCCCAATCCAGAATTGGAAATGTAATGAGGACAATGTCTCTACAGTAGCCAGGAATCTGCTGAAAAGAAAATGAAAAACAAAAATCAGTACACTGCTTAGGGTTAGGGATAGGGTTAGGGACAGGATTAGGGATAGGGTAGGGTGACCCTTGGGTGACCAAGAGATGTTCCTCAGCAGGAATTGCTCACCAGAGCTGTGTGTCCTGCCTGGCGATGGATCCATGGACATGTAGCAGCAACTCATGGAAGCTCTGTTGCGACATCCTCGTGTAGTCAAAAAACTTCTCCGGGTTATGCTGCAGCTCGGTGTACAAGGAGAGGTAGGCTCCACGGCTTTCTCGGAGTTCAAGGATGGGGTGTTGCCCATAGCGACTATGACGTCTTCTCAGTCTTTCTCTTCTTCTGTGTTCTTGACAAGTAAAAGCAAAGGCAGCAGCCAACTTCAATTGTAAATCCAGATCTTCTAGGAAGCTGTCCAGGTCAAGATCCACCTTGCAGGTATATACAGCAGCCAAAGACAAGGATTTACTCCGTGCACTGTGTCTATATATATATAGAAATCCCATGAGACACGCCTACTGGGTGTCTGATGTCAAGGAAAAGCTACTGGAAAAAATTGGAAATTTCTAACGCATGCGCATAAAAATTGCAAACGCCTGCAAAAACGCATACTCACACATGTAAACGCTGCGTTTTTTGACATCACAATGATGCGGATAAAAACGCTGCATAAACATGCGTTTGCATGCATTTTTGCATGCATTTGGGAATGCAGATGATACGCTGCGGACTCAACTGCAAATCTGAACCTAGCCTAACAAAGACGAAGATCGCAACGCATTGCTATGACTGGCCAGCGGCTCTCCTGAACCGAGCGCATCATCGTGTATTTCTATGTAGCTGTCACGCTCGGCTTAGGAAAGCCACTGGCCGTCATCCCTGTTATATGGCTGACTGAGTGCACCCGAACACTCTCAGCATTTTCACCAGGTGAAAATGGCTAACAGGATCCCATTCATGTAATGTACACATGCATCAGGTCTTCTACGTAAAATCTTTCCATATTTACTTTTTGCTCTGTCTGGTAGAGTGTGCTCCGTAAGGCATTTCAAAAGGGGTGGTCTTGACCAGAGAACCTCTTCAACATAAGATGGGAGGTGGGGAGGAGGTTGGCATATAAAAAGAGACATGATGGTAATATGTGATCACAGACTTCAGCACTTATCAGTTTGGTGCACATCAGAGCTGCGCTCAGCTCGGTGAAATTGTTCCTATAGAAACAGCCTTAAGACTGGATTTGCTTTTGTGGAGGAGGATTTTTTCTCATGTTAATTTTCATTCTGCTTTATTTTCTCTTGGCCACCGAACAGCAAATTAGATTCTGCTTGTTAGAATGGAAACTTAGAATGAATCTCTCAGCAAATAACAGTCTCCGCTCCATTGTCTCTGGTAACATGTTGGTTAATCAAAATCATTGACAGACGTTTTGTACCTTTTCGCTGTCAAACTACAGAGCTGGTTTTCATTCATTGTACAGCCTAATAATAATCTCCACCCTGGAATGACTACTGTCGATAGAAAAGCTAACCAGTAAGTACCCCACCAATTTAATACGCAATCACATTAAAATGTCAAAATTGTTATATACATCAGACTTAAAAAGTCTACACGCCCCTGTTAAAATGCCAAATTTCTGTCATGTAAAGAAAATCAATGCTGGTAAAAAAAATGTGCCCACAGCCGTAAGTGAAATCATGGTGCAGGCTGAACCAATTAAGTATATAAGAGTTTAAAACAGCCGCACTCAATATTATTTTTTTGCAAGAAAATTCTTTAATAATGGTGAAGAAAAATAACACCGCCAAAATAGTGCATGGTAAAAAGAATACACAGCAGATGCATTGTTTGTGACATTTCGACCAATGAAGGTCTTTTTCAAACCACGCTAGAAGACAAACAAAAATACAAATATGAAAACATGTAAATCCACCAAAGGAAAATATATACAAAAACATGGCGTTTCACATAGATAATGTAGGTGTACAGACAATGGAACAAATCCGTAATTTTAAGCAATAAGTCGACATTCTGCTTGCAAGTACCGTATATACTCGTGTATAAGCCGAGATTTTCAGCCCATTTTTTGGGGCTGAAAGTCCCCCTCTCGGCTTATACGCGAGTCATATATGGGGGTTGGTGGGGAGGGGGAGTGGGGGGTGTCAGAGACCATACTTCCCCCTCCTGGTACGGTCTCTGCAGCCCCCCTGCTTACCCCATGATCTCAGTGTCCCAGCTGTTCCTGCATTCAGCGGTCACATGGTACCGCTCATTAAACTCATGAATATGCACATATTTAATGAGCGGTACCACGTGATCGCTGAATGCAGGAACAGCCTGGGACGCCGACTTCATGCTGGAAGCAGGGGATGAAGAGACCGGGCGCCAGGAGGGGGGTGGTGAATATGATGGGGGAGCAGAGAAATACTTACCACTCCCCGTTCCATCGCTGTCTCCGGGTCCACTGGCTGTGACATTTAGCGGAGGGCATGATGACGTAGTCAGTGCGCGCCCTCTGCTAACGTCACTGCACAGGACCCAGTAGACAGCGATGGAACCGGGAACGGTAAATATAGCCAGTGCCCGTGGCCTGAGTCAGCGGCTACACTGGCACCTGGCCCCCAGGTGAGTATGGCTTTTTTTTTTTTATAGCAGCAGCGGCAGCAGCATATGGAGGGTATTTTATGTATGGAGCTTCTACTTGGGCCATCATTAATCCGTGTGCATCATATGGGGGTATTTATGTATGGAGCGTCTATTTGGGCCACCATTAACCCTTGTGCAGCAATATATGGGGGTATTTATCCTTGGAGCATCTTGTTGGGCCACCATTAACCCTTTTGCAGCATTTTATAGGGGTATTTATCTATGGAGCATCTTTTTGGACCACCATTAACCCTTGTGCAGCACTACCCTCGACTTATACATGAGTCAATAAGTTTTCCAATTTTTTTGTGGCAAAATTAGGGGGGTCAGCTTATACACGAGTATATACGGTAAATAAGACAGAAAAAAGAAACAAAAACACAAAAAAACACAAACTATGTACAGTATTCATTAAAAACAATGAGCTCTTCTATATGAGTTGGTGAACAAAAGAGCAATAAAATATAGCAGACATATGTCATAAAATAGGGGACTGACCTATATAGGTCTTGACTGTCTCATGTAACAGTGCACACAAACAGAATTAAGAGATAATGTTGGAAGCTTTAAGCTGAGAGAAAAAAAAGGAAATGTGTTTTAAATATTGTCTGGTATGGTAGAACATAGTTTTAAAGTAAAAAAACATCCTTAGGAATAAATATATAGTGGTATATACTACAAGAAAATAGAACAAGTGGGGAGGGGGTTATGTGAAAACCCACTGTAGGTAACAGGGGATGAAAAGCTCAGTGTCCGCCAAAAAATACATTATGAACCAGGTACTGACCTTATATGAGTGGTGACCAGGTATGGAGGATAAAGCGCCTAGTAGCACTATGGTTGCCAGGGTGAATTGACATTGGTGGCAGTGGATCATTATAAATAGGTACCGGGGAAAGTGCTTCCGGTGTCTGTGACCCCGAGGTGTGGGACATGATCGCGAGGCTTGGAGCGCCATGAGCCCTGTGCATGCGCAATATGCAAGCCGGGAATGAAATAGAGTCCTGGAGCGCATTAGGAGGTGCGCAGGTGCTGTGAAAGAGGGGATAGACTGTGCAGGATTGGAATGGAGGCTTGGAGCGCTCAACAGGGCAGAGCAGTGCGCCTGCGCAGGAGCCATGACAGGAAGGTAAAAAGAGGACGGCATCGTATGAAGATGGGAGGCGCCGGACCAGACCGCGACACCCATCGGACCGGACCGGACGCCGGGGTGAGTATAATCTAACTCTTTTTTTCTTATCTTTCAGGTTACATCGGGGGTTTATCTACAGCATTACAGAATGCTATAGATAAGCCCCTGATGGCGGTGCCAGCAGCTCATGGTCGAAAAAAAGGGTGACAGATTCCCTTTAAACTCTTTAAAAAAAAAATCATACCACGAAGAATAATTTCAGAACTTGTTCCACCTTTAATGTCAGTGCAAGAGCTCGCTCTCACTTGCGATTAAATAGGACAAATGCAATTGGATTAAAAATCGGATTGCATTCATACCAATTTAATACTATGGTTCTGTTCTCAATTGCATTTTTTTTTCCTGCTCCGATCAGATCGCAATCAGACAGGAAAAATATTGCCGCATGCTGCGATTGCATGCTAGATTCAGATCTCACGCTCCCATATAAGTCTATGGGTGCGTGTGAAACATTGCACTGCACTCGGATATCACCTGAGTGTGGTACAATTCCCCCAGATGCCGGCAATGGAGGAGATGGAGAATTGAATTCCTCTGTCTCCTCCACAGTTGTGTTGCGATCCTCTCAGGCGAGAGTATCCGGGCACAGAGCACTGACACTCAGCTCACACTCACAGCCTATTGCAGGTGACTGGATGCAACGCACAGATAAAGCAAAGCAGTAACAGTCAGTGACTGATATAATTCTGTTTAACTACAATAGTAATTTACACTAATTCTAAACAGTTGGTGAAAATAACCAGGCAAATCAACAATAAACCAAACAACAATACGAGTGAAAGAGCAACGAAAGTTCTTCACTATAAGGCCATATGGACACACTGAGTATTTGATGAGTTTTTTACCCCAGTATTTGAAAGCCAAGACCAGGAGTGGAACGGTCAGAGGAAAAGCATAATAGAAATATTTGCACCATTTCTTCATTTTTCACCCACTCCTGGTTTTGGCTTACAAATACTGGGGTTAAAAACCCACCAAATACCGTTTATACTTGTGTATAAGCCGACCTGTGTATAAGCCACCCCCCTAACTTTGCCACAAAAAACTGGGAAAACTTATTGACTCATGTATAAGCCGAGGGTGGTGCTGCACAAGGGTTAATGGTGGGCCAAAAAGATGCTTCATAGATAAATACCCCCATAAAATGCTGCAAAAGGGTTAATGGTGGCCCATCAAGATGCTCCAACGATAAATACCCCCATATATTGCTGCACAAGGGTTAATGTCCCAAGGAGATGCTCCATACATGTAAAATAATGCATATCCTGTAAAATACTCAGGACTAGTTACCAGATAAAAATATAGTGGTTTATTTGGATTCTTCCATCAAAGAAAGGTTATTACAGAAAAACAGGTGAATAAAAATAGGTGAAAGAGAAATTGTCCATAGTTCATACTCTGAGATCCCACATGGCAAATGGCGTCTGTCTCTCAGTTCGGCTTCTTTGTACTAAAGTAACATACCAGCTGTTGAGTTATGTCATCTTGCGTCTGTGTCTCATAATGGTGAGGGAAGAAGACAGCACCCTCTACAGTTAGCCATGAATTATATACGTCTCTTGAAACACGTGATCTCGGTATATATGGAGTTTGACATTTACCTCAAGGCTAAACTTAAATATGTAGTGAGCTGACATTTCTACCATGAGCCAAGCTTAAAAATAGCCTATGTCATGTAAGCTAAAGCATTCTACAGAACTGGGTGTAATAAGAAATATTTAACGAATTATTAATATTTAACAATTCCCCCTTTTGAGGGAGACAGACATTAATTGGAACCCTCAAATATAACAAGATCTTTTTTTTTTTTCTTCTTTTCTTCTTCTTTGACAAAATAATTTAATATCAATAATAATAATAATATCAGATTACCGTTATAAGTACTCAATAACATAATTGAATTCATGTTATGGTAAGCCGTGAACAATATTCATATAAAATATGTATAATTATACTTCCCTAAGTCTAAATTGAAGCATCTCAGGTCCAGTCATCATCATCTGATGTCATCTGGTCTTCATTTTGATGTCTTCTGTCTTCTTCTTGGTTCTTTTAAAAACACAGTTTTTCTCTAGCATATAGATGTTGTAGAAATCGTGTTGTGTATAAAATCAAAGTTCATAAATTCAAATGGTAATACAAAAACAAAGTCTATGCAGCTTTAATATCTGTGCAGTGTCACATTTTAAAAACCTGGGCTTACATTGGCTCGCCTTGGATATTCTGGAATCCTCCATCGGTACTGGTCTTTGAACAGGTGTGACGTCTTTGGTCAGCAAAGCAAGGGTTAAAATGACTCTTCCTTGCTAAACATAGCACCATAACCAGTCCTTGTCCTAATGCACAGGACATATGTCAGGGTTGTAGCTTCCTGACAATTACCTTATTGTTCACCAGCTTTACATCGAAGCTTTACAGGTGATTGAAAACTTCTGGAACTTGATAAGAACGTGATAACACAGTTCACATCAGCATCGTAGGATCATCGTCCTCTGGTTGTCAGGTTAGACACTTTAATTGTGACTGTCAGTGGTGGATACTGCACTTGTAATTAACACAGTCTTACTGAGAAGTCATAGCTTTGTTACCTTCTGGGACTTCTGGATCGCGGCATTCTTCTTCTTGCAACTGATAAGAATCAATTTTAATATGAAAAGTCTTTATTAACGTAATTTCAGTATCTTGCTTGAAGTCTTCATTCCCTAGTCTATACCAAATCCGGTAATTTTCCTATCCTATAATATCACAGCGTACCATAGCAATCAGTAATATCCATATAATTATTATCAGAATTTGTACTGTATATGGATTTCAATGTTTGAAATAATAAACCAATAATAAGTGATAATACATTATTATCCATATTCTTCATGTGATAGAACATTTTTTTATGTCTTAGGTGTAATTACCTTTTTCAACCCA
The DNA here is from genome assembly GCF_039654945.1 of Dendrobates tinctorius. Taxonomy (NCBI): domain Eukaryota; kingdom Metazoa; phylum Chordata; class Amphibia; order Anura; family Dendrobatidae; genus Dendrobates; species Dendrobates tinctorius. The sequence continues at coordinate 2,216,004 of NW_027361807.1, read as the reverse complement.
TAGGTGTCACTGTGTTTTATGTAACCAGTGTTTTCATCTTTATTAATAAGGAATATATTTATTATACTAATAATATGTAGGAATGTATAGCCATGAACCAAAATAAGAATATATGAGTGAGCGAATGAATGAATAAAAGAATTGTTGCATATAACTCAGAAGTGAAACATTTTCCTTAGTAATAGAACCATATAATTGCTATATTTAATGAAGCAATATTCTCAGTAGATATTACTTTACTAAATATTGGTGAAAGAATTAAAAATAATGAAAAATAAGAATAAAAATAAAAATAAGAATAAGGCCTTTATGTTGATGCAGAGTAGTTATGTCTTCAGTAATATATACCCTTAATATTTCCATGATCTGGATTATTTCATAATTGTCATAAACTTGTGTTATCAAAATATTCAAATCATGCAACTTTGCATGTAATTCCTCTTAGTGTAAAGAAATGACTCTTTATAATACTTGTTATTATACCCAATACTTATACCATTGTACCTTATTAATATTTTTTCCTATTAAAATGTGTGAAGAAGAGGTATTTATCAAATGTGATGATGTAGTCAGGATAAAAAACATATTTTCCCCCTTAATACCAAAAAATATTGTTTCATGAAATAATTCATTTATCAAAACCAAAATTAAAAATAATTAATGTATAAATTATGTGAATTTATACTTGCTTATACCATTATTTGTCTGAAGATGTGTAACCATCAAAATTAATTTGAATATCATAAAATTATCCTTTGGAAAAATTAATTTGCATAAACCATTTTGATGTGCGATTGCACTTTGCACTTATCCACTATTAACTAAATCAAGAAATAATTACTATAGAAATACAGAAATATATGTTGTGTAGATAATATTTCATTATGTATCTTAATATTCTAATAATTTATCTGATCTGCATATTTCTCCTAAAGATAAAAGCTTTGGGGTTTTTTTTGTTTTTTTTTTCTCATGCATTCAGGATCCTGAGGCCTCACAAACATATCACATTACTCGCTCAGCAGCTGCTCATACACTCAGTCACTGTCACTAAGACTGTGTCACATATTAAGTTTAAACCAAATACCTCACATACGAAGGTGTGATGAATACACGTGTTTTAACCCAAATTATCCTAATTATCAATGCATTGTAAACTATTTCAATTTAGTCTTCATATTTCTTTGAATATTCCTCCACATTACATAAATATATGTTGTATAGCTATACTTGACATTTAGGCCTGGAAAAAAAAAAATTCCATTGGTTTGCAAAAGTTGAGACCCCCTTGAAAATTCTTTCCATATGGAACAGGGACATAGTATACTGGTCTGGTATACTTATTATTAGAACAAGGTTGAAATTTTCACCTGTTGAGGTTGTCATTCAAGCCATGCAGGAAAAGGCATACACCCAGAACACATTTAAAAATGCAATTAGTTATTTCCTTTTAAGGGTTAGATATATAAAATCATGCAATTATTGCAACTTCCTGTGTAAATAAAGGCATAAATCCTTGGAAGAGAATTTTTCCCGATTAAGTCCTGCTTTGAAATGAAAATTCTAAGGAAACATAAAAAATAAGGTTAATATCATATTCATATTCTAAATATTATTACTGATGTAGATTTTAATTTTCATTAAAAAATACAGTTCTACTATTTCTACTTCTACAAACACTCTATATATACTGTATGACTATGTATATATCCACAAACCATGAAACTACAGGATTATACTCTATATAATAATTACATATAACTCACTAATTGTATAACACTGTTACACAAAATATATTACTTTTTCTAGCCAATTCCTACACCCATACTTATTTCTCTGCAAAAAATATCCTGAAAGGTTCTTGCCATTTTAAAGCTGATAGATTCTTGGAGCAGAGTATTCAGTTTACAGGCCATGATGTCACTCACCACCTGTTTCTGTCTGTCAAATTCGGCCATCTTTGTTACAGAAAGAAAATCAGAACTCATCATTTTTCTTAATTCAATTTGTGTCTTTTCGGTGTTCTTTTGCATCATTCCATATGGCTTATAACAAACATGTGATCTCCTTTGTACTTCATATATTTGGGGAAAACTCATTTTAGAAGGTTTTGCTAATACAGGCTTCTGATAAGATTTTACTCTGCCTGTCTTTCCAAAATTAGCACAATTTACTTTCCTTTCACGATTCTCGTGTTTTCTGGCAAAATCAAGGGATTGCGCACATTCAAACAATGAATCTTTTTGTGACGCAATAACACGAGATGCAGGATTTAGAAACCAAAATTTGCTTACAAAACTCCTTATGAGGGACGGTGTTTTGACATTCTCACTCAGCATTCTATACAAACGTTCATATATGGACATGAACGTAAAAATACATTCCTTCCGACCAATCCTTAATTTTTGAAGAATATCAATATCTGGATGATTTTCATTTGATGAACAAAAAATGAGAATTTTTAATCTGTCCTTATCAGTTAAATTCTCATGTGTCTCACCAGATAACTTTAAAGTCAATCTCCTAGCAAAGTTTACAGGGATCCACATTTTGAACAACTGATTCTTCTCCTCGTTAGATAAATCAAATTTATCAACACAACTTTCAAAAATCTCAGAGTTTCTACAAACATCTATTTTGTTGTCATAAGCAGGAATTATTTGGCATATTTTTATCAAATTCTTCCTCACGCTACTTCGGATTTGGGCCTGTGAGTCTTCTATTTTTAGTGGTACGTCTTTCCCTTGTACGTCCTCTACGTCAGTTCTGAAGTCTCCTCCTACTTCTCCATCTTGTTCCACGTCTGCAAGGTCACCTTCAATGACTGCTACAGACACTTGATTACAGTCAATCTCCCTAACTTTACAGCCAATCTCGAGAACATCACAACAATCATTTTTGGATTTCTCTGACACAGATCTATGAAATATATCTACCATCTGTAGAATATTTTTTAATCTCTCTCTTTCTCTATTGAAAAACTTAGAATCTAACCTCTGATTCTCGAGTTCACACTCGGCATATAAACTTAACCATAAAACTTCTGAATTAGAATTGTCTACAGACTTAAATTTCAATTTACTCTGCTTAGCAAGACAATTAATGACATCCATTTCTCTTACCTTGAAATGTCTCAGCTTGTTGTCTTCACACGTCTTGGCTTCAGCACGTCTGGCACTTTGGCACTTGTAGTACTTCTCAATCTATCTGGCACTGATAGTCCTCACGTCTAGGTTCCGTCTGATTCTTGTGAATAGTGGAATTCCTGACAACTTGCACATATGATTTGACGTTAGCAAAGTCCAATCCCCCTTGTGGGCAAGTGGAGGGAAAATCCACAAAAAAGTACAAAAATTCAGATCTGGCTGGCTCTCCAATGTAAAATAATGCATATCCTGTAAAATACTCAGGACTAGTTACCAGATAAAAATATAGTGGTTTATTTGGATTCTTCCATCAAAGAAAGGTTATTACAGAAAAACAGGTGAATAAAAATAGGTGAAAGAGAAATTGTCCATAGTTCATACTCTGAGATCCCACATGGCAAATGGCGTCTGTCTCTCAGTTCGGCTTCTTTGTACTAAAGTAACATACCAGCTGTTGAGTTATGTCATCTTGCGTCTGTGTCTCATGATGGTGAGGGAAGAAGACAGCACCCTCTACAGTTAGCCATGAATTATATACGTCTCTTGAAACACGTGATCTCGGTATATATGGAGTTTGACATTTACCTCAAGGCTAAACTTAAATATGTAGTGAGCTGACATTTCTACCATGAGCCAAGCTTAAAAATAGCCTATGTCATGTAAGCTAAAGCATTCTACAGAACTGGGTGTAATAAGAAATATTTAACGAATTATTAATATTTAACAATACATAAATACCCCCATATGCTGCACAAGGGTTAATGGTGGCCCAAGTAGAAGCTCCATACATCAATACCCCCCATATGATGCACAGGGGTTAATGGTGGCCAATTAGAAGCTCCTTACATAAATACCCCGCCATATGCTGCGCAAGGGTTAATGGTGGCCCAAGTAGAAGCTCCATACATAAATACTCCCCACATGCTGCACAAGGGTTAATAGTGGTCCAAGTAGAAGCTCCATACATAAAATACCCCCCATATGTTGCACAAGGGTTAATAGTGGCCCAAGTAGATGCTCCATATATAAACACCCCCCATATGCTGCACAAGGGTTAATAGTGGCCCAAGTAGATGCTCCATATATAAATACCCCACATCTGTTGCACAAGGGTTAATAGTGGCCCTAGTAGATGCTCCATATATAAACACCACCCATATGCTGCACAAGGGTTAATGGTGGCCCAAGTAGAAGCTCCATACATCAATACCCCCCATATGCTGCAAAATGGTTAATAGTGGCCCAAGTAGATGCTCTATATATAAACACCACCCATGTGCTGCTGCCGCTGCTGCTATAAAAATAAAAACACATACTCACCTCTCCATCGCTGGGGGCCAGGCGCCGGTGTAGCTGCTGGCTCAGGCCCCTGGCACTGGCTATATTTACCGTTCCCGGTTCCATCGCTGTCTCCTGGGTCCTGTGCAGTGATGTTAGCAGAGGGCGCGCACTGACTACATCATCGTGCCCTCTTCTAATGTCACAGCCAGAGGACCCGGAGACAGCGATGGAACGGGGAGTGGTAAGTATTGCTCTGCTCCCCCGTCATACTCACCACTCCCCTCCTGGCACCCGGTCTCTTCAGCCCCTGCTTCCAGCATGATGTCGGCATCCAAGCTGTTCCTGCATTCAGCGGTCACGTGGTACCGCTCATTAAATATGTGCATATTCATGAGTTTAATGAGCGGTACCACGTGACCGCTGAATGCAGGAACAGCTGGGACACTGAGATCATGGGGGAAGCAGGGGAGCTGCAGAGACCGTGCCAGGAGGGGTGAGTATGGTCTCTGTCACCCCCCACTCCCCCTCCCCCGCCGACCCCCGTATATGACTCGTGTATAAGCTGAGAGTGGGACTTTCAGCCCAAAAAAATGGGCTGAAAGTCTCGGCTTATACACGAGTATATACGGTACTCACTCAATGTGTGCATGTGGCCTAAAGGCTCATTCCCACTTGCGATGAAATCGTACGAATGCAATCCGATATCTGCGTTTTTTTTTTCAAAATTGGATCGAATCACGATCAGACTGGAAAAAAATCACAGCATGCTGAGATTGTAATCGAAAATCGAATCGCATCTGGCAATAGAAGACAATGGGTGCGAGACAAAAATTACCCAGCACATAGACCATGCGAGTGCTGTAAGATTTTTAAACACTGATCGCATTTGAAAAGCCGGAAATTCATATGCGGCTATAGTGAAATCACACTGACAGGTTAGAATAGCATAGATAGAATAGATATATACACATAGAATACATATATCTATTATATATATATATGTTAGTGACACACACACACACATATATACTGTATATATTTATATTGCATAGATAGAAGAAAACCCCATAATTCAGCAACCGCTGTAGTGTAAAATCACAGCAGGTGCCGATAGTATAGAAGAGATGGATTACATACAGTAAATACGTTTAGAATACCGTATATACTCGAGTATAAGTCGATCCGAGTATAAGTCGACCCCCCTAATTTTGCCTCAAAAAACTGGGAGAACTTATTGACTCGAGTATAAGTCTAGGGTGGGAAATGCTCCATAGATTATTCCCCCATATGGTGTCCTCAGAAGAAACTCCATAGATTATTCCCCCATATGCTGCTCCCATAAGAAGCTCCATAGATTGTTCCCTCATATGCTGCCCCCACAAGAAGCTCCAGATTATTCCCCCATATGCTGCCCCCCCATAAGAAGCTCCATATATTGTTCCCCCATATGCTGCCCCCCCATAAGAAGCTCCATATATTGTTCCCTCATATGCTGCCCCCACAAGAAGCTCCATATTGTTCCCCCATATGCTGCCCCCATAAGAAGCTCCTTAGATTATTCCCCCATGTGCTGCCGCTGCTGCTGCATGTAAAAATAAAAAAAATGACATACTCACCTCTCCGTCGCTGGGTGTCAGATTCTCACCTGTCCTGCGTCCATGGCTGCTCACCGCTATCTGCACGTCATCAGTCAGTGACGTTCAGACTGCAGGGGGCGCGGCGCTCATTAACCACGTCACTGCACCCTCTGCTGTCTGAAGTCACTGACCGATGACAGACAGCAGCAAGCAGCCATGGACGCAGGACAGGTGAGTATCGCTGTACTTACCCGTCCTGACGCTGTCTTGAGCCCCCAGCTTCTCCGCACTCTCTCTTCCTGCCTTCAGCGGTCACGTGGTGCCGCTCATTAAAACTCATGAATATGCGCATATTGATGAGTTTTAATGTGCGGCACCATGTGACCGCTGAAGGCAGGAAGAGAGAGCACGAGGAGAAGCTGGGGGCTCAAGACAGCGTCAGGACGGGTAAGTATGACCTGACACATCCGCCCCCTCCGACCCCTTTGTATATGACTCGAATATAAGTCGAGAGGGGGACTTTCAGCCCAATTTTTTGGACTGAAAATCTCGACTTATATTCGAGTATATACGGTAGGTAGATATATAGATGTAAGTGACAAATACAATTAGTACAGTGTGTGTGCAGCTTACTGAACATGTATTTAATTATTAAAAGATTATTTTTCAGAAAAAAATGACGTGGGCTCCCGCACAATTTTGAAAGCCAGCAGAGGGAAAGTCAGTGACTGGGGGCAGATGTTTATTGCCTGGGAAGGTGGTACTACCCATGGAGCTTCCCAGGCTATTAATATCAGCTCACAACTACTGTATACATAACCTTTACTGGCTATTAAAATGGTGGATCCCCCCAAAAAATGACATGGAAGCCCCCAATAATTAATAACCAGCAAAGGCTATGCAGACAGCTGCAGACGGATATTACTAGCCTTGGAAGGAGCCATGGATACTGGCCCACCCCGGCTAAAAACATCAGCTCTCAGCTGCCCCAGAAAAGGTACATCTCTAAAATGCGCCAATTCTGGCACTTAGCCTCGCTCTTCCCACTTGCCCTGTAGCAGTGGCAAGTGGGGTAATTATTGGGGGGGTTGATGTCACCTTTGTATTTTGTGGTGACATCAAGCTCCGCGGTTAGAAATGGAAAGGCATCAATAAGACACCTATCCATTACTAATCCTATATTTGTTTGGTAAATAAAGACACTCACATGACACTTGCATTGCACTCGTCCAACTCTCCAGCATCAAAATTGGACAACTTTTAAAATCGCTAGTGTGTCTCCAGCCTAATACTAATGTCCTCTTCATGAAGGTGTTATGCTTATTCATGGGAGTTTTCACTTAGGTTCTCTTTTTAATTCTGTCCCTTGCGGAGGTCATCAGGTTTTCCCAATAGGACGCCAGTCTTTCTGACTTAAGTCTAAGTCTAAGAATCATAGAATCATAGAATCGTAGAGTTGGAAGGGACCTCCTGGGCCATCTGGTCCAACCCCCTGCTCAAAGCGGGATTCACTAAATCATCCCAGACAGATGTCTGTCCAGCCTCTGTTTGAAGACTTCTATTGAAGGAGAACTCACTACCTCTCGTGGCAGCCTGATCCACTCATTAATCACCCTGTCAAAAAGTTTTTCTAATATCTAATGTGTCTCCTCCCATTCAGTTTCATCCCATTGCTTCTAGTCTTTCCTTGTGCAAATGAGAATAAAGATGATCCTTCTACAATGTGACAGCCCTTCAGATATTTGTAGACCGCTATTAAGTCTCTTCTCAATCATCTCTTTTGCAAGCTAAACATTCCCAAATCCTGCAACCATTCCTCATAGGACATGGTTTGCCGACTGGTCACCATTCTGGTCGCTCTTCTCTGAACTTGCTCCAGTTTCTTGATGTCTTTTTTAAAATGTGGTGCCCAAAACTGGACACAGTATTCCAGATGAGGTCTGACCAAAGAGGAGTAGAGGGCAATAATGACTTCACGTGATCTAGACTGTATGCTTCTGTTAATTCATCCTAGAATTGTATTTGCCTTTTTTTGCTGCTGCTGCATCACACTGTTGACTCATGTTCAGTCTGTGATCTATTAGTATACCCAAGTCTTTTTCACATGTGCTGTTGCTTAGCCCTATTCCTCCCATTCTGTGTATACTTTTTTCATTTTTATTGCCCAGATGTAGTACTTTGCATTTAGGAACAACATTTGCTCTTCTCCAGTCTTCTGGGACTACTCCTGTTCTCCAAGACATTTCAAAGATTATGGAGAGTGGCTCAAAAATTTCTTCTGCTATCTCCTTCAGTACTCTGGGGTGTAATTCATCTGGACTTGGAGACTTGAATTCATTTGTTAGCTAACTGTTTCCTCACTATCTTTCTGTTTATAGGTATCCTGGCTTCTTCTATTCCCTTAATAGGACAGTGAAAATCAGTTGATGTTACATTTTCTTTATGAGAGAAAAAAGATGCAAAATAGGAATTTAAAAGCTCGGCCTTCTCAACATTCTGTCTTACCATTTCATCATTTTCATCCTGTAAAAATCCTATAGCATGTTTGACTTTTCTTTTACTTTTGACATAACCCCAAAATCTTTTTTTATTGCTTTTGACATCTCTTGCAAGCTTTAATTCATTGTCAGCTTTAGATAATCTGATTCACACCCTGCAGGTTCTGCAGGCAGCATTGTATTCTTTAGATATGCCTCCCTCTTTCCATTTGGTAAACATTTCATTCTTCCTTTTTAGCATGCCTTTAAGTTCTATGTTCATTCATCCTGGTTTGCTTAAATGCTTCCTATCCTATTCTTCCCTCTTTTTCAAATTGATAACGATTGTGCTTTGAGAATCTCATTTTTCAAGATTTCCCATCCTTCCTGGACCCTTCAATTCTTTGAGTCTCTTAAAATCTGCCTTTCTGAAATCTAACCTTGACATCTGAGTCTTCACAGGTCTTCCTCCTCTAGTTATCCAAAATTCTAAAATAGCATAGTCGGTACCTCCTAGGGTCCCAGCCACTCTTAGCTCCTCAACTATTTCCTCGCTGTTTATCAGGATTAGATCCAAGGTAGCAGATCCCCTTGTTTTCTTTCCTACCTAAGACCCTCCAGCCTCTTCCCAACCCGTTTTCCTGACCCCGACCGTATCTGGCACCGTATGTTAAAATTGGAAATGATGGCCCTGCTCACAGGTGCTGTTCTCTGCAATCGTAGGTGTGCTTCTTTAGTCGTTATCTCACAGATCTTTGCTGCTTGACCATCGGCAAATGTCTCCTGGGCCTGGAGAAGAAAGGACTGGGGCTCTGCTGTTGACAGGCAACATTTGGTCTCATAGCCATTGACCGGTGTAAGGAGAAGATCCTAGTTATGACCGGCGCACTCGCAAGTCTGGGTATTCCCAGACATAGTAGGAACCTTGTCAGGTGGTTTCCAACACCCTGTTGATGCAAACTTCCCACTGAGACCTGTTACACTGGCTTCAGCACCATCCCTGGTCTACTTCATGCTCCTATCTTTCTCTTGGCACCAAATCCACCTGTGGCTTAGTGTGCAGGGCTTTTATATCCCAGAACCCTGTCCTGCGAGTCACCTGACCGGATCCGTTGCACAAAACTGCTCCCCCTGCAATTCTTCCGGTACAAATTGGTTCCACCTGATTGCACTCGGCCAGCAGATGGCAGTCTTTCCTCACTATCGTCTTACGGTCGTATCCCGCAAGGGCTCTTCAGGGGTATCACTGCTTCCTCATACATTTGTACAATTCAGTTTAAAAACCAACTGAAATCTTCTTGGGTGCAAAAAAAGAAAAATAACTAAAATAATGTGATTGCATAAATATGCACACCCTTAAACTAATACTTTGTTGTAGTACCCTTTGAATTTATGAATGCGTTCAGTCTTTTTTGGTAGCTGTCTGTCAGCATGGCACATCTAGAATTGTCAGTCTTTGCCCACTCTTCCTTGCAGTAGCACAACATATCTGTCAGATTGTGAGGGCATCTCCTGTGTACAGACCTCTTCAGTTTAACTCAGTTTTTTAATCGAATTCAGATGTGGGCTATGGCTGGACCATTCCAAAACTTTGATCCTCTTCTGGCGTAGCCATATTTCTGTTGGTTTGGAGGTATACTCAGGATCCTTGTCATGTTGAAAGGTGAAATTCCTTCATCTATTTAGCTGAGCCTTGATGGTTTTGATGTAAAATTGACATTTGGACCTATTCAAATTTCCCTTCACTTGGATTAAAGCCTGAGATTCAGTTGCTGTGAAACAACCTCAAAGAATAATGCTGCCTCCACTATGCTTCACTGTGGCTATGGTGTTCTTTTGGTGATTCGCAATTTTGGCTTTGTGGCAAACATATCTTTAGGAATTATGGCTAAAAAGTTCAACCTTGGTCTCATCAGACCATGACATCAGACTTGTTGTAATTTTAGCAAAAGATAGATTGGCTTGGATTTTTTTTTGCAAGAAAAGGCTTCCGTCTTGCCATCCTACCCCATAGGCCAGACACATTAAATAAAGGAGACTGTTTTCACATGCGGTATGCAACCATTTTTTGACAGAAATTCCTGCAACATCTTTAATGTTGTTACAGGTCTTTTGGCAGACTAATTTTCTGCTTGTTTTTCATTAATTTTTAAGATATGTCCAGTTCCAGGTAATGTCACTCTTGTGCCAAATTTAAACCACATCTCTAGTGTTTCATGGTACATGTAATGCCTTGGGATATTTTTGCACCCTTCTCCTGACTAAAAACTTTCAACAATGAGATGAGATCCCTGTGCTGTGTTGAAAGCTGTTCACAGACTATGGCTTTTACTGTAAAATGCACCTTAGAAATAAACAACATTCTAAGACAGCTAGACTTTATATGGGGTTAAGCAGAATAACTATAAATTATGGCGGCTGTGTACTGATTATTTTTAACATAAGTTTAAATGTGATTGGCTAATTCTGAACACAACCAAATTCCCAATTATAAAAAGATGTTCAAGCTAATAAAACATTATTTTAGTTTAATATTTATTTGCTCCCCTCAAAATGACTTCAATTTGTTTTTCATTCGATGTGTACAGATTATAAGTGACATTATGTTGCGGTCATTGCTGGTCTGAACAGACCATTATGCCCAACCGTGACACATGGATTTGTGGACCCACCGTGCCACAGGACCGGATCTATCAAGCAAGGGGCGTATCTATGCAACTACCTTGGTGTTCATTGGAGTGTCTCTTGATGAGGTCAGGCTTGGGCAGCAGGTAGCCGCCAGGTACAACTCCTGGGCAGAACCCAGGTACACTGACACTACTTTAGAGCTTAGTTCAGACATGCCAAGCTAGGATTCAGGATCAGGGTTAGGTCACTCATGGACCGGGGAATAGTGTTCATGCACTGGCCACATTGGGACCAGGGGACTTCGGGAACAGAACTGGCAGCTCCGGGACCAGGGGATGAGATTCAGTCACAGGCCACTCCTGGACAAAAGGACGAGGTTCAGGCACTGACCACTCAAGAGACCAGGAGACGAGGATGCATGACTGGCTACACATGGACCAGGGAACTACAGATGCAGGGCTGGCCAGGCCACACCATGACTAGAGGACTACAGACATAGTACTGGCCACACCAAGACCAGGGTACCTCACCACTCACTAGCAGTAGACCTTGCTAACTAATGATTCACTACATTGCTGGTAGACTCCCTAGGAGAGAGAGTCTTTTATACAAGATGCCTCCCAGCCTTTGGCTGGGAGCCATCTTGCAAGTGCACTCCTTATGCTAACTGCGTCTCAGCAATAGGCTGAGAGCACTTAGCATAAAGTGAACTGACCCTTTAAGAATGGGGAAGAACGGGTAAGCATACACAACGAAAGCAAGAGGTACAGGGAAGCAGTAGAAAGCAGGGGACCACACCGTGGGGCAGGGGTGATGAGTAAGCCGGATTCCCTCCATGAAGGGTGAAGGGGACACCATGCAGGGGCACTGTCCACAGCGTTACACATTAAAGGTGGAAAAGGTGGTGAAATATTTATTCTTGGTATGATTTTTTTTATATCACAAAAACCTGGAATTCTAACAGGGGTGTGTAGACTTTTTATATCCACTGGACTATACCTGTTTCTTATGAGGTCAGACACAGACTTAATAAGATACTCATTCAATGGTCAGAGTTGAAGCTCAGCTTTCTTTAACCTGGTACAAAGTTTCAATTTGATGCCCCTAGACCTGTATCTAAATAACCTGGTTAGGTAATAAGTATATTGTTGCTCTCAGCATTCAGCACCCAGGGCACACTCTCCAGTCTTAAGTAAGCCCCTTCAATTGATCAGATTTATTATTGCTATCCCAGTTTACACTGTCTAGTTTTAAAACCATTTTTTAGATAGGATTAATGTTGGCAGTGGATTACTCTCTCTACTGTCCAACCATTCAACAGTGAATATATATTTATTCAGGAACAAATATAACACAGCTTACAACTAGTCGTTCTTATGGTTTAGGATCTTCGCATCTTATTGTCACGAGTCACGACTCCTCCGCTCAGTGAATGATTGCTATGCTGTTCTATGGAAACTGTCTTCCTGCGTTGTCTGAGTCTTCATTGACAGTTTGGTTGTCCAATACTGAGAGGGGCTTGCTGGGCTTTTGGGTACTTTGATTGACAGCTCTGCTGTCCAATCTGTGACTGGAGCATGCAGGACTTTCTGCAGGTGTTCATAAATATCAAAAAAAAATCCGCCACTCTTGTAATATGCAAATAGTTTATTCAGGTAAAGCAATCCCAAATTCATGTGTTACGTTTCGGTCTCATATCTAGACCTTCATCAGACTGGGATTAAGAAAAACAAAAAAAAATGTCAATAAACACATTTAAAAACCTTATACATGATTGTTTCAAGTTGCAAGGTAAAGAACTAACAAGAAGTGGCAATTTGAAATGTAGTATATTATATACGTCTAGAATTAGTACACGAAAAATGGCTCTATATAATGTATTATAGTACATATATCTAGAATGCAAAAACTGTAGGTAAAATAGACAAAATAAATGTCACAGTGAATAATACAGCCAAAGTAAGCAATACAGACAAACTAAATGTCATCGTGAATAATACAGTCCATCATGTGGTGGCACAATGGAGGTATGGAGAAAAATAAAAAATATAAAAATGAAGAAATGAACAAGAAAAAAATGTGGATTATCCAATACAGCCAATAGTCCAGGTGCTAGAGGAGCAGAGATCCTGTTGGTATGGCAAAAAAACATTGGTGGCGCAGTGGGGGATGCAGGCACCGCCGTGCCTCAGCAGTGAACGCACCTGAACTATTGGCTATATTGGATAATCCGCATTTTTCTGAAATATTGCCTAGCAGTGATAAACTATCAACTGGTGACTACCAAAACTCTACTTCAAAAGGGCGATTATGTGATAAAGGCCGTTGTTAGGCCGAAACATCAGCTGTCGCTTCATCACCGTCAATCAAATAAAAGAGCTCACTAAAGCATAATTTACGTGTGCAGTGATTCTATATTGACTTTATATTGACGGGACCAGAGGCTCCCTTTTCACTAGCACCATATATTCATTATGCTAGTCGAGTGCTAGCCATCTTCCATATCTATAGCATCACATTACATCTGGCCATACACTATTTTTTCCTGAACAATGGACCCAGTTCGTGCACTCTGTGATCAGGTGACAAATTTGGCCCAGATGAGTCAGGATCTTGCTAGGGATCACCAGTGGCTAGAATCAGCACAGTCCCAACTACAGGGTCAGTTTAGTACTCTGGGTGGATCCCAAAGTGCTCCGTTATCGTCAGTAATTATGTCTCCTGGACTCTGACATACAGTTGACCTTTCCCGAATCAGATGTGGCACTTCCTGACAGATTTTCGTGGGGGGTGAAGGATTAATTTAGGGTATCTAAGGAAAGCTGTAAATTATTCTTTAGGCTGCGACCCCGGTCTTCTGGGGATGAGTCCCAGTGGGTAGGTATAATAATGTCCCTATTAACGGGGGGTCCTCAGACTTAGGCATTCTCTTTGTCCCCACTAGCCCCAGATCACTCTTCTGTTGACGCCTTCTTTGACGCTTTCATCTGAGGTTCTATGGAACGATGCTGCTCTCAGGTGTCAGTTTCACCGTGGCCTTATGGATGCCCTTAAGGACACTCTGGCTTTGCTTTCTCCACCCTGTTCTTTGGGGGAGGCCATGACTCAGGCCATTTGTATGGATCGCTGAATTCGGGAGAGAAGTGATGAGCGACAAGGGGTTTCGGTCATCCTTTCCGAGTCGTCGGTTTCCTTACCTGAGACGGTGCCTATGGAGGTTGGAACCGCCAGTTCTCGGGCCGTGGAGAGGAGACGTCTGCATGATCTGGGACTCTGCTTCTACTGTGGTCACGCTGGACATTTTCTCAAGGATTGCTCAGTTCGCCCTCAAGCAAACAAGCCGTTGGGAAAACACCTAAGTTTGGGTGATATTCGAGGAGGTCACCCAGACTTCCAGGTACCCTTTCACTCCTCAGATAAAGTGCTGCTGAACGTGGAACTATGTTTTCAAAACCTGTGGTTATCTGCACTTGCTTTCATTGACTGTGGGTCTGCAGCAAACTTTATTGATTCTGGACTAGTTCTTAAATTAGGATTAGGGACAGTTAGATTGGAAAGACCTATTTAGTGTGTTCCTATTGACAAAACACCATTACTCCAGGAGGTTGCCAAGCTGGTAACAGTGGAATTCACACTAAAAGTGGGAACACTTCACTCTGAGTCCATCTCCTGTTATGTCTTGGATAATTTACTTGCTGGGTTGGTGTTGGGGTTTCCTTGGCAGCACATTCATAACCATGTAATTGATTGGTGGCAAAAGGATATTAAGTGGGGCCTCAACTGTCATAAAAAGTGTTTTCATTCTGTGCAAATTTGCTCCGCTAGTGTGGAGGGCCTGCCGACATACCTGAAGGACTTTGGAGATGTGTTCTCTGAAAAAGAGGCAGAGATACTCCCTCCCCATCGTCCTTATGATTGCATTATTGATCTTATTCCTAATGTCAAATTGCCTAATGCTCACCTGTACAACTTGTCAGGACCGGAACGATCCTCCTCACCTGTAGTGGCTGGATTCTTCTTTGTGAAAAAGAAAGATGTGGGGCTCCACCCTTGCCTCGATTTCCTTGAACTGAACAAAATTGCTTACCCACTTCCACTCATCCCCAACCTATATAATCAGCTTACTGGGGCCAAATTACTAGGGCCAAATAGTTTTCTAAACTTGATCTCAGAAGGGCCTATAATCTGATATTGTGGTATACCTTGATTCGCACTATGAGCATGTTCGTTATGTTTTACAGAGACTCAGGGAAAATTCTTTGTTTGTCAAATTAGAAAACTGTACTTTCTCTGCTCAGGAAATATCATTCTTGGGGTTCATCATATCTGCTGAAGGGCTTAAGATGGATCCTAGGAAGGTGCAAGCTATAATTGATTGGGTTCAACCTTGCTACCTTAAAGCACTACAGTGGTTTTTTTGGATTCGCCAATTATTATAGAAAATTTATTAGGGGTTTTTCACAGATTGTTAAACCTCTTACCGATCTCACATGAAAGGAGGCAGATCTAAAGGTTTGGTCGTCAGATGCCATTGAGGCCTTTAATAGACTAAAAGAGTGCTTCATGACCGCTCCTGTTTTGATTCAACCTGATCTTCAGAAACCATTTATTGTAGAGGTGGATGCCTCAGAGGTTGGGGTGGGGGATGTTTTGTCTCAAGGTCCTAAAACCCTGGCAAACTTAAGGCCATGTTCATTTTTTTCTACAAAGTTTTCAGCTGCTGAAATTATGATGTTGGAAATCATGAACTGCTTGCTGTCAAATTAGAATTTGAGTAATGGAGACACTTTTTGGAGGGAGCTAGTCATTTAGCTTAAATTGAATCTGCTAAACATTTAACCCCTAGACAGGCCAGGTGGTCTTTATTTTTTTCTAGATTTAATTTTCTATCACATTCAGGCCAGGGTCTAAGAATGTGAGGGCTGACGCCTTGTCATGCAGCCTTGATTCAGTTTCTCCTCCAGAAAAGCCTTCCTCCATTCTTCCTCAGGGTATAGTAATTTCTATGGTATCCTCAGAATTGGGAGCTGGGATTCGCCAAGTCCAGTCTTTGGCTCCTTCTGTTACTCCTGAATCTAAATTATTTGTGCCTGTGTATATCAGATTACGTCTTTTGCAAGATTTTCATGACTCTATCGTGAGTGGTCACCCTGGGGTGACTGCTACACAGAAAGCTATATGTAGACTTTTGTGGCCATCTATGTTTAATGACATTAAAAGTTTTGTATCCGCTTCTGAGGTTTGCGCACGTGCTAAAGTTTGTCATAACCGGCTGGCCAGGGAATTGGCCCCGTTGCCTATTCCAGAAAGACCGTGGACTCATTTGTTGATGGATTTCATCACTAATTTGCCTTTCTCTAGTGGGAAAACCGTTATTTGGGTGGTGCTTGACCGATTCAGTAAACAAGCTTACTTTGTTCAGTTAACAGGGTTATTTAATGTTAAGAGTAAAGGCCCTTTTACATTTAGCGATGCACCAGCGATCCGACCAGCGATCCGACCCGGTCAGGATCGCTGATGCATCGCTAAATGATCGCTAGTGAGCTTTCATACAGAAAGATCTCACAGCGATGCAGCAGCGACGCAGCGCACGATACTCACCTTTCACACACAGCGATCCTGACGTCCTCCCGCCCGCCTCCACGCGTCGCTCGTCGTCACAGTAGGAAGTCTCAGCAGGAAGCTGACAATGAGAAATGGAGCCGGACATTCTCGCGCGATCAGCGATGGACAGCGGGGGAGCCGGTCATTGGTAAGTATCACACATAGCGATATCGCTAGCGATATCGCTATAACGTCACAAAACCAGTGACGTTTTAGCGATATTGCTAGCGATATCGCTTAGTGTAAAACCCCCTTAAGACGCTTTCCAGGTTATTCTTCAATCATGTGATGAGATTGTATGGCATTCCCTTGAACTTTGTATCTCATAAGGGGTATAGTTTGTCTCTAAATTCTGGAGAGCATTTTGTAAGAGATTGGGAATTGACCTGTCGTTTTCCTCTGCTTACCATCATGAAATCAATGGTCAGACAGAGAGGACAAATCAGTCGTTGGAGCAAATTCTTAGGTGTTTTGTGACGGTTCAGCAGGAGGACTGGTCCTCATTCTTACCTCTTGCTGAATTCGCCTTTAACAGTTGGGTTAACCAGTCTACTGGAAATTCTTTGTTTTTTGGAATTATGGTTTTCATCCACATTTTGGTGAATTCTCAAGGATGAGTTCTGATTGTCTGGGAGTAGAGGTTGCTATACAAAAACTGGGGGATGTCTGGAGAGAAGTTCACAGGAATATTGAGGTGGCCCAGTGTCGCGAGAAATGAAAGGCTGATAGAAAACATTCAGGAGGTCCCATATTTAAGGTTGGTGATAATGTCTGGCTTTCTTCCAAAAATATTAAATTGAAAGTGCCATCAGGCAAGTTGGGTACTAAGTTTATTGGTCCATATGAGATTTTGGAGGTAGTTAACCCTGTGGCTTTCAGATTAAAACTCCCTCCATCTTTTCGCATTCCTAATGTATTTCATAAATCACTGCTAAAGGAGTTTGTCCCTTCCATTTTGGCTCCTTCATCTCCACCTCCACCGATTTTTGACAATGACAGTTTTGAGTTTGAAGTTCAAAAGATTGTTGATTCCTGGAAAGTCTGTAATTCCCTCCAGTACCTCATTCATTAGAGAGGTTACAGACCGGAAGAGAGATCTTGGGTCACTGCTCAAGCTGTCAATGCCAATTGTCTGGTCAGGGCATTCCATCGTAGGTTTCCTGGGAAACCTGGGGATCCGGTGGCCACCCTAAAGGAGGGGATACTGTCACGACTCCTCCACTCAGTGAATGATTGCTATGCTGTTCAATGGAAACTGTCTTGCTGAGCTGTCTGTGTCTTCATTGACAGTTTAGTCGTCCAATACTGAGAGGGGCTTGCTGGGCTTTTGGGTGCTTTGACAGCTCTGCTGTCCAATCTGTGACTGGGGCATGCAGGACTTTCTGCAGATGTTCAGTGTTCTGGTAATCGCAAACCTATTTAACTGAGATGTCTCCCCTGCCTGATCCCTGCCAGACGTAGTTTGTGCTTACTGGTGAATGTTAGTCTGATTCTGTTGCTCTGAGTTCTGCTCTTCTGCTGCCTGATCCTTTGGACTGTGTTCTGACTTCCTGTTTGTCTTGTCCTTCGGCTTATGCTCTGCTTTCTCTTTTTATTGACCCTGGACTGTTACCTGACTTTCGCATTTGTCTTTTCCCTTTCCCTTTTCCCTACGCACTCTCTCAGTATTGATGGCCTGTCTGTGAGTAGAGACTAGCATCACACTTATCTGTCAACTTGCAAAGTGAAAGTAAAATGTGCTCCAGCTACTCACACAGTGAACAGGAACTTCCTGGTTTGTTTGTATTTTTTTAACAGTGCTTTACTGGCAATATAACACTTTTACTGAAGACAGAAACTTGTGCACTATTAAATAGTAGTAAATAGTAGTTATTGCAATATATGGAATGATAAGAATTATTCCAACACCTCCACTCAACAGCTACTTATACTGTTAGTTCCATAGTGGTTCTGAATTCTTCAAATTTGGCTCTTGGAAATGGCTTTATCATAGTATTAGCTATCATCTGCTCAATCTCGCAATAAGCAAACTCAATTATGTCACATTCTATCAAATCAGGCAGGTGATGATGTTTAACATCAATGTGTTTTTTTCTCGCATTGATCTTCTCACTACATGCAAGCTTAATGCATTCTTGCTTGTCTTCATAAATCACCATTGGTAGAGTTGATGGCCTACCAAGATCACCTAATAGTTGGTTTAACCAAATGACCTCTTGACTTGCATGGGCTACAGGCACATACTCTGCTTCTGTAGCTGACAAGACTACAGACACATATTCTGCTATACCAAGAAATTGAACATTCTTGAAGCTTCAACAAATTGATACTTGTCAATTTATGATCACTTAAGTCACCAGCCCAGTGGACAACCACAAAGACTGTACGCTTTAGATCTCCTGTTGCAGGTATCCTTAAATGTATGTCTTGAGTCTCTTTCAAATATGAAAGATCTCTCTTAACCGAATTCTGACTCAGGTAGTATTTCAACAAAGTAGAATAGACATTTTGCTGGTATACCCTTGTTTGATCTTGACGATCTCCTGACTTCAGGTTCACCTGATTTTTCTGTTGTTTCTTCAGTGGTTGAAGAACCTAACCAAAATTCTGTATCCATTTTCTTGTTATTTTGAAATTGTGACTAAGAATGTTGCTGGTTCAGCTGGACTACTAGTATGATGTCATGAAATTTTAGGGACACCAAGTTCTTATCAATTATTACATCTTTGTTTATTGTGTCCTTCTTCATTTCTGGGAGTCTATATCCTTTCTGGGTTTCACTGTAGCCCACCACGATACCCTCTTTTGCATGAGATTCCCACTTAATAAATTTTTCTTCGGGAATATGCACAAATTCTTTACTTTCAAATATTCATGTGTTGTAGTTCAGGCTTCTTGCTGATCCATTGCTCATATAGAGTTTTCTCAGTAGCTTTACCTGGAAGTCTTTTCCATTAGGGTTAGGGTTAGGGCTAGGGTTAGGTCCAGGGCTAGGGTTAGGGCTAGGGCTAGGGTTAGGGCTAGGGTTAGGGCTAGGGTTAGGGCTAGGGTTAGGGTTAGGGCTGAGATTAGGGTTAGGGGTGTGTTGGGGTTCGGGTTGGAGTTAGAATTGGGGGTTTCCACTGTTTGGGCACATCAGGGGCTCTCCAAATGCAACATGGCGTCTGATCTCAATTCCAGCCAATTCTGAGTTGAAAAAGTCAAATGGTGCTCCTTCCCTTCCAATCTCTGCCATGCGCCCAAACAGTGTTTTACCCCCACCTGTAGGGTATCAGCCTACTCAGGACAAATTGCAAAACAATTTTTGGGGTCCAATTTCTCCTGTTACCCTTAGGAAAATAAAAAATTGGGGGCAAAAATATCATTTTTGTGGAAAAAATGATTTTTTTATTTTCACGTCCGAGCGTTATAAACTTCTGTGAAGCACTTGGGGGTTCAAAGTGCTCACCACACATCTAGATAAGTTCCATGGGGGGTCTAGTGTCCAAAATGGGGTCACTTGTTGGGGAGTTTCAATAGTTTAGGTACATCAGGGGCTCTCCAAACGCACATGACACCCGCAGACCATTCCATCAAAGTCTGTATTCCAAAACATCACTACTTCCCTTCTGAGCCCCGACGTGTGTCCATACAGTAGTTTTCTCCCACATATGGGGTGTCAGCGTACTCATGACAAATTGGACAACAACTTTTGTGGTCCAATTTCTCCTGTTACCCTTGGGAAAATGAAAAAATTGGGGACTAATTGATCATGTTTGTGGAAAAAATACGATTTTTTTATTTTCATGCCCGGGCATTATAAACTTCTGTGAAGCCCTTGGGGGTTCAAAGTGCTCACCACACATCTAGATAAGTTCCTTAGGGGGTCTCGTTTCCAAAATGGGGTCATTTGTGGGGGGTTTCCACTGTTTAGGTAGATTAGGGGCTCTCCAAAGGCAACATGACACCCGCAGAACATTCCCTCAAAGTCTGCATTCCAAAACATCACTACTTCCCTTCCGAGCCCCGACGTGTGTCCATACAGTAGTTTTCTCCCACATATGGGGCGTCAGCATACTCAGGACAAATTGGACAACTTTTGGGGTTCAATTTCTCCTGTTACCCTTGGGAAAATAAAAAAATTGGGGACTAATTGATCATGTTTGTGGAAAAAATACGATTTTTTTATTTTCATGCCCGGGCATTATAAACTTCTGTGAAGCCCTTGGGGGTTCAAAGTGCTCACCACACATCTAGATAAGTTCCTTAGGGGGTCTAGTTTCCAAAATGTGGTCATTTGTGGGGGTTTCCACTGTTTAGGTACATTAGGGGCTCTCCAAAGGCAACATGACACCCGCAGACCATTCCATCAAAGTCTGCATTCCAAAACGTCACTACTTCCCTTCCAAGCCCTGACGTGTGTCCATACAGTAGTTTTCTCCCACATATGGGGTGTCAGCGTACTCAGGACAAATTGGACAACAACTTTTGGGGTTCAATTTCTCCTGTTACCCTTGGGAAAATAAAAAAATTGGGGACTAATTGATCATGTTTGTGGAAAAAATACGATTTTTTTATTTTCATGCCCGGGCATTATAAACTTCTGTGAAGCCCTTGGGGGTTCAAAGTGCTCACCACACATCTAGATAAGTTCCTTAGGGGGTCTCGTTTCCAAAATGGGGTCATTTGTGGGGGGTTTCCACTGTTTAGGTAGATTAGGGGCTCTCCAAAGGCAACATGACACCCGCAGAACATTCCCTCAAAGTCTGCATTCCAAAACATCACTACTTCCCTTCCGAGCCCCGACGTGTGTCCATACAGTAGTTTTCTCCCACATATGGGGCGTCAGCATACTCAGGACAAATTGGACAACTTTTGGGGTTCAATTTCTCCTGTTACCCTTGGGAAAATAAAAAAATTGGGGACTAATTGATCATGTTTGTGGAAAAAATACGATTTTTTTATTTTCATGCCCGGGCATTATAAACTTCTGTGAAGCCCTTGGGGGTTCAAAGTGCTCACCACACATCTAGATAAGTTCCTTAGGGGGTCTAGTTTCCAAAATGTGGTCATTTGTGGGGGTTTCCACTGTTTAGGTACATTAGGGGCTCTCCAAAGGCAACATGACACCCGCAGACCATTCCATCAAAGTCTGCATTCCAAAACGTCACTACTTCCCTTCCAAGCCCTGACGTGTGTCCATACAGTAGTTTTCTCCCACATATGGGGTGTCAGCGTACTCAGGACAAATTGGACAACAACTTTTGGGGTTCAATTTCTCCTGTTACCCTTGGGAAAATAAAAAAATTGGGGACTAATTGATCATGTTTGTGGAAAAAATACGATTTTTTTATTTTCATGCCCTGGCATTATAAACTTCTTTGAAGCCCTTGGGGGTTCAAAGTGCTCACCTCACATCTAGATAAGTTCCTTACGGGGTCTAGTTTTCAAAATGGGGTCATTTGTGGGGGGTTTCCACTGTTTAGGTACATTAGGGGCTCTCCAAAGGCAACATGACACCCGCAGACCATTCCATCAAAGTCTGCATTCCAAAACGTCACTACTTCCCTTCCGAGCCCCGACGTGTGCCCATACAGTAGTTTTCTCCCACATATGGGGTATCAGCATACTCAGGACAAATTGGACAACAACTTTTGGGGTCCAATTTCTCCTGGTACCCTTGGGAAAATAAAAAAAATGGTGACTAAAAACATGTTTGTGGAAAAAATATGAATTTTTTATTTTCACGCCCCGGGCGTTATAAACTTCTGTGAAGCACTGGGGGGTTCAAAGTGCTCACCACACATCTAGATAAGTTCCTTGGGGGTATAGTTTACAAAATGGTGTCATTTGTGGGGGGTTTCCACTGTTTAGGTACATCAGGGGTTTTCCAATCGCGACATGGTGTCCGATCTCAATTCCAGCCAAAAACGTCAAATGGCGCTGCTTCCCTCCGAGCTCTGCCATGCGCCCAAATAGTGGTTTACCCCCACATGTGGGGTATCAGCGTACTCAGGACAAATTGCACAATAACTTTTACCGTCCTGTTCCCCTTGGAAAAATAAGAATTGAGGGTGAAAAGATCATTTTTGTGGAAAAAATATGATTTTTTAATTGTACGGCTGTATGTTATAAACTTCTGTGAAGCCCTTGGGGGTTCAAAGTTCTCACCACACATCTAGATAAGTTCTTTAGGGGGTCTAGTTTCCAAAATGGTGTCATTTGTGGGGGGTTTCCACTGTTTTAGTACATCAGGGGTTTTCCAATCGCGACATGGTGTCCAATCTCAATTCCAGCCAAAAACGTCAAATGGTGCTGCTTCCCTTCCGAGCTCTGCCATGCGCCCCAAATAGTGGTTTACCCCCACATGTGGGGTATCAGCGTACTCAGGACAAATTGCACAATAACTTTTAGGGTCCTGTTACCCTTGGAAAAATAAGAATTGAGGGTGAAAAGATCATTTTTGTGGAAAAAATATGATTTTTTAATTGTATGGCTGTATGTTATAAACTTCTGTGAAGCCCTTGGGGGTTCAAAGTTCTCACCACACATCTAGATAAGTTCCTTAGGGGGTCTAGTTTACAAAATGGTGTCATTTGTGGGGGGTTGCCACTGTTTTGGTACATCAGGGGTTTTCCAATCGTGACATGATGTCCGATCTCAAATCCAGCCAAAAACGTCAAATGGTGCTGCTTCCCTTCCGAGCTCTGCCATGCGCCCAAATAGTGGTTTACCCCCACATGTGGGGTATCAGCGTACTCAGGACAAATTGCACAATAACTTTTATGGTCCTGTTACCCTTGGGAAAATAAAAATTGGGGTGAAAAGATCATTTTTGTGGAAAAAATATGATTTTTTAATTGTACCGCTGTACGTTATAAACTTCTGTAAAGCCCTTGTGGGTTGAAAGTTCTCACCACATATCTAGATATGTTCCTTGGGGGGTATAGTTTCCAAAATGGGGTCACTTGTAGGGGGTTTACACTGTTAAGGTACATCAGGGACTCTCCAAACGTGACATGGCGTCCGATCTGAATTCCAGCCAATTTTGCATTGAAAAAGTCAAACGGCGCTCCTTCCATTCTGAGCTCTGCCATGCGCTGAAACAGTCGTTCCCCCCCCACATATCAGGTATCAGCGTACTCAGGACAAATTGCACAATAAATTTTGCAGTTCAATTTCTCCTGATACCCTTGGTAAAATAAAAAAAATTGAACCTGAAGTATTTTTTTGTAAAAAAAAGTTAGATGTTAATTTTTTTTTAAATATTCAAAAAAATTCCTGTGACGCACCTAAAGGGTTAATAAACTTCTTGAATGTGGTTTTGAGCACCTTAAGGGATGCAGTTTTTAGAATGGTGTCACTTTGGGGTATTTTCTATCATATAGACCCCTCAAAGTGGCTTCAAATGTGATGTGGTTCGTAAAAATAAAATGGTGTTGTAAAAATGAGAAATCGCTGGTCAACTTTTAACCCTTATAACTTCCTAACAAAAAAAAATTTTGGTTCCAAAATTGTGCTGATGTAAAGTAAACATGTGGGAAATGTTAGTTTTCAAGTTTTTTGTGTGCCGTATCTCTGTGATTTAAGGGCATAAAAATTCAAAGTTGGAAAATTGCGAAATTTTCAAAATTTTCGCCAAATTTCCGTTTTTCTCACAAATAAACGCAAGTTATTTGAATGAAATTTTACCACTATTATGAAGTACAATATGTCACGAGAAAACAATGTCAGAATCACCGGGATCCATGGAAGCGTTCCAGAGTTATGACCTCATAAAGGTACAGTGGTCAGAATTGTAAAAATTGGCCCGGTCATGAACGTGCAAACCACCCTTGGGGGTGAAGGGGTTAATATACCCAAGTCTTTTTCACATGTGCTGTTGCTTAGCCCTATTCCTCCCATTCTGTATATGCTTTTTTTTTTTCATTTTTATTGCCCAGATGTAGTACTTTGCATTTTTCCCTGTTAGAAACCATTCTCTTAGTTGCTGCCCACTGCTCCAGTTTATTTATATCTTTTTGAATCCTCTCTCTTCTCTAGTATTAGATATCCCTCTTAGCTTTGTGTCATCAGCAAATTTAATCAGTTTGCCCTCAATACCTTCATCTAAATCGTTGATAAAGATGTTGAACAATACAGGGCCCAGGACAGAGCCCTGTGGTACCCCACTTGAGACATTCTTCCAACTGGATGTGCAGCCATTTACGACCACTCTATATACAATAATAAACATTATTCCAACAATTATGATTCTGGTGCAAAAACAAACTTAGTAAATCTGCTTTAATATATTCACACAGGGATAGACTTATTATTGATGCAATCTGTGCAGCCACACAAGGGCCCAAGAGGTAAGGAGTTCCATTTCTACATCCAAAAACATGTGGAATTGAGCATAATGATGAGCTTTTGGACTGCAAAGGCCCAATTTATTTTTTGCACAGGGACCCTTTTCTGTGTCTGTGTCTGCAGGTGCATTCACATACTTTTTTATATAACATTAGCTTAAACCTATTTTGCCTAATAAATGCCATGCCCCTTGTTTACTCCACAAAGCATGCACAGTAATCTGGTAAGTTACCATGAGCTTAGGTTGTAATATTTTTAACAAACAATGGTTCTGGCGCACTGTACCATAACCCAACATTCAACATATAATGTCACCAACAGGTTCATCTCTACTTGGCAGAAAAATGGTATAGAAATAGTTAAAATTAAAGATGCACTGTATTAGTTTTTTTCAAAGAAGGGAATATGAAGCTTCAGCCCGGATATCCTCTTCATGATCGATTTGTCTGAAGGCGGGGACAATGACGCAAGCGCTGATTGGGTGCCGACGTCGCATGTCACAACACCGTGTGAGAGTCCCAAGGAGACCAACTGCCAACACCACGGGAACTGCGTCTGTATGAGAGATGAGTATAAGCTTTATTATTTTATGAAGGACAAATATTTTGATCTAGAAGGGGTTGTCCTAGTAGTGGACGACCCCTTTAGTCCTTATTTTGAACTGACATTTGGGGCTTCAAGACCAGTAACTTGTTTTTCATAGATTTATTGTCTGAAGCTTCGATATTTGCATCTAAATAGCCACCCAAAACCTGAAAGTTATTGTAATTTGAAGGACCACCTTAGTAGCAACTAGAGATGAGCGACTTTGCCTTTTTTCGGGTCGAGTCGGGTTTCATGAAACCCGACTTTCTCAAAAGTTGGGTCGAACAAAATCAGTCAGCTACAGTGAAAAGTTGGGGTCTGACTGAAACACGAAACCCAATGCAAGTCAATGGGGAAGCAAAGTTGGCAGGGAGTGGAGGACAGTAAGCATACCTACAGTGCCCATTTCAATGCCAACGACATCAAATCTTATTACTTAAGCCTGTCAACCTAAATTTACTCTATAATAATAGTTACGCATTGAAAACAGGGGGTTATTTGGCTAAAGTTGTGGGGGGGTAGGGCTGGCGCCAGGTTTTCGTGTGCCCTGAGCCAAAGAGTGTCAGTGCGCCCTTTTAACACATACCACAATTCATAATGCTACGATACGGCACAGAAGTATAGGTATAGAACAATGAAAAATACTTCACTGCTTACATGACATGACTGATATTATCTATTTTAAATTCTACAATAGCTCAAAAAACAGACAGTATATTACTCCATACAGTATTATGGCCACCAGCTAGTGCGCCATACAGAATAATGAGCCCCATATATTTCTCCATGCAGAATAATTGGTCCCATATAATGTTCCATACAGTATATGATGAGCTCCACATAATGCTACAGTATACGTTGGTCCCCATGCATGATGCTCCACTGTGTTATGAGCCCAAATAATGCTCCATATATAATGGGCCCCATTTCTAATGCTCCAATGTATAATGGGCCCTGTAAATGCTGCTCCAGTGTCTGATATACCTCATTTGGAATGCTCCAGTATATGTTGGTCCCCATGGACGCTGCTCCAGTGTGTTATGGGCCCAAATAATGGGCCCCATTTCTAATGCTCCAGTGTATAATGGGCCCTGTAAATGCAGCTCCAGTGTCTGATATCCCTCATTTGGAATGCTCCAGTATATGTTGGTCCCCATGGACGATGCTCCAGTGTGTTATGGGCCCAAATAATGGGCCCCATTTCTAATGCTCCAGTGTATAAAGGGCCTCGTAAATGCTGCTCCAGTGTCTGATGTCCCCCATTTGGAAAGCTCCAGTATATGATGGGCCAAATGGATGATACTCCAGTGTATGATGGGCCCCATATCTCATTCTCCAGTGTATATTGCTCCCCAAAAAATGCTCCCAACATTTAAAAAAATTAAATACCTCTCCTCGCTGGGCACTGCTGTACTCTGGACTCCTCAGCATTGCCATCTTCAAGCTCTCTGCACTTGTACTGTTTCGGTAGAGGGCATACAGACGTGAAATCAACACGCTCTCTAACTTGAATGTCACTGTCAGGAAGCACGGAAGACGTCACGGTGGTGGAGCAGGGAGAGGTAAGTATTGCAAGTGCTGTGGCCCTGAGCAAGCATGGGGGGGCCCCTCGTGGGCGACGGCACTGGCACAGGGCCCCACATATTACGACGGTATGTCTGACGGAGAGTGGGCCCTACCACCGGCAGAGACACTTTTGTGTGTTATGAGGGGCCCTGTGACACTGCCGTCACCCACGAGTAGGACCCCCCCACCTGCTCAGGGAACCGGCACTTTTATCTGCACCTTCCTCTGTGTAACCGTGTAAGGTGGTATAGTATTCGGGAAGGGGCACCTGAGTTTCATCAGTGTCACATTCTGGCTCTATAGAGTGCGAGAGGAATGTAGTGCTGTGGGTGAATGTACCAGCGGAATCATCTAGCAGTGGCTTTGCATCAGTGCACTCCATCTCCAATTCATGTTGGACTGGGGAATTCAGGATTTCACTTGATACAACAGGCATGGCATGTGAAAAGAGCTCAATGGAGTAATCTGAATTGTGGGCTGTCGCATCCTGCACTATGGGTGGGGGTGAAAGGGACAAGGAAAGGGGTGGTTCCTGACCAGAAACCTGCACTGACGACTCAGTGCTTGCATTTTTGTAAACTTCAGAAGAGGAGGTGATAGAGCTGGAGGCTATTTCGCCAATGTAAGGCAAAACCAGTTCCTGATGCTCCGGCTTTAAAAGCAGTTTACCTACGCCTTAAAGGCCTTCTTGTGCCAGACGATGGCTCAACACCTCCTGCCTTAGCTGCTATTGTGCTTTTGGCGCTACCAGCAGATGCACCACCACCATCAGTACAAGCTGGCCCCCCACACCCACGTCCGTGGCCTCTTCCACCATACTTAATAATTTTTGTGAAAATGGACTCAAAACACAAGCAGATATATGGTACTGTATCAGAAGCGGACAGCTCCATACAGTCTAGGGATAATTGTAAATCTCCGTATATATTTCATGAGTCAGACACAGACGGTCACAGGCTCAGTGTGGATTAGACAATAATATAAAAATTTGCAAAAGGGTACAGTAACACTAGATACAAGGTATATATAGTATAGTTTAAACATACTGAGTATCCGTATACATTTCAGGAGGCAAACACTGACGCTCTCAGGCCCAGTATGGTTCCGACAACAATATAGAACATTGAGAAAGGGTACTATGGCGCCCCTGAGGGTACGGTCGCCACAGAGGTACTGCACTTCATCCAAAGGAGTGGTATCCCACCCTCAGGTAAGGAGGGATCCCCACTCAGGACTCCTAACCCTGCACTCAACACACACACTAGTTAGTCAGGGCATCTGGGTGTACCCGGCGGGAGGATGGCCTCATCCCAGATTGACTAGGAAAGGGTGTTGGGGGTTAGTGTGGAAGGTAGGTACAGTGGGAGGAGCGTAGGTAGTGGAGTGATTGTGGTCATCCAATGAGAGAGAGCAAGGTTACAGTTGGTGGGTGTAGCTAGTCTGAGGTAAATGGATCGTTCTAGAGAGTTGTCAGTCAGTGACAGGACAGAGTAAGAGCAGGATTGCTGTGAGAGGGCTGAGGGTCAGAGAAGAGAGAAACATCTTGTCCAAACTCCTAGACTGGAAGGAAGGGGTCCTTGGGGCATGGGAAGTGCAATAAGCCACCTGTGAAGCCAGTTTCTGGAGAAGGAAGGACCAGGCCTCGTTCGGGAAGGTGTCTCCTGAAGGTAGTGGATAAATACAGGGTTCAGCTAGAAAGACGGAGGCTGAGGTAACTTTAAGTGCCTCAGTCGCAGCCGCATTCAAAACTCAAAAAGGCAGTAGTTGGAATAAAGGACCCCGGGACCTGACCCAAGTCGCCCGGTGTGATCCGTGGCTGCCGGCTTGGGACACTGTTTGCGAAGGCGCACAGCAGGAAGGAAGGGAGAGATCAGTGCAGAGACACGGCCTAGAAAGGATACACAAAGAGGAGTCTTGAACAGGTGTTCCTGATCTACCTTGGAGTTTGCCGGACCCCTCCCTCGGAGGACACAGTACCAAGTGGGTCATCTTGTGCACAAAACTTTTGAGGAAAAACTCAGAAACTGCACCCAACTGTGTCCTTGTTGTCTTTTACAACTCACCAGCTACACACGCTACACTCACCATCACCGTCAACGGCTCACAAGCACCATCTCAACTGCCCTGGGATACAGCTGTGCCCGTGTAGAGCTTCATCATCTTGAATGCTTTAACATCATCCCAGAGGATATGCATTGCAGCGTCCGCTACCCTAGCCGAGTACCACGGGTGGCGTCACGATCCCCCTTTTCCAAATTAATTATGATACCATCTTCCCCCTCTTCTGAACTGTCATCTTCTTTATTGGACACCCAGGGCCACGTACTGGGTCCCAATCACCACCGTGACATACTTCACCCTTAAAAGAGCCTGAAAGGCCAGGTACTGAGTAACCCCCAGCCCTGCATGGCGTTTCATTTTAACACCAGATACCAGGGATATATAGTATAGTTTCAACATTCTAAATCTACGTTTATATTTTTGGAGG
The DNA here is from genome assembly GCF_039654945.1 of Dendrobates tinctorius. Classification (NCBI taxonomy): domain Eukaryota; kingdom Metazoa; phylum Chordata; class Amphibia; order Anura; family Dendrobatidae; genus Dendrobates; species Dendrobates tinctorius. Next base: position 2,186,321 of record NW_027361807.1, on the reverse strand, counting down.
CAGACACAAACGCTGTCATGGCCAGCATGGATTCGACAGCAATCAAAAAAGGAGAAAAAGGGTACAGTTTCACCAGATACAAGGTATATATAGTATAGTTTAAACATTTGAAATCCCAGTATGCATTAGCCAAGAATATAAAAAGTAGAAAAAGGGTACTGTTTCACCAGATACAAGGCAGATATAGTATTGTTTAAACATTGCAAATCTCCCTATTTATTTCAGGAGGCAGACACAAACGCTCTCTTGGTCAGTATGGATTATACAATATAAAAAGCAGTAAAAGGGTAATGGATCAGAAGCGTACAGCTGTATACGGTGTAGGGGGCATTGCAAATCTCAGTATATATTTCCAGAGTCAGAAACAGACTGTCACTGGTTCAGTATGGAATAGACCACAATATAAAAAGCATTAAATGGGTAAGGTATCACAAGCGTAACAGCTGCATACAGTGTTGGGGCAATCTTAAACGTACAAATAAATTTCTGGAGGTACAGATAGACGTTCACAGGCTCAGTATGGATTGCACAAGAATATAAAAATGAGAAAAAGGGAAATGTATTCGAAACGTACACCATTATACAGTGTTGGGGTACTTTTAAATCTTCGTATATATTTCAGTCTCAGTAAGCTAGTCCAGACTCTCCGCTACAGGAAGCTAGATGGATAAAAGTACAGATGGAAAGTCGAGTGATTTCAGAAAAGTTTGAATTACTAATCACGGAAAAACCTCCCGGGAGAATTAGCAGAGGCAATGCTGACCCTCAATTACTTTTACTGTGGATACAGCTAAAACGGAAATTAGTGAAGAAAGGGTTGCTGTATTGCAGTAGCGTCGATCCCATCACCGTTACTCGTCTCCATCACATTGTGATCGCAGGGAGAGCTGTAGACATGGTCCTCACTGCCTATCATGATCTGTCTGGTCACTTTGGAGTGCAAAACACAGAAGCCACAGGCCGTAGGGGATTTTATTGGATTGCCATGAGAGGAGACATTGAAAAATGGTGGCACGAAGGTCACACGTCTATGACTATGAAAAATGTGAAAAGTGATCATAAAGCACCACTGCAGCTGATTGAGAGTTGACGTCCATTACAAATGGTAGCCATTGATCATTTGAAGGTAGAGGCCAGCAGGACAGGACATAGCTACATGTTGTGAGTTCATTTTTCCCTTCACCATTGAGGTCTGATGAACTCCCTCCTCTGGTGAAGGAAGGTGGTGAGGCTGATTACCAAACACCTGGGCAGCTAGATGATGACTGGGTGGCTGGAATTGAGGACTGGATATAAGGCTGCCGACGCCCTTCTTCCTGGCTGGTGATTTTCCTGCTGGATTCTTGGAGACCAGTCTGATTCCTGCATCTCAAAGGTAAGTTTTTTTGCTCTGCTTTGTAATCTTCAGTTTTGTTTTTGTTTTGCCTTGTTTTTTTTTAGTTCTGCCATCCCCGGCCGAGGGTGAGCTGAATTCCATTTTTGTCTCTGATCTGTTGATCTTTTGCTCTGTCTTCAGAATATACCTGAGTGCTGATATAGTCTTTTGAAGCCTAGCGACTTCAGGGCCTGTTTTTCCTATCAGTCGGTTGGCTCATTTTGATAGGGTTTTTGCGGATGGCAGACAGCAGCTTTCCTATCCTGTCCTATGTAGTTAGCTTGGGCCCCATCATTTGCTCAACCTATCTTTCTATCTGTGTTAGTGTTTTCATCTTGCTTCACCGTCATTATATGTTGGGGGCTGCCTATTGCTTTGGGGTCTGCTCTGGGGCAGATTAGTTTTTCCCCTTTCTGTCTTTAGGCTATATAGTTCTCCGGCTGTGATCGAGGGGTCTAGGGCACCGTAGGAACCCCCCACGGCTACTGCTAGTTGTTGTGGATAGGTCCAGGGGTCTGCAATCCGATAGCTGCCAACCTCTCTGGTTTTCCTGGACTTAGCTGGTATTTTGTTTTTTCCTCCTTCGGTGACTCATCATAACAGAATCACCAGCCATACCGCAGATCCTAGGGTACTCAATAGCAGGAGAGAATTGTAAAAAAAAAAAAAAAAAAGGGAAAAGAAAAAAGTGTCAGAATTTTTTTTTTTTCTTTTGTGTGCATATTTTTTCCTCTATATCTCTGAGGCCGTAGGGGGAATTTTTCTCTCAATGGAGATGAAGCAATTGTCTGATCGTGTGGCGCAGCTCGCTGCTGAAGTGCGGGGAATTTCCGCCTATCTTGCTCATTCACATACTGCTGAACCAAAGATTCCCACTCCTGATGTGTTTTTTGGGGATCTGTCTAAATTCTTGAATTTCAAGAATAATTGTAAATTATTTTTTGCCTTGAAGCCTAACTTGTCGGGGAACTCCGCGCAGCAGGTTAAAATTGTCATCTCTTTGCTGCACGGCGATCCCCAGGATTGGGCGTTTTCTTTGAAACCTGATGATCCTATTCTGAATAATGTGAACGCATTTTTTCAAGCCTTGGGGTTGTTGTATGATGAACCTAATGCTATTGATCAGGCTGAAAAGACCCTGTTGGCATTAAGTCAGGGTTGGGATTCGGCAGAGTTGTACTGTCAAAAATTCTGAAAGTGGGCGGTCCTTACTACCTGGAATGATGGTGCCTTGGCAGCCCTCTTTCGGAAGGGTTTGTCAGAAACTGTAAAAGATACTATGGTGGGATTTCCTGTTCCCTCTGGTCTTGACGATTCTATGTCATTAGCCATTCAGGTGGATCGGCGTTTACGTGAACGCAAAACTACACGAGAGATGTTGCCACCTGTTGAACAAATGTCTGAACCTATGCAATGTGATAGAGTTTTGTCTAGGGCGTAACGTCAGGAGTTCAGAAGGCGCAATAAGCTGTGTTTTTTTTGTGGAGATGCCTCGCATATTATTTCTGTCTGCCCTAAACGAGAGAAACGTTGTGCACACACGTTTTCTGTGGGTGGTGTTCAACCTAAGTTTCTTCTTGCAATTACTCTGATCTGCTCCCTGTCCACATTTTCCGCCAAGGCTTTTGTGGATTCAGGAGCAGCTCTGATCCTGATGGACTTGGATTTTGCTACACGTTATGGATTTCCTATGACACCTCTGCGGACGCCTATCCCTTTGAGGGGTATTGATGCTACTCCTTTGGCGAAGAATAAACCTCAGTTTTGGACCCAGGTGGTAATGCGGGTCGCCCCAGACCATCAAGAAAATTGCAGATTTTTGGTGTTGCATAATTTGCATGATACCATTGTTCTGAGTGCTGATATAGTCTTTTGAAGCCTAGCGACTTCAGGGCCTGTTTTTCCTATCAGTCGGTTGGCTCATTTTGATAGGGTTTTTGCGGATGGCAGACAGCAGCTTTCCTATCCTGTCCTATGTAGTTAGCTTGGGCCCCATCATTTGCTCAACCTATCTTTCTATCTGTGTTAGTGTTTTCATCTTGCTTCACCGTCATTATATGTTGGGGGCTGCCTATTGCTTTGGGGTCTGCTCTGGGGCAGTTTAGTTTTTCCCCTTTCTGTCTTTAGGCTATATAGTTCTCCGGCTGTGATCGAGGGGTCTAGGGCACCGTAGGAACCCCCCACAGCTACTGCTAGTTGTTGTGGATAGGTCCAGGGGTCTGCAATCCAATAGCTGCCAACCTCTCTGGTTTTCCTGGACTTAGCTGGTATTTTGTTTTTTCCTCCTTCGGTGACTCATCATAACAGCTACATCTTAACCATCATCGATCAGTACACCAAATTTGTAGTGACCATCCCTGTGAAGGATTTAACTGGCCAGACTACACAGCGGTGGAGCAGGGAGAGGTAAATATTGTAAGTGCTGTGTCCCTGAGCAAGCAGGGTGGTCCCAGTCGTGGGCGCCGGTACTGTCACAGGGCCCCTCATAGTACAGCAGTGTGTCTGACGGCGAGTGGTCCCCCCACCGTCAGAGACACTTTATTGTACTATGAGAGGCCCTGTACCAGTGCCGTCGCCCAAGGGTGGGCACACACACCTGTTCAGGGCAACAGCACTTGCCCATGTGCTCCAGGTGGTGACCCCGGTCCTGGGGGGAGGCAGCACAGTTAGGGAGATTTAAAAAATTGCATATGTTTATATGTAGGCTGGACTTTCAGCAGCTGCAAATGGAGGAATTGGAATTGGAGAAGTCCGAGGAATAGGAGGACAAAAGCGAGCCTTTTTTCTACCAACCTATGTGCTGTCAGGGGAAGGTGGGACAAAATCCTTGGAAACCCATGCATGGTTCATTTTAATGAAGGGCCGGTCTCTCAGAGGGGATTGTCACAGCAGTGGTGACCCGGTCCGTGGCCCTGGGCGCCCATGTAAAAGGGGTTGAGTTGGGAAGAAAGTTTATAAGTGATTCGTGACGCCACCTGTGGTGTTCGGCAAGGGAGGTGTTAAGCCGACGCTGCAGACAGATCCTCTGGGACAGATGGTGCAGTGCAGCAATGATGTAGCCCTCCACAGGTAGGGCTGTTGGTCCCAGGGCAGTGTAGCAGAATGTTTAGGAAGAGGGTGCAGTGTTTGGGACAGAGATGTAGCAGTGCTGAGGATGTTGCAGGAAGGAGGCAAGGACACAACAGGGTGCAGTTTCTTTACCTTTACTTGGCAAACGCAGTCCAGGGTCCTGGTTACAGATGGCACAGGAGCAGGCTAGCCTGGAAGCAACTCAGGGATCTCTCTATCAGATGGGTTGTGTAGTCTCCTTCCTAGCGCTGGCTTGAGGTACATGCAGTAGTTTGTTACACTGAAGTTCCTCCTTCTTATTGTCTCTTAGAACTACCTTGTATGGCAGACAGTTGTAGCCCTCTATCTCTCTTGGCTCACCCGTCGCTGTTGTGCCTCCGAGTCTTAGTTGGGAATAGAGCATTTACAGCTTCCTATTCCTCTGGTTTCTGTTGCAGGACCTTCAGTATCCATACAACCATGGAGACCAGGCTCCAGATCACGCGCTATCACTGGGAGGGAGCTCTCTTTCCTCAGCTCAACCTCCAGCTTCTCTCCACACGTCTACACTCGTTGCCCTCCTCACACTAACTACCCATTTCCCTTCCTGGCCCTCAGAGAGCACTCCTCCCCCAATCCTGTTTCAGAGCTCCCTCTGCTGGCCTGGAGTGGGAACTGTGTTGCATGACATGGTTAACTGTTAGAAAGACCCTTCATTGCCTCCAAGCCTGACATCACCCTCCCTGGAGAAAGGCAATACCACTGTGGCGACCATACTCCTGGGGGCGCCACATCAGCTAGACATAATGCTTCTATTTTAACCACTGACATTTAAATGGCTCATTTCTGGGGGTGACCTGTTTATTCCAATTGCGAGGCGACAGTTAGGGGTCTATTTAAGGGCACCACCTCTGCTATCTTAGTACTCCTATGAAGCTAAGCCATAAGCTGTGCTTCTTAGATAGTCATTTTCAGCCATTTTTTTAATTACAAAGTTTTCAATTTTAGAAAACCAGAAAAATATATTTTTTTAAAGTGTAAGTTTGGTATCAAATTAGTCAGACTAACCTACAGAATCATGTTTCCAGGTCATTATTACTGCACATGGAATGCCATAAAAAACAAAACAATACCACAATTCATTTTTTCACCAATTCAAAACACTTTATTTGTTTCCGCATTTATCACTGATATGTCTATGAATGATTAGGATCCTGAACAGAGGACATCAAAATTCTCTGATAGGGTAAATCTGATAAAAACATATAAGCACAATAGGCTGTTTTGATATTATAGTACTCTGTCCATTTAAAGTATATAAATGTGTTCTTTTTTGTCACACATTAGTTTGGTGATAAATTTCTATATTGTGGACCACACTAATGCTATTTTTTGTGCTTTATTTTAGAATATACTCAGAAGGGAGTTTGAAATATTATGGAAGAGAACTGGTCCAAACATGGGCAGCCCTAAAGAGCCTCAGCGATTGAAACTCTCAACACCAGATGGTGCAAGTGATAACCTTTCCCTTCGTTCTCCTATTTCTTCAAGAATATGGCAAGCTGAAGACCCTACATGCAATTCGGGGTTTGATGGAGAGGATCTATGTATGAGAAACTTCTGTGTCAGTGTACACGGAGACCATGATCTTGTGGAAGGAAGTTTCAGTTTTGACACAGAGGCAGATGATATCTTAGAAGTACATAGGGACTTTTCTGTGGATGCTGATGGTGCATATTCTTTTCATGAAGTCAGGGAAGATCAATGTTCATCAACGCAAGGAGATTGGAACTGTAAATATGATGACCCTCAAACTGAGACACTCGCTAAGAAATCACATGAAGAGGACACAAACATTGTCTCAGTGTCAGATGGAACAGACCTAAGTAATGCAGAGAACAAGATGGACAGTAAGGATCGAGTATTAGATGCCACAAGAATTCCTGTGGTGAGTCTGTCTTTAGGAATGAACACTGACACAGTTTCTAGAGTTCATGACGTACAAGGAGAAACATCAGACAGAGAGAAAGAAAATGTTAATGGAAAAGCAGAATCAATACAGCTTGCTAGTAGTCTTGGTGATCGAGCAAGTAAAGAAATACTGGCAGAGGCAATGGTAGAATGTAAGAAGGTTACCAACGGAGAAATGGGTACAATGATATACGCAGCTAACTTATTGCCTTCAAGTTCAGGCAGTGATGTGGAAGAAAAACAGTTTAGATCTATTGCAATAAGCCCTATTGTTCCACCAGATGGAAGTTCATCTTTTGCTTTTCAGACTGGTATAACACCATTCACTAAAACTCCTTGTGAAACAGTCAGTGTTGATAAGAATGATGATCTACCAAAAAACTATATGTGTGAACTCACTGCTGCTGCAGCTGGAGGTGATCCTGAAGGAAAAGTACAGTATAGGTCTGTGGCTGTGAGTCCCATTATACCTCCAGGAGAAACATCATTATTTTCATTTCAAAAGGATCAGTCTCAGGAAGATAGAAAAAGCTGTTGTTCAAATCGAATTACCGACACTAGAAGACAAGAGAAAGTCAATGATGGGACTGAAAGCAAAGTGGAGTATAAATCTGTAGCAGTGAGTCCAATTATTCCACCGGATGGATCTTCTTCATTTACTTTTCATGCTTTAAGAACTGCTTCTAGCAACACAGCAGGTGTACAAGAAGCAAAGAATAATGAATTACTCCCCAAAACATATTCCTGTGAAGTGACACCACCTAATCATGATGTAGGCACTCAAGCAGATACCAGACCAGAGTGTGTTTCAGTTGCAGTAAGTCCAATTGTACCCCCAGATGGATCATCTTCATTTAATTTCCAGCCAGATCTACTGAATAGAATTGGAGGAGAGAAAGTGTCAGATAATGACAGCACACAGAGTGGCACAAGAGTGCAGTATGTATCTGTGGCAGTCAGTCCGATTGTGCTTCCAGGTGGGTCATCTTTTACATTCATGGCAGAAAATAATGCTACCGATCGAAGCAAAGATATCAATATTAAAGCTACAGATAACCTTCCAAAAACATACTCCTTTGAGCTCACTCCACCTGATGATGAGCCTGGTCCTAGTACCCGAGTAGAATATAGGTCAGTGGCAGTTAGTCCTATAATACCCCCTGATGAAGTTTCTTTTTCTTTTCAATCTGATAAAAAGAAGGACCCAAGCTTTGTTGATACATTGTCTAAGACATGTTCAATTGAACTCACCCCTCCTGATGAGGATGTTGGGACAACAGCTGATAAGAAAGTGGAATATGTGTCAGTGGCAGTGAGCCCCATTATTATTTCACAGGGATCTTCATCTTTTCCCTTCCAAGGGGAGCAAACTGCTTTGCACCATGATCAGACACGAAAGCTGGATTTTTACAGCATAAGTGCCCTTCCAAACACATTACAAGAACCAACACCCCTTTATCATGATGTAGGAATCCAAGTGGATTCTACAGTACAGTGTGCTTCAATAGCTGTTAGTCCAATGGTACCACTCCATGGATCATGTTCTTTTATGTTCAACACAGAAGATGCCAATCAAGCCTGCACAACCTGTTCACACATGAGTGAAAAGCCTGAGATGAAGGATGTAGAGATGCAAGTGTCCTTTCCAGTAGAAACAAGATCTATTGCAACTGACCCAATGACACCCAAAGGAAAGTCGCCACAGGCTTCCTATCCTGAGGTCAAAGTAAAAGAAGCCAAAGCAGATCACCCAGAACCTGTAAGAGAGGTCAGCTGGGATGAGAAAGGTATGACATGGGAAGTGTATGGAGCATCAATGGAAGTTGAAGTTTTGGGGATGGCCATACAGAAGCACCTGGAAAAGCAGATTGAGGAGCATGGGAGACAAAAGGTGATGACTCCTCAAAATACAGCTAGAGGTAGTTCTATCCGAGGTCCTGTTGAAAAGAATGAAAGCAAAAAAAGACAACCTAGTGCTTTCCGCACCTTTTTTCGAAGAAGATCCCGTTGCTGTTCGCGTGCTGGACAAACTGCAGAATGAACCTAGAAGAAATAAGCCATTTAAATCAACCCTTGAAAGAAACATACAAGTAATGATTTATTCTGAAAGTGAAACAAAATTACTGGTTGAAAATGAGTATAGACAGAATTAAATAAGGATTCTTTGCGTGAAAGTTCTTGTCTTAAGAGCTCAGTGGTTGGATTTAAGTTAATTTTTATTTTATTGAAAAGGTAAATGTGCTGTTCTAATGTCAAAATCTCTTTTTTATGGTAAGACATGACAAGGGCAATGTAAAGTGTTAAGCTGTGTAACATTGCATTTTTCTGCTCTAATACCTTCAGCACAGTCCTATGCCTACCGGCAGAACATTTGGCAGTGTGCTTGAGCAGGAAGTTGTAGAGGTGGCAGTGTGCTACACATGGTGCCAGAGTGCAGTAATGATTATGGGGTAATTGCTACAATACCTGCTTGTATGGGCTGACTCTGGATGATTGGAGGATTTTTGTTTTCTTTTAGAAAAGGCCTCAGTGATAGGACCGGGTCAGAAATATTGTTCTAAAATGTAAAAGGCAGCTCTAGCATATTGTCCAGGTGGTTTATATGTAAAGAGATACTTTGTTATTGTGAGCAGGAAAAAGTCTCAGGCATTGATAAGCCTTCTCATTCATTTATAGGAAAGAAAAAGTCATTGATGCCCAAAGTAACCAACAGTTATTCTTCTAGAGTAATTTATAATGGTTCTATAAACTAAATACTGTTAGTATTCCCCATAAAATATATTCTGGATTTTCTTTGCTTAGAACTCATCCGTTATTCCAACAAGAAGTTCATGAATAAATCGACAACTGGCTGTTACCATTCTCATTGGTGGTGCCCTAATAAAATATGACACTTCCAGCACTGACTGGACAGTTTCAGCCTTTGAAGGAACACACCCCCCAACTGGTAATTTCCAAATTAAATGTATTCATAAATTTCCAGAAGGAATAGTCAAGGAAAATCACAATGTACAATTCTAAGAAATGATTGTCCAAAATTGTTACTTCATGCAGAATACAATTATTTACTAAAACAGACATAACAGAATTAATAATAGCTATTCTTTAAAAGGATTGCACTCACCAAACATTTATATGTGCATGTTGCTCTTTCAAAACAAGTTACTCTATACCTTTACATATCCAGTCCATTCCTCCATTACTGAGAAATCAGTGTTTGAACTGATATGCAGATGGGGCTGTAGATCTGAAGACTCTATCACTCCAGCTCTATTTCCAAACCTATCCCGCTTCTCCTGCTTGACTGGCAGCCTCAATGCTGTGTGACTTCAGGCAAAGGAGGAGGCAACGCTGGGCAGGAAATAGAGTTGGAGTGACAGAGGCTTTAGATCTTCAGTCTCATATGCATATTTGTTGAAAAACTGATTTTGACAGTAACGGAGGAATGGACTGATCATATAAATGTATTGTTTCACTTCTTTTTGAAAGAGCAACATGCACATAAATAGTTTGGGTCTGGAAATCCTGCTAACGGATTCCCTTTAAGCAATGAAAGAGGAGCTCTGATTAGTTGCTAAGTACAAGGCCAGTTTTATTTTTTGAAAATAACTAGTAATTACACTTCTTACGTTACACACATAGATCAGGCACAATCGGATTACTATGCAGTATTCTAAAAGCTATTAACATATTACACCATAAAAAGGCTCATCTGGCAAAAACATATTATCTCCTAACCACAGGATAGGTAGTAACCGATTAACTGGTGGAGGCCCTACCATTAGAACTGCACTAATTGGCAGAAGAGGCAACTTTATCCTTGTTATAATGGAGTGGCAGTGTACAGTGGCATGTAAAAGATTGGGCACCCCTGGCCAAAATTACTGTTATTGTGAACAGTTATGCAAGTTAAAGATGAAATGAACTCTGTATGGCCTAAAGTTAAAGATGACACATTTCCTTTATATTTTAGGCAAGAAAATATATAGTTGCAAAAAATTGTTTGCCCCATTCCTGATATTCTATTCTTTGCACGTTTGTCACACTTAAATGTTTCAGATTACCGAACACGTCTAAATACTAGACAATATTGAACAAGTCATGACCCTAACAGGCTAATTAAGGTCTGAAACTTTAGTCAAAGTTATCCAAGCACACAAATCTCCAAGGGTGCCCAAATTTCTGTCTTTACACATTTTTCATTTTATAGTTATTAAAATGCAATATATATATATATATTTATTTATCTCAATTTTCTATTTTTTGCAGTTTGCCACACTTAAATGTTTCAGATTTCCAAACAAGTTTAAATATTAGACAAAGATAACACAAGTAAACAGAAAATGCAGTTTTTAAATGAAGGTCTTTATTATTAAGGAAAAAAGAAATCCAAACCTACAGGGCTCTGTGTAAAAAAGTGATTGCCCCTTTAACGTAATAAATGGTTGGGCCACCCTTAGTAGCAACAACTGGAATCAAGCATTTGAGAAAACTGACAATGAGTCTTTTACAATGCTCTGGAGGAATTTTGGCCCATTCCTCTTTGCAGAATTGTTGTAATTCAGCCACAGAAGGTTTCCGAGCATGAACCGCCTTTTTAATGTCATGCCACAGCATCTCAATCAGATTAAGTTCAGGACCTTGCTGGTGTGTTTTGGATCATTGTCCTGCTGCATAATGCAAGTGCGCTTCAGCTTAAGGTGAAGAACAGATGGCTGGACATTCTCATTCAGGATTTTTTTGGGTAAACAACAGAATTCATGGTTTGTTTTACCACAGTAAGTCTTCCAGGTCCAGAAGCAGCAAAACAGACCCAGACAATCACACTACCACCACCATACTTTATTGTTGGCATGATATTCCTTTTATGAAAAGCTGTGTTACTTCTAAGCCAGATGTAATGGGACATACACCTTCCAAAAAGTTCAACTTTTGTCTCATCTGTCCACAGAGTATTCTCCCATAAGTCTTGAGGATCATCAGGATGTTTTCTGGCAAAATTGAGAAGAGCCTTTATTATCTTATTGCTCAACAGTGGTTTTCATCTTGGAACTCTGCCATGCAGGCTTTCTTATGGTGGACTCATAGGCACTGACCTTAACCGAAGCAAGTGAGGCTTCCAGTTCTTCGGATGTTGTTGTCGGGTCATTTATGACCTCTTAAATGAGTTGTCACCACGCTTTGGGGTAATTTTGGTCTGCCGGCCACTCCTGGGAAGGTGCAAAACTGTTCTATGTTTTTGGCATGTGTGAATAATGGCTCTTACTGTGGTTTGCTGGAGTCCCAAAGCTTAAGAAGTGGCTTTAGAAGCTTTTCCAGACTGATAGAGCTCAAATACTTTGTTTCTCATTTGTTCCAGAATTTCTTTGGATCTCGGCATAATGGGTTGCTTTTGAGGCTCTTCTGTCTACTTTACTTTGACAGGCAGGTCCTATTTAAGTGATTTTTTATTGAGAACAGGTGTGGCAGTAATCAGGCCTGTGTCTGGTTTGGGAAATTTGAGCTCAGCTTCCCAAAGATGTGATGTGATGAACCACAGTTAATTTTGTTTTAGGGGGCAATCACTTTTTTACACAGGGCCCTGTAGATTTGGATTTCTTTTTCCCTTAATAATAAAGACCTTAATTTAAAAACTGCATTTTGTGTTTACTTGTCTTATATTTGTCTAATATTTAAATTAAGTGTTGCAAACATGCAAAAAATAGGAAATCGAGAAGGGGTAAAAACTTTTTCACACAACTGTGTATATATATGTATATATATATATATATATATATATGTATAGAGATAGATAGATGTTTTTTTGCATTTTAATAATTACAAAATGGAAAATGTATCATTGGAAAAGTTTGGGCACCCTTGGAAATTTGTGTGCTCAGATAACTTTGACCAAGGTTACAGACCTTAATTAGCCTGGGTTTGTCACGTGTACCCATCCTGTGTGACATGACCCACAGGTCGGTAACTGAAACAACAAGACAAAAGGGGAACACCGGGGAAACAGTTACAACGGTGGGCCCTGCAATAGGGAATGGGGATGTGTAGACCTCCTGCATTCCCCTGAGGCAGTGTCCCTGAACACTCCTAGCGTTCCCTATACAGGCTCTTCACCTGTCGCCGACCAGGATACCTGAATCCCTCACTATCCCTGCACCTATCTCTAACTAGGGAGCTGGATAGTGCGGACACTGGTGCCACCACTGCACTAATACACACGAAGAAAAATACACCAAAAGGGGAAAACAACAAAAGACTTATCTTACTCTGCTGCAGTCACCGGGCAGCAGAGTTCATCACCGGATTAGCTTTCAGCAGTGGCTCGACACCCAAGAGCCAGCTGCTATCTTCACCATCTTTCTCTGCTGCAAACACCAGGCACCAGAGTTCAGCACCTGCTTTGCACAGTGGCTCAACACCTCAGAGCCAGCTGCTAACTTCACCGTGGTTGGAATCCACCAAGGACCTGCTATTACAAACCCCAGCTGATACACCAGGTGACCTTATGTAGCAAAGGAGGAATGGTCACCATCAGCAGAAAAACCAAAGACATGTAATAACCTCAGTGACCACCGGGGGCAAAAACACATATTAAGGCCCCAAAGGCCCGAAAGGAAAAAAAAGGTTTAAATGAGGGAATCCAGAATCTGACACAAATCCAAGAATTGGACTTTAACAGGGTTATGACTTGCTCACTCTCATTGTTAGGAAAGGCTAGGTGATGCAAATTTCCCAGCTTTATAAAAACCCAGCCTCCTTTAACCAAGTGCCAAAACCAGCAGCCACGGATTCCTCTAAGCAGTTGGCTAGCACTCTGAAAATGAAAATGGTAGAGGCCCACAAAGAAGGAATAGGTTGCAAGAAGATAGCAAAACGTTTTCAAGTTGCCCTTTCCTCAGTTTGAAATGTAATAAGGAAATGGCAGTTAACAGGAGCAATGGAGATCAAGATAAGGTCTGGAAGACCAAGCAAATATTTCAGTGAGAGCTGCTCATAGGATTGCTAGGGAGGCAAGTGAGAACCCCCACTGCAAAAGACCTTAAGAAAGATTTAGCAGACTCTGGAGTTGTGGTAAATTGTTCTACTGTTCAGAGACACCTGCACAAATATGGCTTTCATGTAAGAGTCATCAGAAGAAAACCTCTCCTGTGTCCTCACAATAAAAATCAGCATTAGAAGTGTGCAAAAGAACATCTAAATAAACCTGATGCATTTTGGAAACAAGTCATATGGATTGATGAGGTTAAAATAGAACTCTCTGGCCACAATGTATGTATGTATGTATGGGGAGAAAAGGGCACCAAATTTCAGGGAATAAACATCTTGCCAACCATTAAGCATCGGGTTGGATCAATTATGCTTTGGGGTTGAGTTGCAGCCAATGGCACGGGGAACACAGCTGGAGGGAAGAATGGATTCAATGAAATGTCAACAAATTCTTGATGCAAACATACCACCATCTGTAAAAAAAATCTGAAGTTAAAAAGAGGATGGCTTCTACAAATGGATAATGATGATCCTAAACACAGGTCAAACTCCACAATAGACTACCTCAAAAGGCACAAGCTGAAGGTTTTATAGTGGATTTCACAGTCCCCTCATCTGAACATCTTTGAAAATCTGTGTCTAGACCTCAAAATAGCAGTGCATGCAAGACGACCTAGAAATCTCACAGAACTGGAAGAATTTTCCAAGGAAGAATGGATGAAAATCTCTCAAACAAGAATTGAAAAACTATTGGCTGGCTATAAAATGCATTTACAAGCTGTGATACTTAAAAAAGGGAGTGCTACTAGGCACTAACCATGCAGGGTACCCAAACTTTTCCATTGGCCCATTTTCCATTTTGTAATTTTTAAAATGTAAAAGATGAAAATATATATATTTCTTGTGCCTAAAATACAAAGGAAATGTGTCAACTTTTACTTTAGGCCTTTTAAAGATCATTTAATCTTCAAATTGCTTAACTGTTCACAATTACAGTAATTTTGACCTGGAGTGCCCAATCTTTTACACTATTAAATGCTCTACAGCTGTTCCATTTATCATCTATTGGGGCTGCCAAGCATTGTGCTTAACGTTTTTCAGCAGCCTCATGGAGAATGAATGGATTGGCGGAAGGGTATATGGCTTTCCACAGGATTTTGTAATGAGGATTAAAGTTCGAGATGAAAAAATTCCTCATTCTGCTGATCATTGTGGGTCCCAGCAGTTGTATTGCAACTGATCAATGCCTTCTCACCTATCCTTTGTTTTCCCTGGACAACCCTTGGATGCCCACCCTACAATTATAGTAAGTGATCTTCTGACTGTGTGTCATAGTTACATTTTGTTATGCATGTTGCATATATACGCCAGATATATCATTATTACTACATGGGCACTTGCTTCAGGCATGCTCCCTGGTCTTAAAATACCCCATTTAAAGCATTTGCTTTTAATTTATTTCTGCTCTTGTTGCCATGGCAATCAGCTTCCGCAGGTTACCATTGCTGTGTATATTGCGAAGGGAACTTGTATTCAGAACAAATATGTCTTCTTTCATGCAGATGCTTTAAAAATAGTTTACATATATATTTATAAAGGATACATTTAAAACACCATCATTAAATCACATTTTGCTTTTCTACTATTGTAATGTAAAATTGCTACTATTTATATGCACGCACACAGATTTTTATGCTTGTTTGTTAACTTTGACACTCCCTGCTGTTGTCTCCTCACTCTAGAAGATCCATGGCAACTATTAGCCTACAATCCATAAAGACTGCACATGGCCATGGCTGCCCGTGATACATGCTTTGATGGCAGTGCTTCTCCTATTCCATTGGTCCTCCTAGCTGCATCACTTCAGATCAGACTCAATTTATGTAGGCTTCTGGGACATGGTGGCTATAGTCATGAACTCAGAGGCTATCGTTTTTTATAATATTTATAGATACTGTACGATCTCCCAGTCCTTTGCTAATTTAGTTTAACCCATTTGATGTGTATACTTCATCTGACTGACTAGTAAGACTCTACATAGGGTTATGTTTACACAGTGCAGTTTTGGTGTAGTCATTTACAAGCATTTCAGGTGTTTTATAAGTATTCCTTGTTTTAAAGGGAGTCTTTCAGTAGGAGCAACCCTCCTAAGCCAGCTGTCTGGGCAGGTAATAAAAATTTTAACAAACTGATACCTTGATTTCTGTGATCCAAAGTCTTATTTTAGTTAAACCCTTGTTTTTCTTAATATGTAAATGAGCTGTTAAGATCTATGAGCGGGTTATAGATCTAAATGACAATCTGCCTCTAGAGCTTATTTTAAACGAATTGAGGATTTACCAGTGTGAGACATGTAATGACTCTCAGCATGTTCTCCTAATCTACATACTGTATCTCAGACTGGTAACATTCATTTTCCTTTAAAATAAGCTCTGGAGAGATTCTTAGGAAGATCTATGTCACACCTATAGATCTTAACAGCTCATTTACATATTAAGAAGAGAGTGGATTTCTCAGGACTAAAGGGCATGTCACACTAAGCGATATCGCTAGCAATATCGCTATAGCTCCCCCGCTGGTTATCGCTGATCGCGCGAGAACGTCCAGGACTGCTTCCTGCGGCGCTTCCTGCTGTGACGACGAGCGACACGTGGAGCCGGGCGGGAGGACGCAGGATCGCCTGGTGTGACAGGTAAGTAGCGACCCCCGTCCCCAGCAATGTCGCTAGTGAGATCTGCCTGTGTGGCAGCTCACTAGCGACCACTTAGCGATGTACCAGCGATCCTGACCGCGTCATTTCGCTGGTCGGGATCGCTGGTACATCGCTAAGTGTGACAGTACCTTAAAGATATTTTGATCGCAGATCTCAAGGTGTGATTCTATTCAGCTTCCTATGGCCTACAGTCCTATGTAGACAGCTTAGGAGGGTTGAACCTACCGACAGAGTCCTTTTAAAGCCAATTGTATACCATTATTTTGCATTGAATAATGCAGGAACATTTCTAACAATCCCATCCAGCATTATAAACATTCATGTTGAATGATACTAAAGCAAGAAATGTGTGCTATTCAGCCTCTATTCCTACCATGCTTGGTCAGCTGTCAATACGTCTTTAAATTTGAAAAAATCCAGAACTGGATACTGTACAAAATTCATAGACTTCTATGCAGTAGACGTTCTCCAAAGTTTGCATAGCTCTGGCTAGTGTATAAATAGATGCCTTGAATTTTTTTACAGTCCTATAGTATGAAACACTGCAAAAATTGCAACATATGCATTGAAGTTTTATTTTTGTCATGGCTGACAATGGATCACTATGAGTGGATCAAAGCTTCACTTCCTCAGATTTTTTTAAAACATATATAATTGGAATAGAGTTGTAACTCCTATATTTCAAAATGTCTGTAATACTTCAATATTGTTAGTCCAAGTGACTTAAGAGTTAAAACAAGTTTCGATGCCAAAGGTGGTAGTTTGCAGGTACCACTTCAAAATATACCCCTTTTTTCCATTATCATATCTAGAACACATAAATTCCATTTGATAACTGCATTAGATATGGGTAAAATGATCATACAGTACATACACAAATCACCCCTTTCGAGAAGAAGAGGACACGAACTTGTCCCATAACTTAGAATAAGAAGCCAAATCGGAAACTCCATTTGTAGACCCGTGTTTCTAGCTGTTTTCAAGCATTGGTGCAAAGCAGGACATCTGATTTGTCGGGGTGAGAAGCCTCTGACATGGCATCTGAAGAATAACGTTTTTCCTTGTGGAGATCACCAGTCCTATTCCTCTCAGTAAATACTATTTGCATACTTAAATTCACAGGGCAGCATTGCATGTCCTATAAGTCTACCTAATGCCAACTTAGTGCTCACCACAAAGAGAAACTTTAACTCAGAGATAAATTACAGAATAATTTCATAAGAATGCAGCTTAAAATATTATAATCAGAGCTTTCCTGGCTGCAGATCTATTGACTCAGACTTACAGGAGTTGTCCAGACCAATTTGATAAGGCTACAGTCATTATCTGTGACTACAGACTTATGAATCCCTCCAGCGGAAGAACTGTGCACTTCAATGATTTGCCTATTTCTGAGCCAGAACCAGAGGGTATGTATACTTTATACATTCTCCTGGCCAGAGCTCATCCAGTGGGTGCGGCCTCACTCCATACAAGTATATGGAGCAAGGTCGCGCCCACCAGACAGGCTCTGGCCAGGAGTATGTATAATGTATACATGCCCTCCGGCGAATCCTCGAAACCGGCGAATCCTCGCAGAGCACAGTGCGTGCGCTGGAGGGATTCATAAGTCTGTAGTCACAGGTAGTGACTGTAAACTTATCAATTTGGACTGGTCAACAATTTTAACTCAGAAGTGACAAACAGTGTTGTGTCTAATCATGTTTAAAGGGGTTTTCTCAAGTTGTCTCTTGAGTAGTTCAGAGCAATCCAGTCTCCATACTTTCCTTAGTTTCTGGCAGGGCGGGTTCTCCTACTTGAGATCCATTTCTGTTAAATAGCAAAGCTGGAGCATTAGTAGAATTATAAAGCTCAGCACAAGATCTGCTGTAATACATTCAGCCATCAGTGGTTTGTTCTGGAATGTACATTGCTATTAGATAAAGAGATAACAGGGCATTTAAGCACTCCATACAGCTGTGATTAAGAGACCTTCTCTGAAAGTTGCAGAGGGGTAATTTTATAACTTTATCTCTTCAGAAGATGAGAGGAAGGGGGAGAGCAGCTAACTGCTGAATTGAAATCAATTGGCTGGAGATAGCTGATTGGGATGTTATGAGTTAACCTCCTTCCTGGAATGTAACTATTGCACTCTCTTCCCAGGGCCTGGAGGCCAAGCTCCATGGAAATGAGCTGGACACTATATAAGATAAAAGCTTGTTATTGAAAGAGAATTACAGCAGATAAAAAAGCAAGTCAATTGCAAATTTGCTTATTTTCATGCTAATTAAGTAAAGAATGTTAAGAATGTAACAGTACCTATAAGTATTTTGTTTAAGCCTGTATTTCACAATGTACACCCACATTTATTACCATAACTAAAACATAAGTTCACAAAGTTTGCGATATGTTATAATATTGCACAGCTCATATAATTCATATGATGCATGTAATGATTGTTACTTTACATTACTGTTGAAATAGTATAACTGCAATTCTACACTATTTCCTTGTGAACAATGTTGCAATGTCCAGTATGAAAATATACAGTATCACAAACATTTGCTTATCCCACTGTTCCTAGTGAATGTTAGACTGAAGAATAAAAGCAAAACTTTACAGAAGTTCATTACCTTTATTGCAGGGGGATGACCTTAAAATGTCTATATCTCTGTAATCATATGGCAAAATAAAAGCTGAATATGCAAGGGAGCAGCAGGAATAAAACAAGACCAAAACTAGCCACTTTGACTTGGTGACAGTTCCTCTAAAAATCTTTTGCAAATCTGGAACCCATGACACAGGAGAACAAAACAGGAGATGCACAAGAAGTTATCACATGGATACTAGTGCATGATGAGTTCCAGTGACCCAATACTAAAACTGCTACAGATTTTACAATAAAGTCCATGAGTTTTTAATTATGCTTCTCCATATAATCTATATAATATCCTATTTACCTCTCCAAACAAAGTTTTTTCATTAAAAAGAAACTACCACCCCATTGAAAACTTTATGACATAAAAGTCTCTAAAATATATAAAACATCCTGTCAAATTTTGTGACAGAAGTTCTAGCCCTCTAAGAAAGACAGGTTTGAGACTGCTAAGTCGGGGCTCTCTTCTGTCTCACTATACCACAGCTGTGAAAAGAAAAGGGGGAGACAGGGCACTTCCAATGCGTGGGTCTGTATGGAAAGTAGATGAGTGCACAGCAAGTGTTAGGCTCACCTGATAGGGTTGTGAGAGTCACAACACCTATAATTGCATAAACAGCTGCAGCAGTCTGCACGAGGTCCAAGGACTTGGTACAAAGAGAAGGCTGGTAGTGCAATAAGAGACTGCGCTGCTGTGGTAGAATTCAAGATTTCTTTATTGCCAATAAAGATATCTTGAATTCTACCACAGCAGCGCAGTCTCTTATTGCACTACCAGCCTTCTCTTTATACTACAGCTGTGTGAGACTTTCTGCTCCTAGCTTGTAGACACCATTGTGTGGAAGTGTACAGCATGTGAACACAGGGAATGCTATTATCGTCATACACAGGGGAGGTGCTATTATGCTAATACTATATATAGTTAAGTAAGTAGAGATGTACTGTGAGATGGATTCCTGTGTGTTATGGAGTAGCAGGAGAAGCAGAAGGATGAAAACAACTGCAATCCTGTCACATATGTATGTAGTTGTAGACTCAGATTGTAGTGAGAGACTTTTCATGCAGGTGATTCCTTCTTTTACAGATTAAACCTTTATAAGCTGTCATGTTCTCCTCTTATATGTTAACTCTCAAGAATCAGCTGTATATATCTCCATCATGTGGGCTGCATTATACACAGGGTCATCTTACTACATGACTGATAAATAACAATATTCAGTTTGAGATAACATATAGCCTTCTCTTATGAAGAGGAGGTATATTTTTGCCTGTTTTGCATTTCCATGATTTATTTTTGGCAACTTTTATAAGAAAATTAGCTGAATAGTTTCTCCCATTGTACTCTATGGACCATTTGCAAAGTAGCTTATCTCTGCATTTAGGAAGCAAATGAACAAAAAAAATTATATGTGAAGGTATACATAGTTTTAAAATATAGGTAGATGGAACAGGTGGACACATTCACAATGTTACATTAATATCGTTGATCTTGGCTCAACTAATTTGATCATGACAATTGAAAATGAGAAGGGGGGAGTTCTAAACTGAAAACTACGTGTTATAAGAGAAAGAATACTGGAAAAATTAAAAGGACAATACAGAGTAATCTACATGAAGTCATAGCCTTAAAGGGCTAGAATTCTTTATATCATTGTCTGGATAGGATAAAAACACAATCAAGTGCAAGGTCTACTACCATATCAATATCACTGCGCAAGTATACTGTAAATAGTGTATAAAGAGATTTCTACTTATCACAGTCATTTCACAGTCCTGTAGACCGCAATATTGAGATTTCTTGGCTCTAGAAAATGAAGAGGAATCCGGCAAATAAAACTGTGAAGATAAATACTTTACCTTTTTCAGAGTTTGTGTTTGTACTGAGACTATACTGATATTGCAGGCCTTTTTTGTTATATCTCAGGAACTGGGCAGATTTATTAGTATTACTGGATCGCAAAAGCGACAATGTCGATCAAACCAGTGTTACAGAAACTGTGCTGTAAATATACCACATAGATTCTAGATATAATGTGGCTAACCAGAATCATTGCACCCTTAAAACCTGAAATTTCCATTTTTATTACATGGGCTTGATATGTCTGCTGTCCTTGGGTTCCTTCTATGTTTTTCTTATTAAACCCAAAGGATGGTCAACACACATGCTGTCCGTAAAGAGGTGGTATAACGATGAAGAATGAACCCACCAGGCAGATACTAATTTTTTATATTTAGGTGTAATTTCTGCTATTCTTGTATTACTTGTGTAGCCTCTTAGAATACATGACAATAGTTGGCATCTATCATTTTGTCACTGGAGATGGTGGCAGTCACAGGAAGAGGTAAAAGCCATGTATCTCAAGAGTAAGTAGTTTGAGGTCAAATATTTCCTAGGTGTACTATTACCTCTTGACCTCTCTGTGTCTTACATGATTTCAGTATTGGATTGTGCTCCTACGTATTCTGCAAGCTTTGCATGTATGCCTTTCTGCCCACAATTTGCAATGTTGGGTTGCATAGGTGCAGTATCTTAATTTCACACAAGACATGATAGATTGTGTCTTCTAGAGTTTAATGTAAATAATATCAGAGACGGACAATCAGTGGTGGGGTCACCTGTCTGAGACACATAAAGGTGGTCAAACTCTAATGTGCCTCAATAAATTAACTGATCAGGTAACTTCATGCAAAACATCACAGGTTTAGCTCATAAGAAGTTGTAAAGTGCCCTTACTATGCCAGATAAAAAGGAACCATCAACGCCTTGGGTCCTAGTGATAAGGTTCTGCACTAATGTTAAATGTATGTTTATAGCTACTTGGAATCTAAGAAAATGATTAAATCTATGAAAATGAGTTGTTATTTCCATCTTATAAGGAGGGTTAATTTGCTAAATACATGTTACATACTGAGAATGTCCTCTCCTTTTTATTTTATGGGGAATGAGCAAAGCACAACTTTTTTCCGTGAACAGTATTCGAAGGTTTTAATTTGGTGTAGCCTCACTGTCTGCCCCATAATGAGACATCAACTTGGTCATGTTGATTTATTTCTTTACAATTTGCCTTAGCCCCAGTGACAGATTGGTACCAGACGGGCAGCTGTCCCCCCCTCTCTGTGATGTTCGTGTAGTTTTTGCAGTTTTTACACATCTCTCCTTTTTTGCTATAATAATTATGATGTGGAGTTCTATCATGTGCCATAGACTTTTTATTTAAGTGTGAAATAGTGATATACTGTAATCTTGTCTTTTTTCCTTTACTATCCATTTTCTTCTTTGTAAAAGTTGTAGAAATGATGTTGGTTAATAAAATCTGAAAGAAAAAACTTTATTTATGCTCTCTTTATTGTGTGTGTACTTTCTTTATTTTACCAGACCAATGATTCCTAAAGTGGCTTCGGAGAAGTACTATGAGGTGTATAGCAGGATCCTGGGGGTATTGAGAACTGGTTCCTAATGGCAAACATTAGGTTAAAGAAGTCGGCAGCACTCCAAAATTGTTCTATTTTGGAGTAGCTTTACTTACAATAATATTTTAACCAAGTGCGTTATAAAGACCACATTTAGAGTGCTGTGGTCTTCTTTGTCCAAGTTCTGCACTAACCTAAATTTTGACTCCTTTATTGGTTGAAATACCACAGCAAAAAAGGGCAACAGTATTTACCTGCCCATATCACAGAACCAATGCACTGTCGGGATGCAGCAACCTAGTTAATAAAGATGGTGGCAACACAGGCACAAAATACTGATGAGACTACCACTCACAATCTACCATTCATGGAGGTGGTGATTGCTTAGTATTAACACTGCACAAAAAAAGGCTTAGGCTAGGGCACTAGTCATACACAGGTAGTGCACAGTATCTGGCTTACAGCATTTTAGCGACACCCACACTATTAGATTAGGAAGGCTGCCCAGCACTATATACAGTGGGGAAAAACTTATTTAGTCAGCCACCAATTGTGAAAGTTCTCCCATTTAAAAAGATGAGAGAGGCCTGTAATAGACATCATAGGTAGACAAAATGAGAAAACAAATCCAGAAAATCACCTTGTCTGATTTGGCAAGATCTATTTTGCAAATTATGGTAGAAAATAAGTATTTGATCATTAACAAAAGTTCACCTCAATATTTTGTTATATATCGTTTGTTGGCAATGACAGAGGACAAACGTTTTCTGTAAGTCTTCACAAGGTTGGCACACACTGTTGGTGGTATGTTGGCCCATTCCTCCATGCAGGTCTCCTCTAGAGCAGTGAGGTTTTAGGCCTGTCGCTGGTCACCACAGACTTTCAAATCCCTCCAAAGGTTTTCTATGGGGTTGAGATCTGGAGACTGGCTAGGCCACTACAGGACCTTCATATGCTTCTTACGAAGCCACTCCTTCATTGCCCTGGCGGTGTGCTTGTGATCATTATCATGCTGAAAGACCCATCCCCATTTAATCTTCAATGCCCTTGCTGATGGAAGGAGGTTTGCACTCAAAATCTCACGATACATGGCCCCATTCATTTTTTCATCTGAGCCCTTTGCAGAGAAACAGCCCCAAAGCATGATGTTGCCACCCCCATGCTTCACAGTAGGTATGATGTTCTTTGGATGCAACTCAGCATTCGTCCCCTTCCAAACACGATGAGTTTTGTTTCTACCAAACAGTTCTACTTTGATTTCATCAGACCATATGACATTCTCACAATACTCTTCTGGATAATCGAAATGCTCTCTAGCAAACTATAGATGGGCCCAGACATTTACTGGCTTAAACACAGAAAAAACAGTATAACAAACGTGCAAAAATACTCTGTTGTAAAAAATATATATAACAGTAAACAGCAAGTGCTAGTAAAAAGATGATAACAAAAACGGGGTATTTAGTTGATACTTTTTTTGCAAAAAATGTATACTAAGCCACTCCACCAACGACATGGTATACCCATCTTGGAGCAGTCCTATCTAATGTATTTAAAACCTTATCTGTCTTGTATGGTGGAGCTCAGGGATGGAACGAGAGGCAGGTTGAGACACAGTGGTAGGTGAGGGGGAGAGACTCTTAAAGTTCTCTTTTTTGTGTCTCTTCTGTTTGTGTGTCCTGCCTGGACCTCTTGGAGCTGCCTGACCGCCTTACACTTTCTGACCACCTGGATCTGGGTGACCTTTGCTGCGTGTGATGAAATATAGAATGTAGGTCCCCCTGTTGCTGATGCTGCTGATGCTGCTGGGTGGTGGTGGTGCCAGTGCTGGTCCTTGCAGTAGGAGTAGTGGTGCCAGTGCTGGTCCAGTCTGGAGGAGTGGTGGCGGCAGTGCTGGTCCAGGCGGTAGGAGTGGTGGTGGCAGTGCTGGTTCAGGCTGGAGTAGTGGTGGCGGCAGTGCTGGTTCAGGCTGGAGGAGTGGTGGCGGTGGGCCGGTGCTCCAAGCAGGCGTGGTGGTGGTCCAGACAGGAGCAGCACTTGCCATGGTGGTGGCGGTGGAGTGGTGTCCGGCTTTGCTTGGAATGCAGGTGGCCATGCAGTGGTATGCAGCAGAAGTCGGTAGTGAGGTGAAGCGAGTCAGTGGTGGCACAGTTGGAAGTGACACCACTGACTGCTGCCCGTACTGACTCTGCTGCATAGCCTGCAAGATAGCAGTGTTGCAGGCCTGCAGCACAGTCAGCTGTTGATCAGGACTAAGGTGATCTGCCATGGACTGTTCAATTTTGCTGAAAAATGGTGCGCTGGTCTGTTGAGGTCAGCTTCCAGACGGTCAAGGCGACTGTCGACAGAGTGGAAGCGGTGGTCCATGTGGTTAAAACCACATTCCATGAGGGTAAAACTGCTTTCCACTCTGTCTGCCAACGCCTTGAGACCATTCTGAAAGGCCGAGCTCAAGTGAAGGAACTCGGGCATGACATTCCTGGCTGAGGCCCTCTGCCACTGGCGGGTAGTGCCCGCAAAACCAGTGGCAGAGACCTGGGACAGGGGAAGACCTGACATACCAGCTTCCTGGTCTCCTGTTGTCTGTGTTGCTGACCTGCAAGATGCTTCCTGACTGTCGGATGGCTGGGAAGGGTCCGAGGTCGTTCGATGAAGGACCACTCCAGGGACAGGTTGCAGGGTGCTTCTCCAGGTGCTATGAAAAGAAAAGAAAACATTAGTATCATGCATTTACAAGTGCCAACTGCTGTGGAATAGAAAAGCACAGATTAAAAGACAATACAATACAACAAAATACTTACGCTCTGGTGGCAAGGACCAGTCTTAGGAATGCCAACTCCCGATGATATCGGTATTTTGTTCTGGTCCTTGCCGCTGAACCACTGTGAACCTGGCCCTCATCACGAACATCCCTGTTGAAGCGGTCCTTCATCGAGCGCCAACGGGTTCTGACTTTGTTCACTGTGGGAAAAACAAAGAAAAAAAATTATACAATGCACTGATGGCAAAATCTCTATCATCACACACACTTGTTTGAGCACAGCCAAGAGTCACTGCGGCATCACACAACAATACAATAGACAATGCACTCACTGTTGGCCATGATAACACAAATGTGTATCATGCTAGAATATATCTAGCATGACACACACCTGTGTGATCATGGACAAGAGTCACTGCGGCATCACAGAGCATTGAAATACTTACGAAAATCCTTGCGGACCCTGGTACAGGCATTGTCCCAGCCATCCATGAGCGCTGCGGACACCTCATTCCAGAGCCGCCGGGTCACCGACGTGTTCACATGCTGCGGATCACAGCTGTCCCACAACGGGACACACTCCTGGACCAGGTTAATCAGGGTGTCATTGTCCAAAATGATGTCTTCATCCCGTTGTGGAACCTAGAAAAAAAAAAAAACATTAGAATCTTGGAAATGTTTGTAAATGAAAAAGATAGAAAAACATACAGAAAAGAAGAAAGATTTAAGGCTGGAGTCACACACAACGAATAAAAAATCGGTCCCATTTTAACGGTCCGAAATCGCACAATGGTATCTTAACCAGTGATGCGTTTTTGATGCGATTTATCTTCATTGATACGATTTTAATCGCATGTAAGCATCCTTTTGACATCCGTCTGGCGAGATTTTCTCGCAGGAAAGCAAAATGGACATATAATGGAGCCCAATGACAGGTTTCCCCACACAAACGAATTAATAGATATAGACACATTAAATAAATATATATATATATATATTTTCATATATATATATTTTATACATGTTATAGAGACACATTAATATATATATTTCTAGTTCATACAGTTCTTAATTGCAGAATAGCCGCTGACACATTAGCCGGCTTTTGTATAACATTCTCCTGCCCGACATGAAATGACACATGGTTTACATATAGTTAACCATTTCATTTCATGTTTTTTATTTTATGTCTATCACTATTAATTATATGAGGGCTTGTGGGTTAAATTTTTGGCTTGTAGGGGTTCATTTAAGGGGTTAATTCATTGTATTAAATTGCGGAGACTCCCGCTGAAGTCACTGAGGCTGCAGGGAGTCCCCGTAATTTAATACAACGAATTAACCCCTTAAATGAACCCCTACAAGCCCAAAATTTAACCCACAAGCCCTCATATAATTAATAGTGATAGACATAAAATAAAAAACATGAAATGAAATGGTTAACTATATGTAAACCATGTGTCATTTCATGTCGGGTAGGAGAATGTTATACAAAAGCCGGCTAATGTGTCAGCGGCTATTCTGCAATTAAGAACTGTATGAACTAGAAATATATATATTAATGTGTCTCTATAACATGTATAAAATATATATATATATATATAAAAAGATATATATATATTTATTTAATGTGTCTATATCTATTAATTCGTTGCTTTATTTAACTGGACACTGTGATTTTCCTGTGTTTAGGAAAAAAAATTGCCGGTTTTTGGTGCGATTTTTATCGCAACTCACACATCGGGTCCGTTTTTACTCCCATTTTTTCTCGCCCCCATAGACATGCATTGTGGAATCCGATCCGAAAATTGGTGACAATCGCAGCATGCTGCGATTGTCTCGGTCAGAGGATCGGATGCGATAAAAAATCGCATGATGGGAGCTGCCCCATAGAATAACATGGGTTCGAATGCAATGCGATTTTTTATCGCATTGCATTCGTCCGTTTTATTCGCCAGTGTGACCCCCGCCTAAGATGAAAAACAGGACAGAAAAAAAAGCCAGGTGAGAAAAAAATAAATAAAGCAAAAACAAAAAAAAAATGGACATTCACAGTCAGTCTATACTTACACGCCATCTCACCACCGGCACTTGACTTGGCTGCTCCTGCACTTCGGACTCTGAAACCATGTCCGATGATGTCTGAAAAAAAACAAAAATTAGTTTTCAACATGTGTACATGCAGCAGCGAATACTTACCCAAAATGTAGGGCAGGAAGATACTCCCATCACACTCTGCTTGGGCCAGTTCACCACGGGACGGCAGATATTCATTCCCAGAAGACATGCTGAAATAAAAAAAATAAAAGGCATTAGTACATAATACATTTAAAAAAGGACAGGCGACATTAGGTTTTAGAATACTCAAATTCTTGATGTTGCAGCTTTGCTCCAAATGCAGAACGGGCTCTGGTCTCTTGCAGGCTGTCTGTAGAGTATTGTTCTGCCAGTGCAAACACCTTCTTTTATCTACACTACCCCCCAAACAATGTTGCTTTGTGTAGGAGGTGGTTTAAACCAGTGTCTAGACATTGTTTACTCAAAAATCGCATGCACTCAAAAGCGCTGGAGTGCGCATGACCAAGCGGACGCCTGCGACCTCATAGACTGTAATGTGTTATTTTAGCACATTCCGTGCGCACGCGATGGCATGCGTTTTTTTGACGAGGTTGGGCGGAACAAAAAACGCAACATGTAGCGTCTGGCTTGTCTAGACGCACACCTGGAAAAAGCGCATGAGCACGAAAATGCTGATGAATGCGTGCAAGCGCTAAACCATGCGCCTGCCATGTTAAACATAGGGGTGCATGGCGCATTTGCCCGATCGCGCACGATGTGCTGCGCACAAAAACACTAATGTGAAACCAGCCTTAGAAGATAATGCAGTTTTACCGCATCTAATGAAAGTGTATGGGTAATTTACACAGCAGAGACTGAGCGTCTCCGCTGCATGAATTGACATGCTGCGGTCTGGAAAGACGCACCACATGTCCGGCTCCGCAGGGAAGCCGCGGGAGCTGGTGCACGCATAGAGGGCATGGCATTTCTTGAAATCCCATCAACTATGCTGTAACAGCTGGACGCTGCTGGTTAAATGCTGTCAATGTACGCAGTGTCCAAACCACAGAGTTTACTGATCGTGTGCACATACCCCCAATATATCTGCAAACAGGAAAGTACTTTTTTTCCTTACCAGAAGCCAACTTTCAATTAGTTTTATTTCAAGTGACAAAAAAACGCATGCAATGGAAAAAACGCATAACAAAATGCAGGTGACCTACGATGCAGTTTTAGTGCAGATTTCACCTGCGCCAAATCCTGAACAAATACTGAGCCATTCCTGATCATGTGCGCATACCCTCAGAAATACTGAAGTAGCTGCTTGACCGGGGTTCTGGAAATTAATTCGCTCATCTCTACATATAACATAAAAGCTTGATTTAAACAATATATAATTTTAGGTCATCAAAAAATCACATATTTTATGTGCCAATAATGCGTTTTATTCAATTTATTCAGCTAGAAAAAAGGAAGAAAAAACTCAATTTGAAAATGGCGCCTGCCGCTCCTGTGCAGTAGTTGCTATCGGTGTAGCTGTGATCACCAGAGATAGCCGAGAGCTGCTACTGCGCATCTTGGAGGAGGAATTTTTTTTCTTCTCCAGTAACATGGTGCCGCCGGCGCATGCGCAGTAGCAGCTATCAGATCACAGCTACATCAATAGCAGCTACTGTGCAGGCGCGGCGAGCGCCATTTTCAAATTGAGATTTTTTTTCTTTTCTCGATCTGAATAACTTGAATAAAACATATTATTGGCACATAAAACATGTTATTTTTCTGCAGAGCAGGTGCATTGGCTGGCAACTGGCTGCGTAAGGAATTTTTTTTGTTACGTATGTACACATATTCATTATGCAAACTAGGGGGCAGGTCAGTGAGGGATCACTGTCAGCAGTCTGCATTATGAATATCTAATCAGAGCACCACATACACCAACCCTGCCTGAGGGCAGTTTCACACGTCCAGATAATTCCGGTACCGGAGCTATCCGTGTGTCCGTGTGCATATGTATGCCATCCGTGTGATATTCGTATGTCCGTGTGTACCATCCGTGTGCTGTCCGCGTGCTGTCCGTATGCTGGCCGTGTGTACGTGTATTTGAAAAATTATTTTCAATGTTAACCCTTTGACTTTTAAAAACGCACACGGATCGCACACGGTCAGCACACGGACAGCATCCGTGTGCAGTACGTGTTTACACGGACCCATTGACTTGTATGGGTCCGTGTGATCCGTGCTGTTGCACAAAAATGGACATGTCAGCGTGTTTTCCACACGGACACACAGTCCATGAAAACATGCTGACATCTGCATAGACACATTTATTCGAATGTGTCTACGTGTGTCAGTGTCTCCAGTACGTGAGAAAACTGTCGCTACACATACCGGAGACACTGACGTGTGAAACTGCCCTTAGGGCACGAGAATCTCATTAACAAAAAACTGAAAATAAAGATTATAGAACAACCATAAGGCCTCATTCACAAGTCAGCATTTGGTCAGTATTTTGCATCAGTGTTTGTATGCCAATGCCAGGAGTGGAACTTAAAGAGATTAACTATAAGGCTGGAGTCACACACAACGATAAAAAATCGGTCCGATTTTTACGGTCCGAAATCGCACAAAAGTTTCTTGACCAGTGATCCGTCTGTCATCCGAATTTTCTGCGATGATGCGATTTTATTCGCACCTAAGCATCCGTTTGACATCCGTCTGCCGATATTTTCTCGCAGGCTTGCAAAACGGACATATAATGGAGCTCAATGACAGGTTAAAACCAAAAGGAAAGATTAGCTATATACACATAGAATATATATATATATATATATATATATACACACACACATGTCATTGAGACACACACACACATATACTGTATATATATATATAATTCATACAGTTCTTCATAGTAGAGTAGCCTCTAAAACATTTGCTGGCTTTTGTAAAATCATTCCCCAACCCGACATGAAATGACACATGGTTTACATACAGTAAACCATTTCATTTCATGTTTTTTTATATGTCCCTGACTCGGAATTAGATGAGTGTTTGTGTGCAAAATTTGGGAGATCTAGGTGTTAACTAAAGGGGTTAATCCGTTGTAAAAAAAAATGCGTGGGCTCCCGCAGTAAAATCGCAACCAGAGAGGTTACACAGGTGAGTGAGGGCAGATTTTTATAGCCTTGAGAGGGACCATTGTTTTTGCCCCCCCCCCCGGCTACAAAAATCTGCCCCCAGACACCCCAGAAATGGCGTGTCTATAAGATGTGCCTATTCTGGCACTTAACCTCTCTATTCCCATTGCCCTGTAGCGGTGGCGAATGGGTTAACAATAGAGTTGAGCGAAACGGGTCGAAAAATTTCAAAAGTCGCCGACTTTTGGCAAAGTCGGGTTTCATGAAACGAAACCCGACCCTAGGATGAGGTCGGCCACGAGGTCGCCGACTTACGCGCCAAAGTCGCGTTTCAAAAGTTTGTTTTGCGCTCTTTTTCAGCCGATCAGGATCCACGGACACTGTGGGCAACGTGATGACATAGGCAGGGGTCACCACCATCTTTCAGAAGGGCATGCAAGTGATTGGCTTGCTTTGGTGGGCGTCACAGGGGGTATAAAAGGGCGTGCATGCCGACCGCCATCTTACTTCTGCCGATATCAGTATAGGGAGAGGTTGCTGCTGATTCTGTAGGGAGAGCGTTAGGCAGGGAAGAAGACAAAACAACTGCTTCTGCTGCTAGCGATTTGGCCTGCACAACACACCAGTCACTGTGTGTGCAGTGCAAGGGGAGGCTATATAGTGGTGTATCAGTGGTGTTGGTTGTTGGGCTGCCTTCTAAGGCTTCCTGACATTCCTGCATTGCTGTTTACCCACTGCTCCGCAAACTGCCTTTTTAGAAGCAATCCCAATTTTTTTTTTGTCCTGCTGAGAAGAAAAAAAAACTGCTTCTGCTGCTAGCGATTTGGCCTGTACAACACACCAGTCACTGTGTGTGCAGTGCAAGGGGAGGCTATATAGTGGTGTATCAGTGGTGTTGGTTGTTGGGCTGCCTTCTAAGGCTTCCTGACATTCCTGCATTGCTGTTTACCCACTGCTCCGCAAACTGCTTTTTTAAAAGCAATCCCAATTTTTTTTTTGTCCTGCTGAGAAGAAAAAAAACCTGCTTCTGCTGCTAGCGATTTGGCCTGTACAACACACCAGTCACTGTGTGTGCAGTGCAAGGGGAGGCTATATAGTGGTGTATCAGTGGTGTTGGTTGTTGGGCTGCCTTCTAAGGCTTCCTGACATTCCTGCATTGCTGTTTACTAGAGTTGAGCGATACCGTCCGATACTTCAAAGTATCGGATCGGAATGGATCGGCCGATCTTAAAAAAAAGTATCGGTATTGCCGATTCCGATACCGGAAGTCCCATTCAAGTCTATGGGACTTCCGGTATCGGAATAAGAAAAACCCTGTTTTTGCCTTGTACAGCCTCTCTGGGGTCTGTACGGGCCTTTCGGGGGGCTGTGCCGGCCTGCCAGGGGGTCTGTGCAGGCTCCGGTGGGCTGTGCCGGCCTGCCGGGGGGCTGTGCCCGCCTGCCGGTGGTCTGTGCAGGCTCCGGGGGGCTGTGCCGGCCTGCCGGTGGGCTGTGCCGGCCTGCCGGTGGTCTGTGCAGGCTCCGGGGGGGCTGTGCCGGCCTGCCGGGGGGGCTGTGCAGGCTTCGGGGGTCTGTGCAGGCATCGTCCGATGGGACTACAAGTCCCATCGGGCGATGCCTGCTACCATGACAGTGATTGACACATTAGCCAATGATGGGACAGTAGTAGTCCCATCATCCGGCTAATGTGTTGAATGTAAAAAAAAAAAAAATTACATGCTACATACATACTACATATATACATACTACATACATACTACATACATACTACATATATACTACATGCTACATACATACAACATGCATACTACATATATACTACATGCAACATGCATACTACATACATGCTACATTCATACTACATATATACTACATGCAACATACATACAACATATATACTACATGCATGCAACATGCATACTACATATATACTACATGTAACATACATACTACATATATACTACATGCATACTACATACATGCTACATACTACATGCATGCTACATGCATGCTACATACATACTACATGCATGCTACATACATACTACATACATACTACATGCATGCTACATACATACTACATGCATGCTACATACATACTACATGCATGCTACATATATACTACATGCATGCTACATACATACTACATGCTACATACATACTACATACATACTACATGCATGCTACATACATACTACATGCGACATATATACTACATACATACTACATGCATGCTACATACATACTACATGCATGCTACATACATACTACATGCATGCTACATACATACTACATACATACTACATACATACTACATGCATGCTACATACAATACATTCATACAATACATACATAGACATACAGTACATATAACATAGAGTAACATACTTACCAATACTTGTCACATTGTTCCCCGAAGCCATTGTCTTTTACGGAATAAATATTAACATAACAAACCACAAAAATACTCACCCATGATCCGAAGCAGTCCACGAGTGTGTCCCACGACGATCTTGGGTAGAGAACTGCAGCATCAGCTGATGCTGCCGTTCTCTACGGGCTGCAGGAATCCAATGACGGAAGGTAGGTATCCTTCCGCACTGTATTCCTCCGCCACTTAAAAAAAAAAAAGTCCCTAGTCTCACTTTATGCCATTGCTGTGTGAGGAGCAAATGTTGAGGTGTCGTTGCAAGGCCACAGCAGTCAGGGAATCCCACTGTTATCAACGAAAGACTGATTCTAGGCCATCAGAAAGAACACCAACTCCATCACCATCATCAACCCTCTCTCAGTCCGCCCTGTCCACCGCTACTTCCACCATATGCAGCTCTCAAGTCCAGCTCACCCTCCCAGACACTATGAGTAGGTCAAGAAAGTACTCAGTCTCTCATCCGCGTACACTGGGTTTGAACGCCCACATTGCCAAACTAATCTCGTTTGAGATGATGCCCTTTCGGTTGGTGGAAAGCACAGCTTTCCGCGAACTCATGGCCTATGCAGTACCACGCTATGACCTACCCAGTCGCCACTTCTTCTCTCGCAAAGCCATCCCAGCCCTCCACCATCATGTGAAAGACCGCATTGTCCATGCACTCAAGCAGTCAGTGAGCGGAAAGGTGCACCTCACAACTGATGCATGGTCCAGTCGGCATGGCCAGGGCCGTTACGTGTCCATCACTGCGCACTGGGTTAATGTGGTGGATGCAGGGTCCACAGGGGACAGCGGTGGTGGGACAGTGCTGCCTAGCCCACGGTATAGGAAACAGTTGGCTGTAGGCGTTCGACCCTCCTCCTCCTCCAGAAGCGAAAGCTCGTCCACAGAGCGCAGTTGTACGAGCACTCCATCTGCAGCTGCCACTGTTGCACACGATGTGTCCCCCTATCGAGCAGCTAGTGGAAAGCGTCAGCAGGCTGTGTTGCAGATGATGTGTTTGGGCAACAGACACACCGCCGAGGTGCTGGCCGAGTACTTGAAGCGACAAACTGAGTCATGGCTGGGCAGTGTACATCTTGAGGCAGGCAAGGTAGTTAGTGATAACGGCCGTAATTTTGTGGCAGCCATAGCCCTTTCAAAACTCAGCCATATACCTTGCTTGGCTCACACCTTGAACCTGGTGGTGCAGTGCTTCCTCAAAAATTATCCGGAGTTAACAGCCCTGCTCCAGAAGGTGCGAAGACTGTGCGCGCACATCCGCCGGTCGCCTGTACACTCCGTTCGTATGCAGAAGCTGCAGCGATTGCTCCACCTTCCCAACCACCGCCTCATTATCGACATTGCAACAAGGTGGAACTCCACCCTGCACATGGTGGAGCGGCTGTGCGAGCAGAGGCAGGCCATAATGCATTTGTGGGAGGATACACGGCCAGGCACTTTGAGAGCACACATGGAGTTGACAGGTGTGCAGTGGTCGAAGCTGAAAGACCTCTGTAAAGTCCTTCAGTGTTTTGAGGAATGCACACGGCTGGTAAGCGCAGACGACGCCATCCTAAGCATGAGCATCCCACTTATGCGTCTGCTCATGCAAACTTTGACGCACCTTAAGGAGCAGGCGTCTTCAGCCAATGTTGATGAGGAGGAAGAGGAGGAGGGAATCCTTGATGACATTCAGCCATTGTCTGCTCAGGGACCTCTCCTGGACGAGGTGGAGGAAGAAGAGGAGGAGGAGGATGATGATGGGGATGATTACTTAGGGGAGGAGGATGCATCTCGTGGGGCAAGTGAAAATGTTGGCGTGGCAAGGTCTGGTACAGGGTTTGTGCGTGACTGGAGGGATGTGGATTTGCCAGAAAGTGCTCCTCCACCCAGCACTCGCAGTGCATCATTGACACCGGGAACATTGGCCCACATGTCAGATTATGCCTTGCAGATCCTAAAAAGGGACCCAAGCATTGCCAAAATGATGAACGATGACAACTACTGGTTGGCCAGCATCCTGGATCCACGCTATAAAGGCAAATTACAAAACATCATGCCACAGGAGAACCTTGACCTAATATTGGCTAATAAACAAGCAACTCTGGTAAATCGGTTGCTTGAGGCATTCCCAGCACACAGCAGCGGTGATGGTTCTCACACGAGCCGTACGGGCCGGGGGCAGCTTGGCAGAGGTGTTCGTGGTGCACACAGCAGAAGTGGCGTTGGAGACAGGGGTTTCATGAAAATGTTGTGGACTGATTTTTCAAGTACCGCTCACACAACTGGTAATACTGCATCGATGGAAAGTGACAGGAGACAGCAGTTGTCAACTATGGTTACAAACTACTTTTCCTCCCATATCGATGTTCTCCCACACAGGTCATTCCCCTTTGACTATTGGGCCGCTAAACTGGACACCTGGCCTGAATTGGCCCAATATGCCTTACAGGAGCTCGCTTGCCCAGCTGCAAGTGTGCTATCGGAAAGAGTCTTCAGTGCAGCTGGATCAATCCTGACAGAAAAAAGGACCCGTCTGTCAACCCAAAATGTGGATGATCTAACCTTCATTAAAATGAACCATGCATGGGTTTCCAAGGATTTTGTCCCACCTTCCCCTGATGACACATAGGGTGACAGAAAAATGGCTTGCTTTGGTCCACCTCTTCCTGGGACTTCACCTATTTCGCCTTTTGTATCAGCTGAATGTCCAACATCAACATATGCCACTTTCTAAAACTCCCTAACTGTGCTGCCTCCCCCCCATGGCCGGGGTCACCACCTAGCGCACGACACCGTGCGAATGCCGTTGCCCTGGACAGGTGGGTAGGCCGACTCTTGGGTGCGGGCACTGGCACAGGGTCCCTCATAGTGCAATCAAGTGTCTCTGACGGTGGTGGTGCACACCCGCCGTCAGACACACCGCCGTACTATGAGGGGCCCAGTGCCAGTACCGACGCCCACGAGTGGGCCCCCCTTGCTTGGGCAGGGCCCCAGCATTTGCAATCTTTACCTCTCCCTGCTCCTCCGCTGTGTAATCTGGGCCGTCAAATCCATACTGTGCCTGACACCGTCTGAGCCTGCCTCATGATGTACAGACATATATTTTGAATGTGTACGCTATCCATACATGTTATCCGGGGATACGGTACCCTTTCTAACCTTTGTGCAATCACGTGCAATCCATACTGGGCCTAACACCGTCTGAGCCTGCCTCCTGATGTACAGACATATATTTTGAATGTGTACGCTATCCATACATGTTATCCAGGGATACGGTACCCTTTCTAACCTTTGTGCAATCACGTGCAATCCATACTGGGCCTAACACCGTCTGAGCCTGCCTCCTGATGTATAGACATATATTTTGAATGTGTACGCTATCCATACATGTTATCCGGGGATACGGTACCCTTTCTAACCTTTGTGCAATCACGTGCAATCCATACTGGGCCTAACACCGTCTGAGCCTGCCTCCTGATGTATAGACATATATTTTGAATGTGTACGCTATCCATACATGTTATCCGGGGATACGGTACCCTTTCTAACCTTTGTGCAATCACGTGCAATCCATACTGGGCATGAGAACGGCTGGCGAGCTGTTAAGCAAGCTACAGCACCTGTGGTTTGCACACGTAAGTTTTTCATTTTTTCAGGAATGACGGTTAGGCCTAATTCCGGAACTGCGGTTGACCTGCACTTACTGGGAAATCATTGTTCGCGGGTAATAATTGTCTTCAGTGATCCCCATCACTAACGTTGTTCAGCAGGTTATCTGCACCTGTAAGCGACAAACGCTGGCCTTTTCAGTGTAGCGCACATGCAGCCAAGGACATGTAATGGCATGACACACCAGTTATTGGCCAATCTCATGTGCCAGAGCCTCACGTGTCCCTCAAGTAAGCCGGACTCGGACCGCGGGGCATGACGGAGTCTCGTTCGTTAACGGAATTAAGCTTGCAATGTGTGCATCTGTTCTGTAGCTGGCATGGTTGAGGTTTCCCAGGTGGAGTCGAATTTAACCGTAGGCTCCACTCCTGGTGGTGCCCTTCTGGACATTCCTTTAAGGTTCAGCTTTGCAACCATACTGCCCACGTAAAACAAACACTTTGCCTTCATGAACGCTGTTTGGAGGGTCATGACTCGTGGGAATAACGCCGCCCAATCAGTTAACCTGCTAGAGAGATCGTTCGTTGCTCCCAAGCATGACATCACACTCCCTAGGAAGAAGGTAATGCCACTGTGGCGACCGTACTCCTGGGGGCGACACAAGTGCACTGATGCCCAGCCACTGCTCGATGAATCTGCTGGTACATTGACCCAGACCACTACATTCCCCTCGCACGCTACTCGGCCTGAATCTGACCCTGATGAAACTCAGGTTACCCTTCCCATATACAGTTCCATCTTACACGGTGACAAAGAGGAAGATGCAGATGAAAGTGCAGGTTCGGCCCACCCGCCATCAGACACACCACCGTACTATCAGGGGCCCTGTGCCAGTGCCGTCGCCAACGAGTGGGCCCCCCCCTGCTTACTCAGGATCACAGCACTTGCAAAGTTGAAATACTGTGCAGTGAGATGGAAGATGGGGACGAGGAGGAGTCCAGACAAGTATAGGGATTCCCTAGCGAGGAGACTTATTTGATTGTTTTCAATGTTGGGACAGCAATTTTTGGGGAGCACTATACTCTGGAGAATGATAGATGGTGCCCACCATACACTGGAACATTCCAAAGGTGGACATCAGACACTGGAGCAGCATTTACAGGGCCCATTATACACTAGAGCATTAGAAATGGGGCCCATTATGTTTGGAGCATTATTTGGGCCCATAAGACAGTGGAGCTTCATCCATGGGGACCAACATACAGTGGGGAAAAAAAGTATTTAGTCAGTCAGCAATAGTGCAAGTTCCACCACTTAAAAAGATGAGAGGCGTCTGTAATTTACATCATAGGTAGACCTCAACTATGGGAGACAAACTGAGAAAAAAAAATCCAGAAAATCACATTGTCTGTTTTTTTTCATTTTATTTGCATATTATGGTGGAAAATAAGTATTTGGTCAGAAACAAGCAATCAAGATTTCTGGCTCTCACAGACCTGTAACTTCTTCTTTAAGAGTCTCCTCTTTCCTCCACTCATTACCTGTAGTAATGGCACCTGTTTAAACTTGTTATCAGTATAAAAAGACACCTGTGCACACCCTCAAACAGTCTGACTCCAAACTCCACTATGGTGAAGACCAAAGAGCTGTCAAAGGACACCAGAAACAAAATTGTAGCCCTGCACCAGGCTGGGAAGACTGAATCTGCAACAGCCAACCAGCTTGGAGTGAAGAAATCAACTGTGGGAGCAATAATTAGAAAATGGAAGACATACAAGACCACTGATAATCTCCCTCGATCTGGTGCTCCATGCAAAATCCCACCCCGTGGGGTCAGAATGATCACAAGAACGGTGAGCAAAAATCCCAGAACCACGCGGGGGGGACCTAGTGAATGAACTGCAGAGAGCTGGGACCAATGTAACAAGGCCTACCATAAGTAACACACTACGCCACCATGGACTCAGATCCTGCAGTGCCAGACGTGTCCCACTGCTTAAGCCTGTACATGTCTGGGCCCGTCTGAAGTTTGCTAGAGAGCATTTGGATGATCCAGAGGAGTTTTGGGAGAATGTCCTATGGTCTGATGAAACCAAACTGGAACTGTTTGGTAGAAACACAACTTGTCGTGTTTGGAGGAAAAAGAATACTGAGTTGCATCCATCAAACACCATACCTACTGTAAAGCATGGTGGTGGAAACATCATGCTTTGGGGCTGTTTCTCTGCAAAGGGGCCAGGACGACTGATCCGGGTACATGAAAGAATGAATGGGGCCATGTATCGTGAGATTTTGAGTGCAAACCTCCTTCCATCAGCAAGGGCATTGAAGATGAAACGTGGCTGGGTCTTTCAACATGACAATGATCCAAAGCATACCGCCAGGGCAACGAAGGAGTGGCTTCGTAAGAAGCATTTCAAGGTCCTGGAGTGGCCTAGCCAGTCTCCAGATCTCAACCCTATAGAAAACCTTTGGAGGGAGTTGAAAGTCCGTGTTGCCAAGCGAAAAGCCAAAAACATCACTGCTCTAGAGGAGAGCTGCATGGAGGAATGGGCCAACATACCAACAACAGTGTGTGGCAACCTTGTGAAGACTTACAGAAAACGTTTGACCTCTGTCATTGCCAACAAAGGATATATCACAAAGTATTGAGATGAAATTTTGTTTCTGACCAAATACTTATTTTCCACCATAATATGCAAATAAAATGAAAAAAAAAACAGACAATGTGATTTTCTGGATTTTTTTTTCTCCCATAGTTGAGGTCTACCTATGATGTAAATTACAGACGCCTCTCATCTTTTTAAGTGGTGGAACTTGCACTATTGCTG
Organism: Dendrobates tinctorius; assembly: GCF_039654945.1. Taxonomy (NCBI): domain Eukaryota; kingdom Metazoa; phylum Chordata; class Amphibia; order Anura; family Dendrobatidae; genus Dendrobates; species Dendrobates tinctorius. The sequence goes on along the minus strand of NW_027361807.1, from coordinate 2,147,372 downwards.
ACTGACTAAATACTTTTTTTCCCCACTGTATACTGTAGCATTATGTGGAGCTCATCATATACTGTTTCAAACATTATATGGGACCAATGATTCTGTATGGAGAAATAGATGGGCCTCGTCATGAGATGTAAAAAGTGAAGTATTTTTCATTGTACTATACCGCTATTTCTCTGCCGTATCGGAGCATGATGAGTTGTGGTATGTGTTAAAGGGGCGCTCTTTCGCCCAGGGCACATGAAAACCTGGAGCCAGCCCTACCCCCCCACAACTTTAGCCAAATAACCCCCATTTTTCAGTGCGTAACTTGTATTATGAAGTTAATTAAGGTTGACAAGCTTAAGTAAGAAGAATTGATGCTTTTGGCATTCAAATGGGCACTGTAGGTGTGTTTCCTGTCCTCCTCTCACTGCTGACTTTTATTCCCCATTGACTTACATTGGGTTTCGTGTTTCGGGACGACCCCGACTTTTCCCTATAATCGGACGATCTTGCTCGACCCGACTTTTGGAAAAGTCAGGTTTCACGAAACGAAACGCGACCCTAAAAAACCAAAAGTCGCTCAACTCTAGTTAATAACAAAGGGTTAATGTCACTATTCGATTGGAAGGTGACATTAAGCCGATTAATAATGGAGAGGTGTCAATAAGACACCGATCCATTATTAGCCCTAGACACACAGACATAAATTAAAAACTATTTTAATGAAAGAAAGACACCTAGGTTTTGACAAATTTTTATTCCTCTGGTAATCCAAAATAAAACCTGCAAAAAAAAATAAAACAAAAAAGCAACTATATCGTTATCTCTCCGCTGCTCAGTCATGTCCCACGCTGCAATCCTTCACAAGGGGTTAAATAGTGTACAGTGAGGATCGGTGCTAATGCCACCAGCCCCACTGTAATCTGCTTCAGAATGAATGAATTAATTCAGCTCTGCGCAGCCTCAATGGCTGCCTAGAGATGAACTAATGACCGTGGGAAACTTTCTGACTTTTTTCTCACGCTAATTAGTTCACTTCAGGTCAGCTAGGGGACTCCCCCGCAGCCTCAGTGACGTCAGCGGGAGTCCCCGACTGACCTGAAGTTAACCCCTTGGATTATCCAAGCAAAGTGCTTACCCATATTGTGTCAGCCTGGACCTGAGCCCGCTGCAACCAACACGCGTTTCGCTGCACTTTATCAAGGTGCGGTATATAAAGTGCAGCGAAACGCACGTCAGTGGCGGCGGGCTCGGGTCCAGGCTGACACAATATGGGTAAGCACTTTTGGATAATCCATCATATTCCTTCTACACTTGTAATGGAGTTTATGATTTAAATAAGGATTGTCTTATATACCCTGCGTTTGTGTCTATATTCTGTTGGAGCACTGCAGTGTTTTGTACATTTTTAAACAAAGTGACCTTGGCCATCACTACCTGATCCGGTAGTGTATTATTGTTTGTATTCCCAATATGATACATGTTTAATAAAATCTTTATATTTTTATAATATCATGGACTTCTTTTACTCCTTTATGGTCCTTTGGTTGTTACATACTGAAGGGAGTACTGGAAAGGTGTTCTCCATCTGCCTGGGAGTTGACTTAGCCCCTCACCTGAAGGACGCAGCACCAAGTGGGCATCTGTGCGCACTAGAACTTGGAGTAAAGCTTTGCAACTGCACCCTGTTGTGTCCTTTGAATACGTTCTGCATCACCTTCTCAGCACTGCTACATCTCTTGCCAAATACTACATCACCATCTTCCTCAACATCTTTCATCTGCCCTGGGACTAAGCTCTGCCTGTGGAGAGCTATTCCAACTCTGCTGCATCACACCATCAGTCCCAGAGGATCTGCACTGCAGCGCTGGTCCCCTCTGATCAGATACCACAGGTGGCGTCTGGAACACTTTACTATAAACTCTTTATTTCCCCTGTAAATAACCCCTTTTATTGGACGCCTAGGGCCACGGACCGGGTCGCCGCTGCTGTGACACTGCCCCTTTAAGAAGCGGCCCGGTACCGAGTACCCCACGGCCCTGGCGGGCGCTCCTTTTGCATAGGTTTTCTCCAGGCTCTCCAGTTTCCTCCCACACCTCAAAGACGTAATGATAGGGAATTTAGATTGTGAGCCCCAATGGAGACAGCGATGGCAATATCTGTAAAGTGCTGCAGAAAATGATTGTGCTATAGAAGCAATGCATAATAATAAATAAATACAAATTTATCCCTTTCCAAGACCAATCCGATATTTTCATATTATTTATTCATTTAATTATTTTTATAGCAACAGTAGAAATCAAAGCATTAGCAAAGTGCTAGAAGTAATATTCATACACAATCATTTGTACAGTGGTTCATATTCCAGGTGTTCTGCCAATATGATTCTCATGCATACGTATACTGGATGTTCACAGAACTGGACATATGAGAGATTATGCCGTGATCACAGACATTGGCAGACATTTTCCTTCCCTTTCCACAGTATTCTATTGAGAAACATTGAAGTCAGTTTCGTCAGAGCATGAAGCTGGATTGTGTGTTTCGATTGTTTAAAACTGAGTAGTATGAAGTTGAGATGGACTTTAGGATTAGCGTCCCATTACAGAGTTACATCACAAGTCAGTGGTATCTAGAGCTGTTTTAGTACTCTTTAGCTGTTTAGAGTTGTAGGTAACATTTCCTCTTTCGTTAAGAGCAGCCACCAGAGGCTCTTCCCAATTTCCGCTATCTTTAGAGAAACTTGTATCGTCTTTGATGTCCTGCAAAAAGAAAACAAAACATTGAGGATTCCATGTAGATAACACATAGCACTTACAGATATTTCAGATTGCCAATGTGAAGGACAAATCCCTTAAAGCGTTTTTCTTGATGTATGGTTTTTTTATTTAGTTTTTTCATTTTGGAAGAATGTACATGTCAATGTAATATTTGATTTAGAAAATCCTCTCTCTCTCCCTGATTTGTGTCTTAGGGCTCATACTCATTTGCGAGAAAAATGGACGAGCGCAATCCAATAAAAACATCGGATTGCACTCTGACCAATGTTATTCAATGTGTTACATCTCATCTGTGATTTTTTTTCTCAGCTGAAATCGGACTGAGAAAAAAAATTGCAGCATGCTGCGATTTGCTGCGTAACTCGGACGAGACTTGCCAATGTAAGTCAATGGATGCACGAAAAAATGAAACAGCACTCGCACCATGGGAGTGCTGTCCGATTTTTACGCACCAGTGTCATTTGAAAAGCCAGGAATTCATGTGCGGCCACAGTAAAATCACTCTGACAGCTTAGAAAAGAATAGATAGAATAGATATATACCCATAGAATACATATACTGTATATATACATGTCAGTGACACACACACATATACAGTATAGTATTTATAATAGATAGATAGATAGATAGATAGATAGATAGATAGATAGATAGATAGATAGATAGATAGATAGAAGAAAAGCCGGTAATTCATATGCGGTGTACAGTAAAATCACACTGACAGGCTAGAAAAGAATATATATACACAATGGGGAAAAAAGTATTTAGTCAGCCACCAATTGTGCAAGTTCTCTCACTTAAAAAGATGAGAGAGGCCTGTAATTGACATCATAGGTAGACCACAACTATGAGAGTCAAAATTGAGAAAACAAATCCAGAAAATCACCTTGTCTGAATAGGCAAGATTTTTTTTGCAAATTATGGTAGAAAATAAGTATTTGGTCACCTAAAAACATGCAAGATTTCTGGCTCCCACAGACCTGTAACTTCTTCTTTAAGAGACTCCTCTGTCCTCCACTCATTACCTGTAGTAATGGCACCCGTTTGAACTTGTTATCAGTATAAAAGACACCTGTCCACAGCCTCAAACAGTCACACTCCACACTTCACTATGGTGAAGACCTCTGTCCTCCACTTATTACCTGTAGTAATGGCACCCGTTTGAACTTGTTATCAGTATAAAAGACACCTGTCCACAACCTCAAACAGTCACACTCCAAACTTCACTAAGGTGAAGATCAAAGAGCTGTTGAAGGACACCAGAAACAAAATTGTAGCCCTCCACTGGGCTGGGAAAACTGAATCTGCAATAGGCAAGCAACTTGGTGTGATGAAATCAACTGTGGGAGCAATAAAAAGAAAATGGAAGACTACAAGACTACTGATTAACTCCCTCGATCTGGGGCTCCACGCAAGATCTCACCTCATGGGGTCAAAATGATCACAAGAAAGGTGAGCAAAAATCCCAGAACCACACAGGGGGACCTAGTGAATGACCTACATAGAGTTGGGACCAATGTAACAAAGGCTACCATCAATAACACATTATGCTACCAGGGACACAGATCCTGCAGTGCCAGACGTGTCCCCCTGCTTAAGCCAGTACATGTCTAGGCCCATCTGAAGTTTGCTAGAGAGCATTTGGATTATCCAGAAAAGTATTGTGAGAATGTCATATGGTCTGATGAAACCAAAGTTGAATTGTTTGGTGGAAACAAAACTCCTTGTGTTTGAAGGAGACAGAATGCTGAGTTGAAGCCAAAGAACACCATACCTACTGTGAAGCATGGGGGTGGCAACATCATGCTTTGGGGCTGTTTCTCTGCAAAGGGACCAGGACAATTGATCCATGTACATGAAAGAATGAATGGGGCCATGTATCATGAGATTTTGAGTGCAAACCTCCTTCCATCAGCAAGGGCATTGAAGAAAAAACATGGATGGGTCTTTCAGCATGATAATGATCCCAAGCACACTGCCAGGGCAACAAAGTAGTGGCTTCGTAAGAAGCATATGAAGGTCCTGGAGTGGCCTAGCCAGTCTCCAGATCTCAACCCCATAGAAAACCTTTGGAGGGAGTTGAAAGTCCATGTTGCCAAGTGACAGGCCCAAAACATCATTGCTCTAGAGGAGATCTGCATGGAGGAATGGGCCAAAATACCATCAACAGTGTGTGCTAACCTTTTGAAGACTTACAGAAAATGTTTGACCTCTGTCATTACCAGCAAAGGATATATAACAAAATATTGAGATGAACTTTTGTTAATGACCAAATACTTATTTTCAACCATAATTTGCAAAAAATGTTGCCAAATCAGACAATATGACTTTCTGGATTTGTTTTCTCAATTTTGACTCTTATAGTTGTGGTCTACCTATGATGTCAATTACAGGCCTCTCTCATCTTTGTAAGTGGGAGAACTTGCACGATTGGTGGCTGACTAAATGCTTTTTTCCCCACTGTACACATAGAATACATACAGGGGTTGGACAAAATAATGGAAACACCTGGAAACATCAACAAAAATTAGTTTAATATGTATACTGTATACAGCACTGGCAAAAATTAAAAGACCATTGCACAGTTTTATAAAAATCAGCTTCTCTACATGTCTGACAGCCATTCCTTTCCAGTGTTAGTTGAATTCCAACCAGAGTTCACCTCATTCTACTTAATGTGCTTCTGACTAGGTGATCACCAGAACCAAATCTTATTTAACGAAGGAAAGCATAAAATACCCTGCTGTGGTGTTCACAATCCTCTTGCAATAGGGCAAGCTGGATGGCAAAACAAATGCTAGTAATATCCAAAAGTAATAGGAATGAAAAAACAACTTTTAACCATGCCAAAGGAGTTGAAAAAAAAGTCTTGTGTGAGGAAAAGAATGGCTCAATTCTGGCTTTACTAGCAGAGGGTTACATTGAGCGTCATGTTGCCTCCATCCTTAAAATTTTTAAGACGGCAGTCCATTACAACAAGGTCAAGCAGCAGACATTGGGGACAACAAAGCTACAGACCAGCAGAGGGCGAAAAAGACTCTCCACTGACCGGGCTGACCATCATCTTTTTCGAATGTCACTAAGCAACCACAGGATGACATCAAGTGACCTACAAAAGGAAAGGCAAATGGCAGCTGGGGTGAAGTGCATGGCAAAAACAGTTTGTAACAGGCTCCTAGAGGCAGGGCTCAAGTCATGTAAAGCTAGAAAAAGCCTTTCATCAATGAGAAGCAAAGGAGAGCCAGGCTGAAGTTTGCCAAAGACCATAAGGATTAGACCATAGAGGACTGGAGTAAGGTAATCTTCTCTGATGAGTCTAACTTTTAGCTTTGTCCAACACCTGGTCATCTAAAGGTTAGACAGAGACCTGGAGAGGCGTACAAGCCACAGTGTCTTGCACCCACTGTGAAATTTGGTGGAGGATCGGTGATGATCTGGGGATGCTTCAGCAAGGCTGGAATTGGGCAGGTTAATCTTTGCAACGGACATATGAATCAAGCCGCATGCAAGGTTATCCTGGAAAAAAGTTGATTCCTTCTGCTCAGGCTATGTTCCCCAACTCTGAGGACTGATTTTTCCAGCAGGACAATGCACCATACCACACAGCTAGGTCAATCAATGTGTGGATGAAGGACCACCACATCAAATCCCTGTCATGGCCAGCCCAATCTCCAGACCTGAACCCCATTGAAAACCTCTGGAATGTAATCAAGAGGAAGTTGGATAGTCACAGCCATCAAACAAAGAAGAGCTGCTTACATTTTTGTACCAGGAGTGGCATAAGGTCACCCAAAAGCAGTGTGAAACATTGGTGGAAAGCATGCCAAGACGCATGAAAGCTGTGATTAAAAATCATGTTTATTCCACAAAATATTGATTTCTCAACTCTTCCTGAGTTAAAACATTAGTATTGTTGTTTCTAAATGATTATGAACTTGTTTTCTTAGCATTATTTGAGGTCTGCAAGTGCTGCATTTCTTTTTGTTATTTTGACCATTTCTCATTTTCTGAAAATAAATGCAAAATTTAGTGCTTGGAAATTTGAAGACATGTTGTCAGTAGTTTATAGACTAAAAGAGCAATTTACATTTTACTCAAAAATATACCTATAAAGAGAAAAATCAGACAAACTGAAAATTTTGCAGTGGTCTCTTAATTTTTGCCAGAGCTATATATATATAGATGTCAGTGACACACACATATATACTGTATATGTATTTATATTTTACAGAACCCGGCAGATGTATTACTGGCTTTTCTTCTACAGCATCTATCTCTCTATGCAATATAAATACATATACTGTGTATATATATGTGTATGTCACTGACATCTATATATATACAGTACACACATGGTCAAAATTGTTGGTACCCCTCGTTTAATGACACAAAAACCCACAATGGTCACAGAAATAGCTTGAATCTGACAAAAGTAATAATAAATCAAAAATCTATGAAAATGAACAAATGAGAGTAAAGTAAAGCTCCCATTACACATAACGATGTCCCAGCGATCCCACCAACGATCCGACATGATGGGATCGCTGGGACATTGTTAGGCTGATCGCTGGTGAGCTGTCACATGACAGCCCCTCCAGCGATCAGGACCAGCGACGCTGGACGCTGGTTTCTAATGTAAACATCGGGTATCTAGGAGCCGCGGCTCCTGGATACCCGCTGTTTACCTTGGAAACCGGCGTACACGCTGGTTTCCAAGGTAAACATTGAGTATCTAAGAGCCGCGCAACTCCTGGATACCCACTGTTTACCTTGGAAACCAGCGTCCAGCATCGCTGATCGCTGGTCCCTTGCTGCCACACGCAGCGATGCGTGCTGGGCAGCGGGTGACCAGCGATCGAAAAACGGCCCAGGCCGATGCTGCACAATCAGCGATAACCGGCTGGGGGGCCGGTCACTGATCCTCGTCATACACAGCGAACTCTCGCTGGCGAGATCTCTGTGTCGTCACAAAATCAGCGATCTCGCTAGCGAGATCACTGTGTGTGACGGGGCCTTAAGACATTGCTTTTCAAGCCTGCTTCTACAGAATTTAAAAAAAAATAAAACTCATGAAATAGGCGTGGACAGAAATGATGGCTTCTGTCTTTTGTCTTATCCGCTTCCAGTGTTGACCTGAAGCTTAAGTACTCACACTCTTTTCATAGGGCATATCTTTCAATACTATCTAATAATTGTGTGGGGCACAATTGCTTCACAGTGCTGGGGTCCTGGATTCAAATCACACCAAGGACAACATCTGCAAGGAGTTTGCATGTTGTCCCCGTGTTTGTGTGGGTTTTCTGGTTTCCTTCCACAGCCCAAGGACATACTGATAGGGAATTTAGATTGTGAGCTCCAATGGGGACAGAGATGATAATGTCTGTAAAATTCTGCAAAATATGATGGGGTTATATAAATAAAATATAATAAATAATTCTTAGATATTGAAAAACCTACATTTGACAGTCTTAAAATGCCCCAGATATATCATAGTAATTCATGCAGTTTTATAAATCTGGCATATTTTTAGTCCATCTAAGTTTACACAATCTATTATTTGGCAATTGGCATACTTTGTGCCAGAAATTTGCACCAAATTTTGAGCCATTTTATGATGCATGGCATAGCACATTACACCTTACCCCATTTTTGTTGCAAATTGCTAAAAAAATCTCCTGTATTGTTGTTTATGCGCTATTAAGAAATGAAAAGCATGTCCAACATTGGACAACCCCTAATTAATAGGCCCAGAGAGGTAAGAAAAATTTTAAAAATTTATACCTGCCAGACTGGCACTAATTTGCCGTAATCAGCACTGCATTCCACGCTAGACTGCTAGTATCAAACTCAGGCCGGTACTTCATGCTAGCGCTGCAGCCAATCAGCAGTCACTGATTGGCTGCAGCATTCAAATTTGTCTGAACTGCTGCAAAAGAAACACTTTCTCGCTGACTAAAGAGGAGTAGCTCCAGCCCAGGAAGTGAGAACAATTTTTTCTATTTTTCTCAGTTAAAAGGAGCCATTAAAGTGGTTATCCACTACGTTATATTCATGGCCGCAAGCTTAAAGCAAGGACCTCCAAGGTGGTATTCTCTGAAATACTGCCTGTACCATGTGCCACGCCATAGAGGCAATGGGAGATTTGGAAGATAATTAAGTTGCTCAGGAATTGTAAGTTGTATTTTTGATCTCCCCCACCTCATTTTAGATTGTAAGTTGTCACGAGCAGGATTGTTTGGTTTGGGTTAAATTATTGCTATCGTTGTTACTTAGTGTAGATTGTAAGCTGTCACAAGCAGGGTAGTTTTATTTGGGTTTAATTATTGGATTATTGCTATCGTTGTTATTTAGGACTGTTGAGTTTGAAACTGTTAAACTGTAAATATGTTTTTGCGCTATTATAACTTTCAATATTCAAATTAGAACACAGATAAGCAGGATGGAGACGTTAATTATGGTGTCATTGACACTCACCCTCTTGGTGGATTCCTCAAAGTTTTGGAGGATGGTACATGTCAGACATCCATGTCCACACCTCAGATGTTATGTGTGAAGACAGAACTGAATACCGACAACCTTGTTGATGCTGGTAGATTAGTAACCAACTGCGCTCTTCTGCTCAGAAATACTTTCCTACATCTGCAGTGTAGAGTTCCAAGGCCTGGGGGCCTCACACACCAGTTGGTGAGCCAGAAGCAGCAAGCGCTGCTGAATCACGTAAAGAGCGGATGAAGTTGTAGCTGACATTCTAAAATGGGTATTTAGAGCGTTGTATTTTTACAAGCAGATCTGCCAGCTTTGAGTTGCTTTTCAAAAAACGTTGACCAATTAGGTTAAGCGCATGAGCCAGATATGGCACGTGTGTGAGCTTGCCTCGCCAAAGAGCAGCCACCAAGTTCCACCCATTGTCACACACAAACATGCCTGGCTGTGGGTTCAGCGGTCTCATCCACTGATATACCTGCTGTTTCAGAGCTGTCCACAACTCTTCAGCATTGTGGCGTTTGTCATGGAAGCATATTAGCTTCAGCACAGCCTGTTCCCGCTTTGATTAGGCAGTTCTGCATTGCTTCCAGCTTGTGACTGATGTGCTACCTTTTGGAGCTGGAGGCTGAAGAAGAGGAGAAAGAGGAGGAAGTTCAGGAGCTGTACACTGTGGGGGCAACCCAGATTGACGTAGGGCACCCAATACTCTGTGTTTGTGAGGACGGCCACCATACCAAGGTCTGAGTGTGTCCCGGATTCCACTATATTAACCCTGTGTACCCTTAGTGAGATGTATCGTCCCTGACCATAAGTACTTGTCCACGTGTTTGTAGTTAGGTGGACTTTCCAAGTACCAGCATTGTGGAGGGCATTGGTAATGTTGTGGGACACGTTCTTGCTTGTCTAATATCCTGACGACAGATTGGGAGAAATAGTGCCGGGTAGGGACCGAGTACCTTGTTACGGTCACCGCCATCAGGTTGTGGAATGTGTCCGTCTCCCAAGAGCCTAGAATGCAACATTTCAAGCGCAAGCGACAAATTTGTGAATTTAATACTGTGTCCTGTAGGCCATTGGCTGCGTCTTTTCGCTTACGGTCCAATAACTAGGGTTTAGACAACTGAAGGCTGCGCTGGGACAAGGATGTGTACGTGCTTGATTATGGTGCAATTTGACTGTGGTCAACAACAGGTGCAGGGCAGGAGTCATCTTCACATGCGCTGTGGACAGGGGATTGGCTTGCACGCACAACAGCGGAAGAAGCAGTGGTATCACCCGCAGACACTGTTCATGGAGCCTGGTGTTCAACCAACAAAGTCTGTTACTTTGCTGCCATGTGCCTGATAATGCTGGTGGTCATAAGACTGGTAGTTTTACTACCCCTGCAGATGCGCTCAAGGTGCAAATGTCCTTTTGGGGTTATTGGCAGAGTCTTTAAAAAACAAGAAGACTGGTAGAGGGACATTCATTGTCTACTTATACCACACCACCTCCTCACCTCGACACCTGTCTTTCAATGTTCCCCAAGGCTCTGTTCTAGGACCCCTACTCTTCTCCATCTACACCTTCAGCCTGGGCCAGCTGATGTAATGGCACAGTTTGCAATATCATCACAACGCTGATGACACGCAGATCGACCTATCTGTTCCTGACTTCACCTCCTTACTGACCAAAATCACACGTCTTCCCCCAAAATCATCCTTCTTTTCTGCTTGCTATCAAAAAGTGGACATGGACAAATCAGAATACACCATCTGTCAAGCATCTCATGCTGAGTACACCAGAGAGCTGTGTATGCCTCATTTGGTACCACTTTAGTAAGAGGTAAACTTTGCCCTAGATAAAATGATTTTCAAGACATTCACTGCTTTTTTGGAACATTTTTTGCAGCTGTGATCTTCATCTTCTTGGTGTGGATGTGGAAAATTTCTGTCATCATCAATACCATCATCGTCCATATGTTGTAAAGAGGAAATGAGGTTTTTCAAAGGGTCGTGGTTATGTACGTTTTGTGGAATTCTTTTTACAGTGTTGGTTACACTTGGACAATTAATTTTAGACTGTGACCTTTGTATATTATTGGTAATATGTATGGGTGAAGATGAGGAAGCTTGTTTATAGTTATGGTCGGTGTACTCCTCTTTAAACTTAGTTTTTCACGAGCATCCATCAGTTTGTTTGACTTTTCTCCTACACTGATCTACTTTCTATAATTCAGCATTTTAATAACATGTTGCACTTTGACCTTTATACAGACACGTGCGTGTTTGGCAACATATTTTGGATGGGCATTTCTTAGGGCGAGTCTCACACGCACATCTGGTACACCAATCTTATGACGGGCATGGAACCGATGATGGTAATTGATGGTGGCTAAACGACAAATGATTGTTGGCTGTATCCTGGATCTCATACCTCCCATAGCCACTTCTGTTATTAATCATGTACTTTCCCATTCCTATCATCACCATGCCCCTTTTCCAGATCACTTCATCCATCCATTCGTCCACCATATTTTTACTAAAAACCTGCACCTTCCCAGCAGCAACTGTGTATGAAACCACGTAACAGTTTTGCAAGGTGTTTATGATGCTCCCTCCAAAAAAAAGGCCACACTATGTTGATATCTACCCCAGGAGCAAATGTTTGACAGCCATCACACTTAGTGTTTTTTGGCATTACAAGTCTATGAGACCTGCTCCTAGAAATTGGGCCTATTTTTTAATCAGGCCTTCCTCCAAGTCTCATCAACTACTGCCACTAGATCAAAAGGGTTTACGTGTTCTGTGCAGCTACAGCCAGTGTAGAATTATTAACAAGGATGAGTGGTTATGCTGTGCGTAAAATACTTGTTCTGAAAACGGTTGAGATGTACCCCACAGAGGAAAATGTTTGACAGCCCATACACTAAGTGTATGGGCATTCCAAGTCTAGGAGACCCTCTCCTTTGAATTGAGCATAGATTTTAATCAGGCTTTCCTCCACGTCTCATCATCCGCTGCCACTAGATCACCAGTGTTAACATGTTCCGTGCTGCTACAGCCAGTATCGAAATCCTAATAAGGGTGGTGTGGTTATGTTGTGCATAAAATAATTGTTCTGAAAAAGGTTGAGGTGTACCCCATAGGAGAAAGGTTTGCCAGCCCATACACTATGTATGGGCATTCCAAATCTAGGAGACCCACTCCTTTAAACTGGGCCTATTTTTTAATCAGGCCTTCCTCCAAGTCTCATCATCCACCACCACTAGATCAAAAGAATTTACGCGTTCCATGCAGCTACAGCCAGTTTCGAATTATTAACAAGGGTGGGTGGTTATGTTGTGCGTAAAATACTTGTTCTGAAAACGGTTGAGGTGTACCCCACAGGGCAAAATGTTTGACAGGCCATACACTAAGTGTATAGGCATTCCAAGTCTAGGAGACCCGTTCCTTTAAATTGGCCATAGTTTTTAATCAGGCTTTCCTCCAAGTCTCATCATCCGCCGCCACTAGATCACCAGCGTTAACGTGTTCTATGCTGCTAGAGCCAGTGTCGAAATACTAATAAGGGTGGGGTTTTTTGCTGGGTGTTAAATACTTGTTATGGAAAAGGTTGAGATGTACCCCACAGGGGAAAATGTTTATCAGCCCAATACACTTAGAGTATGGTGATTACAAGTTTAGGAGACCCGCTCCTTTATAATGGGACATTTTTTGTTAAGAAGCCCTTCTACATGTTTCTTCCAAGGGGGGATTGGGGTTATCGAGGTGCATATGACTTGGTAGCAGGGCAGGCCTTGCAGTCAATGCATAAGAAAACAGAATGGGAGTACAAAATTAATAATGTGAAGAGGATTTTCCTGTGCCCATCCAGTATGTGGGTTCAAAGGCTTATTGGGGTGCAGATGACTTGGCACCAGGGCAGGCCTTGAAGTCAATTCATAAGAAAACAGAATGGGAGTACAAAATGAATAATGTGAAGTGAATTTTCCTGTGCCTTTCCAGTACCTGGGTTCAAAGGCTTATTGGGGTGCATATGACTTGGTAGCAGGGCAGGCCTTGCAGTCAATGCATGAGAAAACAGAATGGAAGTACAAAATGAATAATGTGAAGTGGATTTTCCTCTGCCCATCCAGTATGTGGGTTCAAAGGCATATTGGGGTGCATATGACTTTGGTAGCAGGGCAAGCCTTGCAGTCAATGCATAAGAAAACAGACTGGGAGTGCAAAATGAATAATGTGAAGTGGATTTTCCTCTGTCCATCCAGTATATGGGTACAAAGGCTTATTGGGGTGCATATGACTTGGTAGCAGGGCAGGTCTTGCAGTCAATGCATAAGAAAACAGAATGGGAGTACAACATGAATAATGTGAAGTGGATTTTCCCATGTCCATCCAGTACCTGGGTTCAAAGGCTTATTGGAGTGCATATGACTTGATAGCAGGGCAAGCCTTGAAGTCAATGCATAAGAAAACAGATTGGGAGTACATAATGAATAATGTGAAGTGGATTTTCCTGTGCCCTTCCAGTACCTGGGTTCAAAGGCTTATTGAAGTGCATATAACTTGGTAGCAGGGCAGACATTGCAGTCATTGCATAAGAAAACAAAATGGGAGTACAAACTGAATAATGTGAAGTGGATTTTCTGGTGGCCATCCAGTACGTGGCTTGAAAAGCTTATTGGGGTGCATGTAACTTTGGGGCAGGCCAGGCCTGGCATTCAACACAACATTTTTTCTGGAAGCCCTCCTGTACCTCTCGTGAAAGGGGTATTGTGTTGCATCGTAATTCTTGGCAGCCCATCCACTCACTGCATAGACAAAAACAGTTTAGAAGACCCACTGTTTAGTAATGGCCCTTTAAGAAGATTAATGCCACCTGATGCCCTGGTAAAAATAGGCTCTGTGTCTTTAAGAATCCCTCCTTCATAAATGAAACAAGATGTGTCTGCTTATGTGTCACACACCACATGGCCAGCCTGGGTTGTTAAATGATACAATGACATTTCCCAGTGAATGCATTTGGTTGAAAGGAATGTTAAAGTCGAAAAACGCTTAAAAAACGCTGCGTCCGAACATAGCCCAAGTGGTGGAGGGACATTTCGGTCTGAGGTTAATTATTTTGCCTTATATATAAGTAATTAACCTGGAAAGGATGTACCTTTACATATTTCCCAGCAAAATTCATTTTGGTTTTGTTTTGTTATGTTTTTTGGTGCACCGGTAAAAATGGCATGAAACTCTGACAACATTGTTTAACCCCTTCATGACCAAGCCTATTTTGACCTTAATGACCAGGCCATTTTTTGCAATTCTGACCAGTGTCCCTTTATGAGGTAATAACTCAGAAACGCTTCAACGGATCCTAGCGATTCTGAGATTGTTTTTTCATGACATATTGGGCTTCATGTTAGTGGTAAATTTAGGTAGATAATTTTTGCGCTTATTTGTGAAAAAATCAGAAACTTGGCGAAAATTTAGCATATTTTGCAATATTCAAATTTTGAATTTTTATTCTGTTAAACCAGAGAGTTATGTGACACAAAATAGTTACTAAATAACATTTCCCACATGTCTACTTTACATCAGCACAATTTTGGAAACAAAATATTTTTTCGTTAGAAAGTTATAAGCGTTAAAAGTTGACCAGTGATTTCTCATTTTTACAATAAAATTTACAATACCATTTTTTTTTAGTGACCATCTCACATTTTAAGTCACTTTGAGGGGTCTATATGGCAGAAAATACCCAAAAGTGACACCATTCTAAAAACTGCACCCCTCAAGCTACTCAAAACTACATTCAAGAAGGTTATTAACCCTTCAGGTGTTTCACAGGAACTAAAGCAACTGGAAAGAAAAAATGGACATTTTAATTTTTCCAACAAAAATTTTCTTTTAGCATCAATTTTTACATTTTCACATGGGCAACAGGATAAAATGGATCCTAAAATTTGTTGGGCAATTTCTCCTGAGTACACCAATACCTCATATGTGGTCATAAACCACTGTTTGGGCGCACGGCAGCGCTCAGAAGGGAAGAAGCACCATTTGACTTTTTGAATTGAAAATATGCTGGAATATTTAGCGGTTGCCATGTCACGTTTGGAGAGCCCCTGTGCGCCTAAACACTAGAACTTCCTCACAAATGACCCCATTTTGGAAATTAGACCCCCCAAGGAACTTATCTAGATGCATAGTGATCACTTTGAACCCCCAGGTACTTCACAAATTGATCTGTAAAAAAAAAAAAGTACTTTTTTTCACAAAAATTTTCTTTTAGCCTCAGTTTTTTCATTTTCACATGGGCAACAGGATAAAATGGATCCTAAAATTTGTTGAACAATTTCTCCTGAGTACACCGATACCTGATATGTGGTCATAAACCACGGCAGGGTCCGGAAGGGATGGAGCACCATTTGACTTTTTGAATGGAAAATTAGCTCCAATCGTTATCCGACATCATGTCGTGTTTGGAGAGCCCCTGTGTACCTAAACATTGGAGCTCCCCCACAAGTGACCCCATTTTGGAAACTAGACCCCCTTAGGAACTTATCTAGATGCATAGTGAGCACTTTGAACCCCCAAGTGCTTCACAAAAGTTTATAACACAGAGCAGTGAAAATAAAAAATATTTTTTTTCCTCAAAAATGATTTTTAGCACACTATTTTTAATTTTCACAAGGCAAACAGTAGAAATTGGACCACAAAAGTTGTTGTCCAGTTTGTCCTGAGTACGCTGGTACCCCATATGTGGGGGGGAACCACTGTTTGGGCACACAGCAGGGCTCAGAAGGGAAGGAGCGCTATTTGACTTTTTGAAATGCAAATTACTTCTAATCGTTAGCAGACACCATGTCGTGTTTGGAGAGCCCCTGTGTGCCGAAACATTGGAGCTCCCCCACAAATGACCCCATTTTGGAAATTAGACCCCCTAAGGAACTTATCTAGATGCATAGTGAGCACTTTGAACCCCCAAGTGCTTCACAAAAGTTTATAACGCAGAGCCGTGAAAATAAAAAAAAATTTATTTTTCCTCAAAAAATTATATTTTAGTGCGCAATTTTTTATTTTCACAAGGGTAGCAGGATAAATTGGACCCCAAAAGTTGTTGTCCAGTTTGTCATGAGTACGCTGGTACCCCATATGTGGGTGGGGACCACTTTTTGGGTACACGTCGGGGCTCGGAAGGGAAGTAGTGGCATTATGAAATGCTGACTTTGATGGAATGGTCAGCGGGCATCATGTTACATTTGAAGAGCCCCTGATGTACCTAAACTGTGGAAACCCCCACAAGTGACCCCATTTTGGAAACTAGACCCCCCAAGGAACTTATCTAGATGTGTGGTGAGCACCTTGAACCCCCAAGCACTTCACAGAAGTTTATAATGCAGAGCCGTTAAAATAAAAAAAAATGTTTTCCTCAAAAAAATGATTTTTAGCCAGCAATTTTTTTTTTCACAAGGGTAGCAGGATAAATTGAACCCCAAAAGTTGTTGCCTAGTTTGTCCTGAGTATGCTGGTACCCCATATGTGGGTGGGGACCACTGTTTGGGTACACGTCGGGGCTCGGAAGGGAAGAAGTGACATTATGAAATGCTGACTTTGATGGAATGGTCTGCGGGCATCATGTAACATTTGCAGAGCCCCTGATGTACCTAAACTGTGGAACCCCCCCACAAGTGACCCCATTTTGGAAACTAGACCCCCGAAGGAACTTATCTAGATGTGTGGTGAGCACCTTGAACCCCCAAGCGTGTCACAGAAGTTTATAACGCAGAGCAGTGAAAATAAATATAATTTTTTTTCCTCAAAAAAATGATTTTCAGCCAGCAATTTTTTATTTTCACAAGGGTAGCAGGATAAATTGGACCCCAAAAGTTGTTGTACAGTTTGTCCTGAGTACGCTGGTGCCCCATATATGGGGGGAACCATTGTTTGGGCACACGTAAGGGCTCGGAATGGAAGTAGTGATGTTTTGAAATGCAGACTTTGATGGAATGGTCTGCGGTCGTCGTTACGTTTGCAGATCCCCTGATGTGCCTAAACAATAGAAACCTCCCACAAGTGACCCCATTTTGGAAACTAGACCTCCCAAGGAACTTACCTAGATGCCTGGTGAGCACTTTGAACCCCCAAGTGCTTCACAGAAGTTTATAATGCAGAGACATGAAAATTAAAAAAAAAAAATTTTCCACAAAAATATTTTTTTAGCCCCCAATTTTTTAATTTCCCAAGGGTACCAGGAGAAATTAGACCCCCAAAGTTGTTGTGCAATTTTTCCTGAGTACGCTGATACCCCATATGTTGGTGTAAACCACTGTTTGGGCACACGTCGGGGCTTGGAAGGGAGGGAGCACATTTTAACTTTTTGAACGCAAAATTGGCTGGAATCAATGGTTGCACCATGTCGCGTTTGGAGACCCCCTGATGTGCTTAAACAGTGGAAACCCCACAATTCTAACTTCAACCCTAACCCCAACACACCCCTAACCACAGCCCTAACCCCAACACATCCCTAACCCTAATCCCAACCCTAACCCCAACACACCCCTATCCCTAATCCTAACCATAACCCTAGCCACAAGCCTAACCCTAATTCCAACCCTAACCCTAATTCCAACC
The DNA here is from genome assembly GCF_039654945.1 of Dendrobates tinctorius. Classification (NCBI taxonomy): domain Eukaryota; kingdom Metazoa; phylum Chordata; class Amphibia; order Anura; family Dendrobatidae; genus Dendrobates; species Dendrobates tinctorius. The sequence goes on along the minus strand of NW_027361807.1, from coordinate 2,129,521 downwards.
CTAACCCTCTTTCCAACCCTAACCCTCTTTCCAACCTTAACCCTCTTTCCAACCCTAACCCTAACCCTCTTTCCAACCCTAACCCTAATGGAAAAATAAAAATAAAAATAATTTCTTTATTTTATTATTTGATCCTGCCTATGGGGGTGATAAACGGGGGGTTTATTTACTTTTCATTCTATTTTGATCACTGTGAGAGTTTATCACAGTGATCAAAATGAATGAATGGAAATTGCAGCCGGCGGGCGCACTGCGCATGCGCCTGCTATTTTCCAATATGGCGGCGCCCATGGTCCGGGTCCACGGGACACCGGGAGCCGTAACGGCACTCGGTGAGTACCGGTGGGTCATTCAGTGGCGGGGGGCAGATCGCCCCGTTAACGGGTGGGGGAGTCGGATCGCTGTCACCAGCCATGTCCGATGCTACCGCAGCGTCGGACATGGCTGGATTGTAATATTTCATCAATTTTCATTGATGAAATATTACTATCGCTCTGATTGGCTGTTTCACTTTTAACAGCCAATCAGAGCGATCATAGTCACGTGGGGACGAAGCCACGCCCCCTATGCTGAAGAACAAAGCCCCCTGTATCTGGGGGTTGGGTGACCTTTCAGTGACCTAGGTTACACGACCCGCAGGGGGGCTTTAAAGTCATGACGCCACATAGGCATCACTGGTCAGATTGGCACCAGTTTTCATGATGCCTATGTGGCGTCATTGGTCGCGAAGGGGTTAAAGCTGTGAACTAGGAGTCAGGAATGCTTCCAGGGGCGATCCCCATGATGTCCCCGTGTCATTTGAGCAGTGTTTCCATCATTTTCAGACGTTTTTAGACCTTAAAAGGACCCTGGGGGGTTCACGGTAAAAATGCTCGGGTCTCCCATAGACTTACATTGGGCTCGTTGTTCTGTCCGAGTACCCGAGTATTCCAATTTGCTCGACCCGAGCAACGAGCAGCACCTGAGCATTTTATTGCTCGCCCATCACTAATGCTTATGTGTGATGTGCAATATGTTAGCATTTGGGGCCCCATTTTAAACTTTTGCCTAGGGCCCCACTTTCCCTAAACTGGCCCTGACTGTGATTATAGGAAATCTAATATATAAACATAAAATAGAAAGTAAAGTAGATTATAATTGGATGTTTTAATATATCATGTGACTCACCTGATTTTTCTGTTCAAGTATATTTGCATAGCCAGAAATAACACTGTAAAACATAGTATATAGTTTGACAACATTGTTTATATAATGATAATAGATATCAATTATTTTTTATGAGTCCGAAAGTCTATACAAAATGATCATAGGCTCCAACATTCTCTTAACCAATAAGGGACAATTAAACACAAATATTAGTGTTTTCTCACATTCACAGCCTGAATACATGTGGGAATTCCCTAGCAAACAGGCAATCCCCACATATATTCAGGCTGTCAAGTAGCTGCAAATCATGCAGCTGCGGCAACAGAACCTACATCTCCGAGCACTTCCAGATACTTGGAGACCACCCAAGCATGCTCGAGGAAACCTGAGCAACGAGCATTCTCGCTCATCACTAATAGGAACAAGAGCAACATTTTATTACAAAATTAATTATATTTTTCTAAAGAAAATTAGGTTACTGGAAAATCCCAATTTAGAATTGACTTTCTATAGTCCATAAAAGTAAGCTAATTATACTTTCTCCACTTATATTCAATAAATATGAGAATATTCCATTTGCATGGAAATGAATCTCTCTTGGTAGGAACACTCAGTTTAAATACCTAAAGGGAACCTTTCACCAGGAAGATGCAGCTCAATCATGAGGAACCATGTTATAAACCAGGAGGAGCCGAGCAGATTGATATATAGCGTTGTGAGAAAATATTCAGTATATCCTATGTTTCATCATTTAATCCTCTGCTCTTTCTGTGATTTCCACCCTAGTAGGTGGTCCAGTCAGTGACTGACAGCTATCTCTGTATGTACTCTTAAGACCACCCACTGGACACAAAATCCCAGAAAGATCAGAGGATTAAATGATGTAGACACGGGATAAACTGAATATTTTGCCACAAAACTATATATCAATCTGCTGGGCTCCCGCTGTTCTATAACATTGTACCAGCAGATTGGACCGCTTTTTACTTTTGAAAAGTTGACTTTAAAAAATCTTTTTCAAGACAACCTCTTCATTAACGTTACAGTGTCCCCCAATCCACAACCCTTCCACACCCACACATCTCCCGATCAGATAGGATTATTCTGCTTCTGATATGGCTGGTGGTTACTCACAAATCCTTAGGAAACAAAGATTACAGAAATAATTAATGAGTGATCATCAACCAAAAGCAAAGTTTCAATCTAAGGAAATATCCGAAGACATCAAGTGAAAGAACTGGATGTGCCCAAAATGTGGATGTGTTGTTCATGGTTATCAATCTCATACCTGAAGCTAAAAATGATTATGTAATATTAACACAAATGCATTACACAAAAAGAGTAAGTAGGACTGTACAATTAGTTTCTGAATTAACAGAATTTATTGTATAAGAGCAATGCTAAGTCTTACCTGATACTGTCACTGCTATCACTTGACATATCTAAGCCCAGGTCTATATCAGCATTCAGTATAGGGTTGGCTCTGCAGTGAAGTGCAAGAAACAAATTATGCAACAGCTAATATACTATAACATAATACTATCAATTATTGAATTGTGCTATTTAATAAGGTCATTTTCTAATATAGTTTGGTCACAACATATTGTCTGCTTGAGCACCATTTTCCAATATTCCCCTACATGTCTGTTTTCATCACATTAGCCTTTAAGGCACCACTTCAGCTTTTTTTTTTTATATTTTAGCTCTGGAGTGATGGCATTAATGTAAGTTCCCTGCCTCTAGTCTTCACCTGTTCCTGATACTGTTCCAGTCCCAATTTCTCATCAACTCGTAAATGCAACTTCTGACTGACTGGAAGTCAGGGGTAATGGTCACAAGCTCTCAAAATAAGTCTTTGAGAGTTTCCTTCTGGCTCTCATAAACTTACATTGGGAAGTGACTTCAGTATCCCGCCTGTAAAGATGGAGAAGAGGTCTGAACACCCTCCCTGAAAACTTCTGGACTTCTGACTGTATAGTTAATGCCTGTTTCACACTTCCGTTTTTGACCATCAGTCAAAATCAGCCGTTTTGCAAAAAAAACGAATCCGCCATTTTGTTTTGCGGATCCGTTTTTTTTCCCATTGAGTTGCATTACCGGTGGATCTTGACGGATGGCCATCCGTTGGATCTGTTTTTTTGCGAATCCGCCAAATTTTTCGCGTCCGCCGACATGCCCAGACGGACCATGCAAGGTTTTTTTGTGCTGCAGGATCCGTATTTTATAGTGCGCATGCCCTGAAATCATCTCTGGCTGCCTGAAAAATTCTCTCTCTCTCTCTCCTCCCCGGGCTACGGTTCCTTTAAAATTCTTTATTCATCGGATCCGTTAAAAAAAACAGTCTGGTGGCATCCGTTCACATCAGTTTACCAACGGATCCGCTTTCCGCCATTTTGGCGGATTTTAACTGACACAAAAAACTGAAGTGTGAAACAGGCCTAATATGACCTGTGGTTTTATGTGTTGTTATCCTCATGCGGGCTACAGTTTTCCTGTGTACAGGGTTAACTGTAGGACCAGCCCATAGTTGGGGAGGAGTAGATGAGCACCAGGGGTTAGTTCCTGTTTTTATAGTAAGTCTTGGTTGAGTTAGAGAAAAGAAAGGACACCCTCAGTCAGTTCTGGTCACCATCGGGTGTGTGTGTGCGAAGAGCAGACCTGCAAAGTAGCACATTTACAGCAAGCAATAGTGGCGTCAGTTTCTCCTCATAACAGGCAAGTTGGGGCACCTACTGGTAGTGAATTTTAAGCAAGACTCACTGTTAGCCAGAACTGGAGGTTTTTGTGAATAAAATACTGGATCAGACAAGCTGGGGCACATTGGTAAGGTGGTAGCTGGTAGAGTTCCCTTACACAGTTCACAGAGCGCAGTTTGGGGGCAGTGGTCACACCACAACACATCGACCTTGCAGCCCTTTACTGGGAAGATTAAGGCCCTCAGTGTAGCCTGTTACTCATTTACAACATTCTACACAAGTAATGTGCTGCTGTCTGCAGCTCTCAAGTGTGAACCTCTGTCATACTGTGCAGATGAAAAACTTATGCATTATTCCTGCTACCTATTGTACATATGTTCTAGACCTAGTAAACAACAGCTTATTTTCGCAAAACTGTTTGTCTTCTTCATTTCGGACCTAAAGGGTTGCATTGTCTCGCAAATCATGGCAGAAGATAGTCTGAAGGTGTCAGCAAATGAATCATTACCACGTGCACAACCGCTAGTCTCGTCTCTCACACTCCAGAAAATATTAGCACGATCTGGCAGATCACAAATGACCAGAGCGGCGGTGAGAACATGGGAAGATGGCAGCTAGTGAGTATGTACTAGAAGCAGGAAACTTACATTAGTGCAACCACTCCAGTGCTGAAATAAAA